>NC_137542.1:76002549-76602549 GCF_963082525.1 Nesoenas mayeri
GGAGCCAGTGTGGTCCCCATGCTCCCTGTGGCATCGCTGCCTGGTGACAACAACGTGCCCACGAAACAGATCTCCATCCCAATAGGCAGAGAGGCGAGGGGTCAAACTCACACTAAAACGGGATTTCAGCCAGAAAGAGCGAAGGGGGTAAAAAAAATACCCCGAGCATTAGTGTGCGAGCTGCCACCTTGTCGCGCAATCACAACATCGCTTTTTCCACTTTATCTCTTTTCCTTTTTTATTTCATGGTTAGCTTAACAATTAAAAGGCTACACTGCGCTTTGGTTTTTCCAGTCTGCTGCGTCGTGTGACCCCGATGACTCCAAGTTAAGCCTCATTATATAATGGCGGGGTGTTTTTTTGGAAAACCTCCATTTAATCCTTTCGGAGCAGAATTCGCTGGTTTTGTTTTCTTTCATATCGTTGTTTTGTTCCCCCCCCCCCGCCTACCCCTTCCCCCGCGGGCGCGCACTGGAGGCGTCAGTCTGGGAGCGGGGTCCTTTCTTCCTTTCTATTTTATTTTCGTTTATTTTCGTTTGCTTGGGTTACAGCGCCTTTCCCCGCCGTCGAGGGGAAGGACTACGTGATGTGCGGCAGGTATTTTGTGAATGGAGCGCAACCCTGTGACTCCCCGTTGCTTGACCGAAGGGGGAGGCAGGGGAAGGAGAAAGAAAAAAAAATAATTAAAAAAAAAAATATAGAAAAACCACCACCCAGTGACTCCATCTGACTCGTTTTGGCTGGAAAACGTTTTCAGCGCCACGGTTCTTAAGCCAGGAGGAAGCTTTCTTCTGGCCCAAGAACAATAAAGGGGTCAGCAGCCTGATCCTCCCTCCTACACCCTCTTCCTTCCATTGTGAGGGGTCTGTGCAAATATCCCAAGGCTGCTTCTGCTGGGGCCTGAGGGACCTGAGCCACACGTGTGACGTTAAAGAGAGACTCTGCGAACTCAGGGATCCTGAGCTGCTGAAAGAAATGAAAAAAATAGGGAAAGAAAAAAGAAAATGAAGTCTCCTGGGTGCTCTGTTTCTGGTGTAGTATTGCACTTGGAGAATGTACCGATGGGTGTTTCACATAGAATCATGTTGGTTGGAAAAGACCCTCAAGATCATCGAGTCCAACCGTTACCCACCCCTGGCACTGCCCCATGTCCCCAATAACCTCATCTGTGTGTCTGTTCAACCCACATGGCCAAGTGCTTTACCAAAAGTGGTTTGAGATATCCTCACCGGCATATTGCTGTTTGCCCACTGTATGTAGAATCACAGAATTACAGAATCATAGAATCATTTTGGTTGGAGAAGACCCTCAAGATCATCAAGTCCAACTGTTAACCCACCCCTGGCACTGCCCCATGTCCCTGAGAACCTCATCTCTGTGTATTTCCAACCCCTCCAGGGATGGTGACTCCAGCACTGCCCTGGGCAGCCTGTTCCAATGCCCCACAGCCCTTTGGGGAAGAAATTGTTCCCCAGATCCAATCTAAACTGTCATGGAGGCAAATCCGCCCCCTTGTCACACATAGGGCTCCTCCATGATGCCACCACAGCATCTTCCCCAGTGTCTGCTCAACAAGTGGCCGAATCTCCACAGAGGGTTGGCGAGTCCTTGTCTCACCAGCCCTCAACCTCTTCCATTTCTCCGGTTGTCCAAGATGGGGGATTTCGTAGTACCATAGAACAATACAGGTTGGGTCCTTCAGAGGTCATCTCCTGCTCTTGTACTGCACATGCAAAGCCTGTGTGCTGGTGGAGTATGGTCTCCAGCGAGGATGGGGTTGAACGATGCACAGCTGCTTGCCATGTTGTGCGGGCTCCAAGGACTGACCACCATCTGGCAGCACTCAGGTTTTCAAGCTGTCACCTTTAATGATGTCCCTCAGACTCTTCAGATGTGTATCACAGACCATGAAGGTCTGAGCCAGCAATTCCTAGAGTAAAATGTCATGGGAGAAGTTCTGTGGGGTCTGATGTACAGTGGTTTGCCCACCGGTCGTGTCCAGGTTGAACATGGATCAGAGGGCTGCTGTGATTTCGGTGATATTTTTTGTGAATCCAGTCACTAAACTTGCAGACCGCTCTGGCTTCTGCCACTGTGAATGGTCACGCTTTTTCCAGGTGTCAAGTTGGCAGCCATGGCATTTGGATGTCCCTAAAAGGAGAAGGTGGGACCTGTGGCCTTCTATGAGAACATGAGTTCAATGCAATAAACTGTATCGTGCACTGAGGACCTGATTCATTTGCCAGAAGGAGAGTGAATGATGCTCATCGAATTGTAGGAACCCACCTCTGTTTTTTTTTTTTGGACAATAACCAGCTAATAACATGTGTGACCTCCCCTCGCTGCGTTCCAGCTTGTCGGACCTTGGCACCAAGCAGTCGCATGAATCATGATGGTGATTTTTGCCGTAAGGCAGTTCCTGTCGTTATTATCTCCTTGCTGTGTCGATAACACTTTGGTGGTGATGGTCAGGATTTCCTCGCGCTGCAGAGCTTTCCTGAAGATCAGCTCCGCAAGCGGTGGAGGAAGTCGCCGTTACGAGATTACTCCTGGATGCTTAGAACTGGGTGGCCAACTTCAAACGTACGTGCGACCTGACATGATCCGAAGAGCGCGGGGGCGGCTCCTCTGTCCCTTGTCTGCTTTGTCGGCGCAGGCAGACGTCTGTGTGGACGTTCACCTACACGCACACGTATGGGAGCTCCTCTTCTTCTGCCAATGCTCTGAGGGCTGAAGTAAAACCAAACCTGGGTATGGAAAACTGCCAAGAGACTGGGACCCCAGCAAGGGAGGAGAAAGGAAGGGAGATTGAGGCTGAACATGAGGAAGAAATAGTTGTCTCTGAGGGTGGTGAGAGCCTGTCCCAGGTTGGGCAGAGAGGTGGTGGCTGAACCATCCCTGGAGACATCCCAGGCCAGGCTGGACGGGGCTCTGAGCAACCTGAGCTGGTGAAGATATCCCTGCTCATGGCAGGGGGGGCACCGGGGGAGCTCAGAAGGTCCCTGCAACACAGACTATTCTATGATTCTAAGGGAAATGGAGGAGAATGGTCTCATGTCTTCCTTTAAATCCCAAGGATGTGGTGGGAACACTTGTGGCCAGGGAGAAACTCAGGGTCTCACACCCACCCCTCTTGCAGTGCCACAGTGTTGGGACTTCACACACTACGGGTTCCTTCCAGCTAAAGGAAAACTACGTTTAGTTCAATTTATAAATGCTTAGGCAAACAGATTTGTTATTTAAAGTCTTTTTTGTTTGCTTGTTTGTTTGTTTGTTTTTGTACCAATAACCTTGTTTGAAGGTAAAAGCCAACACGCTGCGTTCTTTCAGCCTTGGTATTCTTGATATTATGCTGCTTTTCTCCTGCTGTTGGAAGAGCTTTCAGATCTTTGCATACAACATCTAGGTCCATGATTTTGGTGGTGTTTCCAAGCAAGAGACTTCCAAGATACAGTTCCTTGGCTGCTCTTCCTCATCTAGAAGAGGCTAGCAAGGCCACAAAAATATATGACTAGGGCTTCCAAGAGCTGCAGTTGTACACAAGACTGGGAACTGCTGTGTTCAAGGTAGAGTTCGTTCACTACTCGACCATCCTGCCATTCCTGTCTGAAGTGGAAGCAGATCACCTTGGTTGGCTTCCTACTTGCCAGGTCTTTTCATGGTGGGATTTGCATACAAGCCAGAACTCAGATTTATTCTGCCAGTGTTCATCTTCTGAGAGTCGTTGGTTCAGGAACTGATGGCCATGTTGTTCTTCTGGGAGGTCTAATGTAGCTTTCCTGTTGTGAGGTTGGATCAGAATGTAAAATCGATGACCTAGTGGTCTCCTGGAGTAGTTTGCGGTTTGGATGGAATAATCTGGGCATCTTTTACAAGTGGTTTTCCAAAGGTAGTTGTTTATTTAGCACCCTTGCTGTGCTGCTCGTGACCTGGTGAGAAGGACCAGCGGAGTTCATGAGCAGATAATCCAGCTCAGGATGGTTAGAAATGAGTTAAATGCAGACAGGTGAGGGATGGGAGCGGGACTTGGTGACATTCCTTAAGTCCACTGTCAAGTCTGGGCAAGTCACTGCTCCTTGATGAGAACAATCCTGTTTTGGGAGAAATCAACAGCAAATCTTCATCTTCTGTATTCACGTTTCCCATCTTCTACTCATCTCTGTTGTCCGTATCTCCAAGTCTTGCCTGTGCTGCCTGTGTGGAGTGGTTGCCTCCTCATACCAAGAATAGTTTTGCTCTACCAGACCTGCACATGTGCCCATGGCCACTAAGGTCCTACCATGGCTAGATGAAATTGGAATAAAGTAGAATAAAGACATATGGAAGGCAAAAAAAGAGAAGTCGCAGAAGTGTCTTCCAGCCCATCGAGAAGCTGTGTGGCCTTTTAGAAGATTCCCCATTGGGTGCTGCACTTTGCTATGGGGGCAAATGTGGGGGTTTCACAGATTTTGTGTTGCATCTATCTCTTCTTCCCCTACATGTCCACCAAAAGGCTTTTCAGAGCTTAACACATGCAGAGAGCTGCATCCAGGAGCCACGTTCAAGGAGGTTCCTGCCCTGGGAGATGAGTGTCATAGAATCAGAATAGTTTGGGTTGAAGGGACCTTCAAAGCTCATCCAGTCCAACCCCTGCCGTGAACAAGGACATCTTCACCCAGATCAGGTTTCTCCTGGAGCTTTAAGTATTCTCGCGGGGTTGGGAGCCGTGTACAGTAGGAACAGTCATCAGCCTCGTCTTACGTGCGCCTCGTCTCACTGGTTAGGATCATTTCCCTCCCCGTGGAAACCATCAGGAATTTCCGTTATTTCCTTTCCTGAGGCTTTGTTTGGGTGGGGATTTCTGGAAGGTATTTCACAGGCAGGTATAATTAAAGAAAGACATGCTTCTCCTGGAGGCCAGACAAGGCTTCTTTAAAGCCAAGCCTTTCGCGTGGTGGGGGCAAATCAGAAACCGTTTGTTGCCTGGTCCGATGGAGTTTGGGGAAAGGGGGGAGCTAATCAGCTGGGAATCATCCCAGTTAAATGCCGCACACTGGGGTTAAAGCCCTTATCCAGCAAATCCTTGAAATATGTGCTTAATTTTAAGTCTCCCTGACTTCAGTCTGTTTACTCTTGTGCTTAACTTTAAGCATGTGCCTAAGTGCTCTGCTGGCCAGGGGCCAAGGCATATAGCAGACTTAGGATTCCGCATAAAATTAATGCTTTAGTGGACTGAAGTCCCATGAGATAGAGGATGCTCTAGCAGGTGTGGGATGATGGAAGGGGATGATGCTGCAAACCTGTGGTGTATCCCAGCTCCACGAGGTGATTCAGTGTTGGGTACCACGGACCTTACGGGGAGCAAATTAGCAGCGTAATCTCTAAAATTTCAGCATCTGTATAATATTTTGCTGTTCTGAAGGCGTCAGACTCACGGGTAGCCTTGCTTATACCACCAACATAGTATTGGAAAGGAAAATATAATTACTTTTTTTCCTCTTAATTGGGAGAGAGTGAAGATTTAGCGGAGGAAAATAGCCTTGATGTTGTCATCAGAAGAGGAAGGGGAGCAGATCATATGAGCTGACTGATAAATCTTCATAGGAATTTGCGTGGCTGCATTAACACTTGCAACAGAAAGGACTCCTGTCTTAGCACAAGCTTTTGTAATGGCTTTATCTTTTTCTTTCCTGTTCCAAGCTAATTCCTGAAAGCTTGGAATTTAATTTAGTTTAATCCCCCTTTTGCTCATCCAGCCTGGACTTCTTAGAATGCCAAAGTTTGCATTTATTTTTCTTTGTTTTTTACCTATGAATGACAACGTTAAAAGCTAATAACCACAACCGTGGCATGAAAACAAAAAGCCACCATCAGAAAACGAGATCTTAACCCACTACCAGGGGTTAAGGGAAATGTGCAGCTGGAACAAATACAGCGCTCGTCTGACTTCCTCAATAACTCTGCTGGGGGAGCAGGCAGTTGCCAGACGAAGGAAGCGTGGTTAGCCATCGAGTCTTTGAATGCGGCTCCGTTTCCCCCTCAAAGCCATGGAATTTATATTAACCTCCAGCTTTTCTTAGCTGGTGGGAGTTGTTTTTTTTCTTGGTGCATGAGGAAGAGCTTCGCTTTTGTTGCTTCGCTTTGTCGGGGGAGCGAAGGAGACGGTTCTGCTCCTCGCGCGGCGTTCCTGCTGGCAAATCGCCATGGGTGTTAGGTGATTAGTTTTTGGCGTTGATAAGGGGAGAAAAGCTGAGGCTGCCAAGCACAGGACCGCAGGCATCTGATGGCTTGGTTTGGAAGGGCAGATTTGAGTCATCCCGGCTCACCGGGTTGTCTCCGGTCCCCCTGCACTGGGCACTGCTGAGGCCCAACCTGGAATCCTGGGTGCAAGTTTGGACTCCTCACACCACAAAAGGCCTTGAGGTGCTGGAGTGAGTGGAGAGAAGGGAACGGAGCTGGGGAAGGGGCTGGAGCACAAGTGTGATGGGAACAGCTGAGGGACCTGGGGGGTTCAGCTGGAGAACAGGAGCTGAGGGGACACAGGGACACAAAGAAACGGCCTCAAGTTGCACCAGGGGAGGTTGAGGTTGGATTTGGGGAACAATTTCTTCCCCAAAGGGCTGTTGGGCATTGGAACAGGCTGCCCAGGGCAGTGCTGGAGTCACCATCCCTGGAGGGGTTGAACAGACACACAGATGAGGTTCTCAGGGACATGGGGCAGTGCCAGGGGTGGGTTAACAGTTGGACTCCATGATCTTGAGGGGCTTTTCCAACCAAAATGATTCTACGATTCTATAATTCTGTGATTCTACCTACAGTGGGCAAACAGCAATATGCCAGTGAGGATATCTCAAACCACTTTTGGTAAAGTACTTGGCCATGTAATTTAACCTCTAGTTAGATCATTAGGAGGACTACACAGGTGAGCCTGGAGTGTAGCATGGGAGACCTCATATAGTGTCCCAAGGCTGCCATGTTGTCCCTGCATGACTTCAGGGCCACCTTGAAGGTATCATTGTTGGCATTTAGTGTCTGAGTTAGGATATGGTTGGACTTGATGATCCTGAGGGTCTCTTCCAACCAAAATGTTTGTATGATCTGTAGGATGCTTATGGCTGTGGTGCTGACAGTGGTGGACAGGGATCCTGGATGGAGAAGGGAACCAACTGAATGGACATGAGGGATGTGCTGGTTGCCGTAATTCCCATTTCTCTTTGGTCGTGAGCAGTTCGACAGCCGCTTCTGGGTTGCTCACAATACATTAATGATTAATCTACATGGTCACAACCCTGCCAGGAAGGAGGGCACCAAGGAAAGGAGAAAAGAGCTAATAATGCCCAAGCAAGGAGGGACAACGTGATTCAAGATATCCCAGTAAGCAAAGTCTTTGGTGCCGGTCGCTTGGCACATGAAAATATCCAGGAGTTGGGTTGTTTTGTTGAGTTTTGATGCTGGTTCTTCTTTGACCCTGCTTGGTTTTGATGAAATACCTGAAGGTTCGTCCTCTTGGCCAACGTGAAGTGAAATGAAGGGGCTTCACCCAGCTCCTGGCAGTCAGCACAGAAGCAGCTTTAACACATGATGCTTGAGCGATGTCTGGAGAACAGTTTCCTTCTGTCTTTGACATTGTCATCGTTGGTGCTTAGCATTTCCAGGACACAGGAGAGCAGATATGGATGTCTTGCTGCCTGTCCTGTAGCAAACTTCGTATAAAAACCCATTTCTCAGGATTTTTTTTTTTGGTGGAAGTGCCAGATCCACTTCCAAATGTCACATTTGGAAACTTCTGTAAAGCAGCTACAAACCTGCTTTTCTTACTTGTCCTCATTTTACTGTTAATAGTACTCCACAGCTCCCAAGGTCTACAAAACACCCGTGAAAAAACACCGGCATAATGAATATATAGTGTGATGTGTTTAATACTCTGTGGCAAGTGCATAACATTTTCTGTGCTTTAAAAGCCATCACAGCAGGAGGAATTTTAGTCCTCGATGCATAAAAGGGTGCAGACGGACGCTCAAGAAACAGCTTCTTCCACCCAGGTGCCGGTACCCTGGCAAGGAGAAAGTCGAGCCCTTGTGTTGCGCAGCCCACGCTCCTGCAAAGGAATGGCACTTTTTGAAGGGAAGAATGAGGCTTTTATGAGATTTAATTGACATTTACACATTGGGGTATTTTCCAAGCTGGGGTGGCTGCGACGTGGGATCCTCGCTTGCTCTCTCTGGGCTGAGCTGGACAAAGCAGAGACTTCGGAAAGGAGATCAACTGTTTATTTGTGGTATAGTCCTGGGGAAAGTGTGTTGGCTGCATCTTCAGCCAACTGCAAACAGCAATATCTGTTGTGGGAAAGTGGTTCCAGCACAATACAAAGGGCTTGGAGAAGGAAAGGATGGTGATATTCTGCACAGCTTGCTTCAGCAGTGAAGGTCTATGAGGAAGGTCTACCGGTGGACTGAGAGGGCTGGCCACCACCGTGACCCCATTAAAGGTGACAGCAAAATTCCCTTGGACTTTGGTGACGCAATGTATGGATCACAATTACAGGGATCACAGCAAAAAATGCTCGTTGACTTAGAGTCATAGAATAATTTCGGTTGGAAGAGACCCTCAGGATCATTCAGTCCAACCATAACCTAACTCTAGTACTAAACCACATACGTCCCTGAGGACCTCCTCTAAACACCTTTTAAACCCCTCCAGGGATGGTGACTCCAGCACTGCCCTGGGCAGCCTGTTCCAATGCCCCACAGCCCTTTGGAGGAGAAATTGTTCCCCAGATCCAAACTCAACCTCCCCTAGTGCAACATGAGGCCGTTTCCTCTTGTCCTATCACTTGTTATTTGGGAGAAGAGACCAACACCCTCCGGGCTACAACCTCCTTTTGGGTAGTTGTAGACTTACTAACTATTGCCTGTGATCATAGGGTGTTGTGAAACTTTGTACACTTGGAAGGTCCCCAGTGGGAAGCGCCAAGGGCTGAGCGGTGAGAATGTTCTCCTAGCGCCTCTGGGTTGAAACAAAAGAGAAGCCACCTCTTGTTTGTAAGATTATAAAGTTATCACTCAGCAAATAAGGCATTTCATCACTGTTGGACTGTCCCAGCTCCTATGGGCTGGAGATCCTTTGGGCTGAAAGTCTGGTCCACCCAAGAGGAGAAGATTTGTGGGGACTTGGTTCTGGGGGATTGCACAAACGACCATGAAAAACATGAAATATTTTATTAATAATAAGGGTGAAAAGAAAATAAACTTGGATAGAGCCCTTACCTCCTACCAAGAGTGACGTTGAGGTTCGGGGTGGGCACACCTGGCACGACGAGGCTGCACTGACACTGGCATTGCACAGAGGTTCAACAGACCCTCCGGCTTAGAGGGTGACCTTGTCCAAAACTCCCTGATGTCCCATGGAGTCTTTTTATATGTTACCTTAAAAATTCATCAGGGAGGTCCCTATTCTGCTTTCAGCTCTCTTTCTCACAACACCATCCACTACGATGGCAAGACGCGGTTCTCAGGGACATGGTTTAGAGGTGGGCTTGGCGGTATTGGGTTAATGGTTGGACTCGATGATCTTAAAGGTCTTTTCCAACCTAAATTATTCTGGGATTCTATGATGGGGAGGTGTTGAGGGTGAACGATGAATGAAGGGTTCTCCTGCCATCTCATCTGCCCAGGTCATCTTATCTGGAGGGACATGGGCAGATGGCACATGGAGGTTCACAACTAGGGGGTGTTGGGCTTTGAAGGGTACGAGAGACAGGGAAAACCAGACTGGGGAATTCGAAAGATATAAGGGAAAACTATGCTTTAAAGAAATTTGAGGTCCCAGAGGGACTGAAATATCTCAAGTTACAACTATTCCCATAGCAACCTCATAACACTTGAAGTCCCAGCTAAAGCGATTCCTCCCGCACCCCCAAATTAGCACAAAGCCAAGAAAAATGTAGGAGAAGCTTTTCAGAGCAGCTCAGCCCTTTCTCAGGATCATCTCGGGCTACCTGGACAGACCACAAAAGAAATAACCGGTGTGGTACCTCTGGTCGCGAGTGATGCCAACAGTATTTATTCCCAATATTACCTCAGAAAGGCTCTGTTTTCCAAGGGAAAGCAAACCCAGGTCACCAACGCTGTTTATTTTAATGATTCTTTAAATATTCTTTATTTAAGGACCCCAAGCAATAGTACGATTATATCTATATTTGCTGGATAAATTAATTTATTTGTGGATGGGCTTCTCGACTGCTGACAATCAGGTTTGTTTTTAAGCCTGACCGGGGTAGAGGAAACACATACAAATAAACAATAAACCTAAATAACACTAAAATAACATCAGTTGAAACAATTAGAGTTAACTTCCACTCGTGAAGTATTGTTCCCATTTTGCTATAACATGGGAAAAAAACTCCGTTTCCTAAGTCGGCTCGTCACCAATTTTGGATTTGCGGATTCTTGTAACAAAAGGGGATTTCTTTTGTCTGTTATTTATACTCTTCCTATGGCACCGTGTGTCCGTGTCGCTGTGTCTGGAGGACCCTGTTTCAATGCAGCAGCGTTTCCATCCCCCCTGTCCCCATCTCGGTGGCTTTGCTGGGACTTGGTGGCACCAGTTGGGCTTTTCTTCTTGCCCATCCTGGTTGCCCTGATGTACACACATGTGTTTGCAGAGGCGGTTCCTCCTTGGAGACTTTGTCCTGGATTTTAAAGTTTTATTATCCCTGAATTATGTATAATTCAGGGGCTTAGGGGCCAAGAGTTAAAAACAGACCCTGGAAAACTCGCTGTCAGTATTCAGAGACACTGAGGAAGGTTCAGGGTACGTTTCACTTGGGACATTTTGCCTAATTATTCAAATGCTTTAATTACGTTTGCATCCTTCACCCTGCATGGGGACTTTCTGCTGTTCTCTGTGCCTTTTGTTTCATCCCAGAAGCTGCTGAGGGATGCGGTGGGACACTTAGCCCCACCAAATTTTTAATGCTGCCAAGTATTTAATGTCATTTTAAATACTGCCTTCTCTCTCGCTGGGTGTTCGTTCTGCCAGGAGCCGATAGCAAACACCAAGGAAAGGCGGTTGGAATATAAGGGTCTAAATGTAACTTCTTTGGGTATGGGACTGCAAGTGCAGAGTCTGTAATTGCTTAATTCCCCCAGGCTCAGGGGCTACAGGCTCAGGGAGGAGCAGCTGGAAAGTGCCTGATGGAAAAGGACCTGGAGGTGTTGGTGACAGCGGCTGAACATGAGCCAGCGTGTGCCCAGGTGGCCAAGAGGCCACCAGCATCCTGGCTGGTACCAGCACTGGTATGGCCAGCAGGGCCAGGGCAGTGACCGTCCCTGTGCTGGGACCTGGGGAGGCCAAACCTTGAATCCTGGGGGCAGTTTTGGGCCCCTCACGCCAAGAAAGGCCTTGAGGTGCTGGAGCGACTGGAGAGAAGGGAACGGAGCTGGGGAAGGGGCTGGAGGACAAGTGTGATGGGAGCGGCTGAGGGACCTGGGGGGTTCAGCTGGAGAACAGGAGCTGAGGGGACACAGGGACACACAGAAACGGCCTCAAGTTGCTCCAGGGGAGGTTGAGGTTGGATCTGGGGAACAATTTCTTCCCCAAAGGGCTGTGGGGCATTGGAACAGGCTGCCCAGGGCAGTGCTGGAGTCACCATCCCTGGAGCGGTTGGAAATACACACAGATGAGGTTCTTGGGGACATGGGTTATTACCAGGGGTGGGGTAACAGTTGAACTCAATGATCTTAAGGATTCCTTCCCACCAAAATGATTCTATAATTCTATTCTATGATTAAAACACCCTCCATTTTGTGAGAGGGTACATATAAACCAGTATTAATGCTCAACAAGTGAAAATTCAGGAGTTTGCATCCTTGGGGTGGCATGGGAGGGCAGAGCGATATTCCCTGTAGGGAAATGTTTTTAACGATAACTGAGGATGGTGTTTAGCTGTGACGGTCCTGATCGCTGTCACAGACATCCCGTCTCCGTGCTCGCACCCTTTTTTTGGGAAACGAGTCTACTCTGAGATGGTCATCACCGAGGCACGTGTGCTGCAGCTACATGTCCAGCCTTTGCTGCCCATCTGCGATTTCTGGTGTGCTCCCCAAACATGCAGTTAATCAGGAAATCCTCCAAACCAGGACATCTCCCAAGAAACAGCTTCCCATGCCTCCCGTTTGAGGCTTGTATTATGCCATGATTCATCAACAAGCACGTCCTACCATCAAGATCCCACAGAACATCTACTGTGGGGCTTATTGGGTCAGCGCTGGCAAAGCCAGAGGAGTTTTGTTCCTTTGCCAGCTCCTGGGTGGCTGGAAACTAAGTCCTTCTTGCCAACCCTATGGCTTAATTTAGCCCTGATGCCGATTATTGAGGTTGAAGAAAGTATCTCCTTGGAGGTGGCCAGGACCTACAAGTGCTTTGTTGGGGATGAGGAGTGATGGGAGAGCCACAGCCATGAGGTGCTGTAAGGATTTACCTGCTTTTTATCCTGTGTGACAAGTATGTTTTAAAATCCCTGCACTTTCTATTCCATTAACATTGAGCACCGATTGATTCCTTGTACAGGAGCAACTATTTTTATAAGCACCTTCCAGGAAAAATGAAGAGCTTGCAATTTGAAGGAACAGATTTATCATTTAAATTTTAACAGAGCGGAAATCATTTCCAGGCGGCTTCCTGACATTGTTTGGTATTCTTCCATGGCTTCCAAAGCAGGTCAAGGCTTTGGTTTGTGCTTCAGCCCCCTCCTTTCAAGAGGTAAAAAATTCCCCTCGGGTAAGAGAGGACAAGTAGGTGCCAGGACAACACTGAGGGGGTTCCTGGAAGTGGAAGAGACAACAGCAAGTGGCCTCCAAGGAGATGGTTCTACTGGAAGTGCCTACAGGGTTTATGTGTGTCAATGAATCATAGAATAGTTTGGGTTGAAGGGACCTTCTGAGCTCCCCCAGTGCCCCCCCTGCCATGAGCAGGGACATCTTCACCAGCTCAGGTTGCTCTTCTAGATGAGGAAGAGCAGCCAAGGAACTGTATCTTGGAAGTCTCTTGCTTGGAAACACCACCAAAATCATGGACCTAGATGTTGTATGCAAAGATCTGAAAGCTCTTCCAACAGCAGGAGAAAAGCAGCATAATATCAAGAATACCAAGGCTGAAAGAACGCAGCGTGTTGGCTTTTACCTTCAAACAAGGTTATTGGTACAAAAACAAACAAACAAACAAGCAAACAAAAAAGACTTTAAATAACAAATCTGTTTGCCTAAGCATTTATAAATTGAACTAAACGTAGTTTTCCTTTAGCTGGAAGGAACCCGTAGTGTGTGAAGTCCCAACACTGTGGCACTGCAAGAGGGGTGGGTGTGAGACCCTGAGTTTCTCCCTGGCCACAAGTGTTCCCACCACATCCTTGGGATTTAAAGGAAGACATGAGACCATTCTTCTCCATTTCCCTTAGAATCGTAGAATAGTTTGAGTTGAAGGGACCTTCTGAGCTCCCCCGGTGCCCCCCCTGCCATGAGCAGGGACATCTTCAGCAGCTCAGGGTGCTCAGAGCCCCGTCCAGCCTGGCCTGGGATGTCTCCAGGGATGGTTCAGCCACCACCTCTCTGCCCAACCTGGGACAGGCTCTCACCACCCTCAGGGACAACAATTCCTTCCTCACGTCCAGCCTGAATCTCCCTCCTTTAGTTTAAACCCATCACCCCTTGTCCTGTCACAACAGGCCCTGCTCAAAAGTCTGTCCCCATCTTTCTCACAGGCCCCTTTTAAGTCCAGAAAGGTGCAATAAGGTCTCTCTGGAGCTTCTTTTCTCCAGCTGAACACCCCAACTCTCTCAGCCTGTCCCCCAGCAGAGCTGTTCCAGCCTCGCATCATTCCTGTGGCTCCTCTGGCCCCTCTCCAGCAGGTCCATGTGTGTCCTGTGCTGAGCACCCAGAGCTGGACCAGCACTGCAGGGGGGTCTCACCAGAGCCAAGTAGAAGGACAAAATCATGTCCCTCAATCTGCTGCCCACGTTCATTTTGCTGCAGCCCAAGATATGATTTGCCTTGGGAGGGTAGAGGGGATGGGGATGGGGATGGCAGGGAAGTAACGCCAGCTTTACCATATTTTTCAAGTGCAATTGCACATTTCTACTTAGCACTGGCACATTTAACCCTGTAGGCACCAGGTATGTGTAACCAGCACGACAAAAGTTAAATATATCCACAGCTCGGTGCTGTCCTGGACTTTCCTCCCACTGATAGTCCATCCTATAGGGAGATGAAAGTGTTATAGCGGCGCATTGCACGTGACTGGGTTGGTTTCTGTGTATCATTCCTGGAGCCACTATATATATATATATATATTTTTTACGCTCCCTCCAATCTCAGTATTTCTATTGTCTCCTTTGTGCAGGAACATGGGGCGTCTTCAAGGCTGCCATGAACTCAGCGCCACCTCACCCTTCCCACCTCCCCAGAAAATCAATCCTGCCCTGAACTTTGTGTGCAATAAAACCAAGTGAAACTCCCAGTGCCTTCTGCAGGCCTAGTAACCTGTTTGTTCAGTTTGGGCCTTCTGCAACCATTTGTTTAAGATAAGCAAGGGCGGAGATGTTTCTTGAGGGCACAAAAGGTTCTTGAGATAAAGCTGGTGTGGACCGATCCTGTGATATGGCCGGATCGTTCCTTTTCCTTCTCTCATCACCACAGCACTGGGTTTTTCCATTGGTCAAGTTGATTTTCTCCACTTTTTGTTTACTCTAAGGCTTTCAGTGTTGGTGTTTCTCATTCAGGCATCTTCTGCTTGACCATGATGGGCTGGGAGTGTTTCTGTTGCGTGGGGAACATCTGTGGAAGAGACCGGAGGAGTGTTGAGTGAAGACAGTCACTTTGTGTGGTGGGGTTTCACACCTGAAAGTCAGGCTGCATTAAGACATCATGACCATGAGGATGTAGCCATGAACCCAAACCTCTTGTAGTTCCTTGAGTCGTTGTGAAACATTCGTGAGAAGCGCAGAAATGGAGGAGAAAGAGGAAGGGTGCAGGCTGGTTCCAAATAGGCCCATCTTTTTATAAGGCAGTTGTTGTTGGACGTATTCAGTTTTGAGCCCCTCACACTAAGAAAGGCCTTGAGGTGCTGGAGCGACTGGAGAGAAGGGAACGGAGCTGGGGAAGGGGCTGGAGCACAAGTGTGATGGGAGCGGCTGAGGGACCTGGGGGGTTCAGCTGGAGAACAGGAGCTGAGGGGACACAGGGACACACAGAAACGGCCTCAAGTTGCGCCAGGGGAGGTTGAGGTTGGATGTGGGGAACAATTTCTTCCCCAAAGGGCTGTGGGGCATTGGAACAGGCTGCCCAGGGCAGTGCTGGAGTCACCATCCCTGGAGCAGTTGGAAACACACACAGATGAGGTTCTTAGTGACATTGGTCAGTGCCAGGGGTGGGTGAACAGTTGGACTAAATGATCTTGAGGGTCTTCAACAACCAAAATGATTCTATGCCAAAGGAGACTCTGGGGTTTGCTACCTACGGGTGGGCACAGAAGGACCACCAGCAGGAACAAGTCCTGCCTCGTTTCTGCTTATCTCCTTGTGATTTACCATCACCAGTAAAAGGACCAAAGCTGGTGCGTCTTTCTTCATCTTCAGCTGATCCTGCTGCAGAGGAGGGATGAGAAAATGATGGTAAAGCTCCTGCTCATAGCACAGTAGTTCTAAAATAACCATGTCCCTCTTCCTCATGTCCCTGTTCCTCATGTCTCTTCCAGGCCAGTATCCCTTAGGTTACTGGGGTGGGTGGCTCAGAAGAAGGATGTTGCTGGGGAGGAGCAGGTATCAGTGGGAGGAGAAGCGGAGGCTCTTGCATTGCTGCATATTGTCAGTGAGATCTTTAAAGCTTTTAACCTGTTCTTTCTTTGAACTTCGATGCAGATGGTTCTGGGGCAGTGGAGTGGCAGCTCTCTGGATTCCCTGGGCAGGTGGACAGGATTGAGGGTGAGACAGACACCTTCATTAGGAAGGGAAAGCACAAAAAGAGTGCACGTGGGTATCAAACCTGCTCCCATGTGCCGTCTGTTTGCAGCAGTTTCAGTAGATGCCAGATTTCCCTTGGCGTGTGCTAACTGGCCATGTGACAGTCACCTAAGCTTGTGAGATACCACCTTCTATGCTCCAAGAGCTGCTTTCCCCAAACATCTAAAAATCACTGAATCATAGAATCATTTTGGTTGGAAAAGGCACTCAAGATCATTGTGTCCAACTGTTAACCCAACCCAGGCAATACTCCATGTCCCTGGGAACCTCATCTCTGTGTCTGTTCAACGCCTCCAGGGATGGTGACTCCAGCACTGCCCTGGGCAGCCTGTTCCAATGCCCCACAGCCCTTTGGGGAAGCAATTGTTCCCCAGATCCAACCTCAACCTCCCCTGGCGCAACTTGAGACCATTTCATCTTGTTCTAGCACTTGTTACTTGGGAAAAGAATGAATATGCCCATCACAACGTAGCTGATCTTTAGGAGACGGGCCTGGAGAGCAGACCAGTCCTGAATGCTCCATCTCTTTCAGAGCTGTTGGCCTTTCTTGTTCCAGCACGCATGTTTATAATTGAAACTTGACATGCATTAGAAGTCCCATGGGCTTCTCAGGTTCTGCTCCAAGCTTCCCACCATGTCAACCGCAGAGTATTTTGCTCCAAAATTGAAAATTACTCCTATTAATGGTCCTTCCTAAGACCACGGGCTCCTTGTTCTTTGCTTTTCCCACATGCCTCGCTTCCAGAACCAGCAGCACTGAAGTGTTGTTTCATTACATCTTTTCTTAAGCCACCTGTGAATAAATATCAAAATAAAACCAATATTGGAGAGACAGCAAAGGCAATTTCGCTACCCACTGAGAAGCTGCAAACCTCCATATGAAAACCATGCGCACCTGGGCTCGATGTTGTCCTCTAGCCCACGGAGGAGCAAAATCCAGCCTTCTTCTTGTAGACCCATAGCCGAGCATGGTCTTCTGCCTTATGAGGTATTTCCCTTTGGCTCTGTTCAGGGAATTCAGCTTCATAAAGGGTTTATCCACTGAATAATGGAAGAGCTGCCTTTCAGATCCAAATTGTCCTCAGCAAGCCACCTCTGTTTGCCCCTGAGGGTGGTGAGAGCCTGTCCCAGGTTGGGCAGAGAGGTGGTGGCTGAACCATCCCTGGAGACATCCCAGGCCAGGCTGGACGGGGCTCTGAGCAACCTGAGCTGGTGAAGATGTCCCTGCTAATGGCAGGGGGGGCACTGGGGGAGCTGGGAAGGTCCCTCCAACACAAACCATTCTAGGATTCTATAATACAGCCCATCTTTGACTAAGAAGGAATAGTTCGGAAGCAGAGAAATCTGGCAACCTGCTCTCCAGGGTCTTGCGGTTGAGTTATTACCAAGTTAACTGAATTCAGTCTGGGCTGCTCCTGTAGCCAAACACCTCATGGTTAGTTCTTTGTGGAATCTTTGATGTCTAGTTGCTTAAAATCATATTGAACTCTCTTCATTAGTTGGTGTTTGAACCTTCCTCATCCACTTGCTCTCTGAATGCAAAGGGGGATCTTAATATCTATGAGATCTCTGAAAATTTGCTTGAAATTGGCCAATGGGTACCAAAGAGAAAAGGAAGGGAGGGAGCAGATGCGCACACAACCCAATTGCATCAACTGTGCTAGGTTAGGAAGTCAGGTTAAAAATAGTACAATACTCAGTGAGGTTGTTTCCAAATGTTGTATGACCACAGCAGCCTAAAGCTCAGGGTATTCTTAAGAATTTAAGCTGCATTGCAGACACAGGTGGAAATACAATTACCCTGGAGAAATGAAACTACTTCTGCAGAACACAAAGACCTAAAGCACCAATTTCCTCAATGCGAAGCGTTCATTGAAGTCTCAGGAGCTGCCTTTTAGAATCATAGAATCACTCTGTTTGGAAGAGACCTTCAAGTTCATCGAGTCCGACCATAACCTAACTCTGGCACTGACCCATGTCCCTGAGAACCTCATCTCCGCATCTGTTCAGCCCCTCCAGGGATGGTGACTCCACCAGAAGCATCAGGGTGAGAGATTATTTCATTACACGTGAATAAGGTTCCTAATCCAAGGAGCACGACGGTGCCTGAACAGAGGAGAACTTGGTGTCCCCATTAGGAAAATCAAGCATCTCCCCTCTCCTGCTGAGCAGTTCCCTTCCTTAGTCGTAGTCATGAGACAATGTTTTGGAAAAATACAGTCACCAGTCCCTAATCTTATGTGGGTTGTTTTGGTGCCTAAACAGCTAAATTTGGAAGGGAGAAAAGTCAACCTTTTGTTGTTGTTTTTTTTTTTTTTCAGTAAGCTAATGTAAAAGGAAATATCAGCAACTTCAAGAAGGGTGGAGTGGCTGATGAAGACCAAGGGTTCTGGGTGGGTGGGGACAGGCCAGAGTCCCAAGGACACAGTGAACACCTTGATGGCTCTTGGGTTTGTCTGGAAGCTGCTCCCCACCATGGGTCATGCAGGATGGCAATGGAAGTACCTTCAGTCATAGAACCATAGAATAGCTTGGGTTGAAGAGACCTTCCAAGCTCATCCAGTCCAACCCCTGCCATGAGTGGGTCCTCTGGCCCCTCTCCAACAGGTCCATGTCTGTCCTGTGCTGAGGACCTCAGCTGGACCCAGCATTGTATTGGGGTCCCACCAGAGCCAAGTAGAAGGTCAAAATCATGTCCCTTGACCTGCTGGCCACGCTCCTTTTGCTGCAGCCCAAGATACCATTGGCCTTTTCTCTAGAAGAGTTATAAGAGAAGAAAGTTAAAAAGGAAACTACTTTCTCAGGGAACACACTTGAGGACCGTGACCAAAGCAAGGTTCAAATGGGGACATGCAGCAGGACTTACCTGGGGACTTCTTGAGTTCTTCAGTGCTTGACGTCTTAAAGAGCAAAGGTCTTTGAAGTGGAAGGTTCCAGCTGCCATGGGAACTCCAGAGTTGCTGCTGTAGCAGGTTCTCCAGGCTCTTTGCAGATGGCCAAGGTGGATGGTCATAATAAACCAAATTCGTCTTGGACTTGCAGATGCCTTCTCTGGTGTACAAGCCTAAATTCATTACTATCTCCAGCAACCTTTCTTCCACCAGAGAAACTCCAAATACTATTGTCTCAGTAACCGCTACTAAAATTAACTGTCATCTTTAAGGCTCTTCACGCAGAGAGGGACTTTATTTTCTTTAAGCCGGTGTGTTATGTTGTCATGCCAATGTGACAAAGCTGCTGCTCCATGAGATGGTTTCCCACCCAGCCCTTGGCCAGGCTGCTGCCTCGTGGCTCGTGCTGATTCACCAGCAGCGGATGGAGCTCAGATGCTGAGCTAGATTGTGATGGAAATAAAAGGAGCGACTTTTACGGGGCTTTTATTGCCAGCCGGGGATGTACAATACTGCATAAATAAAATTCATTATGGTTATGATAGCTCTGTAGTCCCTGGAAAATAAATAACACTTTGCACTTATGTAGTGCCTGTCATCTAGGAGCCTCAGAGCTCTTTGATGACATTAATGAAGCCTTGTGGTGACCATAGTAGGCCGGTAAATACAGCATCTCCCTTATCAGATGAACATACCAAGTCAGAGTCGGCACCTTCAGTGGAGAGAGGCCAAGGCAGCAGCTTGAGTTACACGCAGCTCTTCCACTGATGTCACTGCTGCAAATTGCTCAATGTCCTGGTCATCGCAGTTATTTCCAGTAGGTAGATGCCACCTGTCCCTTCCCCAGGGGTGTTATGGGTTGGTCAGTGTGTAGATCATATAATCGTTTTGGTTGGAAAAGACCCTGAAGATCATCGAGTCCAAGTGTTACCCCACCCCTGGCACTACCCATGTCCCTGAGAACCTCATCTCTGTGTACATCTATACGTCTGTTCAACCCCTCCAGGGATGGTGACTCCAGCACTGCCCTGGGCAGCCTGTTCCAATGCCCCACAGCCCTTTGGGGAAGAAATTGTTCCCCACATCCAACCTCAACCTCCCCTGGTGCAACTTGAGGCCGTTTCTGTGTGTCCCTGTGTCCCCTCAGCTCCTGTTCTCCAGCTGAACCCCCCAGGTCCCTCAGCCGCTCCCATCACACTTGTGCTCCAGCCCCTTCCCCAGCTCCGTTCCCTTCTCTCCACTCGCTCTAACTCCTCAGTGGTTGACCACCTCGTGGTGGTCACGCTCAGTGAGGTTTTCATGATGTGGTTGTTGAGTTGCTAATGGCGTGGGGGCACAACCCCAACCCATCTGCCAGCTATGGCTCATGTTCCCTTACTTCAGTATCCTCAAAATCATAGAATCACGGAACAGTTTGGGCTGAAGGGACCTTCCCAGCTCCCCAGTGCCCCCCCTGCCATGACAGGGACATCTTCACCAGCTCAGGTTGCTCAGAGCCCCGTCCAGCCTGGCCTGGGATGTCTCCAGGGATGGTTCAGCCACCACCTCTCTGGGCTGCTTACAGACATTTTTACAGCTGGATTTTAGATGAATAAATATGAAGGAAACAACCCAATGAAAATGGATGGCTTAAGCACAGCAGTGTGGTGTGTAACATGGGTGAATTCCCTATAGATGATGTATATTGGGATCCACCAATATTTGCACGTATGGCTTGTCCCATCCAGAAATCACAGATAAATCCATTGCCTGCTCTTTGCACCATCCTTGAGCAGGTACAGGTCTGTGGATTTCCAGACCCACGTTGATAAAGTCTGAGATGTTGTGAGGATGTTTGAATGTGAACTGTTTCTTTTCTCATGCTCACATGGAGGGTGTCCAGCTCTGTCTCTCTCTGACCCCTTCCATATACGTGTCTCCTGTATCCTGGAGCTGATCGCTGCTTTTCTCTCTGTTTTACAGGGTTACCATCCGTTGCCTCATGAAGCTGAAATCGCACACACCAAAAAACTCTTCAGAAGGAGGAGAAACGACCGGAGGTGGGTGAAGCATCTCTAATGGTTTGGTTTTTTCAATCTTCTCTTTTTCAATGCACATCTCTCCACACTGTCTCATGGAGTGTCTTTGCACAATACTGCTGTTTGGCAGCTGCCAGCATTGGTTTAATTAAAAAACTTTTATTTGAGCAGTAACATCCTGAAAATACAGAGTCTGTCCGTCCCTTTCATTTGTCTTTTAAATCTGTGGTATGTCCTGTATTGCTCCAGGACTATCTTAAGGACCTTCTCTTCCTCTTATTCCAGCATAGCCTGATACCTCATTTCTATTAGAAGCAGCAGCTGGCAAGGTATTATCTGTAAAATCTTTGAGTCCTTGTGATTTGCTTCCTCTCTTTCTATCGAAAAGCAAAATTTGCTGACTTCCAAGGTCGCCTGCAAAGGGGGGATGGTTGAGAGGGGGTTACAGCGAGCGTCGGATGCCTAAAAAGGCAGCTGAGTTCCTATGATTCCAGTCCATTGGAGTTAATTGAATTGGGTCAATTGGATATTTAATTGTGTCAATTGCATATTTAATTATATGGGGGCATCTAGAGTACTTGGTAGGAACCGTGACTACGGTTAAATGTGAAAATAAGAGGGGGATGAGGGAGCTTGGTTTCTGCTGGCGTGTTCTGCTGTGGCTGAGAGAACACAACCGGGGCAGTGAGGCTTTACTAAAAGTTTGCAAGGACAGTGTTACTGAACAGAAGAAATGGCCAGTTTTTTCTCCTGGAGTGATCTGAAATCTGGGCCTGAGCTGTGATGCCTTGGGGTGGGATTTCTGGGGGAGTCCTACAGAGACTTGTAGCAGGAGTTGGAGCATCCTCAAATCTCCGCATGGCTTCTCGACTCGCGAACAGCTGTGACGCAGTTAACCCTCTGCTCGGTTTGGTTTTCCTAAGTTTTACCAAGCAACCAAAAAACTGCTGCAAAGAGTTTGCTCAAGCATCCTAAAAACATTCCTCTGTGGACAAGGCTTATGTCAGCAGCAAACTCTATTTTATTTCTTCTTTGGGACTCCCTCCTTTTTTCCCCGTGGGCTTGGAAGATCACAGGGTAAGATAAAGCCCAGATCAAGTAGCAATGGGATAATATCGCAGGAGGAGAGACAGAAACCGTAAAACCCAAGACAATGGCAGGAAGATGCCAGGTGAGGTTCGGGTTGTACGTTAGGAGAAGGTTCTTCACCCAGACGGTGGTGGAGCACTGGAACAGGATGATTCTTGTGGGTCCCTTCTGACTCAGGACGTTCTATTATTCTATGATTCTATAACCCAGTTGATACGGCATCATGTGGGAGGAGATGTGAGACTATTCGATCCCTAAGCAGTCAGGAATTTAATAAAATAGAAAGAGTGGAGGGGATGCAGTTCTGCCCAAGTCCTCCACCTACACAGACATCCATAGTGGTGTCCACACTTACACAGAAAACATAATTATTTTAACTACAAAAACATAAGTCCAGGTTGAGGGAGCTGGGGTGAAACCGCAGTCTCTTAAATAGTTATTTAAGTGGAAAAAGCATTTTCCTATCCCCTCGACTTCATCTGGGGACCTCAGCACCCTACCTGTCCCTGTGCCACATGGTTTGATGCTGGGGACTTTCAGGGTCTGCTTGGCTCTGTGGTGTTTTGGGGACCAGGAGGGGAGTTTTGGTCCTTCTAGCGTCGCTTGAGATGCCCCCAGGGAGCACTCACTCCTTAAAATTGATTTCTAGCAGCAAGTGAGGTCTCAATGGTTATTTTATGAGAAAAACATGGTAGAAATGGCGGGTGGGGAAAGCGTAGAAATAGGGAAGGAAGAGGAAATAGGGGAAAAGAAAAGGGAATGGGATAAAAAAAAGGGAATAGGAAAAAAAGCCCCACGATATCGGAGCACAAGCAGTTTACAATGCTGTTCACACTTAATTGTAGCACTGTTATCTTAATGTCCCAGGCATCATTCCGGGGGACAAAAGCTTCATTTCAGAGCTGGTGGAGCCACAAAGGTGGTATGAACATCGCTCAGGATGAGATTTTGTGGTCAGCAAAACCATTGGGAGTTTCGGGCTTTTTGTTCTAATCCTCATCAGGATACGGAGAGACCCAAAATTGCAAGACCGCGGATGTGGCCAGGGAGAGAATGAGGCTTGGGAGAGGCTGAACGGGGCCATTTGGTGGTGCAGGCGCTGGGAGGGGGTTTGGGAAGAAACTCTGGATGCCAAATCCAAGAGAAGAGCTGGTTTCTTAGAAAGGAGTTGGCAGTGGCCAAGGGTGGGAATAGGGTTGACATGCAACGGATTTGCAAGAAACATAGAATCGTGGAATTGTGGAATGGTTTGTGTTGGAGGGACCTTCCCAGCTCCCCCAGTTCCCCCTGCCATGAGCAGGGACATCTTCAGCAGCTCAGGTTGCTCAGAGCCCCGTCCAGCCTGGCCTGGGATGTCTCCAGGGATGGTTCATCCACCACCTCTCTGCCCAACCTGGGACAGGCTCTCACCACCCTCAGGGCCAACAATTTCTCCCTCATGTCCAGCCTGAACCCTTTTAGTTTAAAACCATCACCCCTTGTCTTATTGCAACACGCCCTGCTCAAAAGTCTGTCCCCAACAATGCACAGGTCCAGCTGTGGTCTTATAAACAGTACCAGTTCCCTCCCAGAGCACGTGTGGGCTCCGCTCCCCTCTCTGATGGTGACATTCCGAAGGGGCCATGTCTTGGGCCAGTGCAACACCTTTTGTTTCTCATGCAAAACGGCGCCGATGTTCGACCGTGCCATAAATAGCGCCTGTCCCCGCTTCCTTCCCATCACCTTTCCTCGGGAAATGCTGTCACCGCGATGTGGAGGAGCGCGGCTCACCTACCCTGAGGTCCCCGCCGTGCACCTTTCACTCCCATGGTGAGAAGTAACCCTATGGACTTGCAACCATAGCTCTCTCCTTGCATATATGATACGTTTTTATGTTCCACAAGTCATATGTGCTTCATTGGTTGCGTAAGGTAGAAGCAAAGAGTGGATTAAATATTTAAAAGCTTCAGCTTTCCCATTTAAGCACCGCTGTGGGTCTGTTGGACACTTTTTCAGTAACAGGGCTCAACATCAAAGCCGTATCTGGTGGAGGGTTTGGTTGCACAAGTTGTTGTAAAAGCCTGCAGGAGGTGGTGAGGTCCTCGCTGCAAAGAGCTTCCAAGCAGGGCAGGAGACCAGGGAGAGGTGTCACCTTCCCTTTGTCACCTGTGAGAAATCCCTGATGTTTTCTCTGTTGGTTTGGCCACATGATGTGTAACTGCCACCCTCTGATGAAGGTGGTGGAGGACATCTTTGCTTGATGGGATCGTTGAAGGAGAACAGCAAAAGCAAGTTTTTCATAGATGTCCATGTGAACCATAGAGGGTTTTATTGTCCCAAATGCTAATATGCTCTTTGCTGCCACACAAGACCCACTCTACCTAGATGTCACCAATGGCAACTTGGTTTGATCTCCCATAACTCCAGTGAAGGAGGGATTTTCCCCGGGTGGTAGCAGGACCTCTCCAGCCTTCAACTCAAGCAAGTAGTTGAGGGAAAGTAAATACTCTGGACCCATTTCTCAAGTCCTCTCCTTCTGCCCTTCCCAACCTGCTGCCTCTCTGCCAGTGGAGCACGAGCTGTGCTGGGACTTGGTCTCCTTGGGCAGGTGGACTCTGAGTTTGGCCCATTGTCTTTCAGAAAGTTCCCAAAAATTCCATTTCTTAAGTATCTACCAGAGCATCGCAAGTCAGCTCGGTGCTGCACAGTGTTCCTTCATATCCTGTGACATCGTGGGATGACGTGGTTTTGGATGAAGGTTCCAACTGTCCAAACCCCATGGCCTGGTGATAAGTTCACAGAGGCCTTGTGGGAGTGATAAGAAATGTTGCCCAGTTTAGATAAGGTCTACAAGGAATATATGGAGTTGCTGTGGGTTAAGACAGAGAAGTTTCTACTAATTTATTGGTCTTCTGGTTAACAGAGGACTGAAATTGTTCTGTGTCACCTAAGGGAGGGGACAGTTTTGGTGAGGAGCAAGGAAGGGTTGCAGGGGAAGTCTTAAAAAGTTTGTGCCATTGTAATTACATGGGTTCAATGACATTTTGTTGGATTCAAAAGTCAAACCGGGCTGAACGCCCAACCAAAAGGAAATCCTCGTGTGTGTGTGTATGTGCTGGCTGGTATCTCACAGGGCTTTTGGTGGTCCTATGGGACAAGCTTACAGATGGAAGCACAGACCTGTGGCTTTGAGATGGAATAAAACCCTAAGAGTTAATTAGTCCTGTCTTCCCAAATGGCATCAGAATTACTCTTTTGAGTAGAAAATATGTGGATCCCTTGTGTGTCCTCCATGCTGGCAGAACGTCCATCCTTCATAAAGCCCCTGCGTGGAGATAAGGAGGTGGAGCAGAAGACCACTTAGGTCCTTCTGGTTCGTACGTGGAGAGAATGGGTGGGAGCAAAGAATGTCATGTGCCCTCCTCACCTCCCCTCAGCGTGCCCCACATCCCTGTGGCTTTTGACAACAGGATTATAGAAACGTCCCCAAGTTTTCTCTTAGTTCGTCCCAATTTGCTTCCAACCGTTAACTTGGCTTTACACTTAAATGATCAGGAAAAAACAGTCTGGATTTTTTTTTTTTTTAATGTGTTTGCGTTGTTTTCTGGTTTTAATTAGACTCCAGGCTGGGGGGAGGCAGAAATATCGTCCTTCCCCGGAGAGCCCTGGGTGGCTGTCAGGGGCGGTTTCCTCTTCCTGAAGCAGGAGGGTTGTGTAAGCACCACTGACCCCTCCTGCTCACACCGAAAACTGGGTCATCTGAGGTGAGCATCCCTGTCCTGCCTCCCTGCTCGGAGCACAGATCGTCCCAACGGGCCACTACATTGCTGAGGGACCTCCTGCGGCTCATCTCATCTGGTCCACGTGGCCCCAGCCGGGGTGTCGCACAGACACCACCGTGGTCCTGCATCGGGGTGGCCCAAAGGATGGTCACGGTGGCTCGGGGCCAGGCAATGAACATCCCAGATCCTCCGGTGGCTCCGCCGAGGAGCGTAAGCAAGCTGTGATATATTTATTTTCCCATTATATTTGATTTTACAGACCCTCGGGGACACTCAGCCACCTACAGTGATTAGTTGGACTGATTAAGCTGCTTTTCCTCTTGTGGTGAAGTCCTTTTGTGAAGGGCTTTTCAATAGCCACACTGCTTGGGACATTGTTCCTGTACAATTTCCTTTCAAAACACCATAAAGGGCACTCGACCACTTTACCCTGTCATAAAAACATCACAGGAATCAGCTTTGCCCAGCTCGCTCCCCCAAGAGCGAGATCTCTTCATAAAGGGTCAGGTGGGAGTTGTGGGACCACATGAGGCTGGAGCCAGATGGAGCCATTAGCAAGGGGAGGGGGTTGAGATGAGATGAGAGGCAAAGCAAAAGTTTCCTACACTCTTTTTTTTTTTGCTGTTTCATAATATGAGGACCCCAGGTCACCCAGGGAACTGAAGGACACAATAAACTTGAAAGCTCCGAGGAGGAAATGCCGCTTCACGCATCTGTTGGTTCAGGCTCGCCCGGCAGAGGCTGGGAGCGGATGCGGATGCTCTCGAGGTACCCGTGGATAAACGGCGTAGGGGGAGAAGGGCTGTTTCTGCTGAAGAAACGCGCTGCAGCGAGCAGCAAGCAGATAAAACAGGTCATTTAATCAAGACTGAAAAGCAGAGGAAGGTCTGCTTTGATTGCCACCAAGGGAGCGACAGATGGAGGAGATTGCAGTGGCACCGGGTCTTTCCTCCCCGTGTTTGTAGTTACTCCCAAACCCTCTCACGAGGTTATCGGGTAGGACCGTATGGAGACCTGGTGTCCTTAGGACCTGGTTAGTCCATCAGCTGCTCTTTGGGCAAGGCGGTGACAGAACAGGACAGAGATGGTATCAGGAGGGTCAGGCAGGAGCCCATTCGATGTGCAGAGCCATGCTGGCCAGACACACTGGCATTGCCTAGCCCGCTGTCCTTCCTTCCAGGCGTCGAGGAGAAGGCTCTGCCAGGGGTCACGGTGCTGGGACCCCTCTCCCAGGAGGAGGTTGTTGAGAACAAAGCTTGCACCAGGCTCCATGCTGAAGGAGTGGTCCTTCAGTGATCAAAAAGCCAGCTCCTGATGACCCGTGGGCATCCGGCTGCGGGTGGAGCTGCTGGGCAGCACTACAGCTGCTTGTCAAGAGGAACCTCTTGGAGATGAGATCAGGAGGTGGTTTGGCTCCATCAAGACCATTCTGGGCTCAGTGGTTGGCCCAGAAGGCAAATGGTATCTTGGGCTGCGTCACAAGTAGCATGACCAGCAGGTGCAGGGAGATGCTTCTGCCCCTCTGCCCGGCTCTGGTGAGACCCCCCTGCAGTGCTGGGCCAGCTCTGGGTGCTCAGCACAGGACACACATGGACTTGCTGGAGAGGGGCCAGAGGAGCCACAGAAATGATGCGAGGCTGGAACAGCTCTGCTGGGGGACAGGCTGAGAGAGTTGGGGTGTTCAGCTGGAGAAGAGAAGCTTCAGGGAGACCTTATTGCACCTTTCTGGACTTAAAAGGGGCCTGTGAGAAAGATGGGGACAGACTTTTGAGCAGGGCCTATTGTGATAGGACAAGGGGTGATGGGTTTAAACTAAAGGAGGGAGATTGAGGCTGGACATGAGGAAGGAATTGTTGTCCCTGAGGGTGGTGAGAGCCTGTCCCAGGTTGGGCAGAGAGGTGGTGGCTGAACCATCCCTGGAGACATCCCAGGCCAGGCTGGACGGGGCTCTGAGCACCCTGAGCTGGTGAAGATGTCCCTGCTCATGGCAGGGGGGGCACTGGGGGAGCTGGGAACGTCCCTTCCAACCCAAACGTTTCCGTGATTCTGTGCCCATGTCACAGGGCTCTAATAGTCCAATACCACCCCTGTGCAGTAATCCCAGCCCCAGAACCTACAGGACACAGACGATCAAATAGCTCTGCAGAAACCATCTGAAATTCAACCAGGTTTATATCTAATGTCAGTCCTAGTCTGGCTCATCTAAGAGCCACTTCCCTGCCCCAGCATCATTCCCAGAGCAGCACGCATAGAGTCTTCCCAGTGGCATTACCGTGAGCAGTTGGTGTTTATTGTCCATTGGGGAGTTCTGTTTTGCCTGTCGCCTGTGTCTCAATCTGTGACAGACTAAGCAGGGCTTTTCCACCCAGCTGCTCTTGTCTCTGCCGTCGTGATCAGCGCTGAGCCCTTCCACACGTGAGGGTGTCGGTGACAACGTGCCCAGTCGTGAGTCACCCCGAAGGCAGATGGTGCGGCTGCGATCCCGCCAGCTAAACACGCCACGGAAGGCAATGCTGTATTTACAGCTCCTCTCTCCATCACTAGCGATGACTAAAAGGACTTTACATTTCATGCGATGCAAGGAAAACATACGTCTGTAAACACCCCAGTGCTCTGTGGGCTCAGGACTAATGGAAAGAGAAAAACAAACCTTTGTGAGTCCAACAGGACACGCTCCATGTAAGCGGGACTTCAGGAGATGTGTCTCCATTACCATTCTCCATATCCGCTCCATCCTCCTCGTGTGCCTAGCTAAAGGATGGCACAGAAGGGTTAAAAGATACTCATCTAAGCAAATTTAATCCTTTCCTTTCATTGTTCCTTTTTGTAATGCCAGGAGGCAGCAACAGGAGAGCCGGGTGCGTTTCCCAGCTGCAGGGTTGCCACCTCTCTATTGAGAGCGGCTTTGTCATTACATAAAATCTCTACAACACGAGAGTTTTTATTCTTTTATTTTTTATGATCTTGGCGACTGAGGTGACCCCTGTCCTGCAGACTAAATTTAAACCTGAATTGCCAAGCTGCCAGTAGACTTTATGGCATCAGGAGGCTTTTGCAGGTTGTTTTTCTCCATCTCTGCAGCTGATTGAAAGGCTTTCTGTACCACCCGGCAAAACATTTCCCTGTTATAAAACCTCAATAAAAATGTAATAGCCTGCTGGATAAGCTCAGGGCCTTATGATGTTACTTCACGGAAAGCAAAATAATTGCTCCAGCAAAAGAAAGATCCAGAACTGCAGCGTGTGTCTGGGGTGTAAGGATTTCACCGGATTTCTTAGGGATCTTGTTCCTGTGTGGCAGCAGGGACTGGTCTGAAGGACAGTGGGTTCTTCATACCGACGGCTCTTTACTCCTTTCTGCGCTGCCTGTTCTTGGGAGTGCTAAGGAATGGGGAACAGGAGCTCACGGTGGCTCTACAACTGGGGAGAAGGTTACGAAGCAACCGCTCTTGTGTCCAAGGTCTTGGGGGGACGTGGGAGACCTCATTTTTGTTCTCACCTTCATCAGAGACTTCTGAGCTCTACCTCCATCACCACAGGATGCCTTGGTATATCGTGAGATCCATGCAGGGAGCGAGCAGACACCAAACCTTGTGGAACCTGCACCAAAAATGGAGTGGGAGCCAGACAAGACACCATAGAATCGCAGAATGGTTTGGGTTGGAAGGGACGTTCCCAGCTCCCCCAGTGCCCCCCCTGCCATGAGCAGGGACATCTTCACCAGCTCAGGTTGCTCAGAGCCCCGTCCAGCCTGGCCTGGGATGTCTCCAGGGATGGTTCAGCCACCACCTCTCTGGCCAACCTGGGACAGGCTCTCACCACCCTCAGGGACAACAATTCCTTCCTCATGTCCAGCCTGGATCTCCCTCCTTTAGTTTAAACCCATCACCCCTTGTCCTATCACAATAGGCCCTGCTCAAAAGTCTGTCTCCAGATATGCGTACGTATATAACCAATGTAAATACATATATAACCAAGTTATCCCACAATTTTTGTCTTGAAAAATGTTTCTCTCAGCGGGACTTTACCAAAAGAAAACTCCACGTTTGTTCTTACGAGCATTGCATGGGCAAATCGAGAGGTTGGGACGGCAATGACTCTTTGGGCCAGATAGTTTTTGTGCTGTAAAGTTCACTAAGAAAATCTTGACCACCAATCAGGAGTGTGATGTGCAAGGTATTTATCTGAAAACTCTTTACAATGATCTGACAGCCCATATTCATGCAATTTTCACACTGTCTTGAAGGGTTGCACTGTTTCCAGAGCCACTCCCATGCCGATCTACCCATCCACATCCAGCGCGGGGGCTCCTTTCACGAATAAAAATAGTCACAGCAATGGCCTTCACCATGGATTTTAAGATTGCAAGTTATTTTGGTTGAAGGCGAATGTGTTTTATGGCTGACACAAACGTGGCGTTTTTAAGGCTGTGAGATTCTGGAAGAGCCTTGGAAATCTGTTCCCAAAGGTCACGGGGACAAACCGCTCCCGCTGGGCGAGTGAATAGAAATGAGTTCATAATTACAGAGTATAGTAGGGACACGTTTGCTTTTTCACCGTTTTAATTGAGGTTTTTCAGAAAGGAAGAGAACTTAAAACAATACAGCAATGTCTTTTGTTCTTGCAGGGTCATTTGCTGAGAGCTCTGCAGTGAGAGGAGAGGATGTTTATGGAAAAAAAAAGCAACAATATTGAGATGTTATTTTAGTGCCAAAGTGCCGTTCTGAATTGGAACAAAACGAAATGCTTCGGGTGGCCTGGGTGCTTGCTGAGAACTAACACTGAGCTAAACAGTTTGCGGTGCTTTTGGTGAACTCAATAAGTGGTTTTGAAACAGAAGAAAAAGAGAGGAAGGGAAGGAATTGAAACAGTTGAAACACCCTTTTCCTTCTCAATAGGATTTCCAAGTCAAAATAATTAGATTTAACAGCACGTGGGTCTGAAGCCCTGAAGCGCATCTGGAAATCAGGTTTTCATCCTCCTTATGCTCCTGTCTCCTCCGTGTCCCCTTTGGGAGATGATGGGGCTGACTGGAGACTCTTTTTGGGGGCACAGAGGGGACATCCCAAAGCCATGGGGGATGTCACGGGCGTCCCCGCTGAGCCGGAGTCAAGCCGGCCTAACAGTGGCTGTGAAAAGCTGCTGTTCACGAGAGAGTTTTCTCCTGAGAAAACTCCTCAGGACCAAGATTGTAGTTTTTTAAGGACAAAAGTAAGTCTCTGTTTGTGTCCTTGATGAGCAGCAATACGAGCATCTAGTTAAATCGTATTGTAACAATGCAAAAAGCTCTGGAGGCAGCTGAAAGCACATAAGCAGAGGTGCTGTTAAAATAATGGTCGCTGTGTTGCTTCAGATTTAGAAACTTCGAGCCAGTGGTGGAGGACAGGCCGCTTTTTCATTAACAACCGCGCTGAAGGTGCATCTCAGAAAGGAATCATAAAATACCTGGAGTTGGAAGGGTCCCATAAGGATCGAGTCCAACTCCCTGCTCCTCGCAGGACTGCCTAAAACTAAAAGGTAGGACTAAGAAAACTGCGCCAGCTCGAACTGAGCATCCCGGAGAACAAGGTGAAGAGCTCCTTGTTGGACCGATGGTCCTTGACAAGGAGGTTCCTCAAGGATTAAGTGTTCAGATGCAGGAAAGTCCCGAATAAACAGCATTTGCCTGTCCTGAGCGGAGCCAGCAGATGCCGACGAGCAGGACGTCGGCCCAGGGGTTGGTTACAGGCAATTTAGAGACAAATCATTTTGTTTCTTTCGGTTTGTCCACAACATCACTGGGAGTTATTACACTAAATTAATTCTCCGAACTGCAGGTCCCCGGAGGACAATATTGTCTCGGCGGTTTGTTCCTAAAAGGACTCAGCTGAGTGATTGCGTTACTGCGGCTTAATGAATTATCGCACGTGAGCTGGGCGGCCGTAATTGCCTCTGCGTGCAAAGTGCCTTGCGCTGCCACCTATCCACCCAGCTGGGAGATAACGCGTCTTATCTTATGGTTGCCATGCTGTCCTGCATCAACAGAGAGGCGGGATTTTTGCAATTAAATGTGCTGCTGGTGTGCTGGAGCTCATGAGGACGTCAGAATGGGTCAGTGGACACCAGGAGAGGCGTGAGAAGAACAAGGTGTGTGTGTAATGCTGCTTCCCAGCAGTGGTCTCGTCTTCTTCATGGCTGGACTCAATGATCTTAGGGCTCTTTTCCAACTGAAATGATTCTATGATTTTCTAGGAATTAGGGTCGTTAAATCATGGAATATTTTGGGTTGGAAGGGACGTTCCCAGCTCCCCCAGTGCCCCCCTGCCATGACAGGGACATCTTCACCAGCTCAGGTTGCTCAGAGCCCCGTCCAGCCTGGCCTGGGATGTCTCCAGGGATGGTTCATCCACCACCTCTCTGCCCAACCTGGGCCAGGCTCTCACCACCCTCAGGGACAACAATTTCTTCCTCATGTCCAGCCTGAATCTCCCTCCTTTAGTTTAAACCCATCACCCCTTGTCCTGTCACAACAGGCCCTGCTCAAAAGTCTGTCCCCATCTTTCTCACAGGCCCCTTTTAAGTCCGGAAAGGTGCACTAAGGTCTCCCCGGAGCTTCTCTTCTCCAGCTGAACACCCCAACTCTCTCAGCCTGTCCCCCAGCAGAGCTGTTCCAGCCTCGCATCATTTTTGTGACACTTGAGGTACCTTGATCATCTTGGTTGTACTGGTGTTGCTTTGGTAGCTAAAGATGTGTTTTATTGATTTTTACCCAACCTGGCAGGAAAGTCTGCATCGCATGGGCGAGCATAGGGACTTTTGGGTCAGTCAGCTGTCGGAAGAATCACAGGGAAGCAATGAAGAGCTATCCCCAGGGAAGACAACCAGAGATGAAACAACACCATGGTGTTTTGTTGTCTGTCAACCTCCAAGTGCTGTTTTGCAGATGGCTGCTCTCAGCATCTCCCCTTCCCTGCAAGGAAACTGAGGCAAAAAGGAGAAGATGCTGTGGTTGAACTTTTCGCCGCTGCAGACCTTGCAGTGAACCCTTGGCCACCAGATCCTCGTATTTGCGAACCCCGTCACCCATGACTCTGTCCCTCAAGGCTGCTCTTCTAGTGTCACAAAAAAGGACCGTCTACGTGATGCTGTTTCAGACGTCCAGAATTGAGGGAAGGAAATCTAGCGGCAGGTTCCTCTGCGCTAGGAAACCGATCTGTTATTGAAATGGTTTTCTTTTTGGTGGAGCATTTCCGCCCCAGCTCCTCAGTCCTGGAAATGGGTTTATCCATCTACATCGTTGTTTTCCAGCAAGAGTTCATGGAGTTATTGTCAGCAGTGAAATAACTTGGTTTTTTTCTCCTGCTTTCAATCCTCAAATATAAATGTGCCGTTGCTGGTGATCACTTGATATGAGCACTGAGGGCTTTTTGCCACCAGGTTCCTCTCCAAAGTTATCCAGAAGCCAAACTAGGAGGTCAGGGCAAGGAGTCGATGCTTTTGATGGGTAAAACAAGGCTTTGTGACATCCCCTGTGTCACACGAGGTCTTTCTGTGGGACCTGACCCATTCGAAGAAGCCCAGCAGCACTTCAGCGGTGTGACCGTGCCGTTTCATGGGTGACTTCCAGTTTTTGGCCACAGCAGGAGAGCGTTTACCACCCACTCCTTCTCTCTACAAGCCCAAGTTGGGGATATTGGCCCCAAAAACCTGGGAGGGAGCAACATGCTGAAGCTCTGCAGGGCCTCCTGGCATGGTTAGAGTGCAAAGAACTTGCCAGCACGAGTTGTTTGGGCTCTTGTTGCAGAAACAATATTTCTGTCTGACCCCTGTTAGCAACTGATGTTTGCAAAATAAAGAAGTCAAGGCACTGGAAATACTTTCCATTCCCTCTCTTGTCTCAGCCCAAAATATTAGTATTAAAAATATTGCATCTATTATACGCAGCTAATATCTCTGCTGGCATGTAAATCACCCAGGGATTTTTCATCTCCATATTAAAAAAAAAAAGAAGTTAACTACGCTCTATTTTTGGATATTTGTTAACTGTTTTGTTTCCGTTTATTCCTTCTAAAGCCACAGCAGTCTGTCTCCAAGGGACCATCTGTGGGAAAGAAAGTCCCTGGATTGATTCGGAAGGTGCCGGGGTCATTAACAGGCATGAAGGCGCTGAGTATCTGCTCTTTCTCTGATAATGTCTTTATTTAGCGTGACAGCCTCCGGGGCATGAGTGGACAACAGGCTTCTTTATTTCATTTAAACTAACATTGCTCTAGCGGTTCCCAGCATTGTGCAGATGCTGCAGTTCATCCCCATTTCCAATTTAAAGCTGGGGCTGCTGGTCCCCAAAGAACAAGAACCAGGAGCTACGTGGAGATGCAGAAGGTGACCCGGCTCCATGTCTGGGCAGCATGTTCCTCTCCAAAACGGTGAGCCAAAACTCATCTCAGAGAACGTAGACTTTTGGAGTGGATCAGACCCTGGGACGGCTCAGGTTGCATGAAAGAGGAGGAATGAAGTCAACAGAAGACAGGAATGGGGTCAAGAGAGCACAAGTCTTCTTTTGACAGTCGGTCAAGCTTAGGTAAAGATTTGGATTAGGATTGTCGCTTGGATTGCAAGAAGTCAATGTCCAGGTTGATCTACAGTAAATGCTATCCCATAATTTTTTAATAAGTTTATTTAATGTACTTGGTAAAGGCTCCTGACACACATAGATCCAAAGCATCTCTGCTCCATTGGGTTGATGTTTTACCAGATCCTCGCGTCGGAAGTCATTGTTTGTTGTGGATTTTGGGTCAAGCTCATGTGTCTGGACAGCTGTTAGGAGATCCTGTCAAATCTTGCCTTAGCGTCTACAGGAAAAACATTTGTTTCTTCATTAGAAAGCACTGGTATTAATAGGAGATGGAAAAAAAAAAGCCTAGAATGTCTCCTCACTCGCAGGTCAAAGAGTCACAGAGGTCTAAAGGAAGACAGCTGGACCAAAAGGCAGCAGGTGGGGGCTCAAACGTACTATTTAGGATGCGACTTGAGGGACGGGGCCGTGGAGGGACGGTGGTGGGCTCTGTCTGCGCATCTTGGCACGGGTTTAAAGTTTATATCGCACAGAGGATTATCAGATCACAGGATGACTGGTCAGCCTCGGTGTATTTTTAAAGGAGGCAGCCTGGAGTCTGCAGCATGAGCTCTTTTATTGCGAAGTAATAAAAAGATAAATCAATATTCATTCAACTCGCATTCTTACCACTAGTCCAGGATCCTTGTGTCGTTGCACTCAATGGATTTTTGGGGAATATCGTGTATGTGGCTGCATCTTTCAGCTTTAAGCTGTTTCGACTGGGTTCCTTGTCGCTGTATTTTCCTATGGTTTTCATGTAATTTTTGCAATCATGTTTACAGTATGCGAAGAATCCAAAAACATAATTCCAAGCAATGTCGTTTCTGAAGAGAACCAGTTCCAAGCGATTGCTACATGAAATCGCTGCAGTGATTTCTAAACCAGTCTGGGCAATCAGCCTTGAAGTCCAGGGGGTGTCTTCGTAGCTGGTTGCCCGCTCTGTGCAACAAGGACCTCCATTGGACATCCCTGATGGTTTGTGGGAGATCCAGCGAAGCATTCAAGTGGTGAGCTGGTTTGGAGCTATCTCACAGGCCATCTGTACTTGGGACATCTTTCCCAAGCTGGTGTTGCAAAGCAGCTACTTAAATTTCTCCTGAAGCTTCATTTCCATGAAGCTTAGAAGAAAATTGCTGACTCAGGCAGCCTGTGCGACCAGGCGTTGCAGAATGTGAGGGCTTCTGGTGGACTTTAGCAGTAGACAAGTTTGCTCTTCATTGCTTTGCTGAGTCTGCTCTGGTGGACTTTGTGTCCTATCATAGAATCATGGAATAGTTTGTGTTGAAGGGACCTTCAGAGTGCATCCAGTGCCCCCCCTGCCATGAGCAGGGACATCTTCACCAGCTCAGGTTGCTCAGAGCCCCGTCCAGCCTGGCCTGGGGTGTCTCCAGGGATGGTTCATCCAACACCTCTCTGGCCAACTTGGGCAAGGCTCTCGCCACCCTTGGCATAAAAATTAATCCTACTCTTTTGGTTTATACTGAGTCTAGTTATGTTGTAAAGGCCACACAAAATCATCTCTAGCACACAAAGACAGACATGATGTCCAGGGCCAAGGGAGGGTTGTCTTCAGCAGCTGTACCCCAGGATCAAGGATGTGACAAGAGAGGTTGTTCCCGGCTTATCTGAAGGTTTCATAACACTTTTCCCAGCAGCAAGATGCTGTGAACTCATCAAAAACATCTCTACCCTCATAGTGTTGCTTTTGTTGGCTGCGCTTGTCTTCTAGAGTTCACGGTATGCTTTGAAGGATGCGGATGTGTAAGACCTAAAGCATACGTTACATCTCAGCTGTTCAAAGGTGATTTTAGATCCCGATCCACCACCGTTTTGACAGGTGGATTTTCTACACTTCCAAAATGTCATGCCCATCCAGACACGATCACATCCAGTGATCGTGACAGACTTTAATCCTGGTGACAGAAAAGCATAAAAGAAGTGTGAGTAATTTCATTTTTGTTTTCAGGAGTGAACATGACATTTTGTTCCCGTCTCATCTGAGAAAAATGCAAACAAAAATGAAACTGGAGCCAAACGAAACCAGTTTGAGAGAGAAAGCCAAAGGGAAAACACACAGAAGTCCTGTGTTCTTCATCCTTGGAGCGGGTGGTTGTTGCTTTCTGGGGGGTTTTGAGGTTTTCGATTAAATTGTGTGGAACCGTCAAGCTTATTTGAGTATTTCCCACTCTTAGTCATGGCAAGGATAGAAAAAAGCTGTGGCTGGGCGGTCGTGCTCCCTACAAAACTGAGTTATCATTATATATGCACATAAGACATGAGAGTGTCTTTGATGGACATGGGCTTGGTGAAGAGCACTTTGAGGGGAAGTCAAGCCTCTAGAATTGAAATTCAGACCTTCCCTTCTATATATTAGTAGCAATATTCCCATTGACCTCCCAGGGCAGAATTAGACCTCTGGGACCAGTTTTAGATGCTATAAAATTCCACCAGCTCCTAACCGGGATCCTTCAGGCCCTCCAGTTTGGACCACCATGTCCCTTAGGTGCCCAAAGCCAATGACGATGGGTGATGTTGACTTTGAGCAGTAGGTCGTTGAGCAACCTGGTGTAGCAGAAGGTGTCCCTGCCCGTGACAGGGTGTTTGGAACCAGATGATCTTCAAGGTCCCTTCCAACCCAAACCATTTGATGCCCCAACCCCTCCAGCAACATCAGATTGGGATTGCCTATCGTGTTATTTATGGAGTTGTATCACACAAGGGGAAGCAGCTGGTCTGGCTGGAATATTCTTAATTCAGAAAGGCTGTGCCTGGAGAAATCAGTTCATTTAGGGGACGTTTCAGAGGACTTGACTTCTTCTTGCCCTTTCCCTCTTCATGCTGAGTATTCTGGGCAGCTTGCTAGCACAGCCGTGAAGAACCCAGTCACTATCGATCTCTGTGAATTTGACTCTTTCAGTAGTGACTCTGAAGAGTTTTATTTAATTTCTCTCCCTCGCGATGGAAAATCACTATGAGATTTTCAAAAAGAAGATGGGGAGAGGTGGCCCACAGATCCAGTCCCACCAGTCCTGTGTTGGCAGGTGCAGTTGTTTTGTCCCTTAGGGATGCTCTGGTCCTCAGCTTTGAGGGGCGTCATGGGGAACTGAGATCTGGGATCTTCATGGCGTAGAAGGTCCCACAGAATCCACTCCTGCAACAGATCCTAATCTATCCCTTGTAACGGTAATTGCTAATTAATTGCAGTCATAGTAATATCAAAGTCAATGGTTAGATACTCGTGAGATTTAGCATCATATTCCTGGGCCTGATCTTGGCAAAGAGATGAGATCCTGCCTTGGCAGAAGAAACTTTCTGTCTGCAACATGCAGTGAGGGATGTTTTTGTTCAAGCACCAGAAGGATGAAGGAGATGTGGAAGGTTTGACCTTAGCCATGGCACTGCTCTTCGTTCTCAACATCTTGCCCAAGTGGCTGCGAGTCCATATTAGCTGCTCATTGCTGGGTCGCCCTGACCATGTCCACCAGGTGTGACAAATGTGATGAGAGCGGCTGAGGGACCTGGGGGGTTCAACTGGAGAACAGGAGCTGAGGGGACACAGGGACACACAGAAACGGCCTCAAGTTGCACCAGGGGAGGTTGAGGTTGAATCTGGGGAAGAATTTCTTCCCCAAAGGGCTGTGGGGCATTGGAACAGGCTGCCCAGGGCAGTGCTGGAGTCACCATGCCTGGAGAGGTTTAAAAGATGTATGGATGAGGTTCTCAGGGACATGGGTTAGTGCTAGAGTTAGGTTATGGTTGGACCTGGTGATCTTGAGGGTCTTCTGCAACCAAAATGATTCTATGCCAAAGGAGACCCTGGGGTTTGCTACCTACAGGTGGGCACAGAAGGACCACCAGCAGGAACAAGTCCTGCCTCGTTTCTGCTTATCTCCTTGTGATTTACCATCACCAGTAAAAGGACCAAAGCTGGTGCATCTTTCTTCATCTTCAGCTGATCCTGCTGCAGAGGAGGGATGAGAAAATGATGGCAAAGCTCCTGCTCGTAGCACAGTAGTTCTAAAATAACCTTGTTCCTGTTCGTCATGTCCCTTCCAGACCAGTATCCCTCAGGTTACTGGGCAGTGGTGGAGTCACCATCCCTGGTGGAGTTGAGCAGATGCAGAGATGAGGTTCTCAGGGACATGGGGTAGTGCCTGGGGTCGATTAATGGTTGGACTTGATGACCTTGAGGGTCTCTTCCAACCAAAATGATTCTATGATCTCTCCCTTGTGAGGAGCTTAGTGTTCCCCAGCGGGTTTGTCCCATGGAAGAGTAGCCTAGGATTGAGGACAAGCGTGGTGCTCACCAGGTTCTTCAAAAACAAGAGTCACAGGTAGGATCTCGATCCATTTGGGATGAGATCTCCATCCATTTGGCCACATTGGCTGCTCTGCACCACAGGGTAAATATTTCCGAGTGCTCTTAGAGATGTAGCTCCTCAACTCTCCGTATTTACAGGAATTGCCTGACCTGGTCTCCATGCAACCACCAGCAGAATGCCACCCACATTCTCCTCCGGCTCTCCACGTGCCAGACAAACGGGGGCTCTCTGAGGACTTGTCTCACTCTGAGGGGCGATACGAACAGGGCTGATGGGACGGAGCAACTGTGTTTTAGACCACAGCTGTCCACGTGTCTGGAGTTATTTTCCCCAGCCTTGTCCTTCCAGCCCTTTTCCTTGGGAGTGAGCGGTGGAGTGAAAACCTGCAGGAATCCCGTATTTCTGAGCACGTAGGCTGGTAATCGCCAAGACAGCTGAAGCCTCAGATTTGTTTGCGTAGGCTCCTCTAGCAGAGCAGACATTTGTCAGATCTAAATTCTGTTGAAAGGTATCTCGTTCAGTTAATTAAATTTTAAAAAATGATGGTGGAGAAACCATAGCACGAACGATACCATCCTATTTCCAGCTTGGCGACCCCGGCTGTCTCCCCTTGGATTTGAGTTCTGCAGTTTCTTTGTCTCTTTTAAGTTGCCACATTGACCGATGGCCAAACCCTGATCCCGCTGAACTCAGGGGGAGTTTTGAGCTGAAGCAGAATTTGGCCTTTGAAGTAAAAATAGTTATTTAATGTTAAATAGAGGCAAGAGGTAAGAAACTGGTGTGTCCTCCAGATACTTGTAACTGAAGCAGCATTGTCCAAAAGACATTGTGTCCTCACAGAGAGAGACAGAAGAAGGATTTCCCGGTAGCAGCGGCGTTTTTGGGGCGTGAATTATTCCTTTTCTCAGGGATGTTGCGATGTGATTCCTCCCTTCAGAATCACAAGCCTAAAGCACTGGAAGTGGGAAGAGCCTTTGGGTTCCTCCATGGTCTGGTTCCCTCAGCTTAAGGTCACCACAAGCCACCATCTCGGTTCTCCTGCCCTTGAGCGAGCACAGGGTGATTTCCATGATCTCAACCTGCCTGTGATGGGGTGTCCTGGTCCCCATCTTGCCCTTCCTGGGACTCTCCATGTCCCCAACACCTCGATCACACCAGAGAGCAAGGATGGCTCATCCCAACCTCTCAAGCTTTGCAGTCAAAAAAAGTTTTAAGATCTGGGCCTTGTTTTCCCTACTTCGGCTCTTTTTTGCTGCGGAGTCCTATTTCTTCTTGGCTTTTCTTCTTCACCAGGGTGTTGAGAAGATAAAAGCACACGACGAGTCGTTGCCTGAATGCTGGATGATCCCCTAGACCCCTGCCTGCTGCCAAGTCACGGACCTTGCTTCTTGTTTGCCGTTCTCCTTCCTTTGCCTTTTATTTCTTCCAATTTAATTTCTTTTTCCCCTAACTTGTTTAACTCTGGTGTTTTCCGTCCTGTGGTTAGTGACTGTAGATCTTCAGTCTGTGTTTGCTCTGCCCCTTGCCGTGGGGATCTTGCTTTATAGTTTGTCCCATAGGGAGACAGAGCTGCTCGTCCTCTCCCTGTCCTATTGCAAAAGCCCCAAACCGAACAATCTCCCACATTCCACATTGGCTTAAATGGGTTTTTTTAAATCTTAAACCTATTTTTGTTTTCCTTTCACAGCCCTTAAACAGAAAAGCTTTGGTTTATAACATCATTATGTCTTTAGGAAAAGAATGTCTCTGCTTGCATTTCTTGCGGGAATTTACAGCAGTGGCTGATTCCCAGCTCATTTCCACACGTTTTCCTTTACCTCTGCTTAAATTAAAGCTGTGTCTGTGTCCAAATTTTGTCATTTCTGTGCAATATTTGCAACTTAAATACAGTAGCAGCCTGTCTGGCTTATAACTCAAGACTGAAAGTGCACCCAAACGGTTAAATTCAGATATTTGAGAGAAGAGCAAAACCACATAAAGCAAACGCTGAATTATGTCAGCAAAGCCTCTTGCACACTTCAACATGTGAGGACTTAGTACTAGATAAGGGTTTTAACTAACTTTTATTTTGACATTCCCCTTTTAATAAGCATTGCTCTCTACAAAGCTATTTATGAGAGGAAACAAAGAAACGCCAGGAAAACTTGATGCGGAGAATCTGTACTCATAAAATGCTTGTAAGCTCCAGAAAACAGGAAAGCTTCCCCCATCCCCTCCTATTTTTCTTTATTTTTTTAATTCCCTGCCATTCAGCTTGCAAAAAAAAAATACATGTTGAATGTCTCAGAAAACCGGATCTGGTGGTCTGAGACTAAACACAAATTCCTTCCACTTCCCACCACGAACAAGCCTCTTCGTCCCATGTTCGCCAAACACGAGCCTTCACTCTTTATGGTTGAGAGCCAGTTGGCCTCGGAAAATAGGTTTTTAACTCCTGGAGATGCCAAGGAATACAGATTTGGTGGGCAGATGGCTTTGGCAGGCAGGGCTGGAGACTGTTTAGCCGCTGACCATTGAAATGTATTTGTGAATGGCCACTTCCTTCGTCCAAATGTATTTAGCCGAGCCATGTGGATGATGAAAATAAAATTAATCGCTATGCGGCGAGTTTAAAATAAACGCTGCTATTTATCGGGACGGAAGGAAGGGTTTGGGGTAAGGGATGAGGCTGAGCAGGGGGATTATAATGAATGTGGACCAGTGTGGTCACCGGTCTCCCAGTTTCAGGGGATGATGCTGGGGAGATGTCCCTTGTGAACCTCCAGCATTGCTCCAGCGGCCGTGGAAGGAGCCAGGTATTAAAGCATCTCACGTGCTCTCAGAGCCTGTATCGAGTGTTAAACTGGCAGTGATCAGGCAAGGAGCTGCTGTCATGCTCAGGACAAATCCTGCAGAGTCCCAGGCCAAGGCTGAGACCATTTACATTTTAACTGCATCCTTGATGATCATAGGATCATGGAATCACAGGGTGGTTTGGGTTGGATGGGACGTTCCCAGCTCCCCCAGTGCCCCCCCTGCCATGAGCAGGGACATCTTCACCAGCTCAGGTTGCTCAGAGCCCCGTCCAGCCTGGCCTGGGATGTCTCCAGGGATGGTTCATCCACCACCTCTCTGGCCAACCTGGGACAGGCTCTCACCACCCTCAGGGACAACAATTCCTTCCTCATGTCCAGCTGAATCTTCCTCCTTTAGTTTAAAACCATCACCCCTTGTCCTATGGCAACAGGCCCTGCTCAAAAGTCTGTCCCCATCTTTCTCACAGGCCCCTTTTAAGTCTGGAAAGGTTCAATAAGGTCTTCCCGGAGCTTCTCTTCTCCAGCTGAACACCCCACTATGATGGCTCAGCCTTCCCCTCTGCGGACAGCCACACTGCAGCCCAGCTGGAAATCTGAAATGTCCAAGGCTACCAAAGTGTTTAGTCCATTCAACCAGTGTTGTTTTGGGGACTTGCCATCTTGACTGCCGGTGACAGCCAGCATGCAGAGGCCTGCTCGCCCCTTCTGAGCTGCTGTAGTGTCTTGATCAAACCATTTGTGGGCAGTTCCTCCTCTTTTTGCCTGTTGAATTTCTGTGTTACCTGCCTGGAGCTGCGTTTATCCAGCTTCCTATCTGGAGATAACGGTCCTGGCTCCCTGTGCCACCGGATCAAAGTATGGTGCTCAGCTTCTTCATAGAATCATAGAATCATTATGGTTGGAAGAGACCTTTAAGATCATTGAGTCCAACCATAACCTAAATGTAACACTAACCCATGTCCCTAAGAATCTCATCTATATGTCTTTTAAACCCCTTCAGGGATGGTGACTCCACCACTTCACCTATGTACGTGTCCTCTCCATGAGCGACATGTAGAAAGAAAGGCCAAACAAAACCATTTTGTGTGGGCATCTCTTTTACTCAGTAATTTGCTTTTTAGCTTTGTGGTCTTTTTCCACTTACAAATTCCTGATATGCGTAAAATGTTGCACAGCAAACCAACACAGCAGCGCGCCGTGCTGGGACAGCGCAGGTGGCCAACAAGAGGAGCAAGCGGTGCTGCAGGCCAAGTGTATCAGGACCTCCTTAGTTCTTCAGCAAAAAATATCTCCTGATACTTCTTTCCTGCCTGACTTCTTGCTGCTGAGCTGGGACTAACCAGGTCTTCCCTGGTTTAGTGCGAAAGCAACACAGAAAACACAAGCAATCTGGGTTTTCTGAGGTTTTTCTGGGGAACCAGATGGTGTCTAGCTGTTCATGGAAACTTTCAGCTGAAATATGAAATAGTGAAAGATATTTAGAGGCATGACTTGGTACCAGGTTGTGTTAGATCCCAAGAAATTGTCCTCTCTTTTGTGACAGGGACACTCACAGAGCTCACCCACCAAGGGCCGAGCTGTTTGGTGGGATAGAAGATGTGTTGACCAAGCAGGACCATGAAGGAAAGGGTGTACTAATGCCTTCCTTTGTCTTTCCAGGAGACAGCAGCGACTTCCCAGTGGGAACAAGCCTCAGCAACACGCAGATCATCAACAAGGTGGCACCAAACACAGCAGGGACCACCAGAAACTCTACCAAGGAGGCCAGGCCCCTCACTCCTCGGGCAGGACGGGCCACCACGGCTACAGCCAGAACCGGAGATGGCACCACAACCAGAAGCACTCGCCCAATGACAAAGAAACGCACAGAAATGCCAAAGAGACTGAGAATTTGAAAATCGAGGACGCCTCCGTCTGCACGGTGCACATTCCGGTGGAGACGCACCGAGGCCCGGAGGCCGTGGAGAAGCCGTCCCAGCAGTTCGTCCAGGAGTCGGAGACCAAGCGGAAAGACAGTGTTCACGAGCGCATTGGGGAAAGACCCAAAATCAATTTGCTTCAGTCTTCCAAAGACAGGCTGCGGAGGAGGCTAAAAGAAAAGGTATTAATTCTTAGGGAAACGTTGAGTTTCCCGTTTTCCAAGAGTCTGGCTCTTGGCCATTCTCCATATAAAGGGTGGGGTGGGGTCAAGGGACATTTCCATGAATGCACGCAACTTATCTTAATCTCCCATTGTCAACACTTCTCTTGAAGTCTCTTCATGCTTCTTCAGGAAGCCTTTTATTGACATGATGCTAAGGCTCTTAGCTTGAATTCTTGGTTGAGGTTGCTACCAGCTTGAGTTCTCCAGGAAGGACCAAGTGCTCCTTCCCTGACTGCCTCTTGTTCTGCAGAGCTCACCCGCTTTGCAAAGAGGTCTGAAAAAGGCAACTTGTCTCTCTGCAATCATGGAGCTAAATCCCAAGCTTCAGCTTTTGAGTGCTGAATAGCTGGAGTCAGCTACTTAAAAGTTGATATCGATTAATCTTGGTGATGAATTGTAACGCCCTTATCTTTCCCGCTTCCTTCCAACGACCCAACAATAACAAAACTATTGCACGCAAGTGCCGGAGGAGAAATCCTTTTTGGAAACAATATTCAGCCTCAGATTTTTGAGGAATTCGGAGATGGTATCTCCATTTTGCCCTCCGTGAAACTCAGATTCTTTCTTTTGTCAGACTGGAAAATGCATCCAAGTGGGTATCTCCAATGAGATTTCCAAAATGTGTAGTAAAAATAACCTGAACATATACAATTCCATGGGAGTGCGTGTTGGAAATGTATACCTTTGGCTGCATGTGCATTTACTATTTATGTATGGGGCATGGGGGGGAGGAAGAGATTTTGCTAGTTATTTTTATGGTATTTATAACAATGGGAGTACAGCAGAGACTTTCAGAGTATTAATTTTAATGCTCTCCGTGTGGCTTTAAAGTCTTACAAGAGACACATCACATAAGCACCCACTCTTAGATGGGTGTAGTCAACACAACTGGGTCTCCAGGTGGGATTTTTGGACACCTCCAACTACCAATTGGGATGGCCCGAAAAATTGCTGCAGGTTTGTCTTGTGTGGCACATTTTGAGACGGAACTAGAGAAGAAGGGAGCAGAGTATCACAAGCAGGATGCACATCTTATGCAGGCGGAAAAGGATAAATGTGTAATTAAGTGTCAAAAAGAAGCAATAAATTCTGTGGCAGTGACATGAAAGAAGTGTAATGGTCAAGAGATAGAAAAACTAGGATTTTGTCTAACACTGGGATCATGTGACATCTTCGATCTCAATTCAGATCATTAAATATAAATGTAAAAGTAGATTTTTTTTTGTCGAATTGTTATCTGAGCATTTTGCAAACATCAGTGGGCTTTCAAAATAGAGGCAAAATAAAAAATGCATTATCACTGTATCACAGACACCCCCAGAAACTAAGATTGACAAGGTGTAGAAGGCAGTCAGGGATGGTCAGACCTTGCTCAGGGCCTTGGAGAACATAATCTCCTGGAGCCAAGGGGGAGGACTTTGGGATTGCATGCTGTGGGAAATGGGGAAAAAGAACATTTCTGGGGCAGAACTTGTGGCTTTCAATGCTGACATGACACCGTGGTGCCTCTAAAAGATGCTTTGTTTTTTCTGTGTCTGTTTATATGTATCCCAAACCCCTTTCCCCCTCTGCTGTTTGTGGAAGGACAAGGGCTGATATATCTGTTTTTTCCTTGTGTAACAGACGCCTTGTCTTTCCCTTTTCACGGACCAGGACGAAGTCACGGTGGAAACCACCAATCCCGAAAAGAACAAAATGGACAAATTAATTGAAATCCTCAACAGCATGAGGAACAACAGCAGCGACGTTGACTCCAAGCTCACCACCTTCATGGAGGAAGCCCAGAACTCCACCAACTCTGAGGAGATGCTGGGGGAGATAGTCAAGACCATCTACCAGAAAGCGGTGACGGACCGCAGCTTTGCATCCACAGCAGCCAAGCTCTGTGACAAAATGGCCCTTTTCATGGTGGAAGGAACCAAATTCCGGAGCCTGCTCCTCAACATGTTGCAGGTAACGAGATAAAATTAGTTGGTTAGATGCCTGCAGCTTCACCACTCGTGGTCTTACCATGCATTTGTTCAGGAGCTCGAGCTGTTACCAGGTTCCTTTTGAACCCCATTGATGAGAGGAGGACAGAAGCGTACTTGTGATTTTGTCCTTGATCATTACTATAGGTAACGTGACACTGAGGGCATTGTCAAGTTGCTCTTCATTCCTATATTATGAGCTTTATGTGGAATTACAGAATCAAAGAGTCATTTTGGTTGGAAGAGAACCTAAAGGTCGTGAAGTCCAACCATTAAGCCAACACTGGCACTAACCCATGTCCCTGAGAACCCCATCTATGCATCTTTTAAACCCTTCGAGGGATGGTGGCTCCACTGCTTCCCAGAGCAGCCTGTTCCACTGCTTCACAACCCATTCCATGAAGAATTTTTTCCTAGTTATGGTATTTTTTCCTAATTATTGTATCTCACAGCAGGGCCCTTCTGTGAAATGATTAGTTTGCTTGCGGCCGCATCCCCATGGTGTAAAGAGAAGTGAATTTGGAGGGTCTTACAGTGGAGGGTCATACAGTGGAAGGTCTCTGCCACTCTTTTTGTTCTAAAGACCGTCTCAGCACCAGAGATACCAAGTCATGGTCCTTGAGTAGGCTGTTGGTTGCCTCACCTGGCCGATGGGATCATTCCTGGTTTGGTTCATTTGTGCATTGGCTGATTCTTTTGGTTGACTTGTTTGTTGGTATATGCAGTGCTGCTTGATTGTCGTGCTCCAAAACCATCAGTGACAGCAAAATGCGCGGGGCACGTGTCATCGGTGGTGCATACAAAGCTCACGATTCACTTCTCTGTTCTCCACACACGTTTGGTTCCCAACATCTCTCCAGTTTTTAACACATCTTGTCCTTCTTGCTCTTGTTGAAGATCATCCCTTGGATGCTGAGCTTGGCTGCCTGTACCTTGTGCGGGCTGAGTTGGCTTTTGAGCAGCTCGGGAAGCAGGGAAATAACGAGCAAATTAAAATAATGAAAATCAATATTTAGTGTAATCTAAGGTAATCCTGCAAAGTCACTGCTCTGGTTTTGCTTCTGTCGTCTCTCCAGGCATGTATCAAACCCAACATCTCTCCCTGGAAAGCCCTTGAGTGCAACACACATCTGCCTGTTGCGTGTACCAGGTGGTGAGAGCACCACAGGGGAAAAGGACCTGAGGGTCCTGGGGACAGCAGGGCGACCATGAGCCAGCACTGGGCCCTTGTGGCCAGGAAGCCAACGGTACCTGGGGTGGGTTAGAAGGGGATGGTCAGTAGGTCCGAGAGGTTCTCCTGCCCCTCTGCTCTGCCCTGTGGAGACCACACCTGGAATCTTGTGTCCAGCTGTGGCCCCTCAGCTCCAGCAGGACAGGGAACTGCTGGAGAGAGTCCAGCGCAGCCACCAAGATGCTGCAGGGAGTGGAGCATCTCCCGTGTGAGGAAAGGCTGAGGGAGCTGGGGCTCTGGAGCTGGACAAGAGGACACTGAGGGGGGACTCATTCCTGGAGATCAATGTGGAAAGGGGGAGTGTCAGGAGGATGGAGCCAGGCTCTTCTGGGTGACGACCAGTGACAGGACAAGGGGTAATGGGTGCAAACTGGAACACAGGAGGTTCCACCTAAATATGAGAAGAAACTTGTTCCCGGTGAGGGTGGCAGAGCCTGGCCCAGGCTGCCCAGGGGGTTGTGGAGTCTCCTTCTGTGCAGACATTCCAACCCGCCTGGACACCTTCCTGTGTAACCTCATCTGGGTGTTCCTGCTCCATGGGGGGATTGCACTGGATGAGCTTTCCAGGGCCCTTCGACCCCTGACGTTCTGGGATTCTGGGATTTTTTCCTGATTGGTTGATTTATTTATTTCCAAAGCTGTTCTAAAGCAGGAGGCTGTAAATCATGGTTAGCTTCAGTCCCAGACTTAGCAGCAAAGGGCCGGATGAGGCTTTACCCCATCCAAGCATCCCACTCCTCCCATGCCAGGTCACTCTTGTGTCTTCCCTCATTGGGCTGAACAATGCTAAGAAATGAAAAATAAAGTCTGGGAACAATAGGAGCAAAAAGAATTGCAGATGATGACCGTCCGTCTGGATTAGGAAGGACTCTTCCAACTTGTCTTGCTCCAGCATTTCCACCCCTACCGACAGACCCAGTAAACTGATTTGTACTAAAATGTCAGCAGTAATAACTGGCTTCATGTTCAGCTCTTCAGAGCATGAATGTAGGATAAATTTTAATAATACATCTCAGATCTCCAGAGAGTCACAAAGTGCTTCCCAGGAGCATGTGGTACGACGCGCGTTGTGAAAAACAAGGAAGACATGCAACATAAAGGGTGAGTGGGGTGCGCGGGTGACTGATTTCACCTGTGAGAGCATCGAAAGATATGGAAAAAGGGATTTACTCAGCCTCAAACGTGGCTTGATGGGGAGAAAGGTGACAGATCGCTACAGGTCAAAAGCCAAGTGCTATGTGAAATTAAATAATTTAACATTTCCTTTCTGATAGTAGAGGATTTTATCTTTCTCCAAGCACGGTTTCGTTTTCCAGGCACAGTAATTGAACACAGGCACACAGATTTGTAAAATACTTAAATCAGCCCAAGACTGAGATTTTTTTGTGATGTTTTTAGGCTCGATAGCCCTGGCTGGGGACAGATCCAGGTCAGAAGCACAAAGACTCGTTGCAGCTGCCTTGATGTGAAATAAGGGGCTTGATGGTATCGATATATTATCAATATCGATATGATATATTGGATGATAAATGGATATTATTGAATAATACTGCTATCATATTAATATAATGGTAACATATTGATATATTATCAATATCGATATGATATATTGGAAAATACATGGATATTATGGAATAATACAGATATCATATTAATATAATGATAACATATTGATATATTATCAATATCGATATGATATATTGGAAAATACATGGATATTATGGAATAATACTGCTATCATATTAGTATCATGATAACATTGATGTATTATCAAATCAATGTAATATATTGGATAATATATGGATATTACGGAATAATACCACTATCATATTAATATAATATCAAATTGATATCTTAATGTATCTATATAGTTCATGATACAATGTTGATACAGCAATATCAATATGATGTATTGGTATATATACCAATATCAGTATAATATATCTATTCATAGTTGGTGGTATAACATTACCCAGTACTGGCCCCTCCACAATCAGTTGTGTTCCATCAACCATCTGCAGATAATTTACCTTTAATTAAACAAAACATTTTAAAAAAATATTTTAAATTAATTTAAATTAAGTTAAAAAATAAAAACAATTTTTAAAAAACCCTTTAATAAAACGCTTACTCCGGAGCTGGATTTATGTCTCTCTAGCACCTTTCAGACTAATCTGATCCCCGGACGTAAGGAGCTCGACCCGCCGGGCACTGGCGAGCTGGGGAATTACTCTGCCGGGGTGTGATAAATCGGGATCAACGTGATCCCCCCCCGAACTGCTGGCGCCTGGGGCCACATTGCTCCCCCCCATCTGCTCCCGGCAGATGCTTCTGTTTTGTAGGGGCTTGTTTGTCCCTTTCTCTTGGGACTGTGGTGGCAACAGCTCAGCCCCACCGGAGGATCTCATAAATTAATATTTTATTTTTATTATTATTATTATTGAGCCACCCTCCCAGCATCCCGGTCCCTATAACCAGCATCCCTGTGCCCCACTGGGGCTTAAAACAAGCAGAAAGGTGGATTCTTTTCCCCACAAAACAGGCAATAAACCTAATAAATTGCTATTTTAACCTGGCCCTTCTTACACTTTCAGCTGTTGACAAGGTGCTCAGGGGCTGCATATGTTCACGGCTTATCTCAGGGAACTTGTTTTGATCCTAAAAACAGATGCAGGCGCTGCAGGAATGCTGTCCCGTCATCTCCCTCCTCTAAAGAGCATCCCCCCAACTGCCGCCGCAACACTTTGGGGCTCTAAGGGGGATCCATCAGGAAAACTCTGGTTTGAATTTATCCCTCACTCTGTGTTTTGATCCCAAAACTTGGCTGAGTCTTGAATTTGGGAACAGCAAACCTTCGGGGTGCAGGAAGGGGAGATGCTGCCGTTTTGGGGCTCAGTACTGGTGGGGTGGAAATTTGCTTTGATTTTTCACTCATTGAATTCGATATAAGGAGCGACTTTGGGCTGTGTGAGCCCTTAGTGGACACATACGGTTTCTTCACCCCTCTAGAAATACCTTATTAATTAGTAAATTGGAAGTAAGTCTCCTCTGAGAGGTTTTTGCTTCTCATAGTTTCACTCCCTGGCATGTCCAGGCTGTGGTACTTTATTTTATTGCTTTCTTTCAGTGAGAGGGTGTTAAGCAACGTGCCCCAAACCCTTCCCATGTAACATAAGTTGGCGTATTCCTCCGTTGAAATGACCGTGCTCTTTATAGCCGGGCTGTGTCTGCATCTGAGCTATGCAGCGCCAAGGGTATTATTAGCGTGGACATCACCGGGGCTGTAACCGTACCCTGCTCCCCTTGGCAACCGTGGCCAACAACACATCAACAGAAGGTTGATACCTTCTTTTAATAAAAAACAACTAAAAAAGATACTCGCGGTGAAATGCGGAGCTGGGCACGGGGCGGCGGAGCCGGCTCCAGGGCACACGCCGACGTGCAGCGTAGCCTATGGCACAGCCTGAGGCGGATCTGTGGTATACCCTATGGTATATCCTGTGGTATACCCTGTCATATACCTTATCACATACCCTGTGGTATATCCTGTGGCATACCCTGTGGTATAACCTATCATACAGCCCATGGCACACCCTAATGCATATCCTACGCTATACCCTATGGCATACCTTATGGCACACCCTATGGAATACCCTATGGCATAGCCTGTGGCACAGCCTAATGCATACCCTGTGGTATACCCTGTCATATACCATATGGCACACCCCGATGCATATCCTATAGTATATCCTGCGGTATACCCTGTGTGGCATACCCTATGTTATACCACATGGTATACCCTATCATATACCCTATCATATACCCTATGGCACAGCCTAATGCATATCCTATGGTATACCCTAGGTATACACTATGGCACACCCTAACGCATGCCCTATGGTATACCATCTGGTATACCCTATGGCACACCCTAATGCATGTCCTGCAGTATATCCTATGGTATACCCTATCATATACCCTATGACATATCCTGTGACATACCCTAAGGTATATCCTATCATATACACTATGGCGCATCCTAATGCGTACCCTATGGAATACCCTACAGTATACCCTATGGGATACTCTATGGCACACCCTAATGCATATACAATGGTATACCGTGTTGCATACCCTATTACATACTTTAATGTTTTCCTTATTGCATCGCCTATTACATACCTTATCGCATGCTGTAATGTATACCCTAATGCATACTCTATTGTATACCCTGTTGCATTCTCTATTGCATATCCTATAGCACACCCTCATGTATGTCCCAATGCGTACCCTATCACATACCCATGCGTTTCTTCTGCATCTCAGTTTAATCTCTCAATGCCGCAGAAACGGCCATTCCTTGGCTTGGTGCTTCGGTTCACTCCAGTTGTAGAAATTGGGGTCGAATCCATTAGTTTCTGGCACAGGTTGCACTCACCTGGGTTTGAGATAGTCCATATGGCCACTTCTGGAGGGGTTCAACCAGGAAGGTAGCCAAAATTCTGTTGTCAACCAAGGCAGAGGATGGAAGAGGAAAATTTAGGTTGGATCCTTTCTTGGTTTGTAGATGTTGTGGCATTAGGTACCGGAGAATTGATTTATTTATTCGCTTCGGTAAATCAGGGTGCAAAGGGAAGGGTTTACTATGCTGGGTACGAGGATTTGTGTTGAAGGGACGTTCCCAGCTCCTCCAGTGTCCCCCCTGCCATGAGCAGGGACATCTTCACCAGCTCAGGTTGCTCAGAGCCCCGTCCAGCCTGGCTTGGGATGTCTCCAGGGATGGTTCAGCCACCACTTCTCTGCCCAGCCTGGGACAGGCTCTCACCACCCTCAGGGCCAACAATTCCTTCCTTATATCTAATGATTAAGGTTTGGGTCTTGGTCGGGAATGGTTTGTGGTTTGACAGAGGTGGATGCAGGAGGATCTGAACATGGCTGGAGAGCATCTGACCTGTGCACCATGGCCAGCGTTGACTGCAAAACCCATCAATACTCTTTCCATGGCCGTTTTTAATTTAATTTAATTACAGGTGGTCTAATTCGTGCCGAGAAAACACAGTGGTAGCATTACTCTTGGAAAAGACAGGGTCCAGGAGACACCGGAGGGGTTGCTACGTTAAAAAATAGGGGGAAAAGAAGATGCTGAGGTGATGATTCCATGGGGAAAATTGCTCCCCACCACTCTTCTTGGGTAACCATCTCGGTGGTGACCCCCAGAACTGATGAGTGCCTGGGCTCTCCCAGCCCTGCAAATGATGCTACCCTTGAATAAACAGCTTCATCCGGGGGGTTTTGCAGCAACTTGCAGAGGTTGGAAACCTTTTCCATTACATTTCTGTGCTGACATTGACAGCGCTGTCCTGGTTTCGGAAACCGCTGTGGGACTCGCCAGCAAAACCTGCCGTGCGGATGCAATTTATTTTCTTTACGCCCAGGGAATTCAAATGCAATTCTGAATGCATGCACACATATATATAGATATTATATATACGGGCTTAGCGGGGGAATGAGGAGGTGGCTCCGAGGAGCATCCTCCTGCTCTCAAGGAGCAGGAAAGAAACACGTTCCCTGCCATTTGCCTCAAATTGTGTCTCAGAAGATGCTCTGCAGTTCTGTAATGGGATGCTTATTATGCTATTTTTACTATTATTTCTTATTTTAGAATGCTCTGTTTATATTATTTTCTTATTTATTGTTTTAGTGCTGTAATAATCATTTTTTTAATTATTATTTTGCCTAGTCATCCGGGGCCCAATGTAACCGGTGCAAGTGTTGGCAGCAGGCAGGAGAGGGAGCCAGGGGAGCGGGCTGGCACCCTGCCCACCCGGCAGGCAAAGGGCAGAGCCGGGCGTCAATTAGAGCTGGTTCCATCGTTACCCGTGAGTCTGGCCAAGCCATTGCCGCCTGCCTGTAGTGACAACACCCGCTCAGCTTCACCGTCTGGGTTACGGGAGCCGCTGGCACACGGGTCCCATGTGGGCCTGGGAGTTGGAGAGCCCCGGATTAAATATCGAGCTTGCTGCTTTCAACTTGCTGCTTTTCCCAAGCGGAGCGATGGCTGGAGGAGCCGTCTGGTTCTTTCACAGCTTTTCCGTGGCGAAGGAAGTTGGCAAGGGGCAAGGGAACGCCGGGCATCGCCTCCTTGGAGGATGATGGTGAGATGAAGGAGGGGTTAATGGAGCACAAAAAGGGGCTTGACCCAAGATCTGGGGTTTTCATGGAATGTAAAAAACCGTTTAACCCAAGATCTGGGGTTTTCATGGAGTGCAAAAAGGGGTTTAACTCAAAATATGGGGTTTTAATGAAGCGCAAAAAGGGTTTAACCCAAAATCTGGGGTTCTCATGGAGTGCAAAAAGGGGTTTAACCCAAAATATGGGGTTTTAATGAAGCGCAAAAAGGGTTTAACCCAAAATCTGGGGTTCTCATGGAGTCCAAAAAGGGGTCTAACGCAATATCTGGTGTTTTCATGGAGTGCAAAAAGGGGTTTAATCCATAATCTGGGGTTTTCATGGGGTTTAATCCAAAATCAAGGGTTTTCATGGAGTACAAAAAGGGGTTTAACTCAAAATCTGGGGTTTTCATGGAGCACAAAAAGGGGTTTAACCCAAGATCTGGGGGTTTAATGAAGTGACAAAAAAAAAAAAAAAAGGCAATGGTTTCCCGCTGATAAGAAGGAGGGAGTGGGAACAGAGGAGCTGTGCCCCAAAAGCCCTAAGAGACCCCCAAGCTGAGAATAGCTGGGCCAAACCCCAAATTAAATAGATTTTGGGGTTGCACTGCACGTGGGTCCTCAGCCTAAGCCCAGGGCTGGGTTTTGGGGCTCGCAGCCCCTCGAGAAGTTGAGCCACAGCCAGAGGTGGCTGTAGGGCCACCAGTGTCCTGGTGGGCATCGCAGGAGACGCCAGGTGGCTGGAGTCCACCCATCACTCATGGCTCTGCACGGAGAAGGGGTTTAGTTCGAGTAGCAGAGCATTGTGCAGTTCATGGGAAGCAGGACCAAGTTGCAAAAACAAAGAAAAACAATAAAGCCTTAGCGTTTAAAGACTGGCATATTTGAATTCGGTATTGTGGTAAGGTTTTATATTGCAACACTCAGGTGTGTCGTCAAAAACAGCCATAGTTTGGGTTGAAGGGACCTTCAAAGCTCCCCCAGTGCCCCCCCTGCCATGAGCAGGGACATCTTCACCAGCTCAGGTTGCTCAGAGCCCCGTCCAGCCTGGCCTGGGATGTCTCCAGGGATGGTTCAGCCACCACCTCTCTGCCCAACCTGGGACAGGCTCTCACCACCCTCAGGGATGGTTCTTGGTGTCCCATCATCTCTGCTGACCACTGAATGTCCCTATCTGGGCATCTCCCAGCAGTGGTGGGACTCAAAGGAGGTTCCTCGTGGTCCCACCGGCCGGTGGTGAGCGATGTCAGGAGCATCCCTGGCTGAGCTGCTGCCTGCATCTCCTGCCTGCATCCCCTGCCTGCATCTCCTGCCTGCATCTCCTGCCTGCTAAAAGCCCAGCCTAGTTCAGACCAGCAGATTTCGGCTGGTAGGACCTGTGCACACCCTGTGCATGAGCTGCAGCGTGGAGGCAACGCAGAGCAGAGGCTCTGCCAGGCTCTAGGTGGAGACTGCAGCCTGCATCCTGCCCACACCCTGCCTGCAGCTCTGGGCCAGATCCAGGCAGTGGTTACCGGTGGGGTGGGCTCCTGTCTGCTCCCAGCTAGTGCTGGTGGGTCAGGCAGCTCGGGGCCATGCAGGGTCCCCGCTGGGCTTTGGTAGGAAAGGCAGCAAAAAAAATAAAAAGAAAAAGCCTTAAAATCCATTTATCCATTGCCTGAGAAGTGAGGAAATGCCTGAGGATTGCCCGTCATCTGCTGTGCTCGATACAGGGGGAGCAGCTCAGCAATCGAGGTCCCCTCAAACCTGCTGGACTGGCAGCAGCTCTGTCTCTCCGTTTCCTCCTGAAAAGCTCAGATTTAACCCCAGGATGGGGGAGCACATTCCTGCCCGCCCAAGGACTCAGCCGGGCTAAGACGCCCTCCTGCCAGACCATCTGCTCCGGCAGTAATCCAGCTCAGGCTGCCCCGAGGTCAGGATTTGGGGATGCTGCGGCATTGGGACATCCCTGCTGCTGGTACCCACAGCCACCCTGGCATCCCCAGCCCTGTTTCCATGCGCCTCACCTGGGGATGGGATTTTCAGGGGGTATTTAGAACCCTGCGATGTGTCACCCTGCCTGGGACCCATCCTGCACGCCCCAGTCGCTTTGCTGAGGGATGAAGCATCCTTCTATCAGAGGAAGAAATCTTTTGCCCCTGAGGGTGGTGAGAGCCTGTCCCAGGTTGGGCAGAGAGGTGGTGGATGAACCATCCCTGGAGACATCCCAGGCCAGGCTGGACGGGGCTCTGAGCAACCTGAGCTGGGTCCCTTCCAACCCAAACTATTCTGTGATTCTGCGATTCTATGGGGGAGCAGGTGCTGGGGACGTCACCTCCTCACCCAAGGCCAGAGCAGACGCAGGGGCCAGCATCAGCCTGGAGCTGGAATTTGGGTAGAAGGACACTGAAGAGAGCAGAACCTCTGGGGTTTTTTTCCTGGGAAGAGGACAAAATGGGATAACTTGTGCTTCGCCCATCCCTGGCATCGCTCGACTGCAGGCGGGAGGGATACAGGGGATGCTCTTGTGCCCACCACCTAGGCTTCTGCAGGAAATCTCTTTTTACTTTTTTTTTAAAGGATTTCTAGCTAACCTGCAAGAATTTCTACCAAATTTAGTTTCCAACTGAATGGGCTTGATTGATGTGCTCAAGCACAAGTGATATTTGACTGGTCCTTACAGAGGGATGGTCCCATGGGACCTGCAGCATGGATGTCTCGTCACAGGCACCCTCAGCATCCCCCAGCCAGACTTAGGCTCAGATTTAATCCCCGTTGGATGTTTTTGCGTTGTACCTACCTGTCAAAATCTGGATTTGGAGAATCAATACTGGAGTCCCCACCCCTTTACCTCCCTGGCAGGTATCACTTTGCGCAACCTCATCTTTTCCTGCTTGCTGGAAAAACAAAACCTTTCCATTTCTGCTTCGTTAATAAGGATAACTTGTGTTTCCTTGAGTCTCTAATTTTCCAGCTCAAGCTGTCCAGTGTTGTGACACGGTGATGGTCACAGTCAGCTGCTCCGCCAGTATCCTGCAAGATATGCCACGAGCATCCCTTTACATATAGAAGGTTTGGAGGGATCAAAGGAGTTTTGCAGGTTAATGTTGTTTTCTGCAGCTCTTCTCTGTAAATTCAGTTTTTCCAGCACAGATGGGCAGCTTGGGAGGTGTTGCAGAGTGCTCCATACCTCTGTGCTTCAGATGAGCAGAAAAATGCACCTTTTACATTCATTAAAGAAAAAAAAACATACCCAAATACAACATTTGCTATAGCAGAAACTCCTTGGCTTCATAGGATTTGCAAATATCAGCCCCTGAAAGAGATTTGCTGAACTCTTTTGTGTAAATAACGTTTTTTAGCTGGCTGGTACTTCTCCTCCAAGTCGTGTTTTTCAGTGGTCGCTCGTCCCCCATCGCAGGGAGCCTGGAGCTGCATTTCCAGCACCGGTACCCGGTTCCCGTCGGATGCTTGGCCGCAGTGGTGGGACAGCCGGGCCGAGGAGCAGGCGGAGGAGATGAGAGGGTTGCCAGCCCCTTGGCTTTCCAGCGTGTTTGCTCAGCAACGTCGAGTGCTGGGCCAGAGCCACCACCTCCTTGCAGACTAAACAGTTGCGATGTTTTCTCCCATGACTGAAAGAATTTCGAAAAGGGTCCCGGTATGAAGCTTTACACAAACTCTGGGTGCCATTAATATCTCTGGCTGGGAGGCTGTTAACTCCCTCCTGGCCCGTGAGGTTCAGTCTCTTGGAAGATGAAGGGAAAGCCCAGCCCATGATGGGGTTTCTTTCTTTTAAAGGAGAAAGCCAAGATCTCTGGCTGTAACAGAACTCTGGTGGTGTCAGCACAGGACACACATGGACCTGCTGGAGAGGGGCCAGAGGAGCCCCAGGAATGATGCGAGGCTGGAACAGCTCTGCTGGGGGGACAGGCTGAGAGAGTTGGGGTGTTCAGCTGGAGAAGAGAAGCTCCAGGGAGACCTTATTGCACCTTTCCGGACTTAAAAGGGGCCTGTGAGAAAGATGGGACTGACTTTTGAGCAGGGCCTGTTGTGATAGGACAAGGGCTGATGGGTTTAAACTAAAGGAGGGAGATTGAGGCTGGACATGAGGAAGGAATTGTTGTCCCTGAGGGTGGTGAGAGCCTGTCCCAGGTTGGCCAGAGAGGTGGTGGCTGAACCATCCCTGGAGACATCCCAGGCCAGGCTGGACGGGGCTCTGAGCAACCTGAGCTGGTGAAGATGTCCCTGTCATGGCAGGGGGGGCACTGGGGGAGCTGGGAAGGTCCCTTCAACCCAAACTATTCTATGATTCTATAATGCCCCATGCCCTTTGGACCTTTTCGGGGCCATCTGTGTCCACTGAGATCCATACAAGAAGAATCGGCCTCAAGTTGCGCCAGAGGAGGTTGAGGTTGGATGTGGGGAACAATTTCTTCCCCAAAGGGCTGTGGGGCATTGGAACAGGCTGCCCAGGGCAGTGCTGGAGTCACCATCCCTGGAGGGGTTGGAAATACGCACAGATGAGGTTCTTATGGACGCGGATTAGTGCCAGAGGTGGGATAACGGTTGGACTTGCTGATCTTGAGCATCTTTTCCAACAAAATGATTCTGTGATTCTATGAAACACCCCAAGAATAAGCATGGTCACCTGGTGCAGATCCAGTTCAGAGGAAACAGTGATGAAAGTCTGTGGGAGTGAAAGGCCTCATGGCTGGGTGAAGCTGGGACCTTTGCGAGGTTGGGCACGGGGTGTCATCTGTAATTTGAAAGCTTTATCTGCTTTAAATGTCAATAGCCCCTTTGTTGGAGTAATAATAATTGCTGGGATTTGCATGTCTCACTCACACGCCCCAAAGCTCTTTGCAGAGGAAGATGAGTAAATTGTTCCTGTCTGCCAGCTGGGAAATCGAGGTGCGGAGGTGATGGGAGCCCACGCAGGACTGGAAATAATACATTTCAGTCTTGTGCTGTGGTTGCCCAGCTCTGCATGGAAGCTGTTGGCTCAAAGCAGGATTTTTGCCGTTGTTTTACTCAACTTTGTCTTACAGAATCATAGAATTATTGGAAAAGAACCTCAAGATCATCGAGTCCAACCATAACCCACCCCTGGCACTGCCCCATATCCATGAGAACCTCATCTGTGTGTATTTTCAACCCCTCCAGGGATGGTGACTCCAGCACTGCCCTGGGCAGCCTGTTCCAATGCCCCATAGCCCTTTGGGGAAGAAATTGTTCCCCAGATCCAACCTCAGCCTCCCCTGGCGCAACTTGAGGCCGTTTCCTCTCGTCCTGTCACTTTTTACTTGAGAGAAGGGACAACATCCTCCATGCTACTGGCAGTAGCACAGGCAGGAATGGTTTGGTGGCATCTCAGTACGGTTGAGTCCTCAAGGAGTGTCAGCGGGGTGCTGGCAGATTGGCCAGGAGTGTTGCTGCAGGTGGTTGGAGAAAGGGCAGAGCCCATGGAAGAAATTCCACCTTGTGTCCTTCATGCGTGGTTTAACACAACAAAGGAGCTTGTATGGTGGTGTCCATCTAGGGTAAGATGTTCCCGATGATGCCGTGGGTGATAGCTCTGTTTTGGAGGTGCTCGGTGAGACCCTGAGCATCCGTGGGTGGAGGTGTTCATTCAATCTTTGGTGCTGCCACAGGTTTCTCCAGCACCTTCTGAGCTTCTTCTGCACATCGGTTGCCATAAACTACTCGTCTCACTGGGTTGTGCTCCCCAGAAAGCAAAGCTACACTCCTCCTCCAAGCCAGGACTTTAATACAAGTATTATTTAAATTATAAACAGGGAATAATGTGCAAAATGTCATTTATTGAAGCCCTTTCTAGGAGGGTTTGAGGAGGGACCAGGCAGAGGGTGTGTGACACAGGATGGACACTGTCCCAACCTCTTCCCACCAGCTTCCTCCTCCAACCGCGTTTTATTTGTCTCAGGCCCTTTCCAAAGAGCCATTTAAGGCTCAATCCTTTTGTAGCACATTGCTAGCAACACCAAGTATTTAGCACAGCCTCTCTCCACTTTTTATATCGCGTCTAGCACTGATATCTAAGCATTATGTGTTTCTTTTTACACAGTATTTCTGACTCAGTATTTCCTGCCTCCTTGACAATGACCGAGTCAACAGCTGAGCTGCCCGAGGAAGAGCCCAGTGTTTACAGAGCAACAAGCCCAAATCTGTCTTTTTGTTTTTTAATTTCATTTTCCATCAGAAGGTGGCGATGCTTAAATTAACCCTCATTTTTAGCCCACGCTAAACGTTTGCCCTCTTTGCTGCTGACAGAATTGGTGGCCCCAGATCTGGGGAAAAATGTGTTGAACTCCCAAGGGATGAATTTTGGGATGCAGCTGTTGGGGCCAGAGCAAAGGCTTGGACCCAATGACAAAATTCTGCTGCTCATCACACTTGACTCCACTGCCCCACCAAAAGTGGTAGAGGATGGATTTTCCTGCTCTATTATGGACTGGCCAAGACTTCTTGGCTCTTCTAGCTTGGTCCTTGGAGAGGTCTCACCTCTGGGCAAAGAAAGGATAGCGTTGCATGAGCTGCATCTACACTGAGATGAAGAGCAAGCTTTCACTTGGGTGCAAGGGTGGAGAGTCCCAAAATAAAGACATTTTTTCTGTTCCTGTTGCTGGTAGGAGCTTTAGCCAAGGGTAGAAGTTGTCCAGTGGGGGATGTCAGAGGGCGGGCTGAGCCATGGCTCATCTCTATCATAAAATCATACAATAGTTTGGGTTGGAAGAGACCCTCAAAGGTCATCTAGTTCAACCCCCCGACATGAGCAGGGACATCTTCAACTAGCACGAACACAGGCCACCCCTGACCTACCCATCGCGCGTGGTGAGACCCAGAGTGATGAATATGCCTAACCTCCAGGTTTGTGCCCCAAAATTAGAATCATAGAATGTCCTGAGCTGGAAGGGACCCACAAGGATCATCAAGTCCAGCTTGTCCCATATGAGACCTCTTTGGAGGTCCCCTTGGCATCCCCCCACTTGCCACGTGGTTTCCCAATAAACTCTTCTCCCAAACCAGGCAGAGAAGGGAGGTCAACCCTGCTACCTGGTATAAATACATTCTATTTTAAACTAGAGGCGCTGAGGGAAGGTCATCCAGTCAATGCGCCCAGATTATCTCCAGGCCAGGGCACCCCCAAATTAGTAGTACAATTCCTGTTTAAAAATACAGCCAAACTGATGAAAGATAATTTGCTCGCTGCCCTGACATCACCACCTAAGCATGGGGCAAGCCAGTCCATGGTTATTTTTATATAACTTCATGAGGCATTTCCAGAGCAAATAAAGTTCACTGGGCAGGGCAGTGACCTGGCCGCCTGGTTTCAGGGCTCTTCAGCCTCCTCAAGGCTTCTCCTCGGTGGGTGGAGGTCTGTGGTGGAGGGCATGGCTCCATTGGATGTGTCCTGGGCATGTGGGACATGGATTTTGTCCTCTGCTGCTCCTCACAGCTGGCCAAATCTTCACCTCTCCCATGCTGTTGGTCTGGTTCATCCGTTTTGGTTGCACACACTTTGGAATAACCATTGAGTTGTTGTCCATGTTCTCCATGCCCAGAGTGATGGGTCACAGGTCCTGCTAGGGGCACGGTTGACATGCAGCCAGGTGAATCACACTTGTAACTCCATTGACTGAATTACTTAGATCATAGAATAGAATCACAGAACAGTTTGGGTTGAAGGGACCTTCAAAGCTCCCCCAGTGCCCCCCCTGCCATGAGCAGGGACATCTTCACCAGCTCAGGTTGCTCAGAGCCCCGTCCAGCCTGGCCTGGGATGTCTCCAGGGATGGTTCATCCACCACCCACCTCTCTGGGCAATCAGAGATGAGAGCAGGGACCTCCACAAACATGGACACGTCAAGGGAGGTGGGACATCTCTGCATAGGAGATGTTGATGTTGGCTTGTTGTGTCGTGTTGTGATTCTGGTCAAACCTGCTGTCTGAAGGCCAAATTAAAGGCCAAAGCTCCCCAGGCCACCTTCCTTGTGTGTTCGGTGACACTAGTGTCACTTCACCTTGTGGGGCTGAAGCAGTTGGTATCTCAGGGTGCTTCAGGAGAGCACTGGCACTGCCAGCACTTCCATGGAGGCTGAGCTCCTGGTGAGCTCAACTCTTGCCTGTAGGCAAGAATGGTCGAAAAAACATAATTCCTACCTCTGGGAAGGTACTTTTCCTGCTTTGTCGAAGGAATTGGTTTCACCCTCCTCTTGGCAGAGGACTTGCAGATGATCTACTTGTGTGAAATTTGGTCCAACCTGAGGCAGCAAATGGAGTAAAATTATTATTGCTGCTGCAGTATCACAATCTGGATGAAAATGTTTGCTGTGACCTCTGCATCCATCTCACATTCTGTCCCCCTCTCTCATCCTTCTTGAGAGTCTGTCAAAGTCTGCACAAGCTTTTTGGTGACTTGAAAGAGTTGGGAGAGGAGCCCAGTCCCTTTTATTTTGCAAGAGTCTTCTTCAGATGGAAGTTGGGCTCAGAATGTTCATTGATGTCTGCTGGGTGGCATCACCCACCAAGTGCTGTAGGATGAAAAGAAGAGAGTGGTGGCATCTCTTCCTGCCCAGCTCCCATCCTACGCATGGTGAGTTTGGTTCGGTGGTTGTTTTATGGAAATTTGTTGGGTTTTTGGTTTGTTTGTTTGTTTTTTCAGAAAATATTTTTTCTTAAGAGAAAACGTCGAAGAGTCGGTTTTCTCTCTTGCAAAGCGGGATGATGTGTCTGAAGGAGGAACGAGAAGGAGGGTTTCCTGCCGTGGTTTTTATTCTTTCTCAGCAATCCAGGACATGTGGTTATCCTGAGCCACTGGGAATTTCCCAGCAGGCCCCAGGGATCCCAAAGTACATCCTAGCTCCCCAGGAGCATCAGTGTAGACCTTCCCAGGCAGGACAAGGGAGATGCTGGTGACCATCCAGTGCAGGACGAGCAGGATGGCTCAGGAGACATCCCAGTGCCAGGGGATGGAGAAGTCTTGGGGCATCAAGGAAGAGCTCTGGGGTTCAAAAGGTGCTTTTTGTCCCAGGGCAGAGCTTGGTGACCTTATGGTTGGATGAGGCCAGGAGGTCCCTGGTGCGAATGAGGGGTGTGGGGTACTCTCATATGATTTTTTTAATTGCTCAAGAGTCAGGAGGACATTTAGACTATTATTACTATTGTGATTACTATTGTTATTACTATTATTGTTATTACTATTATTATTATTATTATTGTTATTATTGTTATTATTGTTATTATTGTTATTATTGTTATTATTGTTATTATTATTATTTTACAAGCAAAATCCCCAGAACAAGTAATTTGGTAACCCTGGGGTGGTAACCTGAGCTGACAAATCACTGTCTCCTCCATCACCAGCTGGTCAACGAAAGGACAAACTCCACAAAGTCCCCTGGAGAATCTGCAAAGACCCAACAGGATTCGACTGCAAGGTTGACTTGGGAGTTGCAGACACAGTTGGGCAATTGTCTTATAGAAATGGGTGTAGGGAGGAATTAGTCATCGCTGTTTGGTTAATAAGTGCCTCGATTATTTTACAAGTCTTTTTCCTGCATATGCAAATGTATTTTTTTTTTTTTTCATTTTGTAATGAAACATTTAAATAACTCCTGTCTGGATCTTCTATGGTTGTGTCAGGAAAATAACCTTTGTGCTTTGGCCTGGGTTTCTTTAGCAGCTGCGTTACTTACCTTTTTGTTTTCAAAAGAAAAATCTCCGGTGTGTTGTCCAGGGCCATGAGAATGAACTTTGGTGCGGTGATTTCTATATCTCCCAGGCTTTGCAAAGTGCAGCCCGGGGTCAAAGTGTTTGCAGCAGCAAAAGCCCTTTGTCTCAGGCAATAGGAATAAACCAAGATGAACAAGATACAGAAGATAATTGATTTAGTCGCTGGGTTTCAAATGTTGTGCAACCTGCACCGGGAACATGCGGTGTTGAGAACGAACTTGTCCTGTTCTCTCATTTTCCCCTACTTGGTGTCTGCTGGTTTTTAATACCGAGGAAAGGTCACTATGGAGACAGACAAGTGAAGTCGCGTGGGACATCTTGCAAGAAGCTCCACAGCATCACTAGGAGCCCAGGGAAACCCTTTGGGCTCTGAGTACAATTCACTCTCTTGTGCCACCCTCTAGAAAGGTTTTTATTTGCTTTTCATCTCCTCCCTTCAGGCAAATCCCTTTTTTTCTCCCCAGCCAGAGGACTGATGGGGAGGCGGTTATCTCCCTTCACACTTCCTCCTGATGTTGCTCCATAAATCACGTCATTCGAATAATCCTTGGTCATGGCAACCACCAGCTGAGGAGCAAGGTGACCTTTTAATTCCAGGCCTGGGCTGCCCTGATCTTCAGGTCGGGCAGCAAGCCAGGCTCTGCCGTAATCTCATGAGACCCCAGGGAGCAACCAGACCATTAGGATACCCCCAGCCAGACATAGAATCGTGGAATCATCAAGTGGTTTGGGTTGAAGGGACCTTCCAATCTCCCCCAGTGCCCCCCTGCCATGAGCAGGGACATCTTCACCAGCTCAGGTTGCTCAGAGCCCCGTCCAGCCTGGCCTGGGATGTCTCCAGGGATGGTTCAGCCACCACCTCTCTGCCCAACCTGGGACAGGCTCTCACCACCCTCAGTGTAAAAAAATATACTGGATATATATTGAATATACTGGGGTGAATGGTCTGGACAGGTCCACCTGGCCCACCAAGCCCAACACGGCCACCAGCGTTCTTTGCGTTCCTTCCGCATTTCATTTGACTTCTTTGTTCTTGTTTTTATTCTGTCTTGGTTGTGCAGATGGAAAGGAGTCCCTGCGTCCATCCGAGGGGGAGGGCAGGGCACGGGGGACGCCGTCTCTAGCGCAAGCCGTGACAGTTATTGCAAGGGCTTGGTGATATTTCTACAGTACCTGCTTTCTGGTGGCTTTGCTGTGTTGAAATTCCAGCCGCTCGGCGTGCGTTGAGTAATCTCCCCATTGTTACTAAAGAGTCAGTCTGTCTGTCTGTTTCTCCCCCCACCCTCAGTTTCAGTTTCCTCCTAGTTCTTTCTCTAGATGGCCGTTGCCTCTCCCGTGGCCACACGATTTTGCTGATGCAGCCTCTTGTCTCTCGTCCCTCTTGCAGAAGGATTTCACCATGCGGGAGGAGTTGCAGCAGCGGGATGTGGAACGTTGGCTGGGGTTCATCACCTTCCTCTGCGAAGTCTTCGGCACCATGAGGAGCAGCACCGGAGAACCTTTCCGAGTCCTCGTCTGTCCCATTTATACCTGCCTCAGGGAGGTAAATGCCCTTTGGAGTTTGTCCTTCTCCACCTTGCAGGTCAAGCTGTTGCGTTGCGTGCTGACATGCCCGTGATTTGTAGATGTTTGCTTGGTGATCCCTAGAGGTTTCCTTTGCCAGCATCACCACTTTTCACCCCTAAAGTACTGATGTCTACAGGGATGCTTGGCTTTTCCTGCATATTCTGTTTCTGCTCATTGAAAGCATGTGCTTCGAGCAGGACCCCATTGTCCAAGGCTTTGCAAAGCCCCACAGCTGGGATTGGAAAGCCAATGCTTGAGTTTGCAAATCCCAGTGTAGCAAAAATTCCCAACGAGGGGGCTTAAAAAGCTTCTTAAAAGCAGGCAAAGCCACCTGAATAGATGACACAGACTGAGGGGAGGAAAAAGGGAGAGAGGTGAGGTCCCATATGTCCTTAGTCCCTGCTTAGTGAAGCAGAAACCCAGCCTTGCCACCAGTACTGGGGACATTTCAGAACCTGAGCTCCCCATGGTTCGGGGTGATGGCAAAAACCTCGGTGAGGACAAACAGAAAAAGCAACTCAAGCGTTAATGTTCAAAAGAGCAGGAAAAGGCGCTGCCCCATCCTGCTTTAAAGATGGTTTTGTCTCCTGCTGCTGTCTGTAGAAGACTTTCTCCGAAAAATCTGCGTCGTTGCTTAGAGTTGGAGCTGCAAATCTCACATTGTCAGTGGTGCCTCTGTCGAGCCGTAAATAACTCGCTGTAAAATCAGTTTTCTCTGCTAGACCTGGAGCAAGTGAAGGGTAAAGAAACTGCCGGCGATGACTTTTTTACACGTGTGGGAAGTTTTCTCTGAATGCAAACACACCATAAACACTTTAATATTGTGGGGAGGGTTCGCAGACGGTGACTGTAGCAATGAGAAAGAGTCCAGGCGTCGTGACAAGGCACACAGATCCAGAGGTGGATGAGGAATGCTAAGAATAGCCTAAACTTCCCCAGAATCTCAGACCACAGTGCTATGTGTCACCTTCTGGGGAAGATCTTGGCGTCTGACAAAGTCCCCGTTCCCCTCCGCTTCCCATCACCGTTGTGACACAGCCCAGCCCTGATTCTACCAGGATTGTTCCCTGCCCACTCCTGTCTGCCCTTGCCGTGTCGTCACAGTCCCTCTTGCCACCTTGCCCATGTGTAGGGACACGGCGGCGATCTAGAGGTGCACAGAAAGACATGAATTTCACACATCAGGGATATTTTTTGCTACAGGGCAGCTCCGTAAAAAGCTTTTACTAATTATATCAAGACATCATGCATAAATTGGTTCCTTAGCAGGACTGCTCTGTCCCTGGGCTGTCCTTTGTCAGAGAAGAAGACTCTTAGCTTGGCTGGCGTGGGTGAGTCTGAGTCTTCCAGATCTCCTGCCCCAAAGAGGTTGACCCTGACTCACACCATTCCTCTTCCTTGACTCTGGGATGGGTTTTCATCTTGCTGACATTTTTTGCAGCTGTCAGTTAATCCTGACACGTGGGGCCAACCCAGGAGTACAAAAACACCTATTCATCATCAATTACGTGTTCCAGGCTCTGAGATGGTTGGTAGAGCCAAAGCCAGGCTGGAGATGCAGCCGAGGAGGTGGTGGTGAGCTCTTCTGTCCACACCTAGGAGAAGACAGGGCTCGTTGCAGTGAGTTGGGCTAGATGACCTTTAAAGGTCCCTTCCAACCCAAACTATGTGTCAATGAGTTTGCTCAGGGTGCTCCATGAGATCGGGGGAACTTTCTGTGACTACCAGGCACTCATCCCTTGGTGAACTTCATGAAACACGTGGTGTCCCAGGGCAGGAGAGGACATCCCCATGGCCCAGACAGTTTGGGACCAGCGGCAACCACGGGAATTCCTCCCCTTGCCTCAGGATGGGTTTTGCAGGGTGTAGTAGCACTCATCATGGTTTCTTCTCCTTCTTGCTAATCAACACTTACATCCCCATGTACAATCCCAGCCCCTCACTCCTCGCTCCTTCCTCCTTGGACCAGTCCCCTCCACACACTCTCTGTGCCCCATCCACCCATCGTTTGAAGATAAATCATTACCAGAGGCGAGATAACATCTCTCCCTCTGCCTGTCATTTCAGCTCCTCTTGCTTTTTAGTTTCTCTGTCTCTTTTTTTTTTCCTTTTTCCCTTTTCCTTTAGAACTTTGGCAGAATGAGCCAAAGGTCAGCGAGGGAGTGAGCAAGAGGAAGGGTAAAGCTGCCAGATGACTGAGGCAGGAACGTCTCTTCCCTTCCCCCTGTAAAGCTCCCTCCCTCCAGCTCCTTTGCTTTTCCCTGCCCCTTCAGTAAAGCTTATTAACACCATCATTAATTGTGGAGCTGGGCAGGGTGGGAGGGAGCAGCGAGGACATCAGTGCGGGGGGCGGCCCGGTGAGGAGGAGCTGGGGACGTTGCTGGAGCATCGGGTGACGACGCCGGCGTTATTTATTGAGCGTTGCGGATGGGTTGGTTTTGTGGGCTGGGAAAAAAATAAAAGAAAGAAAAAAAATCAGAAGAGAAGTTCATGTCAGGCGAGGCTGGAGTGATAAATGCTGAGGTTTGCTGGTTAATCGAACCGGTGTTCATCACCGTCCTCAGGGACACGGGCAGAAACCGCTGCATTTTGATGTCAGCCATGGCAACAGGTGCTTAATCACGGTGAAGGAAATTCGGGTCAGAGCTGCCGCCTCACCTGGCAGCGTTTTGTGAGCCAAGGGAATGGCTGTGCCTGTTGGCACAAATGTGGTCCACACCGAGCCCCCATCCCAGGGGGATCTGCTGCGTCCTCTGTACCCATCACCTGAGTGTCCTGCTGGAGAACAGGGTGTGGGGAGAAGGAAGGTTCTACCACCACATCTGACATGCTGACTGCCTCTCCCGGGAGCTGAATCCCCGAAGAATGAAAAAGTTTAATTTCCAAAACCATTCTGAGGGCTTGGGGTGAGATTTGTGCAGGCAGAGAGTGTCTTCACAACGAGGTCTGTTGGGGTCAACTTTGAGATTTTAGGCAAAGAGGCGATTCGCCGAGAGAAGTAAAAGGTGAGTCCGGCTCTTGTTAAAATGGTTTGGTGGAACACGACGAGTTTGGGTGGTGATTGAGGTGGAAACACATTTTTTCTGCTTGGAATAGTGCAGAGTTGAAGTTGGAGAAGGGAAATGGGGTGTCCAAGCCCAGCCCAAAGATCAACATTGAAGGTGGTCTCAGTGTCTTCTCCTGGTCCTACAGTGCACTCAGCTCTGACCTCACTTTATTTCACAAAACCACACCAAAATTGACCCTGTACATCTTCTGCCCCTCCAGTATGATGAGGAGTGAGCGTATTGCCATCCTTCCAGCTGCAAAGCCCATGCCCAGACACCAAGGACCACATTCAGCCCCGCTCCAATAATACTTCATGCTGCACGGCCCCCAAAACCAACTTAAACCAGAAGAACAACCAAGGGACTTTGGTTCTTGCAAACTGTCCGTATTTCTTCTTTTCGGTGGCCTTCAGGAGAGTCAGCAAGATGTGAAAAATGGGGTAAGACCAAGGAGCAGCAAATGTCAGTTGAACCATCAGTAGGGCAGGAGCACTCCAGAGCCTGGTGCAACAAGTGCCCTGTGGCTACTGAAGACGTTGAGATACTAAATAATATTATTTCCCACCTATTTTTCACTGACTATCAGCACTTTTGCTTTTTCTAGCTCTTTCCTGAGCATGGTTGGAGCTGGCTGGTCTTCGTCCAGGTCTGTGCTGCCCATGGCTGCAACAGGGTTGGCATGGGCCAACCAGCCCATGGCATGGGCCAACCCAGCTTCATCCTCTGGTGCTTCTGGGATGGAGAAGCATTGTCAGGTGTTGGAACAGGCTGCCAAGGGCAGTGGTGGAGTCGCCATCTCTGGAGTGGTTGAACAGACGCAGAGATGAGGTTCTCGGGGACATGGGGTAGTGTCAGTGTTGGATTAGTGGTTGAACTCAAAGATCTTGAGGGTCTCCTTCAACCGAAATGATTCTGTGATCATATGATTCACTTAGGACTGAGTTCTGAGGGACCTGGCCCACCTCTTGGTGATGGTTCAGGTCTACAGGGAAGGAAGGATCGTAGCCAATTTGGAGCCATGGTCATGCTCTGCAGAAGCCAGGACATACAAGTGGTGTCAGCGAGCTTTGACTCCTCATGTGTCTTGATCTCGTCCTCAACAGATGTTGTTGGGACACCAACCCAGGAGGTGCCTCTGGGCCTGGTAGCTGCCACCTTCCTGACAACCCTCTGCCAGGAGGAGCCACTTCCAGACGAGGTGGTTGTTGTCGAGTGGTGCTTTGGATGCATTTGTTTGTTTTTATGACGCCATTCAGCCGTCAGACCCAGCTTTACAGCCAGGTAACCTGAGCAGTTGCCTCCGGCAGCAGAGCAAGGAGGTGGAAAAACTGGCTTGCGGGATCTAAAGCTCGAGAAGATGCCAAGTAGTGATGTCACTGTGGTCTCCTCAAGGCACCTTGCTGATTGGGGTCCCGCAAGGGCAACCCTGTTGAGTGGTCCCCCCAACTTGATGTCATCTGCAGACATCTCAAGGGCGTGCTCCTCACCTCCTCCACCTCATGGATAAGGATGCAGGTCCCAGGATAGAACGTCAGTTCTCCTCACCACTGACCTCCCAGTGGAGTTGGGTTGTAACCCAATAGCTACAGCTCTCTGAGTCCAACCATCTGACCAGTCTTTTTACCCATCTGGTTGTCCACTTCATGATGTCCTAGCATGGATACAAGGTGACTGGATTCCAGAGGTGACAGGGAGCAGCCTTGCTGTGGCACCGTCCCACTCTCAGCGCCCGTGGGTGCATCGCACAGGGCTGTTAGGGCAGCTTCAGAGCAAACCTCAAGAAGCAGCTCATCAGAGAGATTAATTAAACTGCAGAACTCCGTTGTGCAGGAGGCTGTGGCTGCAGGACCAATTCACGGAGGTCACAGAATCATAGAATCACTTTGGTTGGAAAAGACCCTCAAGATCTTTAAGTCCAAGCATTAACCCACCTCTGGCACCAATCCATGTCCATGAGAACCTCATCTCTATATTGTCAGCCCCTCCAGGGATGGTGACTCCAGCACTGCCCTGGGCAGCCTGTTCCAATGCCCCACAGCCCTTTGGGGAAGAAATTCTTCCCCACATCCAACCTCAACCTCCCCTGGCGCAACTTGAGGCCGTTTCTGTGTGTCCCTGTGTCCCCTCAGCTCCTGTTCTCCAGCTGAACCCCCCAGGTGCCTCAGCTGCTCCTCAGAAGGTCCCTCCAGTTTGGGGGGCGTTATTGCTGCTGAGGCTGCCCCTGGGGGCATCACCCTGAGCATCTTGGGGGGCTCTTCCAGCCAAAATGATTCTATGATTCTACACTATGTGGGCATTGACCTGACCCAAGACAAATGTTTTGATGGTCTTTTTACCAGCCGTGTGGACAGTCGGCAACGCCCGGGAGCGGTGAACCAGCCCTGGCAGCGGGCAGGACATTTGTTCTCCGTGCAGGGATTGTCTCCTTACCTCCAGTCTGGTTGGCAGAGCCGGTCCCATTTCAGCATCGTTTAAAATCTTGGCACGTTCCCACGGCTTCCCTGCTCCCTGCAAAGCCTCGGGGTGGTGGAGGATAAGTACTCCCCGTCTCATTGCCTTTCCCCCACGTCTGAGTCTGCGGCGCAGTGCGTAGACGGGTATCCACTCCCCTCCCTTCTCTTAGCGCCTGTTATCTCCTGGGGCCATGCTGTGTAATTTAGCAAAACTATTCGAGCAGGGTAATTAACGTCTGAACTTCAAGAGGGCACTGCCTTTTACTGTCTCCTTCGGAGGAAGAGAGAGGAAAAACCGTCCCAGCTGCACTCGGAGGAGCAGGGAGGGTGGTGCTGTTTGGAAAGGAAAATGGTGTCTTCTAACATGGGTCTTGCCTTTTTTTTTTTAATCACTCTCGCTTTTTAAAAAGCGTCAGCCTTTTTGAGGCAAAAAAAGGGTCTTTGAGAGTATAATGAGACGCTAGGATTTTTAAGATTATTCTCCTCATTCTTCTAGAATTTTTGCCTTGTTGAATGAGCAATGAGGCCAGATCACAGAATCATAAAATCATTGAATGGTTTGGGTTGAAGGGACGTTCCCGGCTCCCCCAGTGCCCCCCTGCCATGAGCAGGGACATCTTCACCAGCTCAGGTTGCTCAGAGCCCCGTCCAGCCTGGCCTGGGATGTCTCCAGGGATGGTTCAGCCACCACCTCTCTGCCCAACCTGGGACAGGCTCTCACCACCCAAATCCTGATCCTGATCCCACACCACCCTTCCATCCAGGTAGCTCTGTGAGGCCAGACCCGACCAGAGAAAATAAGTCCTTTATGAAGAAGGGGGTTTATTTCCTCATAAAAGTCCCCTTCTGGTCTCCATATCTCATTCTGCAAAAAGAAATCAGTGGCTTGGTTTGGTGAGACTGGGACAAACTGGGAAGTGGTTTGTAGGGGGAAACAGATGGAGGAGGGATGAGGGATGAGAGGGAAGGGACGTCAGGGAAGGAGAGAGAAATAGGAGGCTGAGGGACATGAGGAGGAAGGAGAAACGAGGAGAACAAACAAGAGGGGAAATGTGGGAATCTTGAAGAGGAGGACTGAAGACGTGGAAGAGCGGGGAGAAGATAAGACCCCCTGTAGCTGTGCTGGCAACATCCCTCTTGTGAATGCAGCTTGTATGGGGAAAATATCCCTTTAATCAGCATCATTTTGGTCAAAGGACAGTGTTATGGTGAAGGAAACGGGGTTTTATTTGGGAGCAGATGAGGACAGACCAAAAAGAGGAGGGTTGCGCAATGCCTTTGAGCCCAGAAGCTCTGCTGAGTGTTTTATGTGCAAGAATATATATTCTTGGAAAGCTACGGGACTCGTTTAGCCCCAGCAATAAAAGCGGAATGGCATATTTTAAATAAGGGAGAGGAAATGCCACCCTCGTTTCTCAGGGACCCATAGAGAAGGCAGCGGAAACAATTAGGGCAGACGAAGAAACGAAGCTTAGATACCATCTCACAGGATGGTCCCTCCTCCTCGCGTGGCTTTGTTTTTCTCCTTCGCCCTCCCTACCAGGCATTGTTAGTTCCCAAAAACTCTTTTCAATGGGATGTAAACACAACTATTTGCGTCTCCCTGCCGTTGCCTTCTCTCCACTGAGCCAGGAAAGCCCGAGAGCGTCCGGAGAGCCAGGGTGGAGCCCGTCGCAATCAAGCGCGATGGTCTCGCCGCTGGTTCTTTCCATCTTTTGTCTTCTCCTCGGGACCCTTGGGATGAGATCACATCCTCCTCTCTCTCCCAGGGTTATTATGGCTTCAGCCAGGCAGGATGAAGCGGCCGTCTGGGTGGCTCGGTTGCCCTGTGAGCGCAGACTGGGTGGCTCTGTCCGTCTGTCTCACCCGTCTTCAGGTCCTGAAGGTCCACCTCCAGCCAGGGGTTGTATAACTACCAGGCTACTGTTGGATTGCAGCGTCTGAGTTGACGAGTGACCAGATTTTCTTCATCATTGTCTCCAGTAATTGCCTCTTAATGGTTTCCATCTTTGCAGGAATCCCTTCTGCTGTTCCAAATCCGGGGAGAGGGAGTCGTGTTTCATGGTTTCTCTTTTCTACAGTGGAAAGGAGTGGGAGGAGATTCCCACAACTGAGTATGAGGTTTTGTTCCTCTGGCCTTAATTCCATTCGCTGTTAAATATCTCTGAATTCCTCAGGAGCCTGACGAGGAGGATAACCAACATTTTGGTTTATTCGATGCTCTAAACAATCTAATCTCTTCCTACCACCCTCCCAGGGAGTCCTGGTTGGGTAATAAGAGAATAGAAGTCTCTTCCTCAGCTGAGAGCAGCACATCACTGCAAAAGGAGCAGCTTCTACCAAACAAACTCCTTTACGTTGTCCAAAATACACTGGGGAGCTCCTTCCCACCTTGTGCCACCTCCGTGTGGGACCAGCAGTGACCCATGTTGGTGGCTTCTTCCTAATAGAGCTGCTATCATCATAGAATCATTTTCGTTGGAAAAGACTCTCAAGATCATCGAGTCCAACCGTTAACTCAACATTGTCACTAAGCCAAATCCCTAAACAGGCCACCCTAGTCAGATAACTGGGAAGAGGGACCCCTCCCTCCATGAAATGCATGGGTTGGTGGCACCTTGTGCATCCTCAGTGGGGTTGAAGACGTCAGCAGATCTCCAGAAAGGCACGAGCAGAAGGCAACATTGACAGAAGCACCATTGCTAGTGGATGCGACTCAACTCAACATGCCTCTCCCAGCTCCGTCGGGTTTTCAGAGCTCAAAAAAGCCTGTCCCTTACTCAAAGATCAGCACAGACAACTCCATAAGGGAAAGGTTTGCCCCAAAACTTTGTGTTTGGGCAACCTCATTATTAAATGGGTGAGCGAAAGAGGTGCCTGTGAACTTCTAAAGGGCTTCTGTTCCCAAGTGCTCGTTTGCGTCTTCTCTGGGGGAAGGTTTCACCTGATTTCCCTGGTTCCCAGGGTATGTCCAAACTTTGTACCCTTTATAGAGGGTGGCTCTGGCCCAGGTTGCTGGTGGCTGCAGGATCAGGCCAACTGACCTTCTCATGTCCTGGGTTGAGGAGTTGATCCCTGTAATGGGAGCAGACTGCAGAAATCCTGCAACTGGCCTTGCCGGTGGAGTGTTTGGTAATTATCCCCCACACCCTTGTTTGTACTTGGCATTTTCCTCAGTCTTGGGTGTTTTCACCACCTGGTGCCTTGTGACAGTAAGAAGAGTGGAGTTGTAGCAATTGCTTGGAGCTCCAAGAGGTACGTGACTCTCCCCATGCCGAACAACCCCATGGATCTTATCTCTGGCATCTCCCGTGAACACGTGTGGCAGGAGGTCGATGAGGGGCCACTGGAAAAGCAGAAAATTGCTATTTATATATTTCTGAGGAGAGCCTGTGAAGTGCAGCAGAACTGGCTTGTGCTCCCAGGAGGATGACCAGAGAACCTTAGAATCATCGAATGGTTTGTGTTGAAGGGACCTTCCCAGCTCCCCCAGTGGCCCCCCTGCCATGAGCAGGGACATCTTCACCATCTCAGGGTGCTCAGAGCCCCGTCCAGCCTGGCCTGGGATGTCTCCAGGGATGGTTCAGCCACCACCTCTCTGCCCAACCTGGGACAGGCTCTCACCACCCTCAGGGACAACAATTCCTTCCTTATGCCTAATTTGATTGTCCCCTCTTTTAGTTTAAACCCATCAGCCCTTGTCCTATCACAACAGGCCCTGCTCAAAACTGTCCCCAACTTTCTTCTAAGCCCCTTTATAAGGAGGTCTCCATGACAATGCAGAGCGCAGAGCTGGACCATATGAGGACAAAGTCCACTCTGGCCTTTCCCAAGGGCTCCTATGGGACTGGGAAGCACCATCTCTCCTGCACCCTTTCAAGCTCAAGTTCATTCTGCTTAAGCTCCAAGTAGCTCAAGTGGCTGGTTTTTTTCCTTTTTCCTAATCAAAATGTGTCTCCGCTTTCACCTGCTGCCTTGTTTCACACCGGGGAGCTGGCTGCTACACCGGGATGCTGTGTTTGCAGCGTTGGTTCCTCTGCGGTTGTGCTCCACTCTCCCCGGGGTGAATACCAACAGGCACCACCTTGTGAGCTACACGTCAGATGAAAAGCAGACCTGTGGGCAGGGACCGCAGGGCGGTTGCGAGGCTGGAGCTTCACACCTGAGGCTGTTTAGATGTCCACGCATGTTGCTACCTGGATAGATCAACCTGAGATGCCCATCAGGGAGCCGGGGCAAGCGGCACATGGACTACGACCAGTCCGACTTTTGCTGGGTCTCAGAGACATCCCAGCCTCTCCATGGGTGGATATTTTCAAGCTTTCCGTCCTTTCACACCGGAGTCATCACCCAAGCATCAGAAGACACTGCGTGCGAAGGGGTAGTTTGTGGCAAGCGTTGCTTATGTGTCATTTTGCAAGCGATATCGTACACAATAATTAGTCCTGTGCCTTGCAGGGGAAATACCGTTGCAGCTGGAAAGGGTAATGTGCACGTTGGGCTGCTTCGACTCCATCTCCCAGGGAGAATTCTAAGAACACAAATAAACCTGCGTGGTTTGGTGATAAGGGACGGCGGGGCAGGTTCTTTGGTCCTGCTCATGGTGTGGGCAGCCCTGAGAGTACCAAGTAAGCACTTGAGCTTCGCAGCAACCCGTGTGATCTCCAAAAGCAGATAACAAACCCAAATATTTGTGGGTACGTGAATCCCATCTCTCTGTTTTGCTCCTAGTGGTCTGCACCACATGCGTTTTCAACCATTGATGTTCAGGAGGACCAAGCTGGTTCTTTGCATGATGAAGCACCACTGCAGTTTGGGGGCTTCTTTGCCCTCTCAACCACCATTGCATGCCCACCCCATGGGGTTTATGATGCTCTAAAAAGATTTAAAGAGCAGTTTTTAAGGCCATGGAAGCTGGGGGAGACTGGTCCCAGTAGCATCCCATGGAAACCAGTTGCACTCCAGAGCCACCCTTCCAGGCACTGCAGCTCCCCCACTTCCAGAAGCAGGCACTACAAATTAGTTTGGATTTCTTACAAAAATATTAAGGCCCCAGAACCCCCCCAGGCACGCTGACCTCACAGGGGCCCTCGCCCAGCGCCCTATCTCTCAAGAGAACACCGAAATTTAGAGGAGGAGGAGCCCAGTATCTCCCACCGGTCTGCAAAGCCGCTGTTCCAGCCCCAGAAACAAAAGCGAGAAGCCCTTTCGCAACCGCGGTTGGGTATTTTATGAGTGGCCGGGCAGAATCTGGCGTGCAGCCGCCTCTCTTAGGAAATTGAGCAGACTCTTTGTCTGCTTTCCAGCAGGAACTGCTGCTTTCCTCGGCCGCCTTCCCCCGATACGAGGGAAACCGGCTGGAGAGCAAAGGGAAGAAGGCTCTTTATTTTCTCTCAGACAACCCCAGCCTCCGGGGGATGATTACGGGTTAAACCAAAAAGCATGTGAGGCTCAGCTCACCTTTGTCTGCCTCACGCTTCTTTCTTTTTCCACTCCCTCGTCCACGTTCAGCAGCCGGTTTGAAGCATGTGGGAACCTGGTGGAGAGGGATGGGACGGTGCCCGCGGTGGGATTTGGGGCAGAGGCACGTAGCAGGGAGGAGTGGTTATAAATAGCTAAATAAATAATAATTCCAAGGTGGGAGTGGTAATTTAATGGGTATAGCGTGTTTGCGTTAATATATTTTACGTAAATATGAATTAGACTGCAAAAGGTGAACGCGATCGGTTGGGTTTGGGTTTATGATCACACAAGTGCCGTCGCTTCATGGTTGTGACTTCCCTGGAGGTCTTGAAGCGTTTGCACCGTTTTTTCTTGCAGGGCTGACACGGGGGGGATCACGGAGCTTTGGGAAATGCTGTGCTCTTGCTGAAGCACCCACCCTTGGGTGCTTGGGGGTTTGGTTGGGGACGAAGCAGCCTTTGAGAAATGGGTGCAAGGCTTTATCAGTGGGTGAGGACATGGATGGCAGGACTCTGGGCAGCACAGTCCTTGCAAGTGCCACCTTTGCTGTCTGCCTGCGTCAGCCCATGCCGTGTTAGGGAGAGCAAACTGGGCTTCTTGGTGTCCTCCAGCAGCAGATCTCTGGTGCCTACAGCCCAGGGAAGCTCCAGAACCCCCTTCCAACGTGCTAGAAACATAGTTATGACCAAGAAGATGCAGAGAAACAGTGACGTCTTCCTGATCCTCCTGGGTTCAGACCACTGCACTGATGCAGGTGGCTGACGATCATCTGTTGGCATGGACTGGTTCACAGAGCACCAGCAGATCCACATGCTGGGCCCCAGTCTGCTGCGCAGGGCTGCGCCTGGCTTTGGTGGGCAGGCTGTGGGCCTCCTCAACCCATGTATCACAGGCAGAGGTTGGACTGTGGCCCTTGGGAATGGTGTGTCTTGGTGCCTCAATGGAGCAGTGGAGCACGTGATGCCTGAACAGATGAGGTGGAGCACGTGGTGGTGCTTGGATGGATGAGGTGGAGCACATGGGGTCTTGATGAAGCAGTGGAGCACATGGCACTTGGATGGATGAGGTGGAGCACATGGGGTCTTGATGAAGTAGTGGAGCACATGGCACTTGGATGGATGAGGTGGAGCACGTGGTTCTTGGATGGAAGAGGTGAAGCACATGGTGCCTGAATGGACAAGGGGAAGCACATGGTGCCTCAGTGGACAATTTGGAGCATATGGCACCTAGATGGACGTGGGGAAGCACATGGTGGCTCCATGGAGTGGTCGAGCACGTAGTGCTTGGATAGATGAGGAGGAGCACATGGTGCTTGATGAAGCAGTGGAGCACGTGCTACTTGGGTGGATGAGGTGGAACACATTGCGCCTCAGCTGATGAGCTGAAGTACATGGTGTCTCAATGAAGCAGTGGAGCACGTGGTGCTTGGATGGACGAGGTGGGGCATATCATGCCTGGATGGACAAGGTGGAGCACATGGTGCCTCAGTGGAGCACATGGTGCCTGGATGGATGAGGTGGAGTATATGGTGCCTCAGTGGACCAGTGGAGCATATAGTGTCTCAATGGAGCACATGGTGCTTGGATGGACGACGTGGAGCATGTGCTTCGGTGGATGAGGCAGAGCACATGGTGCCCTGATGGACAAAACGAAGCCCATGCATTCTCCTTGTTCAGCCAAGTCACATGGGATGAGCTCCAGGAGAGCACCATGAAGGTAGAAGGCACCTGCCCAAGAATTGCGGCAGGATGTAGTCTCTGTTTCATGATAGATACGACTATTGCTCATTAGCCAAATATCCAGACACTTGACAAGTGACATTTTCATCCTCACAAACAACTTTCGAGGTAAGGAAGTGTCCCCCAGCTCTGCAGGTGGGAAGGGCTGGAACTGGCCACCATTGGTCCTTCCTACTCAGTCTTAACTCCACTTTTCTTTCATTTCTATGTTATATTCATTACTAAAGAAGCAGAAAGATGAATATGTATTTAATTTGCCGCCCTGCTTCATGCCGTGCTCACCAGCTAGATACCCCAGGAGTGAATTTTTGGACTCCTGCCTGTTTATATTTGTCCCTAATTTATTTTTTTTTTCCTTGTTGTTTGGTTTGAAATAATCTCATGGTTTTTTTTTTTACAAAGAATCTGCAAACTGTTTGTGAGAACTTATCTCAGACCATGCAGCTTGGGCTTAACTAACATTTTCCAAACAACTCAGCAGAAAGATAAACTGGCGGGGATGGTGGTGGAGCTGTTGCATGTCTCCAAAACCCTGGCTGAACCTTTGGCTAATGCGAGATAAAAAACAATGGACCACAAGCTCCTCGAGATGCTGTAAACATCATTTTCAATGCAAACAAGCTGCTGGCTGCTGAAAACAGGACAAGGTGAAAACAAAACTTCTAGTGGAATGATGATTCTAGTTTTTTCTAGCCATTTTTCCAGCAGTTGTGGAGCTGGTAAGCAAATAAGGCATTTATTTATAAAGGAAACATGAAAAAAATGAGAGTGAAGCAGAGAGATGATAAGGCCAAGAGTCAGAATTGAGATTTTAACTAAGGGATGTGACTTTGGAGCACATTTAGTTATGCTGAGCAGTTTTTAGACAGGCAGCTTTAATTAGTGCAAACACTTTCCCGAAGTTTGCCTTTCCCTGATGAATTTCAGATACTAATGAAGCCACTTTTTCCTAATTTTTCTCCCTTTTTCTCAGTGTTTAGTGCATTTGCTCAGCTCCGCTGTGTGTGCAGGGATTAGCTCGGGGCTCGTTCAACCCAAGGTGATGGAGTGGAGGCGGATGTAGCTTCAGGCGCTGCCAGCGCTTGTAATTTCATCAGCCACCCCACGGTACAGTGTTTTTCATAGTGCTCCCGCTCGCTTTCTTGGCTGATTGAGAGCCTCAGTATTTTCATCTACTTGGAAGAAACAACTAGAACAACCGTGCTTTTTCTTGCGGTTACCCGAAACGGCGCCTTTGTGTGCGTGATGAAGTCATGAAGATGAAAACAAAGAAAAATGTGAATTTTTGATCCATTTTCAAGGCTCTTTGCGTGTGGTTTTTGTGGGTGGGACGTGCTGAGCTCTTACACTTTGCCATCATCAGGTAGAGCGTGTCCCGAGTCTGAACCAAGAGGGACAAGCATCTTCCTTCCCCATCATGGCAACATTTTGGGTCTCTGGTGGAAACTCCTCATGCTTCCCAGGTCAGGTTTGGGATGCAAAGTTCATGATGGGGTTGGAGTCGCTGCACCTCAGACACCGTAGTTTCGCTGCAACCCATTGCGTTCGCACCACTATATAATCAGTCTAGAAGGAGCCACGTTAATTACGGTGTCTTGGCTGTAGCGCTTCCCCATCGGGTAATTTTGTGGCTGGTCAAAGTGTCCCCATGGGGATGGAGAAGTTTGGTGGTGGGTGGCTGCCTCTTGGGCAGAGCTCTTCCCTTCCAAACAGCCGCTCCAATGTTGTCCTTGACGGTTGTAATAATATTTAGTCACATTTTCTCATTGCCTGCCGTGGGACTTAAAAAAGAAAAAAAGGCAGTTTAACCCAAATAAAATTTATTTTGAAAGCTGTTAGTCTAAATTCTCTGCATTTTGTCACTGCTTATCTTAATTTTTTGTGTTGGCGATCACTTTCCCCGCCTCTTTCTTATTTTCTGTCCTTTGCTCCTGGAAGTGGCAAAAGCCAAGCTGGGTGTAGAGGTGGAAGGAAGGTCACTCGGGAGGCGGAGGTGACGCATTTCTCACTGCTGCTCTCTTCTCTCCTTTGCAGTTGTTGCAATCTCAGGATGTGAAGGAAGACGCTGTGCTCTGCTGCTCCATGGAGGTAGGAGAGCACCTGCACCGCCCATCCCGGTGCTCACAGCTTGGTCCCTTCTGTCCTTGGCTACACACATCTCAAGCAGCTCTTAGGTGTTTCCAAACCCAGTCAGCCTTGTTGCCTCTTTCCCTCTGGAATCATAGAACAGTGTGTGTTGAAGGGACGTTCCCAGTGCCCCCCCTGCCATGAGCAGGGACATCTTCACCAGCTCAGGTTGCTCAGAGCCCCGTCCAGCCTGGCCTGGGATGTCTCCAGGGATGGTTCAGCCACCACCTCTCTGCCCAACCTGGGACAGGCTCTCACCACCCTCAGGGACAACAATTCCTTCCTCATGTCCAGCCTCAATCTCCCTCCTTTAGTTTAAACCCATCACCCCTTGTCCTATCACTACAGGCCATGCCAAGTAGATAAATGACATCACCATGAGATAAGAGATGTCCCTTGAGACTCTATCACTGGACTTTTGATGAATGTAAGTGGATGCAAAAGGTTTGGTAGCTGAGGTCCCATCCCAAAATTATACCATCCTGGTTCCTTCAAATCTCGCCGTGTGTTTATTTTTTAAGCAAAAAAAACCTCTTTATTGCAGCAAAAACTGCCCCTTAGCTGACAGGGAGAGGCTTGCTGTGCTCAGCAGCAGCTTTGCAGACAAACACTGCTGCAAATAGAGCGGAGTTTCATTAGTTTCGCTTTTAGGAAGCAATTGGCCTGTGGGGACAGATGCTTTCCTTGCAGAGAGTGGTTGAAAGAGCAGCCTGAACAATTAAAATTCAGCAAAGTGACAGGCAACCGAGGAGGAGAGGTTGAATTTTAAAAGTTAGGCCTCCAGGGAGCTCAGTGTTCAGGTCCTATGAGCTTCCACAATGATGGACTCACTGCTGTGCCCTCCAAGCTTGGGCCGTCTGCTCTGTGGGACCACCCGGTCCTTATGCTGCTCCATGGAGCCTCTCCAAAGAGTAATCCCATTAAAAAAACCCTGGGCTGTCCTCAGAGAAGCGGGACGACGGGTGTAAATGCAGATCTCGGCAGGGCAGGATTTGTTATGCATACAAGAGGCCTCTGCTGATTGCAATTAATGACGGGGAGTCACTGACAGTGGTGAATCAGCGCGTAAATGAAGGGCCAGGTAGAAGGCAGCAATACCACATCACAGCCTGCACTTTGTTTTGACAATAACATGATTTTTTTAGGTGGGTTTTTTGTTTTGTTTTCAAAAGCAATCCAGCGTTGCTGCCTTTGAAGTCAGTGGGAGCTGAACCATTCGCTCCTCCAGCAGCCCAGCATGGATGCTTTTGAAAACCTCGCCCTTCATCTTCGGCTCTTGGAGTCTGCTGCTGGGTGGTTTTGGTTTTCAAAAGCCACGACGCCTTTACCCCATGTGTTAGCCCTGCCACACCGAGCAGGGGGAGTCATAGGGATGGAACTGTAGAATCACAGGATGGTTTGTGTTGAAGGGACCTTCCCAGCTCCCCCAGTGCCCCCCCTGCCATGAGCAGGGACATCTTCACCAGCTCAGGTTGCTCAGAGCCCCGTCCAGCCTGGCCTGGGATGTCTCCAGGGATGGTTCAGCCACCACCTCTCTGCCCAACCTGGGACAGGCTCTCACCACCCTCAGGGACAACAATTCCTTCCTCATGTCCAGCCTGAATCTCCCCTCTTTTAGTGGGGCGGAATCCCCTCCCTGACCTGCTGCCCACGCTCCTGGTGATGCAGCCCAAGACACAATTGGTTTCTGGGCTGCAAGCGCACATTGCCGGCTCATGTCCCATCTCTCATCCCCCAGCACCCCCAAGTCCTTCTCCTGGGGGCTGCTCTCCAACCCTTCACCCCTACCCTGTGCTGATACCAGGGGTCAAACACCCAGGTGCAGGACCCTGCTCTTGGCCATGTTGAACTTCATGAGGTTCATGTGGTCCCACTTCTCAAGCTTGTCCAGGTCCCTCTGGATGACGTCCAAGTCCCTGTGGATGCCATCCCGTCCCTCAGACGTGTCAGCTGCACCACTCAGCCTGGTGTCATCTGCAAGCTTGCTGAGAGTGCACTCAATCCCTATGTCTGTGTCACTGATTAAGATATTAATTAGTACTGGTCCCAGTATGGACTCCTGAGGGACAGTGCTTGTCACCAGTGTCCATCCAGCCACTGAGCCATTGCCCGCTACCCTCTGGATGCATCTGGAGGGCACCTGTAAAAGCCAGCGGGGTGTTTTAATATCATAAAATTATAGAATCAAGTTGGAAGAGACCTGTAAGGATCACTATGCCATGGTTGACTCCATCTTCTCCTGACAGCTGCAGAGCACTGGCCGGCTGCTGGAGGAGCAGCTGCCTGAGATGATGACGGAGCTGCTGGCGATAGCCCGCGACAAGATGCTGTGTCCCTCCGAGTCCATGCTGACGCGCTCCCTGCTGCTGGAGGTCATCGAGCTGCACGCCAACAACTGGAACCCCCTGACGCCCACCATCACGCAGTACTACAACAAAACCATCCAGAAACTGACGGCCTGAGGGGCACGGCAAGGTGGGGTGGGAAGGGCCGAGGAGAAGACACACACACTTTGATGGGGATCCAGCAAGAGCTTTTCCCATTTCAATCCCCCCAGCAAGACCAAACCCCAGCATGCTCGAGAATCTGTTCGTGGGGTGGGGAGGGAGAAGCATGTTTCTTTTTTTCAGCCACGTCGCCAAGTGCCACCCCTCTTCTTCCCCGCTGTGGTTTTTGTTCTAAGGGGTGTTTCTTTTTCTTTCTTCTGAACTCATTGCTCAAGCGGCAGCGACGCATCCCGCCGGGTCATTGTTAAGAAGATGGAGAATAATCCAAGTAGGGGCTGGTATTGTTTTCACGCCGTCCTCCTGCCTTGCCCCGGCCAACTGGCAGGAGACAGCAGGCAGCAGATGTCTCGGGAGGACAAAGCCAGACACACACGACACCAGATGCTCATAATTGATGGCTTTTGTCGAGCGGGGGCTTGCGTTAGGTTTTATCCCCCCCCTCAGCCTTTCCTCTTGTCTTCGACTTTCTGTGTGTCCCTCCCCTTCCCTTCGGCAGCGGGCGGGAGAGCGGGGATAGCTTTCTGATTTGCACTGGGTTTTCTTTTTTCTCGGGCGTTTGTATTTTCCTCCTGTTTTGTTGTTCTCATTGAACGGACAATTGCGAGCAGCTCGGGGACGGGGAAGGCAACACCTTCCCGCGAGCTGATAACCGTTTACGTGAAGATGCTGAAGCAGGAGGAGCATTTTCCAGGAGTCCAAAAGCCACTTGTAGAAGTAACGTCGCCACCGTCGTCTTGCCAGTGACCTCCTCGGCGGACTGAGAAACGTGTCGTCTGAGCTGGGAGCTCTAAAAACCAGGGGATTCTGCAGCTCTTGCTGTTAAATTCACTGTTATCCCTCAGCCACTATAGCCCATTTCATAATGTTATTTTTTTTTGTTTGTTTCCATTGAAGGAGTGCTTTATTGTAATTAATGTCCTGGTTGTAATTATACATTTAAATCCAGGCCTGTTAGAGTCGGGCCTAATGGTGTACAGGGCGAGGGAGAAATGAAGGTTTGGTGTTCTTTGGAGACTGGGAAAGACAAGGTGTGAATAGCAGAAAAAAAGGAGGAAAAATAAGAAAAGCCAAAAATAGAGGTTTTTGAGCCTGGCTTCGAACTAGGTGAATTTGCTGGCCAGTGTTTCTGGGTGTGTGGTGGACGGGAGTGGATCTGCCCCGTGGTTGGTTTAAGTGTCGCTGTGTCCTGGAGGGATGGGCGATGTGTTCGGAGGAGGACAGTTTGGCCGGGGATCCCCATGTTGCTCTGTGCTGGAGCATCCTGAGGCAGAGGAGGATGACGGTGAGATGCCACCTGGGTGAGGAGATGCCCAGAGGACGAGGACGCTGGAATGGACTGACACACCACACCATTGCATCACTCCCCAGATCGTCAGCAAGACTTGGTGGTCTCCTTATTTGCCTGTCTAGCGATGCTTTGACTTGTTAAATCACATCAGGTGCTTATTTCGGTGAAGCCTCACAGGGATTTGAGCTGCCCCATCCCACTGGCGCAGTGGAAGAGAAGCCAAGGAAAGCACGATGCCGGCAGCCCATCCTGTTTTCTTCCCAATATTCGATTTATTTTCCTTTCCTGGTGTAAGAAGATAACTCACACCGTGGTGCCAGCACACACAGATCCCGGACCAAGCAGGCTGGGTCTGAACTCAGCAGCTCAAACCCATTTTTTCCAAGCAAAACACTGAATTTCTGGTAGATTGTAGAGAAGCGAGATTTCACCCTGACCTCTTTGGATGTGCAGTATGTTCTCGGGTGCCTTATGAATGTGTTGGTGTGTCTGCGATGGGGAGGAAGCTTTTGTTACAAAATTTAAAAGGGCAGAAATTTTCAGCAGAAAATGCGTTGCAGAAGGGGAGAGTCCTGATGTCACGGTTCAACATTATTTGAATTTTCATCTGTTTTCTAGTCCACACATGGAGCAAAAGGCGAGAGCTGGAAACAGAAGCTTGAGTTTTCCTGTCTGCCCAGCAAGCGGCAAAGTTATTGGTGGATGCATTGGAAAAACTTGATTTCTGCTTCGTGGATTCAAGCCCAGGAGCTTCACGTGGTGACGGCACCTTGTGTTGGGTCGGCTTCGTTAGCAGCAATGGGGTTTGAAAGTATTAACGAGCAGCTGAACTTAATTAAGGCAGCAAAGCCCATCAGTGTTACAAGGCTCAGGTTTGTGCCTGTTGCTCTTGGCTTTCCCCGGTTTCTCGGGGAGCAGAGAAGGGGATTTAACACCCATCACAGCGCACCCAGGAGCAGCGTCGGTCTTCTGGGAGAAGACCTGAAATCCAGTTTTTTGTCTTTAATTTTATTTTTGAAAACAAAGAACAGAAAAGTTCTATAAGGGGGGCAGAGACAGATGGGTGCCAGGGCTCCCATCGCCACTTCTCTCTTCCCCTTCCTACTGAATTTGTTCTTGGGATGTAGTGAAAGAAGAAGAATAAGAAGAAAAACCCAGAGAAGATGAGACTTTTTCCTTCTAAAAAATGTGAATTCTTCACCCATCGGTGCATCAGGAGGCGTTCGGAGGCAAAGGGTGAGCCCCGTGGCAGTATTTCTGCTTAAGCATTTCCCTATTCCTACCAACCATGAGGGTTTATTCAGTTGTCCCCCCAACTGGGCTTGGCCCATGACTTTCCCCCCAACATCTGGGATTTCTCCCCCCGAAGAACATTATGTGAAACCCATTGTTTTTTAACATCTCGCCGTTTGTCTCTGCTATTAACGTACATTCATCCAGCCATTAACTGCTTCGGTACGTCAGTCGCTCCGTCGATACATGAAAAAAAAAATCAAAACGTTGACCAAAAATTGATTTTTTTTTCCCAAAAATTACATGCTGCCAATGGTATCTTTCTGAAGCCCATCAGTGGGAAGCCGGTGAGCGTATGGCATCATTAACCACGGTACCATCTTGAGGAAAACAGGTACCATGAGGTCATTTGATGGGGAGCAGTGCTGGGAAGTTTTTGGGGTTTCATTGAGTATTTTCTTGTTTTGTTTTTGACTTCTATTTTTTTTTTTAATCGACTTTCTTTAGAAACAGTCGCCAAAGAGTGTAATTCTACACCGTGCATCTTTGAAGGTGCGAAGCCACCGGCTACATCGCCCCGAATTAGCCAGATTTCATCTTTGCCGTTCCATAAAAGTATCTCTTTGGGGGTTTAATATATTTTAATGTATTTTCCCCATCAGCAAAGGGGGAAAATTACCTCCTTGGGCCAAACATGTGTGGGGCCAAACCTGGGGGTGGCGTAAAGGCTGAAGCATCCGCAGGGGAGCGATGCTCTGCGCCGGTCCCCCCCGGACGCAAAGCGTTTAATTCACCCCATTCCCAGTGAAATTATTTCCAAACTGAATATTTTTTGCTACTCACAAAGTAACTTGCTCGGTTTCCCCATGAGGGTTTTCACCCCTGTTTGGAAAAGTCTCATATATGGAGGTGAAATGAAAATGGGGAGCAGAGAGGGAGAAAAGGAAAAGTAAGCGATTTGCTTTGCTCCCCTCTTCCCCCAATGGAGATTAATTAGTATCTATTCTTGGCATGATTGATGGCTTTGAAGGAAAACTTGTCAGAATAACTTATGATTTATATTCATGCTTATTTTTATAGCATCCCTCACTTGGAAGTCTCTCAAAATCTTAAATAGGTTTGGTTTTTTTTATTTTTTAATTTCCCCACTGGGTATTTTATGGCTTTACACTAATTTCGCTCTTCTTGGTGTTAGTTATTAGCCGGTCCCGGTGATACTTGCAGTATTTTTTCAGGCAAAAATGACACTAAGGGTTGCGAAGTCCACTGTCGATAGCCAAGGGAGCTGCGGTGTCCTGCAGAACACGGAGTTGAATGCTAGCGATTCATTATTATTTTTTTTAATGTATTTATTTACATTTAAAAAAGAAAAAAAAAAAAGCTACATTTTTAATTTAATCATATTTGTTAAACTAAGTGCTTTAAAAAAAAAATTAAAAAATATTTACAAAAAAAAAAAAGGAAAGAGGTTTTGGGGAGAATAAAGACTAGATATTCATACTAGAGGAAACACAAATTCATCGTTTTCAGCATTTCAGAGACTGTTAAAACAAGGGAGATAATAACTCTTTGTGGCAATTCAGTCTTTGTTTATAGAACATCCAGACCCACTGTATGCTATAAAAATGCATCATCTGAGTAATAAATGTTTAAAGCTTGACGTTTTCCCATCTCTTTGTGGGTACATGTGCTGGTCTGCGAGAGACCTTGTTTCAGATGAAAGGAAATATATAAAGGGGGGGAAAATATATATCCATATTGGTGTTTGCTTGGAAATGTGGCTGCGGGACTGATCCTTCCCTCTCCTCCTGGCGCTGGGTCGGATCCCAGCCCAAACCAATTAATTTTTGGCTAATTGGAGCGCGTGCGTTGGCCCGGGAAACCATGCGGGTCACCGGGGTTCAGTGTTTTGTGTCATCGGGCTCCGGCCAGAAAATTGGAAGTGAACCGGTTCCTGCTTTTGAAGAAACGTTCTTGCGAAACGCCCTACGTGACCGTGCGCTCGCCGCAAAATAAACACATCGAAAGGAGGTGGGGCTGTGGCAGAGGGATCCACGCTGGGGGCTCAAGCCATAAATAAATAGGTGTTAAAATGAGGTACAAGTCACCCCATGTTCTGTGCAGTCCCGTATCTGCTTCAGGAAAGAGCCTTCAGTTCCCTAGATCCTTCTTGACTTGTGCTGTTGTCTTTCAGGATCATCTCCTCCTGCATCTCCCAGAAGGCAGACACCAGCCTTGAAGTCCGTGCAAAGCATTTGATGAGAATTGAACTCAATCTGCCAAAAAAAACTCTGTTTCTTTCTGCTCTTCTGCCTGCAAGTCAAGGTCTCGGCCATCATGAGCAACATCCATGCTGGTAAATTAAACATGGCCAAGGTCAAGTGGTGGAGAGTGACCCGTGTCCTTAATGGAACCGAGTTGATCTGTGAGGTTTGCTTTCCTTTTTCATAACTCCTTACGGGTTTTTTTGCCTCCAAAAGCCCATTTCTGCAGTAGCTCCCCAGCACAGCACACCCGGGCTGGGTCCCTGCCCAGGGGACAACAGTGTCCCCACACCTCATCTTTTCTATACCAACACTGAAGGCTGGTGACGTGACCCTCCAGGCAGCGTTACTTGTGACATGGGGCACCACCTGCTCCATCCTTCTGTCCCAAAGCGTCACCAACACCTGTCCTGGAGGTGTTTGTCCAACACGTCCTGGTGATGGAGGGCAGAGTGCCCATTGCCTCTGCAAAATGTCTTGTGATGGACAATATGGTCATTCCAGGATGTTTGCATTGAGCTATAAGTTAGAAATATGTCATATAAACCTCCTGTTTAGTCCTTTAGACAATCACCAGATGTTATTTTGATGATAGCACAGGGAAAAACAATAAACTGCTTCATGCCATCTGCCGCTGAAAAGCTGACCCAATAGATTTTGTCCTTTTACTGGTTTTGTCCTCCTAATTACTCCTGGGTCCTTCCCATAATTTCTGTTGCTTCCTCAACTGGGTGGAAGAAAGTTGTGCAGCAAGTGAGACAGATCACTGCTGGCAGATGAGGGATGAAACCGTCCAAATCTCTCCTCCAAAGTCACCTTGTCCAAGGATCCATCTCTAAATGTCCCCATCAACTGCCCCAACCTACAGCTCCAGGGTGTGCTGGAGCTGGAGTTTGACTTGTTCTACAAGACAAGGTTGTGAGCATCTGGACCAGCTTCAGAGTCATCAACACTGGAGCAGGGCTGGGAGCAGCCAAGCCAAGAGGATGGTCCCTGGGACCACCGAGATACAGTAAATGAGAAAATAACCTGCAATAAACGGAACATTTTGGAGCAGATGCGTGGGCATTGCTGCAGATCTGAAGCTTTTCAAGACGCAGGGGTATTTCTGGGAATTCCTCGTGGCTGCTGAAAACTTGGCAACAAGTAAAGAAACACCACGCATTGGAGTAAATTCGCTTGGCTTTCCTGAAACACAGCAAACCTGCAAATAGCCGGGATGTTCCTCTCTCCCAGCAGCTCCGCTTCTGATACTGCGTAATAAACAGAGTTTTTAAGTGCTCGTGCTGGTGGCAAAGCGGATGACAAAGATAAATCCTAAGTGACAAAGCACATTCACACTTCATGTCACAGCATCGCTGCCGTGTGTGCAAGCTGAAGCGTAGCTTAAATGTTATTACTGGGGGTGCAACAAGAACAATTATAATAAAACAATAATGCGCATTACAGGACTATATGGCCTCCTATATCCTTTTAGATCCTACATTGTGATCACTAATTCTAAAGCCGGAGACTTGTGCAGCTACATAAATGTGACTTCTGAGCTGAGCTTTATGCCTGTCCCGCTCCTCAGGACTTCTCTGAATTGATTTCTGCAAAAAGTAATCCCGTTCTTGGGCTATAACGTAACGATTTAAACATTTCCAGGGATGCAGACTCCTGGAGGGTTGCTCTGGTTCTCCTCGCTGTTAAAGACAACCACAGGGTCTCAAGGATGGATGGTCCCAGGTCAAGCCACCAAAATGAAGATTTTTTAGGTAGGTTTGGCTTCCTCTACCCCGTGCAAAGGCATCGCTCCCTTGGAGCTGCAGCGTCACGATGGGGAAAGCCTTGGTGGGTTGGATGCCAAGCTGATGCCTCATCCCGTGCCGGATCAAAGCTGTGTAACCAGTTCCCACCAGTCCTAGCTGTGCCATGGAATTAACGGGGAAAAAATGCAAAATCCCTCTCCAGAGAAATGCCGAGATTTCAAAACTCCATTCTGTCCTAGATCGCCTGAGTTCTTCACCAAACAAAGCATTTCGTTTTGATGTATGTTATGTTGCTGTAGCAATAACATTTAAACAAAGCGTTTGGCCTTTATTAGCACAGACTTTTTCAATAACTTCCCACCGAGCTTTCCCGTGAAAAGTTTCCACTTTGGGAAAAGCGATGCCGGGAGGTGGCGAAGGTCTGATGGAAGCTGTGACCTCCACCATGCGCCGCGTGGTCCTGGGCTTGCTTCAGCCTCCTCTCTGAGATGTGCCAGAGGGAAACACGTCAACGTTTGATGCCTGTCCCCACACGTGTCGTTCTTTGACATCCAAATACATGACATGAACGTGCCAAGATGGGGTGGGAGCTGGACAGACGCCTCTGGTGACCCCATGGTGGTCACTGGTGATGGAACTGTGAAGAGAAACCAGGCTCTGGAGCAGATCGGTGGCTTTGCGACAGGTGGAGATGTGGTGGCTACAGCCAACTGAGGACCTGGAGTGTCTGCATGTGCATGAGAGGTGGAGAAAGCGGTCCATGGGATTCCCTGGCATCTAGGACCTGTGCGAAGTCCAAATGGCTGGTTGTGGAGACCATTTCCACCCTTCTGCAGGAAGAACCAAGCCTGGGTTTTACTTGAAGGATGTTCAGAGGTATCGGTGGGTTCTCCTGGTCCGGGAGGTAAATCCCATTGGCTTTTGCTTCATGCATTCACCAGAGAGATGTTCCTTCTGGTGTCCTGTGCATGGAGACAGGGAATGAGCAGCTCTCTCTTACCTTAAGAACCATAATCATGGGCTGTGCATGAGCCTGGGCTTTCTTAGCAGATCCAGCATCAGATGTGCAACCCCCCGAGCAGGAGCCGGGATGCCAGGCACAGCTGGGTCGTGAGCCACATCAGCCTGACGTGCTGTGGTCAGACAGCATTTGAGCTGAGGGTTCTCCAGGCCCCATGTGTCAAACACAGCCAGATGTGACAGTCATTGGCATGGTTTTGTCCATGTGTCAAACCCAAATCGTGATCAGCATTTACCTCTCCCTAGTAGCAGAAGGAGAACCCAGTGGTTCTGAGACCTGTCATGGGCAGGCAGCGATCCTCCTGTGTGCTGTCCAGCCATGGCCCAGAGCTGCAGGCAGAATCACAGGATCATAGAATCGTTTTGGTTGGAAAAGACCCTGAAGATCATCAGGTCCAACCATTAGCCCACCCCTGGCACTGCCCCACGTCACCAAGAACCTCATCTCTGTGTATTTCCAACCCCTCCAGGGATGGTGACTCCAGCACTGCCCTGGGCAGCCTGTTCCAATGCCCCACAGCCCTTTGGGGAAGAAATTGTTCCCCACATCCAACCTCAACCTCCCCTGGCGCAACTTGAGGCCGTTTCTGTGTGTCCCTGTGTCCCCTCAGCTCCTGTTCTCCAGCTGAACCCCCCAGGTCCCTCAGCCGCTCCCATCACACTTGTGCTCCAGCCCCTTCCCCAGCTCCGTTCCCTTCTCTCCACTCGCTCCAGCACCTCAAGGCCTTTCGTGGTGTGAGGGAACGAAAACTGCCCCCAGGACTCGCAGTTTGTCCTCCCCAGGTCCCAGCACAGGGACGGTCGCTGCCCTGGGCCTGCTGGCCACACCAGTGCTGGGACCAGCCAGGATGCTGGTGGCCTTCCCTACTATCTCCTCTACAAACTCTCCTGGGCAACCAGGGCCCATAATTGAGGTCTGACCCTCCCAAAAACTCCCAACCCAACCCTCGATCCCACAGAAACCTCCAGGCCTTTCTTCTCATCCTTCACCCCCATAGACAGAGAAGCGACACCGCATCTCCCAGTAGTTAAAGCCAGCACAACGCTGGGGCAGGAAAAGCACCTTTCCAGCTCAGAGATCAGTCTTGAAATTACAATTTTTGCTATTTTTAAATGATGAGCTCCAAAAGAGCTCAAATTCAGCTTTCAAGGCAAGTCTAGAAAAGGCCCAATTCAGTAAATCAGCAGCTACGGAGCACGAGGGTGGGAGATGGGCTCCCAAATACCTGTCTGGTGGTAATTGCACATGTCTGGTGAAAAACTGGTTTGAGGGCAAATACAGTAAAACGTTGCTCTGGGGCAAGAAACACAACAAAGGTTGTGAAATCCAGTTCGCGGATTGTTTTACAGCTCAGGTAACTTCTGTCCGCGGGGCTGGATTTTACGACCCGTGCGAGAAATCAAACCCTGGCTCTCAGGGCTGCGCTGCTCTTCTTTTAAAGCACAAAAAAATGTGGCGTATTTGTGCAAAAACAAGTTTTTGTCCTGATTTCCTAAAGATAAATGCGGTCTTATTTTTCCAGGGCGATGAAGCATTTGGGAGAGGGATTGTGGCGCATGGGGAGGGTGCAAGTGCTCATCTCCCCGGTGGTTTTCTATGGTCGTTGCATGGACACATACCCCTGTATATATTCTTTATAGAACATTACACTTCTGTTGCTCTGTGAGCACTTCTCAAAGCAGTGCTGGGGGTCTCACTGCTCTCCTGGGCACGGTCTAAGCCCAAATAACCCAGCTTAGGTTCTATTTTTGAGCCAATTTACCCATTTTTTCCCCATTTGCTCTCTGTCTCATGATGTAAAACTCCCGTTGCTCCCTCCGTGTTTGCTCCTTCCCCTCTCCAGCTCCGTGCTGCCACGTTTGTCCACGTCTGCTCCCTTTCCACAGCTCAGGATGTGGAAATGATGAGTTGTCCTTGTGCCAGTCCCCATCCGCTGTCACATTTCTGGGGACAAGCGACCATGCTTGGTCCTTAAATTTCCAATTTAGACTCTCAACACCTTGTACAAGGGTTTTCTCCCTTTTTAATACTTTTCGAATGCTACGAGCACCACAGCTGGGTCATGCCAGGTTTGCATCCCACTGGCAAAAGCCACCACCTGTGTGTGGTGTTCACAGGATCCCAGAGTGTCAGGGGTTGAAGGGCCCTGGAAAGCTCATCCAGTGCAATCCCCCCATGGAGCAGGAACACCCAGATGAGGTTACACAGGAAGGTGTCCAGGCGGGTTGGAATGTCTGCACAGAAGGAGACTCCACAACCCCCTGGGCAGCCTGTTCCAGGCTCTGACACCCTCACCGGGAACAAGTTTCTTCTCAAATTTAAGTGGAACCTCCTGTGTTCCAGTTTGCACCCATTACCCCTTGTCCTGTCACTGGTTGTCACCAGAAGAGCCTGGCTCCATCCTCCTGACACTCACCCTTTATATGTCTGTAAACATGACTGAGTCCCCCCTCAGTGTCCTCTTGTCCAGCTCCAGAGCCCCAGCTCCCTCAGCCTTTCCTCACACGGGAGATGCTCCACTCCCTCCAGCATCTTTGTTGCCCTACGCTGGACTCTCTCCAGCAGTTCCCTGTCCTGCTGGAACTGAGGGGCCACAACTGGACACAAGATTCCAGGTGTGGTCTCCCCAGGGCAGAGCAGAGGGGCAGGAGAACCTCTCTCAACAGTGTTGTCACTCCTGGAAATGCTGTGAGGAGGTTGCAGGGACTCAACAATCATAGAATCACAGGGTGGTTTGGGTTGAAGGGACGTTCCCAGCTCCCCCAGTGCCCCCCCTGCCATGACAGGGACATCTTCACCAGCTCAGGGTGCTCAGAGCCCCGTCCAGCCTGGCCTGGGATGTCTCCAGGGATGGTTCATCCACCACCTCTCTGCCCAACCTGGGACAGGCTCTCACCACCCTCAGTCTAAAAAAAATCTACTGGACATATACTGAATACACAGGAGTGAATGAGCTGTGCAGCTCCACCTGGGCCACCATGGACGTGGCAGCTGGTGGCCCAGGCGGTTCTGGGGACACCCGGGGCTGGCGCAGGGGTGAGGGTCAGGGCTGACTTACCCCATGGCACTGTGCCGAAGCCTCTTTTCTGGTGGGAACCATCGAGATAAAATTAGAAGTAGGTTGAACTTTATCTATGACTTGAACTGAGGCTGAACCGGGATCTGTTTTGCTTTGTTTTTTTCCAAGTTCAAAAAAGTCCATGGGCAGGGAGGCCAGATGGGGGGGGCACTGGATTATTTTTTTCACTTATTCTTTCTGCAGTTTTGTTGGAGTTTGACTTCTCCATCTGCTTGGAAAGGCTCTTCTCGCTGTGTTTCCAGTGATGTAGTGGACAAAATACTGCTGTGGTCATTTATTTCATGTCAGGTATTTTGGGTCACAGGGCTGACCAAACCTTCCCTGCGCTGCCCTAAGCTCAGCCCAGGGCCTGACCCAGCCCAGGATGGGGAAGGCAAATGGGGAGACCAAATGGTTTTGGTGCGTACCACACTGGGGATGCTTCAAGGGCTTTTTGGCACAGTTTTGTCCCGTGCCAACCGGCTGGGCCTGCAGGCAACACTCCAGCATCACCAAGGAGCTCAGATGAACCCAACGCTATCCTTAATCCTCAGTTTTCGTTGTGGAGATTAATTTGTTTGCCTGGACACGCACCGGGGAGATTGGAGCTGGTGCTCCACGTCCCTGACCCCGCGGGTTGTGCAAGGTGCTGGCACCAATGGGACGGTGTGCGGTGCTGCAGGGAGCACGTACGGCGCTGTGCACCTCACTCGGGGGTGATGGTCCCTCCAGCCTCAAGGATGTGGTCATGAAGGTTTCACATCAAAACCCTGGAAGGATGTAAAGGGACAAGAGGCATCACTCCTGGACAAGCTGTTTTCCAACAAGGTCCATCATCTCTTCCCAGAAGAGACGTGAGACTCATCGCGTGGTTATTTCACCTCCTAAATTACTCAAGAGTTAGTAGAAACTTTACCAAAATGGGCCTTCTAATTTTAACAAAGATGCCTCCCTAGATCACTGGCAAATTTAGGGAATGCACAGGGCAGACTCATTTCCTGGAATAGGAGCTACTGGAGAAAAAGTCCCTCCGGGCTGGCTCCTAACTATGACACATTTGATAGCCATTCAAGGACTACTGGGAAACATGTGTCATTTGTCTCCGTGAAGCTTCAGACAGCGTTTCATCATCGAGTCTGACTGGTCCGTGAAATAAAACCATTTAATATCTACGAGCAAGCGATATAAGCTCCGGTGTTTACGCGGGATGTGTCACGAGGGTGATTTTATTTTGCATAATTTTTATTTCTTTTCCCAACGTGCAAAGTGGATTGATGCCCATTGCACCGTGTTTTCTTTCCTCGCGGCTGGGTGACCTGCGTGGTCCCACGGAGGGTGGCGCCGGCCCGTGGGTGTGCCCGAGCTGCCAGGACCGTCAATGAACTTTGGCACCTTAAACCATGGAAAACCCGGCATGCCGCAGGGAGGGATAGGTGCTCGGCGTCCCGGAGATCGGATTGCCCCGGGGGATTTGCTGGGAGTCCCATGACGAACCTGGACGGGAGCCCAGACCGCAGGGCACCGTCGCGCTTTCCACCCAGGGCGCTCAGCCGGGGTCCCCGGAGGACAAGCGGTGGCCTCTGTCCCTTGCTGTCACCCCTGGATGTGCAGACCCCAACCCCGCAGCAGCCCAAGGTCTCACCTGGGGGTGATTTGCACCCTACCACATGGGACAAGGACGTACGGCGATGGGACGTCCCAGTGCAAATCCCTCCCATGTTGGCACTGCTGGTCCAAGGGACTGTCCCTGTGCTGGCGTTCGAGGGTTATTTTCCACGTCTTGGCCCATGTTGCTCACCCCACGGGCCTCAGCGTGTTTTTAGGCTCTCCAGCCATGACTTTCTTCAGGTGCACAAGATGCCCCATTCACTCCCAGTTCGCAGGAGCCACAGCCTGGGCCACCAGCACCATCCGTCCTCCTCAGCCCCCCAGGGCCATCCCCGGCCCTCAGGTCCTGGATTCCCCCCGAGGTGTCAGACAGGACCTCAGCACCGGCTGTTGCAGGCGGATGAAGAATCCAGCGCTGCAGAGCGGTTTGGGTCCTATTTTCTCTAATCTCACCCATCTCAGCTTCGTCTGGAGCTGTTTCTGGGAGCCCTTGCCCAAGCGCTCGGTCTCCAGGAAACGCCGTTATCAGCCGCCCTCATCGGCCGCTCCGTTTCGGCCTCGCTGCTGGGCGCCCGTCCCCCATCCCATTCCTCCTGGAAGCTGATAAGGCGGAGGAAGGAGATAAGGGCCGGCCAGCAGCCTGGTCACCCCGCTGCTGTCCCCGCCTGGGCTCACAGGGGACAGATGTCAGCGTGGAGGGGACACGGGGACACCCTGCGGCTGGTGGGTGGGCACAACGTGGGTGACCTGAGGTCCCCAGCCCCTTGGGACAGTGAGGTGACACCGGGACCAAAGCGTTTGGAGGAGATCAGATAGTGCCTTCACCCTCCTTCCTGGGTGTGCGCAGCCGAAATTTGCTATTTACGATAATATACAGGGAGAGGGTTCAAGTTTAGGCTGGACTAAAGGGGCTTTGGAATCACTCGGTCTTTAATCCCTGCACAAGTGTTTTCCTTGCTTTTCTCCCCAAAAGCTCCAGCACAACATCACCCCTCTTTTCCCAAATACCCCCTTTGCACCCATCTCCTCTACAACAGCAAAAAACATCCAGATTAGTGAAAAAAAATTTAAAAATAGGTGGATATGATGGCCAGCAACCACCCGTTCAGTGTCCCAGCTGGCCGGTCACAGCTGACTGCCGAATGCCTTTAATTAAAACGAAACGGTTAATGGGAAGCTGAGCAAAGGTCTCCCGCTTGGCTCCGGCCCCAGGTGCCAATGGAAGTCGTGCCCAGGGCCGAAACGCTCGGTGTCGTAAGAGCCAGACCCTGCCGCGTCCTCTGCCAGGCCACCAACGTCACCGCGGAGTCTGGCTCCCGGTCCTGCCGCCCCCGTGCAGATCAACCCGCGACGTGAGGTGGGACATCCCTGCATCCACGGGCCCCTGTCCGAACGGATCTCTTGTCCCCAGCCTACAGTTTTGGTAGAAAATCATTTTTTTGTAAGCCTGGTGAAAGTTGTATTTTGACTGTTGTCCATTTTTGGACAAAATTAAAAAGAAAAAAAAAAAAAAAGGAATTACCCAATACAGAGCAGTTTCCCAAGGTTGGGAAGCAGGAGGAATGGAAGTAATAATTAATCAGCAATGGCTGGCGAGGGCTTTGCTCACCTAAAACAACCTGGTCTAAGGGTCACTCCGCAAAGGCACCTGGACCTTAGAAAAGATCTCATCCTGGCCTGAGGGACAGAGAGAGCAGTGAAAATAAGATGCACTGTGTTGTTTCAAAGTCCCTCTTTGCACCCAAAACATCCCCAGCAGATCTGCGGTGCACGCACCACAATTCGCTGCTCTGTCGTGCACACCCCAGGCTGGGTCTTCAACTGGAAAACAGTATTTCCAGACGCGTGTGTTTGGGTCGGGCTGGATGGTTTTGTCTAGCGGGGGGTCTGATGTCCTCCGTCTGAAATGGAACCCGCTGTGTGCTGATGGCTGCTGCTTATCTCGCTATTGATGCTGCTTCTGCAGTTCCAGGGTCCTTATCTTCAGCAGAGTCCACTCTGGACTCAGACCTACTTGCAATCAATAACACGAAACACCTTTTTTTTTTCTCTCTTCTCAAAATGTCTTTGTGGAGAAAAACATCATTTGAAAATGGATTAAAAGTGGTGTTCTTGTCCCTGCTTTCATTTGACACCCTGTGCTCCTCTGCCCAGCACCAAACCTGGGGACTTCACACTGATTTTCCACAGGAATCTACCCAGGGGTTCTCCAAACCCACGTAGACCTCAGAAGGACCACAAATTTCTGGTGGGTGTTTCGCATCCTTTTGGGAACAGGGTCCTCAAGCACATGTGAGCGATGATTGGGAAGTCTGGGAACCACAGAGCACCAATCACAGAATGGACTGGGTTGGAAAAGACCTCAGAGATCATCAAGTCCAACCCTTGGTCCAACTCTAGTCTGTTTACTAGATCATGGCACTAAGTGCCATGGCCAAGCTCAGTTTAAAAACCTCCAGGGCCAGTGAGTCCAGCACCTCCCTGGGCAGCCATTCCAATGCCTGACCACTCTCTCTGCAAAGAATTGCTTTCTAATACCCAGCCTAAATTTAAGTTTAAGCCCTATTGTCCTATTGTGAACTGCCTGGGAGAAGAGCCCAAGCCCCACCTGGCTAGAACTGCCCTTCAGGTAGTTCTAGAGAGTGCTGAGCTCAGCTCTAAGCCTCCTCTTCTCCAGACTAAACAAGCCCAGCTCCCTCAGCCTCCCTACATCCCATTGCAATTCAATGCTGAGAATAACTCCTCCTAACGCACCCGTCCATCACCTCTGCAAAGACATAAAGAACTGGCAGATGGCTGGACGACAGCTATTATATTCTATAATAATGAGAAGAAGAAAGATGTTATAATAAATGGCATTTACCTGAATAAGTAATGTCTAGTGAATGCTAGATAATGAGTTAGTAATAAAGATGGTGAGAAATAATGGAGGGAGTCTGGAAGAGAGTGTATAAAGGGCTCAGAAAATTAAAAGATATCCCCGCAAGAAAGACTAAAGAACCTGGGGTTGTTTAGTCTAGAGAAGAAAAAACAGTGAGGGGACATACTAAAACATAAGCACTGAGAGAAAGGAAATAAACCCTTGATAATCACAGGGGAAGGGCGAAGGAGTCATGGGCAGGAAGAAAGATGCAGCCGAGCTGACAGCGAGCAGGGATAATTTAGACCTGGAAAAATCACCTGAAAATATAGTAGAATTGCCTTTAAGATTCTTAAGAACAGGTTGGAAAAATCCCCATCACAGGGGGTTTAGGGACAGTCAAGTTGCCCTTGGGTCTAGGGGCGGATGAATCGATTTTCGGTGCTCACTTCCAGCCCCATTTTCTATTATTCCATTTATTTTTCTTCCTTGATTGGGGTGCATTTTGAAATTTAAGGAAATGTCTCACTTTAAGGTTTTTTCACCTTGTTTTCCTGCAGACCAGTTTTCCTCCAGCAAGGCCAACAAATGTCCGAAGGACACAACCCCACACACACAGAAACCCAGAGCAGAGATTAACAAGGGCAAACCCCAGGGATTTAATAGACATTATTCCAGATATTTACAGTCCATTGTTGAACAGATGGGAGCTCAGTTTCTAAAATGTAATATTTTGGGGAGACGTACATGCTGAATGGGGGAGATGAAGACTTGTTTCCATGAGATGTTATGTATCTGTCGATAGGTCAGGCTCTTGCGTTCCTGGCACAGATAAAGACCAGCCTGTGATAAATCCTTTTGATGTTCCTCAAGCTTAAGCTCCAAGGACAGACAAAATGATAGGAAGACAGTGATGAAGAAAAAACAGACGGTGTTTTACATCTCAGAGGGGTTTATGGAGGAGGCACATGGTACTGAGAAAGGCTCCGAATAAAGCTGGGTCTGGAGAGTCTTGGCTTGGGAAAGTCCCAAAAATGAATGAGGTTTTAAGGAGGGGTTACGAGATGAGGGTGAGCAGGGAGCGGTTAGGAGGAATTTTAATTAACATCAGCATTTGTGATGTTATTAAATAAGGTCCAAAAAAGCCTCTGAGAGCAATGGAAGCTGAAACTGGAGTTTTCGGAGCAAAGAAAGGCAAGTGTGGGGCTGGGTTGGCTTCCTGGGAGATGAGGAGCATCTGAAGAGGTGGGGGCTCCTGGGAAGAGAAAAAGCTCAGGTTTGGGAGGAACTGTTGTCCCTGAGGGTGGTGAGAGCTTGTCCCAGGTTGGCCAGAGAGGTGGTGGCTGAACCATCCCTGGAGACATCCCAGGCCAGGCTGGACAGGGCTCTGAGCACCCTGAGCTGGTGCAGATGTCCCTGCTCATGGCAGGGGTGGCACTGGGGGAGCTGGGATCATCCCTTCAACCCAAACCATTCTATGGTTCTATAGATGGACACCCCAATTTGTGGCACAAGGATGGAGACAATGTGAGTGGTGCAGGGCAACAGTGACCACACATCACCTGAGTCCATCACACCTCCCAGGAGCAGCTTTGCCCACCAGGACCCTGGAACGTGTTTTGGCCCCAGTGGAGAGGACACCATGGACCATCGTGGAGTCTTGCACCCACATAACCCTGATGGAGGAGACAAGGCCAGGCTGGGCCGTTCACAGTGTGCAGCACACCAGCCTCGACCATTCCAGCTCTCCCCATGCTCAGACTTGTCAATGGGGTTGTTCAGAGCCGTGACATAATTACAGTTTCAATCACAGATTAATAAGAAGTGGGGTTTTTTACCAAATTCTTGAGACATGCCTGAACTAGAAGAGCGTTTCACCTCCTTGCTGCCTGGGAGCTGAGGGTGCTGTACCCTCCCTGATATGTCCTGCGTGGAGGTTTCATAAGCATTGGTGGTGGTGGCACAGATGTTCCTGCTGCAACTAACCTTGCCATGGCACATTGTCCTTCAAGAAGCCACGTAGCTTTCATCTCCAGCACTCAGTTGGGCGATAAGTATATAAAGATACTGGGGAGAAGCTATCACTAGACTCTAAAATAAACAACTTCTTCTGGTGGAGGAAAGTCATCTCAGATGCCATCAAAGGCACGGGATAAGTGGGAGAAGGGGAAACTGAGGCAGAAGCAGCTTGCCCGAGATCACTCAGAGCACTCTTGTGATGTGACAGGCTTAGAGATGCATCCAAAACGCTGCAGCAGCAGGAGGGACTGTCAGAGCGAAGCCACCATGGACCACCGCATAACCATGAGATGAGGGATCCCACCTATGGGCCAGATTCCAAAAGCCAAGCTTAAAGTCTAGCTTTTAGTGTTCTGGAGCAGACCCTGAGACTTCAATATAACCACATAAAGCAAAACCACAGAGGGGCAGGAATATGTTGCTTCAGGAGACAATAGATATGGAAGGATATATCCGTATCCAGTGTGACTTGTCTCTATGTAAGATGTCCCAAGCCCTACAAACACAGACACTTAAAAAACCATCACCCAGATGCTCAGGCTGAGTTAAAAGTCAGGTTAGCTCCTATAAAACCTTTCTTTTTGCTCACCCATGCAGCCTCTTGATGTTCAACCCACACTTGCCCAATTTCTCGTGCAGTTGAAGGACTGGAGAGCTGTGTTGCTTTCAGCTTTTCCTTGCCCACACATCTGGAGCTCTCAGATGCCTGTGAGCCTCTGGTAGGACATTGAGGAACCAACAAGCAGAGCCCACGGGTGGGAACTCTGCACAGAACGTTAAAAAAGCAGCTGAGACTTCAGGGCAGAAGCGTACAACCAAGACCCGCCATTCCTCGTGGTTTCCAACTCTTCATGTCAACCATCTCCACTTCGAGGGCCATTTTAGATATTCCTCAGATTCTGCTTTACTGTGCCCCGTAATTTACTGGACTGTCCATTTTCACTGGAAGGAGATCGATGTATTTGAAGCTTCTGAACTCTGAACCCCAAAATCACCCCGTTTCCACCTTCCTGGGGGAAGATACGAGCAGGTCTGTATCTGGAGACTGGTTTCCTGGAACAAAGCAAGTCCCTATCTGGAGATCTGTTTTCCTGCAAGAAAAACATGCCCCAGGTGAGAAATTTGCCTCCTGAACTCAGTGTGACCTCCAAGAGCTGAAAGGTTTTGGATTAGGAGCATCAGAGTGGACTGGACTGAGTATCAATGGAACCCCAGAGCCGCACTGACAAGGTGATGCATCCCTGCAAAAGACCTCAGAAGTCCCAGTAAATGTTATTTTTATAGGATAACCACTAAAATCTCAGTGTCTGGTAGTGGTCCAGCAACAGTCCTTCTCTCAGGTGTTTCCAGAGGTGGGTTGAGGCCCCAGTGTCCCTCTTTCCATGGGCAGTAGACGTAGCCAGCAGTGCCTCCATCTAGCAATGCTGCTACATGGGCTTAGTGCTCCACCAACTGCAGCCTCATATCTGAAAACAAAAAATTAAAAACCTAAAAAACAGGCCTGAAGGGTTAAAGTAATAATGAAAGTTTTACGAGCCCAGGCTCCAGATGTTCCAGGCAGGAAGATGAAAGCAAGCCCCTCTGCCTGGTTGTGGAGGCACTAAGCCCTTAATAGTCCGTCTTGTGGAGGCAATGCCCTGCTTTAAGCCCCGCTCAACTTCTTCTCACCGCTGGAAGCGGTTCAGCTGGGGAGCCCGCAGGCAGCACGTCGCTGCACGAAGCCTTTCTGCCCCACTGCTCGCTCTTGATCAGTTATTAAAACCAGAAAAGTTCTCCAACCATGAAATTCATCCCAGCTTCCCCGTGGCATGCTGAGCTGGAAAAATCCAACCGCAGGGCCTGTGTTTCCAGGGGAAGGAGTAGATACCACTTCCAATGGGGGGTTTCGAGGTGTTGGGGTGTCTCCAGGGGTTTGGTTTTGTCGGCACAAACTTTCCCTTGGCCACCTTGCCTGAACACTCTTCCCACCCACCACTGTGTGGGGTCCCATCACCCTCCATCTGCTCCAGCTCCTGTTGAGGTCAAGAAGGTTGGTTGCTCTTCCATCACCTTCATCGGGCTCCAGCAAATGCCTTGACACTGGTTTCTCCTTTCTTTCACTAGACCCTTTTACAAGGGCTTTATTTTCTGTTTTCCTCCTCTTGCAAGCTCTCAGTCTTGTCTTGTCTTGCTGATAGGAGGCAACACTTGTCTTCTGATCCATTTGCCACTGTAGGTTGGCTCTGATCTGAGCTAACTGACTTCAGTAGGTGTGATACTGGGGGCCAGTTGTGTCCCTCTGCTGGCTGAATGATGGGTCCCCAAGCTGTCCCACTCCTTTCTCCGCAGAGTGCCTTGTCCAAAACACAGATTTTGGGGGTTAGAATGTCAATTTTCCTAATTTTAAGCATATTCAGACTGGCATTCTTGTCTGGGCAACTGTAGGGAATAACAGAGGACCCACTTGACTCTCACACAACAACTCTGCAGAGGTCTCTTCTGGCCCAGCTCCAGCTCCGGGTATGCACATGCCTCAATAACTTACATATTTTCTACAGGACAGAGGATATAAATACCTCCATGGTAATGCCAGTCCTAAGTATTGCCACCACAGCAAAATTAAGAGTTAGTACCTTGCAATAAAAGAGATTTTTTCTTCTCCTTTTTCCCATGTGTGTTGTAACCCTGGTAACCAACAGCATCTATATTGTCACCTGACTTAGGCTGCTTTGTTCCCATCTGATAGGGAAAAACCCTGCAAATGTTTTGCCCCACCAAAAGCTTGTGAAATGAGGTGCTGGAGCGAGTGGAGAGAAGGGAACGGAGCTGGGGAAGGGGCTGGAGCACAAGTGTGATGGGAGCGGCTGAGGGACCTGGGGGGTTCAGCTGGAGAACAGGAGCTGAGGGGACACAGGGACACACAGAAACGGCCTCAAGTTGCGCCAGGAGAGGTTGAGGTTGGATATGGGGAACAATTTCTTCCCCAAAGGGCTGTGGGGCATTGGAACAGGCTGCCCAGGGCAGTGCTGGAGTCACCATCCCTGGAGGGGTTGGAAATACACACAGATGAGGTTCTCAGGACATGGGGCAGTGCCAGGGGTGGGGTAACAGTTGGACTTGATGATCTTGATTCTATGAAACCAGCCAGATTTTACTCTCAGAGCTGCTCTAACACCCAACAGGCGTAAATCTCCCCTCCTTTAGCCCTAACCCTGCACAGACACAAGTGATGGAGCCAAGAGATTTGAGCATCTCCCCATAATATTGGTCTCAACCGGGCTCTTGTCTGAAGGATCTCCAGAGTCTTGTCTTCTCCAGGCTGAACAACCCCAACTCTGTCAGCCTGTGTATGGTACCAGGCACACACCAGAGCTGGGACGGGGACACCAACCTGCCTTTGCACACGATGTCTTAACCACTAAACTAGAGTCTTGCTTTTGCTTGGTCTTGCTGTTCCTTGCTCCTCAATCCAATGAGCACCTCAAAAGTCTGGCCACCAAAGGTCCACTGCCCCAGCCCAGACGATAAAGCACACCTTGTTCTCACCAACAGGTCCTTCAAGGAGGACAAGTCACAGCACAGATTGACTTGCCTATGCTATGGGACAGTTGCTAATTTAGGTCTTCTCCTTTCACACAGCCTTTTTAATTTCTGGACATGTGAGCACTGAAGAACCTTGGCTTCCAGAAACCGAAGTGGTTAAAAAAATAAGAGAATAGTCATATTCACTACCAGTAGTACTTTGGTTAGTGACGCTGATCCAGTCAGTATGACAAAGAGGAAACGTCCCGGGGTTTTCCACTAGAGTTGATGACAAGGACCTTGACTGGTAAACATGTCACAGCGGTGACTTCCCTGTTAACCACAAGAGCTACCTGAGCCTCTCAAGTGTTTCGGGTTTTGTTTCATTTCATCTTTAAGCCACCAAAAGAGCTGCACGATGACTCAGTGGAGTCCCCAGGGATGTCCCCTTGACTCCCTTGTGCAAATGTGCAAAGGCTGGGCAGGGACGTCCTCTTGTCAAAGCCCAGGGACACAGGGGGTTCACAGGGGTTAGACTTGTCCCACTACGGACTGGAGGGCTGGATCTGATCCTGGCTTTGCTGTCATCCCCAGTACAACACCTCCCATTGCTGCTCATGCATTGGCTGCTTGGGACAAGGTCTTTCTCTTTGTATGCCTGTCCCAAAAAGGTTCAGGACCCCATGTGAGCCCCTGTGACAGTACAAATAAATGTCACAGGAGTAGCTCCATCCATCACTTCTTGCTGGGAACATCTCCCAGTCATTTGTTCCAGCCCACGTTCACCTCCTCCCTCAAACCAGCAGAGATCCATCCCCACCATGACATCCTGTGCCCAGTAAACCAGGACATATTTTTAAACACATGTAGACAACACAAAGAAAATGCTGTTTCCCTCTACAGATGTTTTTTAATTCATCTTAAGACAGTTCTTCACGACTTGGCCTCTAGAAGCCCTTGCAGACCAGGACATGCACATACACATAGACCCAACTGAGCTACTGGTTGCAGACTGAGTTAAGCTCAACTTTACACGGGCGAATACCGAGACCAAAGTACAACTAGCATAAAGCAAATACTTTTCCAAGGACTCACTCTTTGAATTGTGTGTAGTCACCAACCCACAACTGCCACATTGTCTTGCATGGACAGAAGGGTCCATTCACCTAATGGGCTGCAAGACAAGAGCACAGAGACGCCTTGGAGTTGGTGGGGAACGACTCGGATGATGAGCATCACCCAGATGAGACTGGGCTCTTGGCTCTGCACCATGATCGCAGTGGAAATCCATTTGCAAATGGTTTTCCCATGTGGAAACCCATGATATCAAGATGGTGGAGTTTTAATTCCTTCCCTTGCAGTACATGAACCATTATAGACATGGTATTTTAGCAGCAGTTGACAGTTGGAGCATATTTCACATATGATTTAGCAGAAAAAGCTTAAAACCTTTGATCCTTCTTTATTGCCCTCTTCAATTGGTGCTCAGCAATATTGGTGAAAAAAGGCCCAATCATGATGTAATTTACTGTGTTGCAGTATATAATGAGAAGATTTAGCACTGATTACCCTGGAGCCGTGGTCAAAAACAGCACAGTCAACTAGAACAGACTTGAGGTCAGACATCCTAAATTTCCAGAGAAATCGTAGAATCATTTCAGTTGGAAGAGACCCTCAAGTTCATCAAGTCCAGCTCTTTCCTAAGGAAGGGAGACGTGTCCCACCGTCCACTGGGAAATCAGGATTTCAGACTGTCTCAACCAGACAATGTCTGAGCCTCTTAATTGAATAAGCTTTCTGTAAAGTGATTTCCAAGGAGGGAAGACTGGAAACCACAGCTAGGGCGTACAGAGCACCATGACACGTGAGGTTCCAAGGCTACCACTGCTCTGTTAGAAGATGTCCATGAAGCTGAAGGTTCCCATACCCAGGGTAGTGCCTGAATCTAGGTGCTGTGGGCATGAAGCAAGGAGACATCACTTTGCTGGCCAGGAGTGACCTGGAGGCTGGACATCAGCATTTTCTTTTGGGAAGGAGCTGGCTCTGCCCTTGCCCACAGCTCCTCCATCCAAGAGCAAGTCAGGACTGTGGTTCTACTCCTTAATCCGGGCATTACTGGACCATCCAAATCTGACCAGATCAAGAGCAGCCACAAAACTGCATTTCTGACAAGGTACCTCCAACACTTGGGGTTTATGTAAGCACATGTGTTTGAGCCTGGCTTAGTGCCAGCTGCAGAGTGACTCGCATACAGTGAGAGTGGTACAAGCAGATGAAGCCTCCAGCTGGACCAGCACAAGACCAGCAGGACCACATCAGACCAGGTTTATACCAGGTCAGCACTTGGCTTTAGGTGGTTGCAGCTTCTGAGCCCTACAGATGGATCTATCACCAAACCCCAACCCAGGTGAAATTCTTCCTTGCTTTAACCTTCAATCTCTATTTTAATCTTCAGAGTATTTCCCAGCCTGCATCTACCAGCCCTAGAGCTGAACAAGCTCTGGGTGGTTGGGAACACGCATGAGCTGGTTCTCAGTATCCTTCTGTCATGTTCTTTTTCTTTTTTTTTGCATTGAATGAGGTCTAAAATTAGCTCAGCAGGAGGTAGAGACTTGAACATTTTAGCTGGAGCTGCCATAGTATTGGAAAGCCTTAGTTTTACTGATTATTTCCAAGCTTTCTTTTATTTTGACAGATGAATGCAAGTAAAGATCACATAAAATAAAGTGCTCCATGAGGAGTTTCAGCTCGTTCTCCAGAGGAGCTCTGTAGCATTTGACCTGGAAAGCCATGTCCAGATGAAGGTCCAGCCAAGCTTAGCGTGTCTCCAGCCATGGTCGTGGGTAGTCACGTAGGACATGGTGTAAAATGGGGTGTGTGGAGGGTATCTCAGGCCTAGCAGACCCTCGCTGCACCTTGCAAGTGATACAACAGCCCCTCAGCACTCATCATGGGGACACATCCACAGCCATCGTCTGGGCTCTGCTGGATCATATTTCCTCTTTGAAACATCACAAAATCACAGAATGGTTTGGGTTGAAGGGACCTTCCCAGCTCCCCCAGTGCCCCCCCTGCCATGACAGGGACATCTTCACCAGCTCAGGGTGCTCAGAGCCCCGTCCAGCCTGGCCTGGGATGTCTCCAGGGATGGTTCATCCACCACCTCTCTGCCCAACCTGGGACAGGCTCTCACCACCCTCAGGGACAACAATTCCTTCCTCATGTCCAGCCTGGATCTCCCTCCTTTAGTTTAAACCCATCACCCCTTGTCCTGTCACAACAGGCCCTGCTCAAAAGTCTGACCCCATCTTTCTCACAGGCCCTTTTTAAGTCCAGAAAGGCCACAATAAGGTCTCTTCTCCATCTGAACACCCCAACTCTCTCATCCTGTCCCCCCAGCAGAGCTGTTCCAGCCTCGGGTCATTTCTGTGGCCCTTACACATTTTGGAAAGCTGCTGTGAAGAGCATTCATTTAGGGGTACAGTGTTTCCACCCTCTGCTTTCAGCTCTCAGGAGGAGCTACCGTTTGTAGCCTCTGTTTGTCACACGAGGCAATTCTGAGAAACAACAACGTTAGACGACTTGGTCACACCTCATGGACCAGTGAACAGGGACAAGAACCCAAATCTCAGTTCAAGTGACAATGTTATCTACACCACAATTTGGCTTCAGGGCTTTAAGCACCAGGATGTGGTACATACCTCATGGAACATCAACCTGAAGCTCAGAGGAGTCAAAAGTTGGTTTTGCAATGGTATCTCCCGCTTTATCCTGCTGGAGCTTTGATGGTGCATTGCCTGGGTGTGTTTAGAGGACACGCATGGGAACACTCTTCATCGAGATTCTGGAGCAAGCCATCCACGCTAGGCTTGGCCACTGGACCATGGAGGATGTATGATGTGATTATTGGATATTTCAGTCTGCTGGTGTAGAACGGAAACAAGCCAAATTGTCGCGTAGATAACTGTCCCAACATCTGCCCTTCAGGAGGCTCTTAGTGCACATCAAGCAAGACAGGGTGGGTGCGTCCATCATGTCCTCAGCCTTCGATGCCAGCTCCCACTGCAAGGACAAGGAGGCCAGACCCTGGAAACTGAGGCTCCCATGCAAACCTCACGCATGAGCAAAAGCCATTTTGGAGTTGGTTCATGGGCTCAGCGACTTGAATCCAACTGAAGGTACAGTCAACGCAGAGAAAACCAAATCCCGCATCTCAAGCAATTCCTCTGGACTGGGCACATCTCTGTTGAACAGTAGGGTACAAGTTTGAGCCAGTTGGTCCAGATGCTGAAAGAGGTTAATCTACTGCTATGGACATCACGTGAAGGGCAGCAGAGGCTGGAAGCCACATTCAGAGAGGGAGCTTACAAACCCATCTGGACCTTCTGCTTCTCCAAATCTTTTGGTCTCCATGACTCTGGTGGCTTCCACTCAAGCTTCCCAAGAACCAGCCACCTTCTCCCTGGCAAGCGGGATGTGACACATGAACACTTGAAGGCAGGTGAAAGGGGCACAAGAAAATGAACCTTTCATTTCCAGGGCCATGGGAGATGAAGGGGAAGGACAGGATGAAGTCTGCCCATGCCAGAGCGGTCCCACCACTAAAAAAGCCACTCGGCACAGCCTGGGATCAAGTTTACATTTTTATTTTTCGAATGGAACATGAACTCCTTTAGAAAAAACATTCGTCTGGGTGATAACACCCATAGAAAAAAACACCAACCTCGTGTTCTTTTTTTTCTTTTTTTAATTTGGCATTTGTTATTTGCATTTATATTAAAGCAAAGTGCATCTTTCTTATTTTTTTTTCTCGTTTATACACATTGCACAATACATAAATAATGATGCTTATAAAACGTCTTTATATTTACAAGTAATAATATATTTATATATAACATAAAATACATTTTTTTCTTTAATAAATCTCAGGGGTTTTTTTAAGGAGTCCTTTTTTTGTGTGTGTATTTCCAAAGCACTACAATGCTAAAGTTCCAATGAGAATGCTCTCTTGTTCATTTAAACCTTTATATTTAGAAAAATAGCTTATGTTAAGGTCTAAACATGCTCATTGAGCTAAGAACAGTGTAAAAGTATCATACTCGTGTATGAATTCAAGAAGAAACGAAAGCACAACTGCATTTCCAGATAGGATGGTACCGGGATAACCCGCGCTAAGCAGGTTACAACAGACCAACTATCGTGAACACTTCTTTTGTTTTCCCCATTTGTTTTTCATTTGTTTTGCTTTTTTAGGCTTAAGCTCCTGTCGCTTCGCGTCTCAGCTCAAATTATGAAGCACGGGCCGTGCGCGAGGTTCTATCGCCGTTGTTTTCTCCCCTTGCATCAACCCACGACCATAAAAAAGACCAAAAATAGTGGAAGGATGAACACAGTGACAAGACGTGAACCCAGCAACAAGGGAAAAGTAGAATTAAATTAAAAGGGGGGTAAAGACCTGACTGGGAAGGTTTTGCACCATCCTTCGGCGGCAACGTGAGGACAGCACCGCTGGGGAAAGGGTCTCGCTGTCACCGTCACCGGGGACGTCTGGCAGCAAGGGGACAGTGGTGCATAAAGAATACAGGTATCTTGTTGTTCTGTCCAAGAGAAGGAGCCGTAACATATAGCAAGTGGCTTCCAAATCCATCGATCGCATAGGATAATCCTTTCGGAAGCGTGAAATAATTATCACCTGCAATTCATCCCCCCGGCTCCTTTCTCTCGCCCTTCTGAGTTATTGGTCATTCACACTTTTGAAAAAAATAGAGATATTTATCAAAATACCCAAGGCAAAAAAAAAAATAAAACAACTTTCCATAAGCTATTTCTCAAAACAGAGAAGGGGGGAAAAAGCAAACAAACACACAAAACAAAACAAAAAACAAAAAGTTTGCATGAAAAGCAAGCACTCAGAAGGAAATAATAGCAGCAAAGTAGTATAAATGTCATGAGTCCACTCTGTCTCAAGTCATCGGTTATTAAAAATAACCTCCAACCAGCACGGGCAACTGCTGATAAACTGTCTCGTGTAGCACTGGCCCCAGCCTTTCACAAAGCTGATCTGAACAGTAAATCCAGTCCATGGTTGCTGCATGAACTCATGGTCGTTGGGTCTCTGCAAGCTGTACGCCTTCTCGTAGTCAAAAGCCTTGATGGAAAAACCTGGGAACACTTTGTGAACCAGCAACGTCTTGGAATCGGGGTTGTCCAGTGTGGCCGACTTGATGAAGATGGGGTAACTGCTGCGGTTGTACACCCACACGCCGTCCACTTCCTTGGTGAGCTGGATGCCGTAGCCGATCTTGCTACGGACCTTCTGCACCAGTTGGCTTTTGTTGTCCGAGTTGAGCTGTCCGAGGCAGAAACCATTCCCCTGAGGTAGATCATAGAAGATATCCAGGGAGGGCTCTTGGACAGAGTACAGCCGACCCACGCGCGTCTTCTCTTCCCAGTATGCCACCACGCACCAGTGTGACCGATCCCCCGGCTCCTGAAGAACTTGGGAATCTACAGAACAGGAGAAACGAAGGAGAAACTGAGCACCGAGAAGGGTAATACAACCCAAAAGTGATGCGACGCTTCACGATGCTCTCTCTCCACGCACACACCAACACCCACAGCACATCCACCTTTCCCGAAAGCCATGTCTTAAGGCCACCACAAACACCACTTGACCCAAACTTGGGGAATTCGTGTGCTGCTTCAGCTCTGGAGGAAGTTACGGGTCCTAAATCACCAGGTCCACCTTCAGAAGTGGCTTCGGACCCACCAGCAGCAACACAATGCCCAAAACCATCACTAGAACCACCTTCAGTGCCAACAGGAGAGACGAGACGCTCCAGCCAACCGCATCCAGCAAGACCAAACACCCCAAATCCCCTTATTTGCATCCACCGGATGACGGATCCATTCCATAAATAATTATCTACTGTGTGCAGATGCTGAAAAAAGCCTATGAGGTGCTGCTAAGAAAAGCACATTGAAGGTCACCCATGGGACCGGAGGGGACAACGACTCACCAAGGACTCCATGGGGCTCTTCCCTATGTGGTGGAGACGTTGGATGAAGCCCCGACCTGCAGGAAGCACCGTCAGATGGTGCCAGGGTGGGGACCACAAATCTCTCACTCATTAACAAAAATGGCCTAAAAAAACCCCAATAATTTGTCCCATAGTGCTTCTTTCAACTCCCCGTCCCGTGGCCACCCCGAGCGAGCAGAGAGGACACGATGTAGGAGGAAAAAGCAAAGGGGGAGGCTGAGAAATGTGAAATAGCCCCTTTTCCTGACCAACAATCCCCGCGCTGCTCGGCGGGTAATTCCTTCCAGCCTCTGTGGGCATGTTGAGACCTGGGAACTATTCATCTCTATAATTGTATTTAAAAAAATAATAATAATATATTTAAAAAAAGAAAAAAAAGGCTGGGAATGCACATTAGTGAGAGCTACCGAAATAATTCCCTGCACCATAGGAGTAGCTATGGGATGGGGGACAGTGGGTGATCCAGCACCCCAAAACTCTCCCCAGCAGTTCCCTAAACCCCCCCCAACATAAGCAATGGCAGCGGCATGCCCTGTTTTCTCTATGTTTTTGCTATTAACAAGCCATTTTCCCCAGAGCAGGCATTTTTCTCTCCCATCTCCGAGTTGTGTTTCAAGCCCCGCACTGTGCTTTTAAAAATTAAAATAAATAAATAAGAAAAAGAGAACCCGGCCACACACTTTTCATTTCCTCATTTCTGTGCCAGCAAGGAAAATATTTTCTCCAGTTTCTGGAGGCAGCTACTAAAAATGGGCCTGACTGTGTCTGCCCCAAAAATAGGGACCCTCACTGCTGGTTGAAACTCCAGATGGGGGTCCCGGTGGTAGGGAGGTGGGATCCATCGGGATACACCCCAGTTTATCCTCCCACTTCCCTTTTTCGGTGTTTTATTGTGGATAATTTTACATCCTGCTGAAATCTGGCACCATGCGAGGGACTGGGGGAGGGGGGTCAACTTGAGCTGCCTCTCCCTTAACCCAAATGGGGCGCCCCCCACCCAAGGGGGCAAGAAACACCCCTGCGATGGTGTTTCTCCCACCCATCCATAAGACACAGGAATTTGGGGAGGAAGCTTGGGAGATAAGAGGAATTTCGGGAGGATGCTGCTGGATCCATCCCCATCTCGCATACTCCTCGCCCATCACCCGCCAGCGATGCTCAGAGCTTCTCGCCTTTCGTTTTACAGCAATTAAGGGAATTTTGGGGCAAGGTCCATCGAACCCCGCTAAAATTCCTATAGGTCTTTATTTATTTAAACACAAACCCCCCCCTTTTAGCAGGAGGGGGGAAAAAGACTTTTTCACCTGATTTTTGCGCTTGCATTAGTGAAGACCACGTAACGAGCAGCTCGTTGGCACTTACAAAGAGTTATTTAATTGCCAGCGCATTAAAAAAAGCAAGCTGCGTTGGCTATGAATGAACAGACCTTTATAGAGGGCTGAAAGTTCATGAATGAATCCCACTAGGTTTTTCAATGACACGGAGTGACCAGACCTCAAGGACAAGTCTTAGGTAACGCGGGATAGATAGATATATATATATTTTTATAAGGACCCAACGCCAGCACACAGTATAAATATGCCAGAGACTCTTCTGTTGGCGGGATTCAGATGTTGACCGGGTGTCTAGTCAAAAAGCCATGAGAATATCAGTAAGAGGATGGGGTCTTCGCACCAGCCGCCACCAAAGCCGCTTTTCACAGTCTTGGGACCCCAAGGTCACACAGTTTTGGGACCCCAAATTCCCACCGTACCCCTGATTTTGGCATCGGACGGGAAAAGGGGGAGGAAAAGCATCACTGGGGTGGCGGAGGCGGGAGAGGAGGCTGCAGGACAGAGGGAAAAAGTGACACAGAGATGCTTCCTACACCCATGGAGACTTATTTCCTCAACAGCCTTTTTTTTCTTTTCGGTGGGCAAATGAAGCAAATAAGTGGATTTTCCCCCTAAAACGCCCCGCTGGGTTCATCCAGACCCACCATCCTGCTCCACACGCCGCAAACCCACACAAAACACCCCCCAGATCTCGGGAAATTTGCGACCGCATCACCCGCAACGTGTCCCCGTGTGCGACAGCCCAGAAAACACCGCGGGGTTCTTGTTTTTAGTTTAAAAAGCCTGGTTTTTACGAGCTCCTCCGAGCAAACACATCCCTTTCTAAATGCCTGGAAAACTCCCAGCAAACTGGGAGCGTTCCCATATTCCAGCAAACAATTATAACGTTCAATGCTATAAACATCCGCGCTATTATTTCGTTATTAAGCACCCCCTCTATTTGTTGCTATCACTGATTTATTAGTATTTTCCATGGTTTGCATTACAGGCCGCCTAGGGGCTCCGTCAGGCTCCCCCCAGCGCGTTGTGCAAGCCTATTGTGAAAAAAATATATATAAATAACTGGAAATAAAGCGAGTCCGCCCTCAGGAATTTGGAGAATTAGTCATATTGATCGCTTATAGTTGGGGCTATGGAGAAACGCCACTCAAAGCAGAGCATATTTCTGCATTAAGTGGAGACATTAAGGCAAGATTTTGAAACCCCTAAGTCTTTGGGGTAACATTTTTTAATTTGGTGCTGATGCTTCATCACCAGCAACGTCCCAGCACAACCACGTTATCCAGTATCACATTCCCAGTGGAAAAGTGGTCTTTTCTCATACTTTTTACACCTTCCTGAATTTTCCTGAGGGTTCTACCGGCTCATTCCTCAAAGGCATCATCCCGAAAACTTCCCAACACACCAACCAGCCTCGGAGACCGCGAGGCTCCCCATCATCTTCCCAAATAGCGATTCCTGCCCAAAATTTTTCAATAAAAGACCACAAAAGCCAGGATTTCTCTATCTTTGGGTTTGCATGTGGCACCCAAGGGCTCAGGGCATCAACCCACGCTGGGGATGGACGCTGAAGACAATGCTACATCCACACAGAAATCCTGGAGCAACAACCCCCTCAAAATTGAAAGCTTCACAAACCAAGGGGGATATGTGGTATTGTGGGGGATAAAGGTGGATATGTGATATTCACACCACAGAAAACACCCAAATTTATCAATAATGCCCCCATACACAAGCCGTGGTAGGAGGACTCGCGTCCCACATAGCTTGTAAGTGGTGGAGAATTTCTGGTGTGGCTTTTCTCCTCGACACGTGAACACTTTTAGGATGATGAAACCACGTCATCTGTGCTTTTTCTTTCTGAGCTCTGGCAGTTTTATTAGGAGCTTGGGATGAAAAAGGAAGAATCAACACATTCTGGCAAAACTGTATTTAAAAAACAAAAATAATAATAAAGAAGAACCAACGCAGCTCCCGGCTGGATTTTGGATCTCAGCCTTGTGCCGGTGCCAAGTTCATGAGCGTCGAGGGGAGGTGGGCTGGCGATCTTTTGTTTTCCTTTGTTTTGTTTTGACACTGCTAAAGGTTTTCCTGTAATCAACTGACCTCTAAAGAAAACATCAAGTTTAGTACACAGGGAGCGATCTCAGATGGCAAACTCCCATCTGATCAAGTCAAGAGCTATCGGAATTGCCACTGATATCTGCAATTGTAACAACTCCTTGCTGAAAACGGGAGTACAACTGCGTCCCTGATCAGGTTTTTAAATGCCTGTAATTAGATCTTTCCTCAATGATACTAGGATTAGATGTATATTACATTATCCAGCTGTAGAAGTGTTTCAAACTATGTATTTTTGCTTGGTTTTATATCTATATATTTATTTATTTTAAGATTAGCGTTGACACAAGGCATCTTCTCACGCTCTTCCTAGATTTCTCCCTCCTCCTCCTCATTCCTCATTGATCTGGGTTTCCCACCAAACATCAACCTTGATGCAATATTCACCATGGCATCATCTACCCTGAACTGCTAACAGGGGTCTCATTTTCACAGAATGGTTTAGGTTGGAAGAGACCTTTAAAAGTCTTCTAGTCCAACCTCCCTGCCATGAGCAGGGACATCTTCACCCAGATCAGGTTGCTCAGGTTTTGTGGTACCTTCACCCAGGCCTCTTGTGGAGGTAGACACGTTGCGTACACAACCAATAACCCAACACAAATGGGTAAAGGCAATAGGTACATTTGTGTAGATGTCCATCAAGAAATCATAGCACCAAAAGGAGATCGGTCTTATGGACCTTTCCTAGAAGGACCAGGACCCATGAGCTCCTGAGGCAGCAAGAAGACCCGGAGGGATAGCGAGATCCCTGCTCAGCTTTCTGCTGGAAAACAAGCGATGTGGGCACCACCGATGAGCAGATGAACTCATGGTCCTTCCTCCTTTATCCGTCAGCATATGTGGAGGGCATCTGTGCTTAAACAAAAAACTGGCTGGCCTGGTGTCAGCACAACGTGCCGTCTGGCCAGGGCCAAGGCTGAGACCAAGCTCAGCGCGTCTCGCGCCCGGTAATCTCTCCTGGCTGACCTTAAGCGGCATTTGCAAGCCCGGGGCAGAGCCAAGCCCCCCATCTTCTCCTGCTCATTGAGACGGAAGAGATGGAGACACAAACCCCGGAGGTTTTCATAGGCTTTTGCATGCTCTTCTGGAGGGTCCTTGGGTCACTCCAGATGCCATTTTGACCCCTGTGTTAACCGGACGGTGCTGTTTGTGCTCGACCTCAGGAAAAAGACACCCCCAAATAGGTGAGGAGAACACCGAGCATGACGTGCAACCACACAGCTCATCAAAGCAAAGAAAAATAGGCACCAAAAAGGGAAATAATACTTCCCTTCCAGTCTCTCAGATAATTTACAGGCTACTTGGGCGGGGGAACAAACAAACAAACAAAAAAAAACCCAAGAAAAATCCTTCAAAGCCAGATTTCCAGGCAGGCTTTGCAAAAGCTAAGTAAAAATAAAAACAAAAAAATCCCAATTAAAGGATATGTCCTGCTGCAGAAAGGGGTCTTTGTGCCCTTAACAGAGTTTGTGGGCAGGCTGTAGACACCAGCCACAGCAATGTTTGCCCCAAACCTTTTATATCTACTCGCACACAAGGGCTAGACAGCTTCGGCTTCCTCGCCCACCCCTGCTTTTGATGGCTGGGATGGTTTCTGAAAGGCTAATTCAGAGGATGGTCATGTGTTAAAGATCCTGTTGTTTGCAGAGAAAATAAGCCCTGACCTACTGCAGGGATGCCACCACCCAAGGTGGCCCCTGGGGTCCCTCCACCGCGCCAACACAAGAGCCTCCAAAGAGCTGAGACAGTCGGTCACGTCAACACATACTTAGGGAGCCCTTAATCTGTGGATTATTGACACGATAGACCATCACATCTCTTTAGGAGCCATTACAGCCCATCGTGTCAGTAGGTACTTACAGAGTCCTTAATCCGCGGATTGACAGGCTAGGCCATAAATTTCTGTCTATGCCTAATTAGGCAGCTCTTATTACTCAACATATACAGCCGTCATGCAGGCTAAAGAGCCTTAAGATTATTTCTTTAATTTATTAACAAGTTGCCCACCCAATCGCTTAAATGGCTCCTTGCTCCTAGCAAAGTAAGTCAACCCTGCATGAAAATAAATCTCCATCTGACTTTTCCCCCCAAGACTTCAGTTCTAAGGGCTAGTAACGAGAAGCCAAGATGTTGCCAAGAGGTTTGAAACCTTGTGAGTCTGATGGGGGCACAGAGGATAAAATCTGGCAGAAGTCATCAGGGGAACGAGTCTGGGGTTTCCCAATATTTGTAACTACGGCTTCAGTTCGGACTCATGATAGTGGCAACCTACGAGCTTGGGAATGTTCTGCTCAGTCCCCTGATGACCCAACCAAGGACTTCCACGACCTTCACCAGGGCTGGGAAACCCTCTTGTGAAATCAGGACAAACACGAGGTTGGGTGGGCGGTGGGTAGAGATGACTGATCCCTGAGGAAATCCCCTGAGGCTCCCAGCCCAACTTGGTGGCACCTTGAGTCAACCTTCCCCCAGCATGGAACCCAGACCCGATCACTGAGGGTTAATTCAGGGACGAGACACAAAAGCAAGGAAAACCAGGAAAGGGCCTTTGCAATCATGTTGTTACAGACCTAAAAAGCCTCAATAGTGGGCACCAGTATGACAGACACCAAGGTGGGCCCAGGAGGCACGTCCAACCTTGAAAAATACAGGGTGATCAATATATAGGTATGAAGGAAGCCCAGCTCCCCCATGTCCCCTGCATCAAAAGACGCCAAAGAAAGAACCAAAGTGAAACTGCTGAGTTCACGGAGTCCACCAAACCCGAAATTTGATTCATAAACATCCTATTAGTCACCGCTACCGTCTAATTACGGTGATTAATCAATTACCACGGCTAAAAACGACTCGCGAAGAGAAGAACCCTTTTTTTTGTGCCCGTTTTCTTTAAAAGCCAAGCAAAGCTGCAGCTACAAGGGGGAAGGAAAGGAAAAATATGCATGTGCACACCAAAAATGCCTGTCTGCCCGTCTGCAGCGGTTAGAGAGGAGCCAGCTGACTCCAGCTTCCTCCGTACCAGGCTTCGGGCCTCATCAGCCATGCAAATTATAGAGTACCGTGCTGTCTGAAGGCCGAATTTCGACTCAGCTCGAGAGAAAAAGCCTTAGAGGAAGGGTGGGGATGCGGAGAAGCCAGCCAAATCCATTCATAATATTTACAGTAAATGGGGCCTCTTTGCTGTTGTTTAGTATACAGTCGGTCTAATTATTTTTTGAAGTTTTAATTTAAAGAGCCTTCTTTATCTGCCTCTCCCGCTGCACCCCTCAAAGGTGTGGGAAAACTTTTTCCCTTGTTTCAAAAAAGCGGTAGGACAGGAATCCCTTCCCCGAGCTCCAGCCCAACAGAGGGTGGGACGCAGAGATGATTCCAGAGGGGAGACCCTTCCAGAGGGTGCTGCCAGCACCCATGGGGATTTTAAGACCCCCCTCCCGGCCACTCAGACAGGCACGAGGACATGCAGATCCACGTGGAAAACCCCCAGAAATCTTATTTTTGCTCCTGTGTTCCCACTGCTGTTCCCCTTGCGTGCCCTTTCAGTGCTTAAAAGGGGCCTGTGAGAAAGATGGGGACAGACTTTTGAGCAGGGTCTGTTGTGATAGGACAAGGGGTGATGGGTTTAAACTAAAGGAGGGAGATCCAGGCTGGACATGAGGAAGGAATTGTTGTCCCTGAGGGTGGTGAGAGCCTGTCCCAGGTTGGGCAGAGAGGTGGTGGATGAACCATCCCTGGAGACACCCCAGGCCAGGCTGGACGGGGCTCTGAGCACCCTGAGCTGGTGAAGATGTCCCTGCTCATGGCAGGGGGGGCACTGGGGGAGCTGGGAAGGTCCCTTCAACCCAAACCATTCCCCTATTCTATGATTCCATATCCTGGAAGGACTTGTTTGAGGTGTTGCAGGATGCTCCACAGCCCCGTGTGCCCTCCAGTCTCCTCCCCTGCCTTGACAACAATCCAAAATAGTCACATTTTTATTACAATCAGCCAAGAGGCTCCTCTGGAAAACACAAGATCCCCAAGCCAGAGTTCACAATACGCTGCCATGAGACCCCCAAGTGACTCGGGGTCGGTACCAGCGCCAGCTCCCGGAGGTGAGCAAACACGTCCATGCTTCATCCTCCGCAACTACCAAGACACACCTCTTCTCCACCCATACCCAACCCAGATCTCCACCAGAAACCTTCTGAGAAGGAGAAACCAGCACACAAAAGGTTCCTGACTTAACAACCATGCAAATTAGACCTGAAGACGAGCTTGCCAAAATATCTCCCCCGGCTTGGGTTGTGCTGGAGGCTCCCACGACAGCATCCTTGCCCATCACCCTTCCAGCCCAGGGATAAGCCACCGGCACAGACGCTGAAGCCACCAGAGGCCACCGGGCCACAGCATCCCCAGGGTCACAGCCCCCTCAACAGAGCCTCTGAGCTTGGTTTTAGAGGATGAAGACCTTAAAACGCTTTTGCAATTAAAAGTAAAGCTCCACCGTTGCAAGGAGGCAGTGAGGGGGTCCCCTGGTACCCAGCGATGCCCTGGGGAGGGCAGGCCCCCAGGAAAGCCAAAGCTCTCCGTTGACAACATGTTAGAAACCTTGTAAAGACCTTAATAAAAAGTGAGGCAGAGCAGTCTAGGATTTCCAAACGGATACCTAATACCCAGATGTGTGTTGGGATTTCTTTTCTCCCCCTCCACAACTGCATTCCACGCACACACACGGCATTGCTGCCACTCATTTCAATAATGAAAAAAGGAAGAAAAGCCTCTCCTCGCGGCACACCGACCTACAGTTCTCCCCAAAGACCGAAAACAGACGTAAATATGCGTTTCCCACCCCTATTAAAAAAAAAGAGACGATCCCCCAGCTCCCTTTCCCAGCGCAGCATCCCTCGCAGGGATGTAAACCCATGGAAAAAGCAGGGCTGGAACAAAAGTCCTTTTCACGCCCATCGTGCCCCGCTCCGTAACAATTATGAAAACTGTTTAGCTGGGCTGGCATTTGGAGCATTTACTGCATTCCTGCCAATAAATTCCAGCCCCGGATCCGATGGAAAAGGCTCCCCCCTCCCTCTCTTTCCCCTCCCTCCCTTGCCTTCATTCCTCCTGGCTTTCTTTACAACCTAATACCCTGTCGACGCGGGGCCAGGGCCTACTTAGGGGGAAAAAAAAACACCCAGCGCCAGACTGGAGACAGCATGCAGACTGAAAAAGTTAATCATTACTTCTGTCTGCCTTCATAATCTAATCACGCCTATCCCTAAGAGCAGGCGGCGAAAAGCGCTCACGTACAAGGCAGGGTGACCGCCCAGGGACGGACAGACCGACGGACAGGCAGCGTCAGCCCTTCCCCGGGCGGGGGGGGGCAAGCGAGGGACGGACAGACGGACGGCGTCCAGATGGAGTTCACAAGCCCGGCCATGCAGACGCCCCTCCCCTCCTCGCCTCTCACTTTGCTCTGGATTAATAACGCTTTGCAATTATAGAGAATATTACGTTCATTAAGTAATTAACCCTCCCGGCGCTCTGGCGGAGCTGGCACCCCACTTTCACAGACGGAGGCTGGCAGAGGTTCGCCCCGGGCTATAAAACGGGGCAGATCGGCAGCACCCGGATTAAAAGGAAAAATAAATTAATTAAAAAACATTTCTAAAAAAGCAGCTCGTTATGCTCATCCCACCCCACTTTCGGTAGACGGGGCCACAGTCAGGGTGGCATCGCCACGACCCAGCAGCATAAAATCCACATTGGGGCATCACCAAGAACCAACAACACCCTCCCCCATGGGGCAGAACCCACATTTGGGCATCACCGAGGGGACGCGGGGCTCGGCACCCAGTACTGTGCTCTAGAAAATAACCTTGGTGCGACATCTCAGGTGTGTCAAAGGCTTCGTGCTCTTGACGCCCAAGATATATTTTCCGTGCTCGGCTGTGACAAAGAACAGGAAAACTACGGGCCTCGGTGCACGAAGATTTATGGGTTTGTTCCTTATAATGAGCTAAAAAGTCTCAGCTCGGCTTCCAAAGAAAATGAATTCATCAGTTCAAACGCAGTGATGTAACTTCAGGCTCCCGACTCCTTTTCCAAATAAAACTGCTGCTATTTGATTCCTGCTTGAAAGATGATTTTATGGAGTTATTTACTCCATCCGTTCTGCCCTGGAAGGTGCCGCCGCAGCGCAGCCATGGGGTCACGGGCAGCTGTCCCACGTGGGAGGACTTTTTTGCTGTTTTCCCTGCTTTTCCACTCAAAACCTCACCTGGCACCCAACATGCGAACAGCCACGGTGCCCCTCCAGTGTTATTCTGCACCACCCACCACGGTGGGAGTTCCTCCTCGGTGGTGATGCCCAGCAATTTTTAGCATCTATAAACTCAACCCATCAGTTTCCATCACCAAAAATCACCGAATACGGCACCAATTTGTACAAGCGAAGGATGTCTGAACTCTCCCCACCTTCCCAACACCCGAGTTTCTCCGATGCAGAGCCAGCTCTTATTGATACAGCACTGGTAGCTCTACAAACAAAATTTATTCAATCTATATGTATGTGGGGTTTTTATTAACCTATATATATAGGCCGAATACACTCAGCATTCATTATATATTCATTCTATCAAATAGATCAAATATAACCAATATATAATGACTATGTTGTATGCATCCAACCTACATACACAATACATAATTCAATATATATGCAATCTATATATAAATACAACCTATATATATTCAACTTAAATATATATATAAAAAACGATTCGTAGCCTCTCTTTTTGAGGACACATATAAGTACATATTTGCAGCAATGGTCTGAAGGCCGAGCAGTTCTGAGTTATTCATTTAATGGAGAAATCTGCTTCACCACCTGCTGGGAAAAGCTGGGAAAGCCCACCAGAGCCAGGACTTCGGCCCAAAGACGCTCCATCAAAACCCAGCAGCACACTAGGCATCTTACTTCATCCCTGAGTGAGGATGAGGAAGGACCACAGAGGCCGGCTCCCACCGCTGTACACGGAGGACCATCAACAGGACCTCCTGCAACCACCCCACCCGGCATCTTCATCCTCAACAGAGGATGAGGAAGGACCACAGAGCCAGGTATCTGCCATCACACAGGGAAAAGCATCACCAAGACCTCCTGCAACCACCCCACCAGGTATCTTCATCCTCAACAGAGGATGAAGAATCACAGAGCCAGGAGCCCAGCTCCAAACTTGGAGGAGCATCACTAAGACCTCCCACAACCACTCCACCAGGCACCTTCAACCTCAAAAGATGATGAGGAAGGACCACAGAGCCAGGTGCCCACAACTGCACATGGAGGAGCATCACTAGGACCTCCTGTAACCATCCCACCAGGCATCTTACTTCATCCCCATGGGAGGATAAGGAAGGACCACAGAGCAATGCCCACCATTGCACAGGGAGAAGCATCACCAAGACCTCCGGCAACCACCCCACCGGGCACCTTCATCCTCAAGAGAGGATGAGGAAGGACAACAGAGCCAGGTGCCCACCATTACACAGGCTGGAGAACCACCAAGACCTCCTGCAACAACCCCACCAGGCATGTTCATCCTCAACAGACGATGAAGAAGGACCACAGAGCCAGGTACCCACCACTAGACAGACAGGCTGGAGAACCACCAAGACCTCCTGCAACCACCCCACCAGGCATCTTCATCCTCAACAGAGGAAGAAGAAGGACCACAGAGCCAGGTACCCACCACTAGACAGACAGGCTGGAGAACCACCAAGACCTCCGGCAACCACCCCACCAGGCATCTTCATCCTCAACAGATGATGAAGAAGGACCACAAAGCCAGGTATTCGCCATTATAAAGGGAAGAGCACCACCAAGACCTCCCGCAACCACCCCACCTGCCATCTTCATCCTCAACAGAGGAAGAGGAAGGACCACAGAGCCAGGTACCCACCACTAGACAGGCTGCAGAACCACCAAGACCTCCTGCAACCACCCCACCAGGCATATTCATCCTCAACAGACAATGAAGAAGGTCCATAGAACCAGGCACCCGCCATTATAAAGGGAAGAGCATCACCAAGACCTCCTGCAACCACCCCACCTGCCATCTTCATCCTCAACAGAGGAAGACGAAGGACCACAGAGCCAGGTACCCACCACTAGACAGGCTGCAGAACCACCAAGACCTCCCGCAACCACCCCACCTGCCATCTTCATCCTCAACAGATGATGAAGGAGGACCACAAAGCCAGGCACCCACCATTATAAAGGGAAGAGCACCACCAAGACCTCCCGCAACCACCCCACCTGCCATCTTCATCCTCAACAGAGGAAGAGGAAGGACCACAGAGCCAGGTGCCCACCACTGCACACGGAGGAACATCACCAAGACCATCACCAGAACCTCCTGCAACCTCCCCCGGTGCCTCGGCGCTGCCGGCACAACCCAAGCAGGGAGCCGAAGCCAGGAGGTTTTTCACGCAGCGAGGTTAAAAGGGTAGAGAAGGGCTGAGCCAGCTCTTACAGGGTGTTTCTTTTTTTTTCTTTCCTTTCTTTTCCCCTTGCAAGTTAAAACCAAGATAATGACACTGGGTGGGGACCAATTTGAAGGGCTGAGCAGCCAAACCAAAATTAGTCTCCCAGCCAAGAGCTTCCTAGGCCTCACAGTTTGGGGAAGGAAGCTGAGAAAAGGCATGAAAAACAAAGATTCCTCGGGAAGCTCGAGCGTCGCACTCAAGCAAAGGTGACCCTGCTAGTCAAATATTTTTCGACATAATAAAAATAAAAGCACTGGAGCAGCCCCCCTCGGAAAAGCGGGGCCCATGGGATGGGGCTTTTCCTCCTTATTTCTCCTTTTCTTTCTCCTCCTCCCCCGGCACTTTCTTTCCTTTCACTAATAACTATGTTTTCTTGTAGGCTTTTTTCTCTTGGCTCTTTCCTCATAAAAAGACTGATGTAATTTCCTGTCTTGTCCCAATGTTTCCTGTTAATTAACAGGGTGAAAGTTATCATCACGTATTTAAATGGCTACCCGAGAGAGGGGAGGGGAAAGAAAAACAGGGGAAAAAGGAAAAAAAAAAAGGAAAATTAAAAAGGGGAGAAAAGGGCTGTTTGTGAGCAACCCCCAACAGCACAAAACCCTCCAGTAAAAGTTTTTTGGCCCCAAAGGCTCGAGCCCATCGGCCAAGACACCCCCCAAGGGTGGCTCCTACAGCGGGCCTGTGCATGGGGGATGCGAGCCCCCACCCTTCCCTGGACGGGGATGGAAAATCCCTGCAATGCTTGCCCAGAAAAGCTCTTTTCTTGCATTAGAAAAAGCAGAATAAAATAAAGAAAATAAGAGAAGAGAGGAAAGGAAGAGAGGAGAGAGAAGGAGAAAAGGAGAAGGAGAAGGAGGAGAAGGAGAAGGAGGAGAAGGAGAAAAGGAGACAGAGAAGAAGGAGAAGGAGAAGGAGAAGGAGAAGGAGAAGGAGAAGGAGAAGGAGAAGGAGAAGGAGAAGGAGAAGGAGAAGGAGAAGGAGAAGGAGAAGGAAGAGGAGAAGGAAGAGGAGAAGGAGAAGGAGAAGGAGAAGGAGAAGGAGAAGGAGAAGGAGAAGGAGAAGGAGAAGGAGAAGGAGAAGGAGAAGGAGGAGGAGAAGGAGGAGGAGAAGGAGGAGGAGGAGGAGAAGGAGAAGGAGAAGGAAGAGGAGAAGGAGAAGGAGAAGGAGAAGGAGAAGGAGAAGGAGAAGGAGAAGGAGAAGGAGAAGGAGAAGGAGAAGGAGAAGGAGAAGGAGAAGGAGAAGGAGAAGGAGAAGGAAGAGGAGAAGGAAGAGGAGAAGGAGAAGGAAAAGGAGAAGGAGAAAAGGAGAAAAGGAGAAAAGGAGAAGGAGGAGGAGGAGAAGAGAAGGAGGAGGAGGAGGAGGAGAAGGAGAAGAGAAGGAGAAGGAGGAGGAAGAGGAGAAGGAGAAGAGAAAGAGAAGGAGAAGGAGAAGGAGAAGGAGGAGAAGGAGAAGGAGAAGGAGAAGGAGAAGGAGAAGGAGAAGGAGAAGGAGAAGGAGAAGGAGAAGGAGAGGGAGAAGGAGAAGGAGAAGGAGAAGGAGAAGGAGAAGGAGAAGGAGAAGGAGAAGGAGAAGGAGAAGGAGAAGGAGAAGGAGAAGGAGAAGGAGAAGGAGAAGGAGAAGGAGAAGGAGAGGGAGAAGGAGAAGGAGAAGGAGAGGGAGAAGAGAGGAGAGAGGAAAAGGAAAAAACCCGTAACATAAATAACTGAACTAAAATAAAATAAATAAGCTGTGAAAGAATAGGCAGCCGGCAACACCCAAGATGATGCTTTTATCAAAAGATGATTAAAAAGAAATACATTAATTAATAAATTAAAAAATAACTAACGAAAAAGGGGCTAATCTGAAGCCAGCAGGCGGAAATCCTGCGAGACACTGAGCTGCTTCCCCTCGCTGTCCCCATCCCCGCGCAGGACCGCGCTCCTCGTGCCCTCCCCGTTCCTCAACAGCATCTGTGACGCGGCCGGTACCCCCGGCGGCACCGGAGCCAAACCGGCGGCCTCGCGGGCGAAAACAAAGTGATTTAGGCAAAAGGAAAAAAAAAAATAGCCGGGGTGGTTACAAGAAGAGACCGTGCCTGAGTGCTTAATAATATCTCGGCGCTGAAAATAAACTGGAAAGGAAGCTCCTTTGTGACAGTCGGCAGGCGGCCAGGCCACGGCCTGGGTCATTCACGCCGGCTGGGGACGGCAGTGGGGACGGCACCCCCGGCCACCCAGCCCACCGCCCCGATAAAACACCCGCTTAGGGCCGCAGAAGCCTCCACACACCCTATTTTTTTCCCCTGCGCACCCTAAAATGGGGTGTACCCCCCGTTTTAACCCAGCACGGAGCTTTACGGCGTTGGCGTTGGAAATGGGCATCCCCCGCAGGGAACCGCGTGTGGTTGATGTTACTGGTTAACGTTGCCGGTTCCCCTGGCGTAAGCGATACCGGCTGGCACGACGGCGGGATGGAAACGATGCGACCCGCATCCCTGCCAGCCCGCGGCTGCTCCGCTACGAGTGTTTGTGTCCCGGCGAGTTTTAAATGTCCCCAACGATCAAGTTGCCGGCGCTCGTCGGGACGTCTTTTTGGCCAGCGGAGTGTGGCTCGAATTGACGCCAAACTTCCAAAATCCACCTTTTTGTCCTCACTACGCCCTAAAGAGCGGGATAAAACCCATGTGATACCCATCACGGTCCTCCACCATGAAGGACTTGCTGGTGATTGAGTCATCTTCTGCACTTTATTATCAACTGCTCTCGAGGCACCGTTTGGTTGGGAAAACCTGGTGGCACCCAGAGAAAATGAATTTAATGGAGCTGTACCTGGATTATTGGAACATTTAATGGTGGGAGCACCTCTGCCATCATTTTTTAAAAACTCATCGTAGAAGAGTAACTTTCAAAGGCTCTAGATCACTTACAAATAATCATTAAACAGGCCTCATTCGCTTTGAGGGGGATTTTAATACGCTAAAAGCCAGGAGATGGGGAGGGCGATGCCCCGGCAGCATGGGGGTTTATCCCCGAGGAGGAGTGGGGGGCGATGCCCGTAGGTTGAGATCCCCCTTAAAATAATATATAAAATAAATAAATAAATAGAAAACCAACCCCACGGGGCCAAAGGAGCCGGAGCGGGTGGCCAAGCCAAGAGTCCCGGGGTCGGTGCCAAGCGCCGGCTCCCTCCTCCCCGCCGGCCACGGTCAGATGATGTGTGAGCCGAGCCGGGAGGCTCCTAGTCTGGCAGGCAGCCTGCTCTGCTCCAGAGGCTCCAGTGCTGTCATCTCGGCGTTAACCCCTGATAACCTTGTCCTTTCCAGGAGGGGACAGCGCTTTTTTAGCAAGGGGGGGGGGTGTGGAGGGGGCGGGCGGTGGCGCCTGCAGTGAGGTTGGGAAGGAAGGGGTGCGAGGCCGCGCGGTGCTCAAAGTAAATTAAATATATATATATATACATATATATATTAAAAGGACGTATGCTCAAAAATAAACCAAGAATAAGTGACTTTAAAAAAAAAAAAAAAAATCCCCAAGCAATTGTTTATCCCCGAGACAAATATACAATCCCAGTTCCACAGGAAGATGTCTCAATTTCAGATTATAATAGGATGCCAATTTGTAAATAAAGGCATTTCACAGGAGGTTACAAACTCTGTACGAGAGGGAGGTGGAAAGAGCCGGGGGGGGCGAGTGGGAAAACACAGGGAGGACTTTGCCGGAGAAACCATGAGGGATCCTGTTTACATGGGGGGAGCCGCTTCGGGGGCCAATAGCTCCGGATTTGGACAAGGTGCTGCTTCCCCGGCGAGCAGATACCAGCGGGGATCAGACACATAGTGAAACATTCCCGGCCTGCCCGCGATTTCAGAATGAATTGTCACTTGGCCAAGAGGTCCCTTAAACCAGACGCGGTCCCACCGCCAAGGCAGGGAGGGACACTGATGCTTCTCCAGCTTCTAGAGGTCTCTTCCCATCTTTTTGGTACAGAGCGGTTGGGAGGGGGAAACTGAGGCTGCATCTGCTCCTGAAGAGCCTTGTGGGTCTCCCAGCTTCAACCCTTGGTCCAGCGACCAACAAGCACCATCACTCAATATTCACTTGCTCCAGGAGGCCCTGGGGTGGTTCCAAAGACAGGGCAAGTCAACAGCATTGGGCTGAAATCTGGGGAAACTCCCAGGTTTGGCATTTTATGAAAAAATAAAAAGGCGGCAAAGGTGGCGAGGACACAAGCCAGCTTATCTCCCTTTCTCTCTGTGATGGCCAGCTCTGGGCTTCCTGGAGAGCTTCACTTTGGCAGAAGGTCCACCACAGTTCACCCGTCCTGCAGGAGAGTCACCTTCTCACCCACCATGGGTACCACAACCTTCTACATCAGCCAAGAGCCACCAGCCCCATGTCAAGAGACAGGTGTCCAGGGCTGGGTGGAGAACATCCCATGGAGACCCAGCACCAACACCATCAAGCACCATCAGCTCACTCCTACCCACAGAACACAGTCGTACCCATCAGCTGCCACCCATCAGATGCCACTGGACCACAAGCCACCTCTGGGCTCCCCAAGCGTGGCTTTGCTTGTTTGAAAGAGGAGTCATAACCGAACACATCTGCTGGGAACGAGTCAGCTCAAAATACAGGAAAAACCACCCTCTGTCTCCTATTTACAGAAATTATTTTTATTTCCAATGGGATATTTTTGCTTTCTTCTTCAACCACATCGAGGACACAAAGGATCTGCACTGGTAATACCCGAGCACAACCATGGCCGTGAGAGAAGAGGCCTGACCTACCCGCAGAGTGACCACCGATAAAAATAAAGATATAAGAAAATAAATAAAAGCAAGAATATGGAGCCGAGAGCCAACACCTCGGGGGGAGCAAGACGTGCATCAGCTGGGGAGGGACGAGGACAGCAGTACGGCGTCAAGGACTACCCAATATTTCATTCCTGAGCCAGGAAAGGGAACAGAAACCTTCATCTTCTCAACCCCCCCATGCAGTTTTCCTGCCAGAATGGCTGTGAAACCCCAGGCTGGCCCCGTTCCCAAATTCTCAGTGTCGAGAGTGATCTGCTGCACTAACTCCTGCCCTTCCAGCTTCCAGACATTAGTGCGGGTCTACTGGCTTTGACCACCACTACACCAGCATCCACTGGTGGCCAAAGCCCATGGTGCTACAGGAACCCACCACCACCATCCATGATGTCTTCTTCTTCAGCCTCCGTTCCCAAATCTACCCAAATTAGAGTGGGTTTTTCGCTTTTCTTAAAGCCACCCTTTCGTCAAGGAGCAGCAAATCCAGCCTGGCCTGGAGGTGATGCTGGAATCTCCACCCAGCACCACCCATCCTCATCTTCCCAAACTTAAGTAAGACCAAGCCGAAGCTCTTCCCAACATACCCTGCCAATAACTCATTAAAACCACCTTCCAATACGCTCTTCTGCTAACTAAAATACACAAAGGGGGTGGGAAAAAACAAGGAGAAAGCTTTGGAGTGCTGCAAAGTGCGTTTATTTTCCTTTCTCGACTGGGTCTCTCCAGTTGGGAATTTTCAGGGCCGCACTTCTGCGCGCGGAAGGGAGATGCCAGTAAATCAGAGCAAATTCAAAACAAATGCTCTTTCATGTGGAGGCATTCGGCTTTGTTTCAGGGCTTGGGTAGCTAACCGTATCCCCTTCATGAGTCAACTCTCCTATCAGCTCCTCATTAAACTAAATGGCTACAATTACATTTGGGGAGGAAAGAAAAAAAAGAAGAGTGGTTAATGATTGTAAAAAGGTTCTGTTTCCAGGCTTGGGAGGGGGGGAACCTTTGGTAACGACGCCCCAAAAATAAACCAAACCATCTCATGAAATAATACAAATATATTAAAATTGGGAAAAAATTGAATTTTAAAGGGGGAACATGGTTTTTTTGGGGGAGGAGGCTCTATGGGGAGCTGGGACTCCCCTTCCCACAGCCCTTCGGGAGGCACCGGGAACGAGCCGTGTTATTTCCTGCAGTTCGAGCCCCCACGTCCCGCCCTCCCTTCCCTTCGGGAGCGCAGCAGCCAGACAAGATGTTATCAATAGGCTGAAACCTTACAGAAAAGCCCCCTTTTAAAAAGCAAGTACTTCCTCTGCTTATTTCATGTGGTATCCTGTGGAACTGAACTCTCTCCTCCCCTCCACAACGGGTGCATTTCAGGAGGAAAAAAAAAAGAAGAAAAAGATCTAACAACATCCTTATTGTGTTGTTTTGCTTCTTGTCTTTTTTCTGCTTTACAGTCTATTTTATTTTCTTCCCTAAAGCTATAGCAAAAAAAAAAAAAAACCAAACCCAAAAGTCTTCTGCGTTCAAAAAGGCAGCGACAAGTTTCTCTCTTCCCTCTCCCCCTTTCGTTTGATTAATTCTCATTAGGGCCTTTGAACAAACAATATGCTCCCCTCTCAAATAACAGACAGGGTGTATATTACACCCAAAGAAAAACAAACAAGGCTCACTTAAAGACATCCACACCAAACATGATTCCTGGAGAGACGCAGGGTGAGACGCGCGCGCCGACCTATTTCTGAAATTCCAGTTTCAGGGCGATGAATAAATCATAAATCAAGGAGACATCCCCACAAAGGAAAGCACCTTCAAACATCGGCGAGTACATGCAGGTACATGGTTTCAGACACCTTAATCCCGGTAGAGACAGAGCCCAGCCACAGAGCTGGCTGGTCCGCGGTAGGAGAGGAGGTGTTGGAGGCATCACACCTTGGAAAAGGTGTTGGGTGTTGGACTAGATGACCTTAAAAGGTCTCTTCCAAACCAAACCATTCTACGATTCTATGAAAAAAACAAGAGGGGTGGCGAGACCACCTTCTGAATCCCCGCCCCATAACGGCACCTGGAGGCTGAAGGAGACGACAAACAAGTCACAGAGTATCCATCCCAAGTTGGAAGGGACCCATAAGGATCATCAAGACCAACTGCCTCAGCAACAACTTCTGCAAAAAACAGGGTTACCTTTCATCTCTGGGGGCCACAGGCCTCACACATGAGATGTGGGACGTTGGTTACCCTACTGGCAGCAAAGGCTCTCGTCACAGAGACAAGAGATCCACCACCACCACCACCAAGTCAAGGAGAACTTGATGCTGAACGCTCCTACAAAGCATGACCGCACCTGCTTCGATAATCCATGTATCCAAACAAAGGGGTGGCCAACAGCACCTTCTCCAACACGCCTCTTCCCGCCTCGCTCCGAAAACTAATGGGAGTGTAAAGCTGGAATTTAAAGGAAATATGGGCTTTTGGGGATGGAGAACCTCACCAGGGATCTCAACACATCCTCTGCAAGAGGGGTACCAAAACGAAACCTAATTCCCCCTTCGAGCACGACTCTCTCAACCACTCACACCCCCAAAACTCCCCAGCATCACTTGGCCGTCCATCGGGACCCTCCGTCAACACAACCCGCGGCCAAAACCAGGGGCAACGAGAAAGGTCTTACCTGAAAGCCCCCCAGGGGCTAGACAATTAGTTCCCCCTGTTTCAGTGGAGGAAGGCACAGAGTCTGGACAATCTGCTGGAGAGAAGAAAGAGAAAAAAATCAGTATACAGGCAACTCTTCGCAGGCTCCCAGCTTTGCCGTGAGCGGAACACACATTCCAAAGGGTTTAGCAGGAAGCGATTACTAATTGTCCGCGCAGAGACGGTAGTTCATCAAGAAGCATCCGCCCTAACTCGCCGCCTCGATCAAGGCTGCGCATTGTGCTTCATCACCAGCCAAGGCTGATTATAGACCAGCAAAAATTACAGACTGGCTGTCACCTCTCTGGCCAAGTCACCGAGCAACGAGATCAAGGTTCTCGTCGTTCTGATGTAAGCGAGCTCCCAAAAATGCTTAAATCGTGGCTGTGCGCACCCGATTTAGTCAACACCTGTAAGTCACCGAAATGGGAACTGAAAGGGAAGTGTCTCATCGCCACCCTTTTGTGGCAAACGGTCTATGCTTGTGTTCCCCAGCTCAATTTTTGTCACCGTCAGCTGCCGGCAGATTTTACACCCCTCTGTCACCTCCACGGACAGGCTGGCCACTGGATCTACTCCTCCATCCACCACCAAAGGGCAAGGGAAGGGTAGGATGGGCTGCCCCGTTAGAGGGTTCTCATGATGCGTGGAAATGTTCCAGCTCAAGGTTTGGAGCATCCCATCCCAAGCTTACTCCTCCAGGTGACAACAGCCAGGAGCCAGCACCCATCCCCTGGTCCTACAGGCAAACTCCAGCTTTTTGGTCACTACCATGAGGGGGAAATAGGTCAAGGGCACTCCACGCCTGCAAAGATCCATGAAGTTCACACAAACCTTCTGGTCCTCAGCAGGTTCTTGGGGACTCTGGGTTTCACCAAATTTGGGCTCCCTAATGACACCATGCTGTATCTCAAAGCAAGGGCCGCCACCAGGACAGCAGAGGTAATTTTCTCCCTACTGATAAAAGTCGTTTTGCCAGATTTCATCCCCTGAAATCCCAGAGAAAATGAAATTCCTAGCTGCATAGCCTCATTTTATCAGAGTAAAGTAGAACCCTAACAGGAATATACAGTTTAACAGGATATACTTAATCAAACCAAAAACAATAGGGGAGACAGGAAATGGACTTACTTGTGAAATACTGTATACGATACACTCTCTAAATGCCTTGTCGTGCTTTCTATGCTTTAAAGAAATAAGCTTTTTCACTTTTTTTAACCCTTTCTAACCCAGATGGAAGATTCCTCGTGCCCTTTCCCTGGGATGGCTTCAGCTGCTTGGGCTATAGATGCTTTCTGAATGCAAGCTGGACCGCCATGCCCTGACGAGCCCGTGGAATCATGGACATAATTTGCTCTTTCCATGTTGGGATCATCCATGACCAGGTCCTCTGCCGGCACATCAGTGGGAGAAAATCCCATCCCGACTTAAAATGCACCACGCTACCAATGGGTCTTAGAGCAACGCTGCTCCAGTTTGACTCCAAATCCATTTGGCATTTCTGCACTGGGGCTGAGAACAAGGAGATTTGGAGCCTCCCTGAACACCTGTACCGCTCCCTGATCCACACTGTCCACCAAAGAAAAGCCCTTCAAAACCATCAGCTCCATTCCCACGTCCCATCATCCAACAGCCAGCTTCCTTCATCAATTAATTACCTTCCAACATGTCTTTAGAGGACACAGAGCTGATGCACCTCGACTCCAGACCAAGGATGATGGTCAGGTATGGGATAGACGCAAAAGTGGGACCTTCCTGGGTTCTCTGCCCTACACTGGTTTCATCCTCACACCCTTCCCATTGCCCAGAGATCTGTCACTAGTAGACAGTACTTGGGTTAAGAGGTTGTAGGACCAGAGGTCTCCCCAAGCCTACTGCATGTGTTGCCTCCCAAAACTGCCTTCTCACACCATAAAACCATCGCAGAGACACACAGTTATTACAGTTACAGCCCAACCTTGCAAGGTACCGAATAAATTCCTGGAAGCTGCCAAATTTCCAACTCCCGTGAGAGTCAAAGCCCCACAACGGCATTTATCTCTGCAGTGACATCTCAGTGGGTTTCTTGCACCCTTCATACTCCTGTCCCAGGTTGGGCAGAGAGGTGGTGGCTGAACCATCCCTGGAGACATCCCAGGCCAGGCTGGACGGGGCTCTGAGCACCCTGAGCTGGTGAAGATGTCCCTGCTCATGGCAGGGGGAGCACTGGGGGAGCTGGGAACGTCCCTTCAACCCAAACCATTCTATGAACACAGACACTGGCGACCACTGCCAGACCCCACGCTGGTCCAGATATTCCTGTCCGTCCATCCCTATGAAGCACTTACAAGACATTGCACTAAATGCTTCAGTATTTTTACGACCACTATCACGCTTGGTGGAAAAGCAGAAGTTTCCTGTTGGATGCACGTTCCCAGCCCCACTGACAGACACAGTTGCCCAAGTCTAAATGGAAGGACCATTCCCACGCAAGGTCTCAGAGGAGAAGATGGCTGATGCGCATCAACCGTGCAAAACACTTCACACCTTCCCATCATCACCTATTGTCCCTCTTCCATCCATGGTGAGCGATCCTCAGCGCCGGGCTGGGCAAATGCCGCGGGAGATGGCACCGGTGCCGCGATGGAAAATCCTCGGTCTCTCCGCAGAGGAAACGCCGAGAAACCCTGAGCTTGCAAAACCCACCTGCAACAACAGACTTGCAGGCTCCGCTGGTGCCTGTCGCGGCCCCGTTAGCCAGAGCTCTGCTGCCAAATGGATTTTTCTTTTAAAAAGCAGGACTTTTTGGTGAGTAACCCAGTTGTTTCTGCGTTTCCGATGGTCAGCGTTAATCACTTCCTATTGGCCGATAGGAATAACTTTTCCTTTCGAAATGGCACATTCATGTTCTGCGGCTTTTTCTGTTTACACACATTTTGCTACCTTATGTCAACACTTGCTAATGAATAAATACATCACTCGGCTAACTGAAAATGAGGTCCTGGCAGAGGCAGACTGGATGTTTAAACCCTGCTAATAGATTTATCCTAACATCCTTACAGGAAACTGAAGGCAAGCATTAACCCTTCTCTCCTGCAGCTCTGACCCCCTTTGCATCACATGCCAGGAGCATCACTGGGTGGAAGCAAAAGCAAAAAACCCAAATATAAACTTTAGGGGAGCACTGTAGGGATGCAGTCAAAATGATCCCAATCTCACCCAAACCCAGTTTACTGTGCGACGCAGCAAGCCCTCAGAATCTATCATGGAACAGCCCTTATGCATCCCAGCACGTGCTGGGGATGCTGAACCTCCTCCCCGTGTTCCTCTTTCATTCATGAGCCTTTATCTTCTGTTTTTCAATGCTGAGGCAAAAATATTTCATGCTTTGTTTGCTAAACAGCTTTGCTTATTTCCACAAGCCATAAAAAAAAAAAAGACTTATTAGTGTTTCTTAGCAGGGAAAAAAAACAGCCCAGCCTCTGAGGGAGTATTGGGCGGGATGGGACCCCATGTACCCAAAACGACTTTAAGTCTGGGTTTCTCCTAGTCCCAAGAAAGTGAAGAGCAACTATTTTAGAGAAACTACTCTTTTGGCAAAAAAAAAAAAAAAAAATTTAAAAAGACCTGATATTAAGTCTTCAGAGAAACATTTATCTTTACCTCCCTGTAGCACCATGTCCCTCCTTGCCCGCTGTGACCAAGGGACACGACCACAGCGACCAGCGTCCTCCAGCCAGCGCTCCAGATCCACTAACCCTGGGGGAGCCAGGAGCTGCTCGTCCCCGAGCTCCCCCCGCTTCCGATTCTCCCCACCTCGCCTCCTTCCTCCAGCCCAATTTATCTCCCAGCCGGCCAGCTCGCTGCCAACCGGGAGTTTATGCAGACAACCGCAAAAGAGCCGGTGCCAGCCTCAAATGGGCTTCTCCTCTGGCACCCTGACATTCAATTACAAGCAACAGGCATGCAGAACGGTACTTAAAAAAAAAAAAAAAGGAAGAAAAACAAGTTTTCAATCCCCCTCCCTAAATTCTTCAACGTGACAAGGCGGGATTGTAGGCTCACTTAAAAGACAGGAAGATTTAGACCAGCTCCATTTGTCAAGTCTCGTTGGGATGCCCAACCATCAGGGAGATGCTAGCCAGAGCTGTGCTGCATCCCAACCTAAATCCCTGCAAATTCACCCCAAGGGCAGGGGTGCTGTGCCATTTACAACCAGAGCCCGTGTTTTTTTCCTGGCTTTGAGCAGCAAAGGCCTGTGCTGCACTGCAATCCCTCCTACCAGAGTTTTAAAATAATACTCTGTGCAGAGAATGTCTGAGATAAATCATATGTTAATTGTTCCAGAGGTATCAGAAGGCACAGAAGCATGCAAGCAGCCCAAAAGCAAAATGCATCACAGCATGACAAAGGCAGGAGACGCTTCCCCTGAGAAAAGGGGCTGTTTCCCCCCTTTTTTTTTTCTAAAATCTGTATTCTGCATTGAAAAAGTCCACTTACCAGTTGGTTTGAGAAAATCCATTGGATATCTGGAGTAGGGTGGAGGGGGAGACTCTGGAATTAGAAAAGCATAGAGAAAATAAAGGCAGAGCCATGAGAAAGAAAAAAAAAAAAAAGAAAAAAAAGAAAAAAGATAGGAACTTATGATAACAGTGGCATTCTTTTAGCAAAACTGTTTGTCTTAGCTCTGGGGGTTGGAGGCAGGGCAGCGAGGCGGTGATTGCCTTGATATTTAGCTGTCAGATAAACAAAAGGGGCCGTCTGGCGCCAGTCTCCCTGCTATCTGCCGCTCGGGCTGTCTGATCGGGGCCTCCTTGGCTCGCCGGAGCCGCGGCAGCGCCGGGGCCGGCAGCGCCAGGCGGCCCCTAATCCCCCGGCACGGCTGGGGACGGCGGGGAGGCAGCGCCGGAGCCCCCGGGCGGGGGGAAGGGGGGCGGGCGGCCTGACCCCCTCCCCTAAATAAAATAAAATCGGAAAACACTAGAATTAAGAACTTTTTTGGGCTGTTTATTGGGGGGGTTTTTTGCCCCTCCGGGGAAAAAATTATAAAGTTGAGTGGGCATGGAGCGGAGCGGCATCCCCAAGCACTGCACCCCCCGCCGCTGCATCCCCACCTCCTGCGCCCTCATTCCCTGCACCCCCAGCCACAGCATCCCATCCCCTGCACCCCCATCGCGCGTATCCCCATCCCCTGCACCCCCATCCCCTGCACCCCCATCCCCGCCGTCCCAACCCGCCCTACCTAGCTCGCAGAGCCGGCTGAGGTGGTGCGGGTTGCAGCAGACGAGCTCGGGGTGAGCCTTGCCGTAGGATTCACAGCAACATAAGCGCTTCACTTCGGAGCAGTGCCGGAGGTCAGGCCAGCGGAACACCTTGCAGAGCAGCACCGGCAGCGGGTACCAGTGCTGGCCCAAGCGGGAGTCGGCCTTGGCGGGCAGCAGCAGGCAGGGGGTCCGCGCCCCACCGCGGGACTCCACGGCGTGCAACAAGCCTTCCAGCTGCCGCTCCTTCAACCGCTTCAACACGGCGTGGGTCAGCGCCTTCAGTTCCGCCTCCGCGCCCGCGGACGCCCGGCTACCGCGGTTCGCTTTGCCCGGGCAACACCCGCGCCCCACGCCGCAAACATGAGCCCGGGCCTCGGCCGCCGCCGCCCCGCCGCCGGGCTCCCCCGCCGCCGCCTCCTCCTCCTCCTCGCCGCCGGGCGCACGGTTCCTCCAGAGCCGCCGAACGAGCACCGAGCGTTTGGTCCTGAACATGCGGGACGAGAGGAGGGGCCCCCGGCTACAAAACGGGCATGTCGTCCGCCGCGCATGAAGGGGCCGGGAGCCGGGACGAGGCGGCGGGCAGCGGCAGGCGGCGGGCGGCGGGGGGAAGGCGGCGGCGGGGCCGAGGCGGGCTGTGGCATGCGCCAGTCTCCGCGCTGGGGGCCGCGGGTCCCGCCGCCTCCCGCGGGGGGCTGCGCCGGCCCGCGCCTCTGCCCGCTGCGAGAGAGAACAAACAAGAGCAAAATATTAAAAAAAACAAAAGGGGGAGGGAAAAAAAAAGGGGGGGGGGAGGGGGGAGAGGGGGGGGGGGGGAGCCGCTGCTCGCAGTGGTTTTGCCCAAAAAAGAAAAAAAAAAATCAAAAGGCTGGGTATGGTGCGAGGCGCATCGCGCTGGGGGAGGCGGGTGGAGGTGGCCGGCGCCGCGCCGCCCTGCGCGGCTGCGGAGCGCGGCTGGAGCCGCGGGGGATCCTCGGCCTCCCCCGGGCAGCAGCTCCCATCAACCCGCCAGTGCTGGGGAGGGGGGGAGGGGGGTGGGTTGCGGGGGGGAGAGACGGGATTGATGCGACGCAGGGCAGGATCAAAAGATAAAAAGAAAAAAGCGAGCCAAAATGATGTCTATTAAAAAAAAAATAGAGAAATTACAAAAAAAAAAAATCAAACACCAACCCTAAGATTTGGACGTCGGAATCGGTTTAAGCATCTGTCACAAAAGAGAAGAACAAGCGCATCCAGAGTGTTGTATCCCTTTTTAAAGCCCAGGTCGTCCTGATGCGGGGTTTGAGGTCTAGTTTGCTGGCTTTTTTTTTCCCTCCTTCTTCTCCGAGGTTCTAATTCACACGCACACACCGAGTCCTGATCCGGCTGCTGCGAGAAGGAAGAAAACCAAAAAAAAAATTAAAAGCGGGGCTGTGTCCCCTCCCTCCCCACCAGCGTGTTGCCGGCGGGCAGGGGGGGAGCCGGACTGCCCGCCCCTCCGCGCCGCTCCGCTGTCACCGCCGCCTCTCCCCGCTTACATGGGTGCGGGGGCTGCCCGCGGCGCCCCTCTCTCCGTGCTGCCGGCGCGTCTACCTCGCTCCTTTTTTATTTATTTAATTTTTCCTCCTCTCTCCTCCTTCCTTCCCCTCCTCCTCCTCCTCCTCCTTTTTTTTTTTTTTTTTGCTTTTCCTCGCCCTTTATTTTCTTCCCTCCGCTCTCTCCAAAGGCGCCTTCCCGCTCCAGCGCCTCCCGTCTTTCCCTTCCTGCGGGGGAGCCCCGGCGGCGGGGCCGGTAGCGAGCGCGCTGCTTACGCGCTTGGCCGCGCCCGCCGTCCCCCCCGCATCCCTCCCCCGTTCTTTGCCCCCCCCGCCCGCCGCGCTCAGTGCGCAGCAGCGCGGCCCCGGCCCGGCCCGGCCCCGGCCCCGTCACGTGGGTGTCTAGACACCGTGTCGCTCCGGGAAAAAAAAATATATATATATATATTATATATTTATCTCCAGCCGCCTTGCGCAAGCGGCGGCTCGGGTTGCTGAAAGGTTGTGGGTTCTCCCATCCTACCCCCCCGCTACACCCAGGGGTGCTGCACCCCCCGGGAGCTTGGGGGGAGGGGGGGTGTGCTATGACTGGCCCCACTTTGGTGCCATGGGGGCGCCCCCAGAGGGGGGATGTGCCGCAGAGACTGGAGCCCGCTGTTCCTATTGAAGTATTAAACCTTTTCCAGCCATAAAAATATGTGTTTTTTTAAAAAAAAATACATGATTCTGACCATTAGAAGAGGGCACGGCACAAAAAAGCAATAACGCCAAGAATACTTTGCACTTTTACAGCACCTGTCGCCAAAGGGAACTATTTTCATAGAGGGTAAGTATACTCTGATTCTCACAAAATGGGAAGCAGGAATGATGAGCACGTAGCGCTCCGACTATTCTTGTTGCGAGTACTACTAGCGGGAGTAATTCCTGGCACCCGGGGGTGCTCCGCAGGTCCCCCCATTCGAATTCTGCCAGCGAGAACCTGCCGAGGATGGGGAAACTGAGCCACCAAGAGGCTGTGGGGCCGGTGCAGCCCTGCTGCAGCCTGCAGGGAGCTGGGAAGTCTGGACGGGCTTCCTAAAGCCAGGCTTTGCTGGGCCAAGGAAGTCCCCAGGGGTCCTCATTGCCAACTCCAGGCTTTGTTGGGCAGGAGACGTCCCCAAGGGTCCCCATTGTTAATGTCAGGCTTTGCAGGTCAGTAGACATCCCCAAGGGTCCCCACCACTAATGTCAGGCTTTGTTGGGCAGGAGACGTCCCCAAGGGTCCCCATCTCTAACGTCAGCCTTTGCAGGGCCGGAGAAGTCCCCACAGGTCCCCGTCACTGATGTCAACCCTTGCTGGGCAGGAGAAGCCCCAGGGGTCTCCATCACTAACACTGGGCTTTGTGGGGCAGGACAAGTCCCCAGGGGTCCCTACCGCTAATGTCAGGCTTTGCTCGGCAGGAGAAGTCCCCAATGGTCCCCATCTCTAATGTCAGGCTTTACTGGGCAGGAGAAGTCCCCAAGGGTCCCTACCGCTAATGTAAGGCTTTACTGGGCAGGAGAAATCCCCAGTGGTCCCCATCACTAATGTCAGGCTTTGCTGGGCAGGAGAAGTCCCCAAGGGTCCCCATCTCTAATGTAAGGCTTTGCGGGGCTGGAGAAGTCCTCAAGGGTCACTCGACGCTAATGTCAAGCTTTGCAGGTCAGTAGATGTCCCCAATAATCCCCATTGCTAACGCCAGGCTTTGCAGGGCCAGAGAAGTCCCCACAAGTCCCCATCACTAATGTCAGGCTTTGCTGGCCAGGAGAGGTCCCCAGAGGTCCCCATCACTAACACCAGGCTTTGCGGGGCAGGAAATGTCCCCAAAGGTCCCCATAGCTAATGTTAGGCCTTGCAGGGCCGGAAAAGTCCACAAGGATCCCCATTGCTAATGCCAGGCTTTGCTGGGTTGGAGAAGTCCCATGAGGTCCCCATCACTATTGTCAGGCTTTGCTGGGCAGGAGAAATCCCAAGGGGTCTCCATCCCTAAAAACAGGCTTTGCTAGGCAGAAGTCCCCAGGGGTCCCCATTGCTAAAGCCAGGCTTTGCTAGGCCAGAGAAATCTGCCAGGTTCCCCATCTCTAATGTCAGGCTTTGCTGGGCAGGAGAAGTCCCCAGGGGTCACCTGACACTAATGTCAGGCTTTGCTGGGCCAGAGAAGTCCACAGAGGTCCCCGTCTCTTAATGTCAGGCTTTGCTGGGCAGGAGATGTCCCCAAGGGTCCCCACCCCACACAATGTCCCACAGATGAATATCTCCTTTCTCATACAACAAGTGCGGGCAGAGAAGCTGCTTTAGGTCACTCGGTAGGTCAGTTATCCCATTGGAAGCAGAAGCCAAGACTCTTGAGTCATGGCTGCTACAAGCAAATCAGTTTCTAAAACAGTTGCACCCCACTAACCGTGACACCAGCCATAAAATGGGGGGACAAAATGTGCCACGTGGGTAGGGTATTCCTGGGGTTCGCTGTTCTGCGTGCGTGGCTTCAATAAAATAATAGAATTATAGAATTATTTTGGTTGGAAAAGACCTTTAAGACCACTGAGGCAGGAGTGCAGGGATAGTTTTAGAGGCCAGTCTTGCAAATGTTCACATAAACAGGCCAAGGAGACTCCTAATGGGCCTGGAATCACGGTATTTGCAGAATCTGGCTCTAAATAAGTTATAAAGGGGGCTAGATTTTGGGGCAGCCTTATTGAATTATCATGAGATTATAGTCACCCAGGCCCAAAATCTGCTTTGCAATAAACAGCAGGAAAATTTGAGGTGGGGAAGAACATTATTTTCTGGCGTCTTAAAGAATAATTTAGGAAGCTGTGTTACTCAGCTGGGATCTGAGGAAGGGGACGGACTCCTCGCTTCACCACCAAACAATTAGCAGCATTAACGAAGCTGCCTATTAAGTGGCCCATCGGATTCTGGGGCCGCAGCCGAGGCCATTGCGAGGTTGGGTGAACAGCAACCCCGTTGCTTCGAAAACAGCCACTTCTGCGGCCTGAGAAATGGAAATGGGATAACATTTTTAGTTCAGCGTCTTGTTCACCAGCCTCTTGGGGTGACCTCATGTAAACTGAGCCTGATTTCCTCGTTTCCTCAGAGAACCCCAATCCTTTTTTCACTCTGATGCATACGCTGAATTGATAGAGAAAAACAGGGGAAAAAATATAGTTCCTTCTCCTTCCCATATCTGCTGGCTAAAAATGCCCATTAATACACACATTATACTTTTTGAATTTTTAAAACTTTCCGGGCTGTTATAAATGAGATTGATCGCTTTAGTTTGTTTCCCAGCCCCCCCAGTTATGACTGCAGTTATTTTAGTGTCATGAACAGAGCGACATGAAGCATAATTGGGGTGTATGGTGTGAAGGGATGGAGAATAGGAATGGGGTCCAGGGTTAATTTTCTTTGTTTTGGCCCCGCCATAGGGACTCTGGGTGACTGTGGGTACCAGCAGCGCTTGCACATCCTAGTGATCCCTGCACGTGAAAATGACTCTAGAAGTGTGAAATATTAAATAACTGGTAAAGAACTGCTTTCTAATTAACCCTGCCAGCTTGCTTAAGCACACCATACATATGTGCCCATATGGAAAATACAGAAATAAGCGTAATGAAGCCAATAGAAACGTGTGAGGTACCTGGGTTAGGGAGATGCTCTGAGAGGGGGTGACAGTCACACTGTGCTGTGGTGGGATGACGTTGCTCATGGGCAGATGCACATGAGCCTAGACCAGAAACCTGGCCCAAAATGCACCTGAGTCACTCCCAACCCATGAGATGGAATAAAATCTGTTCAAATCATATAATAGTTTGGGTTGGAAGAGACTTGTAAAGGTCATCTAGTCTGCCGCCTCCCATGAGCAGGGACATCTTTACCCACATCGGGTTGTTCAACCTGAATGTGAATATTTCCAGGGATGGGGAATCTCTCGCCTCTCTGGGCAACCTGGGCCAGTGTTTCACCACCCTCAGAATAAGTGATTTATTACTTATATCCAGCCTGAATCTCCCCTCTTTTAGTTTAAAACCATCACAACAGGCCCTGCTCAAAAGTCTGTCCCCGTCTTTCTTCTAACCCCCCGTTTTAAGTATTGAAAGGATTTGTATTAATAGAATGTATTGCATTTGTATACTACATTTGTAGCACGTGTTTGTACTACATCCCTCGTGTGAAACAATTTAGCTCCTGGATGTCAAATCCCACCGAGCCCACGCTGCACATCCCTAAGACCTCGGTTCTCATGGAGGTTTCTGGGGACCTTTCCTGCTACCAGCTGGCTTGGAAGAGCTCAAGCAGAGTTCATTTGCATTGCAATTCAGCCCTTGACAGACAGTTGGAGCCAGGGCACTGTTAACCTAATTGTTTTGCTAACAGCACCAGGGTGTGAGACTCACCAAAGGCACTTCCAACAAAGGGGATAAAAACAGACTTGGAAGGGGAAAAAAAAAATCACAACCCAAAACAAACCTTTTCCTGACATCATTACCGGGTACAAACAAACAGAGCTGATCCCTCCTCATACACTTTCCAGGCGAGGGTCAATAACAAACACACTTTGCTCTTTTGGGGGTATGTCTGTCTGGTTTTTTTTTGAAGAGAAGCCATTGAGGGGAGGTAGGAGAGCACAGGGCTCGCTCCTGGCACTCACCCATCCTTTTGTGCACATTAGGAATAGCTACGCTTGTGGCCCTGCTTCTATTTTTGTGCCTTATTTTCAGAGCAGAGCTCTCAAGCAATGTTCAAAGTCCAGGCTACGATGCCTTTTGGGCTCTATCTGAGCTCTCCTTGTGTTCTGGCAGCTCACAACACGGCAAATTCAAGCTGCAAAACCTCAGGTCTACGAAGAAAACTCTGGGCAACCTCGGTGTGTGACCCAGGGAGACGTGGAGCTCGTGTGCTCTTGCTCTTCCCACCCGGCGTGGCAAGATAAAAATCATCATTTTAGCGCTGGGTGCTGCCAGACACTCCAAGGCTGCATCTGTTGGAAAATGATTCACTACAAGTGGGTAGTATAAACTAGAATAAAAGGTGTAGTGGGTAGTATAAATTAGAAGAAAAAGGTGTAGTGGGATGGACACTTGCCTGTGCTTATCAAGCATGTGGAAGAACAGTCCCGTCAGGCTGGACATGAATCACAGAATCACAGAATCCCAGGATGTCAGGGATGGAAGGGCCCTGGAAAGCTCATCCAGTGCAATCCCCCCATGGAGCAGGAACACCCAGATGAGGTTACACAGGAAGGTGTCCGGGCGGGTTGGAATGTCTGCACAGAAGGAGACTCCACAACCCCCCTGGGCAGCCTGGGCCGGTGTTCTGTTACCCTTACTGAGAAGAAGTTCCTTCTCAAATTTAAGTGGAACCTCTTGTGTTCCAGTTTGCACCCCTTGTCCTCTCACTGGTTGTCACCCACAAGAGCCTGGCTCCATCCTCCTGACACTCACCCTTTATAGATCTGTAAACTTTAATGAGGTCACCCCTCAGTCTCCTCCAAGCTAAAGAGCCCCAGCTCCCTCAGCCTTTCCTCACACGGGAGATGCTCCACACCCTTGATCATGTCCCTGAGGGTGGTGAGAGCCTGGCCCAGGTTGGGCAGAGAGGTGGTGGATGAACCATCCCTGGAGACATCCCAGGCCAGGCTGGACGGGGCTCTGAGCAACCTGAGCTGGTGAAGATGTCCCTGCTCATGGCAGGGGGGGCACTGGAGGAGTTTTGAAGGTGCCTTCAATACAGACTATTCAATGACTCTGTGATTCTCCATTTGCTATGGCTGGCACAGGGGGGACTCTTCAGTCACCAAAATACCTGTATTCAAAGCACTTACACATGCCTGACTTAATGTATGTGCTTTTTGCTACCTGAAATTTTCTTAGTTTTATGGTTCAACCACACGAAAGTTGGATTGCTTGGGTTAGGAAAGGGATTTAAAGCCAGGCAGTCTGGGAAGGGATGGCCCAGGGGCCAGGGCTTGCAGCACAGGAGAACACGATGCCCTTTGGGAGCCACCAGCCAGACAGAAATGATTTGAGTTGAATGAGAGATGCGAAGGGGGCAATCAGAGGCGGGTGGAATGTTTGACTTCGCAGATAAAAGCAAGCCTGCAAGTCCCTCTCACTATGTATTATTCTGAGGAAGAGCTCAGCTGCTTCCTCCAGCAGTCCCACCCAGAGACCCCAATGCCTTTGGGATCTGTGTGCACTCCGTGGAGCTCCTGAGGATCTTGCTGGCCGAGATGCTCAATATTAATACAAAATATACAACCTGAATACACCACCTTATCTGTAGCTCTCCCTTTGTATTGTGCCTGTACTTCTGTGCTTTGGATGTGCAAAATGGTAAATATGTGTTTCTTTAGACTTGTCTTGGCATGCAAGCTCTCAATAAATATTTTTTCTATATGGACACAGCGTAGTAGCTTTGCTGGAACGTTTTGAAAGTAAGTACACGTGGGGAATGTAGTGAATCAGCAATGTGAATCAAAATCCTCTTTATTTCAAGTAAGGCCACTTGCCAAATGCATGATCTGCAAAGTTTTATTTGCAGTTACCTATACATACCTATACATATAATACAATAAATAAATACACATTTAAATAATACACATTTGCAGTTACCTATGCATACCTTGGCCTTTAGACCTCCTGGATGCTAAATATATAGTACACATGACATTGCTACACCTATGCCCGGAGGATTGGGGAAGGGTGGGGTGTCCATCACTTAAAAGCAGCATTTTAGCCTTAACGTTATCAAGCAAATCCCTGATTTTCAGTGGGAGGTATCAAGCTTCAGGGGGGATTTATCAGATCCTGCAGGACGGGCTGCTCGGATAGCAGCATCAGCTGCTTACCCAGAAAGGAACCCACAACTCCTTCATTAAAAAGGAAAAAGACACCAAACCCTTTTTTTGGCAGAAGGAAATAATTGTAAAAGGGATGGGAGAGTAGCAGGCAGAGCAAGAGGAAAAAATCACCAGCTTCTGCATTTCCTATTGCCAGCAGGTAGGGGTGTAATTTTGGAGTTCCTTCCTTTTTAATGGGATAGGTCGTAACCTCGACATAATTTATGTGTCTTTCTGTATTTATTGTGGTGGGCTGGCCAGATGCATCGTGGAGCTCGTTTCTCTCCCTCGAACATGATCCACGTCCTCACGGGTGGGGAGACACCAGCGTGGGCTTTTCACAGGTTTTCCAGGAACAGTTTCCACTGATGGCAATAGGACTGTTGTCCCATTAGAGACAGGGATCAGCCTGCAGTAAAAAGAGAATTCTCATGTTTGTAACGGGCTGTTCAGGATTAGTGTTCCTCATACGGACCTACACTTTGACATAAAATAATAATTCAACCATCAGACATATGCAGTGCAAGCACTGTATAAAGCAGCGACATTTTAAGTGTAGAATATTGTGGTTATATTGTGCAAGTCTGCTTTAAAGAACGTGTTTTAGATTTCTTGTCCTCCAATCCAATACAAATTCTTATTTTAAGTAACAAACTCTTGGATGCTTCTTTATATTCCATTTTTAGGGGAGCGTTATATCTCTATATGGCAACAGTTTGGGCTCTGCATGAGAACGCCCCAGTGTTGTGCTCAAGAAAGAACTGGGAACATGCATGTAAATAATTAGAAGATGCTCCAAAATCAGGACAATTCTACGTAAATAATGTCTGTTATCTGGAAGCCTACAAGGACTTAGTCACAAAATACCTGCGTGGGTGGAAAAATGATAATGATTTCTTGAGTTTCTCAAGGATACGAGACGACCCAAAAGCTGGATGTTCTGCTGGGATGATACAAGTGAGAAATGAGGCATCATTTTTCACCAGTGACGAGCCAGGTGGAGTAATTAACCACTGGTTGTGGTGGATGCTCAGTCAATAATAATTTTGAGGTGAGGCTTTGGTGGTAATTCAGACGACTATGAGCTCCAGCTGGTTTAAACCTGTAGGGACACAGGGATTCTTTCTGGTCTGAGTTACTCAGATGGGTCGTCTAGACAGTAGGAATAGCCCTTCGTACCTGATAATTTGTGAATTAGCAGAGCCAGTGTATTAAAACAGATAATTGAAAAGTCCTCATTTGTCTAAATGTAGGGTTGGGATTTTTTAATAGCTTTTTATAAATATTAAACCCAAAAGAAATGCTTTTGTGACGTTCTTACGCATGGCTCAGTTCCAGGGGGAAGAACCTGCTTGGAATTAAACTCTTTTTTCTCTAAAAGATCCAGGTGATGGAAATTGCTTGAGAACTGGAGAGTGGCACTGAAATGAAATTGGGACCCTGTCTGATAGGATGAGAAATTTCCTTTGAACCTGAAATAAGGGAATTTCAGGTAAACAAGAAATATAGGATCAGACAGGAACTGGCTGCCCGGATTTCACAATCCAAATTGCATAAGCTGAAGGGGGAAAAAACTTTTAATCACAGAATGGATTAGAATGGCCCTGGAAAGCCCATCCAGTGCAATCCCCGCATGGAGCAGGAACACCCAGATGAGGTTACACAGGAAGGTGTCCAGGCGGGTTGGAATGTCTGCACAGAAGGAGACTCCACAACCCCCTGGGCAGCCTGGGCCAGGCTCTGACACCCTCACCGGGAACAAGTTTGTTCTCATATTTAAGTGGAACCTCCTGTGTTCCAGTTTGTACCCATTACCCTTTGTCCTGTCACTGGTTGTCACCCAGAAGAGCCTGGCTCCATCCTCCTGACACTCACCCTTTATATATCTGTAAACATGAATGAGTCCCCCCTCAGTGTCCTCTTGTCCAGCTCCAGAGCCCCAGCTCCCTCAGCCTTTCCTCACACGGGAGATGCTCCACTCCCTGCAGCATCTCGGTGGCTGCGCTGGACTCTCTGCAGCAGTTCCCTGTCCTGCTGGAACTGAGGGGCCACAGCTGGACACAAGATTCCAGGTGTGGTCTCCCCAGGGCAGAGCAGAGGGGCAGGAGAACCTCTCTGACCTACTGACCACCCCCTTCTAACCCACCCCAGGTCCCATTGGCTTCCTGGCCACAAGGGCCCAGTGCTGGCTCATGGTCACCCTGCTGTCCCCAGGACCCTCAGCTCCCTTTTCACTGCTCTCCAACAGCTCATTCCCCAACTTACACTGAACCTGGGGCTGTTCCTGCCCAGATTCAAGACTCTACACTTGCCCTTGTTCTATTTCATTACATTTTCCCGCCCAGCTCTCCAGCCTGTCCAGGTCTCTGATGGCAGCACAGCCTCTGGCCTGTCAGCCACTCCTCCCAATAGTAAAGTGTAATTTAATAGCAATAGTAAAGTGTAATTTAAAGATTGGATTTTCCAAAGCACGTTACCCAAACTTGCACATTCATCTGGTCTGGAGGGAAGAAGACGTGCCATCTGATAGCAGTGATTAACCTGAAGGAGGCCCAGACTTGTTCCCCTCATTTAAAAGCAAAAATTACATATTCTGCGAGAAGGTAAAGCAGCTGTGGTGGTTGAGACAGCTGTGGGCAGCTGGCCGGGTCTTCTAGGGACTGCAGAACATGGCCCACCGTGTCCTAAATGTATTATTTGGTTTTGTTTTTTCAAAGACATAAAAGTCACTTTGGATCTGAAATATCCAAAGGATATTACAGGCACTTTTAAAACTTTATGATTTTCAGAGGGTTTGCTGGCGTAATTTAGTGATACAAAGTCAAACCACCCAACACCACGTACAGAATAGAGAAGAAAAACCAATCTGAAGCAAAGAGGGAGAGTGCACTGCAATGGATCCTGTGCTAATTGTGCCTTCAAGTTCAAAGAAAGGCAAAACTTTGAGATTAAGGTGTATCAACTACAATGAGCAAAATTTAAATTTACTTTTTGGGGTTTTTTCATTTGATAGCCCTGGCGATGGCATTTTACTGCAACACCTTCCAACACTCACCCCCCAAATCATAGAGACGGGGAAGAGCACTTTACAAAGAATTAAAGGACGGCTTTATACCCATTGTTTTAAAAAGGTAATTAACACTGTGTTTAAAGCAAAAGTGAGACAATTACCACCTCCTAAAGGCTTTAAGAAACCTGAGCTGTGGACCTCCTGCCAGACTCCATGATATCACCGGCACCATAAATACGGGTTTGCAAGAACCCTCCCATTCACGGCCCCACCAGCTATTGTCCTTACGTGTTAAGTATTATTATTATTACTACTATTAACTCTTTGTTTATGGTGATGTGGTAGGAAATCTGCTGGCTCAGGTTTCTCCAGACCATACAGGTTCCTACAAGGAGTAGCTTCATCTCCTAAGAGAAGTTTAAAGCTCTCAGGATTTCCCCACCAACACTTGACCCCTTTAGGGAGGTTGTTTTCTTAAATTGCGGCATTATTTCCAACGCGTGTTTAATTGATAGGACTAGTTCCATCAGCCTCATTACAGATTGGACCCATCTATATGGCAAAAAATATACAGATGGCCATTTAGGCTTGCAAACTCCAGTTTTTCGTGTTGCGCTCGCATAACTGAATCAATTAATTCAATGGAAAATCTAAATATAGAGAGAAATAAGGGATAGTAAGATCTCAGCTTCTTGGTTCAAGTAAAAACCTCATGACAAGTTGTTCCAATACCTCTGGTGAGTCTGAGTGCATCATCATCCTCCGTCTCACACCGGTGAGCAGAACAGCAGGTAAGGTAAATTGGCACCGATTTGCAGGTCCCTTTAGTCTGGACTAGTTAAGCTATTTTGCAACATATTGATTCCAGAAAAATGCAGTAAATTAGATTAAATAAAGCGCAAACACTCTATTAATTGCTCTGAGTTACTGTGAACACGAGACTACTCAGAGCCTGAGAAGCAAGGATGGGTTTTCTATACACCTGAACTATTTTAAGCGCTACCTCCCTGTGTCCAAAATTTTGCTGACAACATCTCCCCAAGGATCTTGCACAGCTCCAGTTTGGATGAAACCCTGGGATAACAGATAGAAGCTGCGCCGCAACTTCAGAACATATTTCAGTTGCCCAAATGTGAAATATCTGGGGAGACCCACAGTGACCACTGTTTGGAAGTATGTCATTTTGTACTAAATACCATAAGCTTTATAGAGATTTTTCATATATTTATAGAGATTTTAGTATATTCTACAGAATTGCTGGTTTAATCCCTCTTCCACAAGACCCTTTTTTAACAGGGCAAAACCCCTGCCTCAGTTTACCAGGCTGTAACCTCACTTACTAACAGGTTCCTCCCTGAGTTATTACTCCAAAGCTGATGAACTACTCACAGTCCAGAGATGCAGTTATTCCTCCAAGACTCTCAAAAGGCACATACTGCAAAGCAGAATGTATTTTTATTTACATTTAACGCATATATGTCATGCATATATATGAAAAATAAAATGAGAAGTAGCTAAAAGGGAGGAAATCGTATAAGAAAGCTAATTTCTCTCTCCTTGCCTCCAAATAAAGAGAATTAAGTCTGTCATTAGATGACATGGCTATAAAGGAATGTTACAACGTACAGAAATCCTATGCCATTATAGGCACCCCCGAGGGCAGTGTGTATTTCTGTTCCAGCATCTTCCAAGTCACTTCATTCTCTACCGGGACAGGAAAAACTCAATTAACTCATAGACCCTTTGACACTGATTGAAATAATTAATGTCACTATTGGCACTTGGCTGGTCTGTTTATAAGATGGTGTTCACCTTACCTAAACTTAGATAGAAAAAACCCCAGATTTCTAGTCTAGGGTCTATATAGGGTTTCTGAGGGGAGACAAATCCCTCCAGAGAGCAATTCTTCTCCCTTCTCGACACCCATCACAGCGTGGGGGCGGCACCTTTGGTGGGACCTCGCTTGCTCCCAGGAGGTGCCTGGGGAGCTGCGTGGTCCAGGTGAGACACCAGGACCAGGCACAGGTGAGTGATGTGCTGCAGCAAGTGAGGTTTGATCTGGGGACTCTGCTTTGCACCCCTGCAAACGCTTCCATCCTGGGAGGTCGGCAGTAGTGCTGGGTAGATGGTGCCACCGCCCAGCTGGGAGCAGCTGTTTCATGGAATCATGGAAGAGTTTGTGTTGAAGGGACGATCCCAGCTCCCCAGTGCCCCCCCTGCCATGAGCAGGGACATCTTCACCAGCTCAGGTTGCTCAGAGCCCCGTCCAGCCTGGCCTGGGATGTCTCCAGGGATGGTTCATCCACCACCTCTCTGCCCAACCTGGGACAGGCTCTCACCACCCTTGGAGCCAACAATTCCTTCCTTATGCCTAATGTGATTGTCCCCTCTTTTAGTTTAAACCCATCACCCCTTGTCCTATCACAACAGGCCCTGCTCAAAAGTCTGTCCCCATCTTTCTCACAGGCCCCTTTTAAGTCCGGAAAGGTGCAATAAGGTCTCCCCAAGCTTCTCTTCTCCAGCTGAACACCCCAGCTCTCTCAGCCTGTCCCCCAGCAGAGCTGTTCCAGCCTTGGATCATTGCTGTGGCTCCTCTGGCCCCTCTCCAGCAGGTCCATGTGTGTCCTGTGCTGAGCACCCAGAGCTGGACCAGCACTGCAGGGGGGTCTCACCAGAGCCGGGCAGAGGGACGAAATCGTGTCCCTCGATCTGCTGGCCACGGTCTGGGCTGCATTCACCCCCTGTGCCCAGCCACAGCTGCACGGAGCAGCTGCAGGCAGTCAGAAAGCAGCCGTTTCCCTAAAAAAGCGATGGCACGGCCTGCTTTGGTAGAAAGCAAACAATGATATGGCGCTTGGCCATGGAATCCCGCTGAGCTCAGACCCCCTGAGAGCTGGAGAAGGAGGGCCCGTCCTCTTGCAAAAGCCCGTGTCCTCTTGCCGTCTCCCTCTGCACGGCTGCGAGTCCCAGGAATCCTGGCTCCTCATCTCCCTGCCAACTTATTTTCATGCAGTGGCAGCAATGTTGCAAAAGTTCTGCATTTTTCTTCCTTTGTGGTTGAAGAGGAATGACGGGGCGCGGGGGGGCGATGGAAGCTGAACGGCTCAGGCTGCGGAGGGAAGGGCAAGAAGAACAAATGGTAGAAATATATCAACAGCCAATGCTCGGACCCCGGATGCTCTAAGCCATTCATTTACCCATGGCAGGGGCCTGTTCCATTCCTTCTGCAGATTTGGGTGCCCTGGTTTCCTGCCCAGCAGTGGTTCTCTGTGTCCCATGCTTTGCCTCTTCCTTCTATTCCCACCATCTCCTTTTTTTTGTCTGGGAGATAAATCTTTCAGTTACAGAACCACAGAATCATTTTGGCTGGAAGAGACCCTTAAGATCACTGAGTCCAACCACAACCCACCCCTGGCACTGCCCCACGTCCATGAGAACCTCATCTGTGTGTATTTCCAACCCCTCCAGGGATGGTGACTCCAGCACTGTCCTGGGCAGCCTGTTCCAATGCCCCACAGCCCTTTGGGGAAGAAATTGTTCCCCACATCCAACCTCAACCTCCCCTGGTGCAACTTGAGGCCGTTTCCTCTCGTCCCATCACTTGTTACTTGGGAGAAGAGACGAACACCCTCCAACAGAACGACTTGTCTGAACCTCAGATGATTATGGAGGCATTTGAAACCCCTTTTTCTTTCCCCATCACTTCCCCATTTCTTCTTCCCTCTTCCCACAGTTAAGTAAGGTTTACTCATTGAGAGCTGAACTTCCCAAACCAACTCATCCTTAATATTTAAATAACTGCATTACAGGTAGCAAACAGCTCCACCTGGCATGGAGGAATGTCCCTCTCTCAACCTGCAGCCCAGCCTGATGTTGCAGGAGTGGAGATGAGGCCAAATTCTGTGTCCTGGGGACACGGAGGGAGGATTGAAGTGGGCACAGCAAAATAACTCAGCTCAGCCAGAACACCCAGAGCTTTGTGCTCAGTGCTACGCGGTCATTGATAATCACAACTCGATAATGTAAAGAAGGATCATACAGCTGCGATATAACCCTCCATTGTATTGCAGGAACTCATAATGTATTATATTAAATATTTCCCCAATAGCCTCCTTGGGAAATAAATAGTGTTGCATACTGGCATGAAAACACTCAATGAAAAGGTCATTTTTATGAATGACACTTCAGAAATAGAAAAGTACTTTTCCATCTTGAGTATGGTGGATTAAAGAAAGCACACGTATGACTCTAAAAGCCGAAATAAATTCCTTTGTTACCCACTCGATAACAACATAAGGTCACATTTGCATTTATACGTGTACGTTTGTAAATTAGGTGGTCCCTACTTTGTAATTCCCCAACACCTCTTCTTGAGCCAGCCTTTGTAAAATGATATTTCTATATTTACTTAAGCATCTATTTAAAGAGGAATCCCTCAGAATTACTCACCACACAGATAGATGACACTGTTTGGCTGTGTTTATTTAGTTTCTACTAGCGATTGGCAAAAAGTCTACTGAGGCTTCAAAGCAGATATAGATGAATGACCCACTGATCATAAAATAAAGCATGATGATCTTTTCTAGGCCTCGTGGGAAATGGCATGTAGAGGGGACACATATCACTATCTCCTCCTGTCACTTTGTGATATAATATTAAATCTCATCGTTCTGGAAGGGTTGGCTCAAGAGAAGATGTCCATAAAATGACAACAGTCTGTGGTATAAAGGAACGAGAGGAACGCAAGAGAAGCTGTTAGCTTCAAAATGTGAGTTCATTTGTCACTTCAGATGAGACATCTGTCTCCAAGTCCCCTGTCAGCTACAATGGATAAAATATTAGCTAACAAAATATGAACTTCTAATTGCTGGCTTGCTCTTACCTGCTGGTACATGGCTCCTCCTCCATGAACCCAAGAGCAGGTCATCCTTTGCTCATCCAGAGCTTGTTCATGGAATGATGGGGGTGACACAGAAAGAAGAGCATCTGGACTAGGACCAAGGGACATATGAAAATGTGCTGGTTGTCATCACATCTTTCATTACCCTCAGTAGCTCTGCTCATAGACTAATTCCAGAATAACTCCTTCCCGGTTGGTTTTTTTGCCTGTTCTGTCCTTTCTCAAGCTTGGCCGTTGGTGCAAACACCACCCAGGTGTGGCTCCAGGTGAATCAAAGTGTTCTGAATTTATGCCTTTGCTGCAGATTTAGCCTTCCAGGTGAGCATCAATAGGGCAAGAACTGGTCTTCATGCTCAGAGGAATTTGCAGCAGAACTCTACCATTGCAACCAGGTGCTTCTTGCTCAGAAAATACATCTCATAGGGACAATAAAACTCTTGTTCTTGTGTAGCTTAAACTGATCTCTCAAATGGCATGTGTGAGAAGATCAGGAGGACCTACCTGTCTGTGCTTGATAATCAAAGTTTACGCTACTGGGAGGATATTTTTGCTGATACACATTAGGTCTGCCAGTAAAACCTCAAGTCTTATCAACAGGCCACTTCCTTTTCGTTACCATGATGTTGATTCATAGCCCTCTCTTGACGTGCCCAGTTGTTCTGATGCTTCTCTGGAACAGGAACCTCTTGAACATGAGGAAATCCTCCAGGATTGTGAGGGCACTAAGACCAACAGATAATAAAAAAGACCAATTATAGTTTTCTTTTGAATTTTCAGAATATCATGGGTGAGATAACAAAGAAGCAGAGCATTGAGTTACTTCATTCTCATGCCGTAGCCCCGTGCCATACGGAATGCCAGACAAATGTAGTACTCATGGTCAAAGCAAGAGCCTAATGGGATTATTTCAAAACGAGACGCCAAAATAACCTGAATACTTTTAATATGACTGGAAACAAAGCTTGTTCCCACATGAGGTAGAGCACTCTCAATTACTACTGAGGTAAGGGAGAGCTTGAAAATATTTACAACTACTGTTGGGGGGACAACACCTCTGAAAATAGCTCTGGAAAGCCTGGAAAGTTGGGTTTGGTCTATGTAAGACCATGAGGAGCACATGAAAGGAGATGCATGGACTTCACTTTCCTGATGTTGACTTCACTGGCAGATGGGTCAACCAGAAATGAAGTGAATGGAAAGGCAAGAGACGTGTCTACACCCTCATCTCGGTCCCTACATGAGTAGGACTTGGACTTATGGGCTTTAATAAGAGTGACACGTCAAAAACACCACTGTCAATCACAATATCTGCTATTATTTCTGTACTCATTAACAAAAAAACGTGTAGACCTTGTCTTTGCTGAAGGCAATTCACCTCCAGGTTGAACTCCGTGACTTTAAGCAGTTAGATGCTGGATGAATTTGGTCATTTATCTTCACCTTTCAGTAACGCTGCTGTCTGAAAGTTATCAGTTCCAGTGATTTCATAATCCTTTTGGGTCCCTTTCATATCCTCAAAAGGCAGGAAATAGGGTTTTTTACCTATTCAAGAGCTGCTACTTACTGCCAGCAACAAGGCGACTGATCTTCCTTGGCACTGAAGAAACGCTTCTGAGAAGTCACATTGTCAAAGGCAAAAATTGAGATCTTGTCTTCCATGTGTTTACTGGGAACAGTTAATACATGAAAATAAATATCCAGCATTGAAATGGGACCTGTCTGCAGTGATTTCTGTGGCAGAATGTAATTGTTCGGGTTTTCTGGGTTTTTTTGGTGGTTTGTTTTGAGCATTGGAATAGAAAAGGAACAGCTTGCTCGAGGATTTTCCAATTTAGATGTTTGTGATAGAAAAAAACCTGTTTAAAGTTAACAACTTGATTTTTTTTTTTTTAAACGACAGGAGGATTTAAGAGCAAAACCCAAATTGCATAGATTGTTGTATGACATACAGATCCAGATGGTTAGGCTGGCTTATCTTTATTCTGGGATTTGTACATACTGAGCCCCAGAACATGATTTTGGCACGTATCTCGCTATTTTTTGCGGATTTACCTGACGAACTCTTGCTTGTGTGAGCACTGACAGTGATTTTCCTCGTGCTTCAGGAGATGTACTGTTTTATTTCAAGACTCACACACGGTATTTCCATCCCAGCCACGCAAAAATAGGCAGAAGCCCAGGGTCAAAAGTAGCTGAAGTGAACTGATAGCTGCATTTGATCTGATTCGCCAAAAATAACAGGTTGCTGTTGATAGCATTGGTGAAAAAAACTCCCAAACATAGCGACATACCTGGCTCTGCTTTGCCCAAGATGGTTGTGTCTTCGGGCATCAACAGCAAAATGTTTATTGAGGCACTTTAGTGACGCTTCAAGGTGTTTTGGGTCATCTTACTTGAAACTAGAATTGTGGTAATGGCGAAGTTCAGTCCATCCTGAAAAAAAAAGAGAAAGGAAAGGAAAGAGGAAAGAGGAAAGGCAAGGAAAGGACAAAGGAAAGGAAGAAAGGGAAGGGGAAAGGAGGAAGGGAAAGGGGGAAGAGGAAAGGGGGAAAGGGGGAAGGGGAGGAAGGGAGGAAGGGGGGAAGAGGAAGGGGGAAGGGGAAGAGGGAGAGGGAGAGGGAAGGGAAGAGAAAGGAAAGGAAAAAAAAGGAAAGGAAAGGAAAAGGAAAGGAAGGAAAGGAAAGGAAAGGAAAGGAAAGGAAAGGAAAGGAAAGGAAAGGAAGGAAGGAGGAAGGAAAGAAAGAAGAAAGGAAGGAGGAAGGTGCGGAAAGGAAAGGAAAGGAGGAAAGGTGCGGAAAGGAGGAAAGGAAAGGTGCGGAAAGGAAAGGAAGGAAGAGAAGGAAAGGAAGAAAGGAAAGGAAAGAAAGAAAGGAAAAGGAAAAGAAAGGAAAGGAAAGGAAAGGAAAAGAAAGGAAGGAAAGGAAAGAAAGGAAAGGAAAGGAAAGGAAAGGAAAGGAAAGGAAAGGAAAGGAAAGGAAAGGAAAGGAAAGGAAAGGAAAGGAAAGGAAAGGAAAGGAAAGGAAAGGAAAGGAAAGGATAACAAGGTCAGTGCTACCTTAGTAACATCATTATTCATGCATATTTGTAAAATATTGAGGTGAAACCATTGCTGTAGTCTCATAAGCAGAAACATTACACAAGAGCACCTGAATTAAGTTTCTCATCTGACTTTTGGTCTCCCATTGTAGAAGGTTCTGGATTCTGGAGTTGACTTCGGTCCGATGCTCTCATTAGCAAGAAAATTATGCTGTGAACATATTTACTAATGATTTTCTTCTAATCAAAACAATTAAAAAAATGTTGTGGGTGTTTGGTTGTTTGGTTTGTTGTTTTGTTTTGTTTTTAATCTTGGGACATGCAATCTGGATTTGCTTCCACTTGCCAGTGTGTCCCAACCAGTGTCAGTAGTTTGGACGTGACGCCAGAAGAGACCCTAGAACAGAAAAATTGCAGCAACGTCCTTACTGGCAAAGCTTTTTCTATCATTTATCCACCACCAATTGGTTTATATACTGAAGCTCGGGGATTATCTGTGCATGTAAATGTTTATTTTAGCAAGTATAGCTAGGTGATATTTTTAGTAGGAATAGTAGTTAGTAGTAGTTTCATGTGAAAGTCTGTAGTTCATCAGCCTTCGCTGCCACGTATCTTATCTAGGAAATGCAAGCGTCTGCCGGGGAATATTGCGTACAATGCTGCCTTCATTGCACGGCACTTAATCTACACACAATTTATTTATTTTAGCAAAGAGAGGAAGCAAATAACCTCTGCGTGTCTCATTTCGAGTAACCGCATTAACGCTGCGCGATACAGTATCGCTCTGTTTAGGATGCTTTTTATCTTTCTTAAAAATAAATTAAAAATTTAGAAAAAAAAGAAGACACAAAAGCAAAAATCCACAGCCCTAGGCAATGCAGGAACTGAGCCTATCTGGCCTGGCTTATCAGGCATAGTGGAGGGCAGTAAAGATGCTCTTCAGCAAGCAAAATGAAAAAGCCAAATTCCCTACTAAAACATCTTCTTCCTTCACTAGCACTGCTTGCTTTATACGGTGAAGCTGGAGAGACATTGCCCACTTAAGTGTTTATTTTTACCGCTGTCATTAGCTGATTTTTTTCATTAGCAATAGTGCTTAGTAATGGTTTCCTTTGAAAAATTTGTTTTAAGCTGCGCGGATCTTCTTGGCTTTATGATGCCTTGAACTGGTAGGACCCTGCTGCACTAAGGCAGCGCTGCTAATTAATTCTTGGCTGCAGACGTCCTGATAAGAGTAAACAAAGAGCACAATTAGCTCAGGAGAAGACACAGGAATTTACAGGCAAACCCACATCCTTCCATGATATCATTGGGAACCCACCCATACTCCACCCTTACGACCGGAGCCTTGGCTGAAGGCAAGAGAGCTGATTTTTGGGAGGGTAAGTTGTAGATCCTAGAGGATCCGTGTCATTTACAGCCTGTAAGGATTTTATTCTCGGGAGATTATCTTGGATAACAAGATAATTTATGTTTACTCTCCCATAGAGAAGCCAAAAGCCCCCACACCCATAATAACCATCATCGCACCACCCAGCAAAGGCCTTGATGGTGTGAGATGGCTGCAAAAAATGTTGGTGTCGTGCTCTTGCAGACATTTGTTTATTGAAAAGCTCTTTCCAAGCGCAGTGGGAAGGATTTTAATAGCAGGGAGGCGCTGTCAAACGCTCGCTGATAGGAATTCTGGGTTGGGCAGAGGCAGCTGCCTGAAGGATGCTCAAAAATGGGTCTGGTTGGAGATGCTCCCCAAAATCCAGCAGAGCTGGTGATGTGGGTAAATGCTTCCACAGGAAACCTCAGTGCTAAACTGTTGCCAAAAATATGATTATTTTTCTATTTTAATTTTAATTTTATTTTATTTTTGTGCAAGGGAGGACTGTTGAGCTCCTCACAGCGCTGGCATGTGTTGCCATGACATTGAATAACTGCTGTTAGATTTTTCTCAGTCTTTTAGAATTAAGTGACCAAATTTGCCCATGCTCCCATGCAGGAGGAGAACGATTTTTCTGTAATTCAGTAAATAGATACATTATACTGGTGCTTTCACAACAGCAGCAAAGTATTTTTACTGTTCCTACTGTTTGCTAACACCTTGCAGTTTGCATTAGCAAATCGCGCAACTGATGGTAGAAAATAACAAAATGCAATCTCAGAATCTTGCCAAAGGGACAATAAGAGAGCACGAGAATATAAAGGTGCAATGTGGTAAAATTACGACTAGACTGGCTATCTTGAAAAACAAATCCACTTACAATGTTCTTGACCACACTCTTGACAGAGCCACCTAAATACCAATTGCAGGAACCAGGTGTTGTCTACCACACTTTCTATCTCAGCAAGGGCTGTTACAGGAAAAGCTTGTTCTAGCTAATCCAAGGTAAAAAGCAATTAACTGCAAAACAGACGGGATCAGGAAAAACTTCAAACTAATAAAGAGACTAAGGCCTGGCTTAGCAAGCACAGGGAAACCTGATCTGGTTTAATGAGCATCCTGGTGTCTGGCCACCCGTTGTTGGGTGTGACCCGTTGGGTTTGGGTTTAGCCTCACGTGTCTTCATGCCGAGCTATTCCTCTGCCTTTTCCACCTGCTTTTCCTCTCTCCGCTCTCTCCTGAGGTGGGCTAGGGCTTGGCAAGAGCATTTGCTGCAGCCGATATCTCTCCTTCCTCTGGTAAAGCTCGAATACTCTGTCCACCTCCACCCACCAGCCTTGGTGTCTTGTAGAATCACGGAACAGTTTGGGTTGAAGGGACGTTCCCAGCTCCCCCAGTGCCCCCCCTGCCATGAGCATCTTCACCAGCTCAGGGTGCTCAGAGCCCCGTCCAGCCTGGCCTGGGATGTCTCCAGGGATGGTTCAGCCACCACCTCTCTGCCCAACCTGGGACAGGCTCTCACCACCCTCAGGGACAACAATTTCTCCCTCATGTCCAGCCTGAATCTCCCTCCTTTAGTTTAAAACCATCACCCCTTTCCTATGGCAACAGGCAAGCAGATTATCAGTCTGCTGATGGAAGATTTCTTCCCAATTCCCCGTTTGGCAGGGGCCCCATTAAGGATTTTGCAGATTTTGTCCATCTCCTTCCTCAGGGAGCAGATGACATTATCTCCTCTCTTGGATCCCCTCTATCTTAAAAAATGTCTGTGATAACAAAGAGGAAAAGGACTCCTCACCGAGGAACTTTGGCTTTTGCTATGTAAGAAAAAGCAGCAACACTTCAGATTTCTATAGCCCTGTTAAAATTTTTTTTAGATTTTTGTTTTTAGTTGAACATTCATTAAAACTCAACATAGTTTTCCTCCTCAGCTTGCAGATAGAGAAACTGAGGTTAAAGAGACTCGACTCGCAGCAAGACCACCCAGCCAGCCTGTGGGGGAGCTGGCAGATGAACAAAGCCCTCCTGATTTATTAGCCAGCATCCATCCTCGAAGATGTTGCTCTTTCCTCCAGCGAAGTGGATGGACCTTTAATAGCACAGTTAATTAGCGCTTTGTTTTATTTTTCTTTTAATCAGCTTCTACTGCACCCAAAAGACTTTTCGTATTTTTCCCTCTAGGACCAGTGAGAGGATATTGGAAAATCTCGTTGGCCTTTGACCGCTCCAGATGCCCGACGGGCTCGGCGTGGTCGGCGCAGCATTGCTTTGCCTCCAGCCACTTCCACCCGTGTGAAACAGCGACTCGTTTTGCTGAGGCATGTTTTGGGGGAAAAAAAAAGGTTTGGATGTGACCGAATAAGCATCTTGAATATTTCCTTGGAATCCTTTCACCTCGGAGGCATCAGAGCGACTTTGGAAAGCAACCAGAGCAAACAATCCCCATTCTCTCATAGAAACGCCAGTCCTGGCTCTCTGCTGGGCGGCATCACCCTGCAGTGTCTCCACCCTGTTTCCAGACATAAACCCTCGTCCTCGTCTATTATTATTATTATTATTATTATTATTATTATTATTATTATTTCCACTGTTGTACCTCTTGGGTTTACTCATTTTCCTTGAAACCCATCCTAGGTGCAAGACTCTCGAATGTCTTCCGATGTGAAGCGCAGCTGGGAATTGCACCCCTTGCACCTCAATGAGGAAAACCCCAACAAAGCGACAGCCACCATGACTCATGCGATCTGGACGTTTGCACAAGATACACCGGTGTGCTCAGAGCTCCATTCTTGCAAGGAAAGCTGGATGGCTTCTCAGCATCCATGGAAACATCAGCGTGAGCATGGTCAGTGTCCTGCTGGACCACAAATAAGGAGAAAATAGAGATGGGTGCCCTGAGGGTAAGGACATCTCTGCCCTTCAGAGTGACTTGACCAGCCTGCTTTACTAGATGACAAATTGCAAAGGCATTTTTCAAAATATATTACAAAATAAGCGTTGGTTTTCAAGAGCAACAGTTATAGTACTAAAATGGACCTCATAATTAGACACCAAAATATTACATTCAGTTCTTCTTTTCTAGGAATGGCTGACAAATAGGGTCAGCTCAACCAATGTGAATCACTAAAAGCTGCACAGCCTTTTCCAACTGTAATGATTGTGGCTTAAGAGCAAGAGCAGGGATCTTCATATTTGCTTCATACTGGATAATCCAAAAGATGATGAGATACTGTTGTCAGCACTGATTCGGACTAAATACCCTCTGAATTAACTCCTGGGTCAGCTCAATGTACAAAGAAGCAGAAAGAATTTATGTCACAGATCCATAGAATCATTCCGCTGGAAGAGACCCTCAAGGTCATTGAGTCCAACCACTAACCCAACACTAAACCATGTCTCTAAGAACATCATCTATGCATCTTTTAAAGCCCTCCAAGCATGGTGACTCTACCATGTCCTTGGGCAGCCTGTTCCAATGCTCGACAACCACGCAAACTGTTCAAGGACAGATTTACAGAAACTTCTGCAGATCAAGGCATTTTTGGTGTCCCCAGACAAGCAGCCATGAGCTCTCCCTTCCCACACTCTTCGCCAACACGAACATGGTGCCCAGTGACCCAGCAGAGGTGTCGGGTGTAGCTCTGCACAAGCCGCGATGCTCACAAGGAAGGTCGGCATCATTCTAAACTGCTCTACAAATATTTGCCGTGAACCACAGAAGGGTGCTGCAACCAAGGTGCATCGAGCTGCAACAAGAAATTGGCATTTCTTTTCCCAATATAAAGAGTACTTTAAAGAAGAAGTGCACACCCGCACCGGTATATGATCATATGGAAATATAGGTGTATGTGAATAAGGTACAGAAACACACTGTTATGAAATAGTTAGGCTGTTCCAGAATTGAGTCCAGGAAAGGTGAATATACAGTTTGCTCTTTTCTGTTTTGTACATCAGCTAATTGGTCTTGCAAACAGCGTTTTTATTGGCTTGGCACCAGCCTTTTCTTTAATGGGTTCCTGAAAAGTTTTGCTCTCAACCATTCGCGTTTCGAGTTAATCACTGATGTTTGCAGAGCCCGAGTCCTCGTTGATGCAAGTGGTCTTTGCTCTGTGGACTTCGGGAAGCCCTCACCCGGGCCAAGGTTTGCAGCACACGGCCATTATGCTGCATTTGCTACATTAGCATGTGTTCGTGAGTACGAAAAAGCTGAACATCAATATCTAATTCATTTTTTGGGGATGAAGTGCATCTAATCTAAGTAGCAACAGTTTACAGGAATGCCCAGTGCATTTCTTCCACAGCTGCTGGGAAACCAGGAGTCTGTTGGAGTCCTTCATCGAGAAGGTTTCAAGATAATAGGGCAGTGTCTGCTGTAAGGCCTCTGAGCCTGGCTCTTCGGGAAGTAAAAAACTCATTTGTACAAGGAAAAGTCTCTTATCCTTTCCTAACATCACAGCATTCGCTGTCCAGATTCAGAAAAGAAATGGGGAATACTTCTTAAATTAAATGCCAGGGAATAAGACACATAGTCGGGCTTGTTTTTAAGGGGAAGCCGATGGGCACAACCAGTATAGTAATTTTAATTATTATGGCATAACTCCTACATCTAGCACCCTCTTCTAGCATGCAGGTGATGTAATTGTGCTTCGAAAGAAGACAAGAACACACCTATTGTCCACATGTGGCTGGTTGTGGTTAAGCAATGAAGTCACAGACCCCTTAACTCATGAAAAGTCAAACCACTGACAGTCAAATGGCGCCAAGGCCACCTGTACCCCGTGTCCTGAGAACCTCATCTCCGTCTGTTCAACCCTCCAGGGATGGTGACTCCAGCACTGCCCTGGGCAGCCTGTTCCAATGCCCCACAGCCCTTTGGGGGAGAAATTGCTCCCCAGATCCAACCTGAACCTCCCCTGGCGCAACTTGAGGCCGTTTCTGTGTGTCCCTGTGTCCCCTCAGCTCCTGTTCTCCAGCTGAACCCCCCAGGTCCCTCAGCCGCTCCCATCACACTTGTGCTCCAGCCCCTTCCCCAGCTCTGTTCCCTTCTCTCCACTCGCTCCAGCACCTCAAGGCCTTTTGTGGTGTGAGGGGCCCAAAACTGGCCCAGGATTTGAGGTACGAATGGCAGATCTGGCCTACGAGGGGAGCAGCGATGGGAGGATGCTAATGATGCGGGCTGCTCAATTCCCCAGCAAAACACAAACCTAACGCTGTCACCTCTCGCAGAGGAGCAGCTCCTCTGGCGCTGAGGCACAGTCGCAGACCTTTTGAACACAGGATCACTCAACCCCTGCAGTTGTCCTTGTTCGTATGCAACAGCACACGGTGAGGTGAATGGGGCCAGACAAGTCCCTTCCCCGAGAGCCTGCGGGTTTGAAGGTGACACGAGTGCAACGGCCCCGTTCCCCGGCCAACTGGTTTGAATAAGTTATGGGCTAAAAATCTGGAACATTTGTTCTTGTGCATATTAACGGTGAACCCTGGGTGCTGATGTTTATCTAACCAGGCCATTTAAATAATTGGGAGGCATACGAGCGAGTTCAAAGCCACCAGCTAAGCTGTGTCGCCTTCTCCTGCCCTTAATTGTGTGTCAAGCAAGGCAACCTCCGTCAGGTCTTCAGCCTCACGGGTTGTGTTGCAGCAGCTTCAAAGACCTTTGTGAATGGACACAAGGTACTGTGCTCAGAAACACACCTGCCCCATGGAAATAAGCAGGAAAGAATTGTACAAAGCTGGTTTTTTTCACCCTATTTCTTTAGAAAATCTGGAATTGCTGTTTCTTTGACACATGCAAATCCTGCTGTCCCTATTTACTCTCTGCAGCCATGTGGCTGCTGCAATGGTCCTGATAATTTAAACATCTCACACTTCAGGAAGGTCCCCGATGGCAAAAAAGAAATATATTTTAATTAAAATAGTTCAGACAAAGTCTCTCCAGCTCGCTCCTTAGATGCCGGTTTTACAAAGGGCATTTGTTTATAAGGCTCAGCTGGATTTTTCTTAAGAAGTTCCCTAAGCATTTCAGTTGCCATCTGTGCACCTTTGTTGTTCAAGTGCATTAGCAGAACTTCCCCGGTTCAATCTAAATTGATAACTTTATCCAGTCTCCACTTAATATCACCATAGAGCAGCTGCTTGCGGAGTTGTTTAATCTCCATTAGAGCGCTTTGGGTAAAATCCAAGCTCGCATCCATATGAAAGCCTGACACGAGGAAGATGCTGCGCCTCGGCGGGGCTTTCCAGGCCAGGGGTGTCTGAGGACGTTGGGAGCTGGATATTTAATATTAGCCTGAAAAACAGGCTGGCTGTGGGTCTCCCTGGAGACCTTGCGTTGCTTAAGGAGACGATTCCTCTCTCCTTGGTGTGTTTTTGCACCCCCGGATTATTTTTTCCGTCCGAAATTCCTTTTGTGAGATGCTGAGATTGCCACGGTGCCGAAGCCGGGAAGGAGAGCTGGTGTTTATTCAAGGAAATATGCCCTATGAAGCCTTTCTCTTAATCATCTCAAGTGCTTCTGAAGGGATATATGTTACACCTTGTTTTGTCTGCAGGCAATGAAATGTGCATGGTTAGGCTTACTTTAAATTACGTCTGATAGAGAAATGGAATCTAGATTATTTTTAAATCTCCTTATTTTGTTTCTCCATCTTCCCATACATCCATCTCAGCTGACAGCTGGGGTGAAATGCCCGTCAGAGAGGTTCCTCTCCAAGATTTATTGCAGGGAAGGGAAATTATTTTCAGGGGCAACATTTGCATAGTGGAGAAAAGAACTAGTTCTGCCCTTCATTCCTTGAGAATTTTTCATCAAACAAATAAAACAGACATGAAGTATCAAGCTTCCTCAGTATTAGTGTCTCAGTCCTCTCATTGGGTGTAATACTGTTGGGATTACAGCCAGAAATCACTCTTTTGCGTGACCCACTGCTTCAGGAGAACGATTACCCCCTGTAACACAGCTGTTTCTCCTTTGTGCTCTGACCCTACCAAGGACAACAGCAGTTTTATCATTTATCTCGAAGGATTCTGTATTACCATCTACATTGGGTTTTGGATGGGCTGTTTCTAACAGACCTTTAATTTAGAATAACTTACTTGGATTTCAGCCAGCTACTATTATCATCCCACCTTGAGAAAGTCTGTCCTTACCAAGCCACGTGTCCCATCAGGAAAGGTCAAATAAGCAGCTCACAGGTGCAGGGTGCTGCTGGGCAGCCAGAGCAGTGAGGAACCCAAATCTCCCTTGAACCCTGTGGCCAACAGGAATGATGAAGGTAGAGCAACCATTATGGACCAGCTCTCGTCACAGGACACCGTGGTGGGCTGTAATATAGGATCATAGAATCATTTTGGTTGGAAAAGACCCTCAAGATCATTGAGTCCAAGCGTTAGCCGCCCCCACGGCACTGCCCCATGTCCCTGAGAACCTCATCTGTGTGTATTTCCAGCCCCTCCAGGGATGGTGACTCCAGCACTGCCCTGGGCAGCCTGTTCCAATGCCCCACAGCCCTTTGGGGAAGAAATTGTTCCCCACATCCAACCTCAACCTCCCCTGGCGCAACTTGAGGCCGTTTCTGTGTGTCCCTGTGTCCCCTCAGCTCCTGTTCTCCAGCTGAACCCCCCAGGTCCCTCAGCCGCTCCCATCACACTTGTGCTCCAGCCCCTTCCCCAGCTCCGTTCCCTTCTCTCCACTCGCTCCAGCACCTCAAGGCCTTTCTTGGCGTGAGGGGCCCAAAACTGCCCCCAGGATTCAAGGTGCAGCCAAACATAATATATAATAGAGTCCTATAGGGCCAAAAGTTGCACATTTTGGCTGGGATTAATTTATCTTAATTTTAGCTGTCTGAAAATTAAACCTCCAGAAAGAAGTGCTGCCCACACCTTAATTATAGTCAGGACAAAGCCTTGGACATCTGGATCCAGGACCGCGACCTCCGCCGGTGAGGGAAGAGCCTTGCCGCATCCCGGGGAGGTGGGAGCCAGACAGTCTCACACTTGCAGAAGCTGCAGTTCCCACCATGAAACTCACAACATCATTCCCCACGGACTCCACTTGCTGAGAGGCGGGAGAGCTGCTCAGGAAAACATGACAGGAATCCACAGCTTTTTTTGCTCCAAGTTTCTGAATAACTTAGAATCATCACAGAATCACAGGATGGTTTGGGTTGCAGGGACGTTCCCAGTGCCCCCCCTGCCATGAGCAGGGACATCTTCCCCAGCTCAGGGTGCTCAGAGCCCCGTCCAGCCTGGCCTGGGATGTCTCCAGGGATGGTTCAGCCACCACCTCTCTGCCCAACCTGGGACAGGCTCTCACCACCCTCAGGGACAACAATTCCTTCCTCATGTCCAGCTGAATCTCCCTCCTTTAGTTTAAACCCATCACTCCTTGTCCTATCACAACAGGCCCTGCTCAGAAGTCTGTCCCCATCTTTCTCACAGGCCCCTTTTAAGTCCGGAAAGGTGCACTAAGGTCTCCCCAAGCTTCTCTTCTCCAGCTGAACACCCCAACTCTCTCAGCCTGTCCCCCAGCAGAGCTGTTCCAGCCTCGCATCATTCCTGTGGCTCCTCTGGCCCCTCTCCAGCAGGTCCACGTGTGTCCTGTGCTGAGTTATTGCCCATGTCAGCTCCACGACTCGCCATAATTAACCAGGATCTGACTCTGAGAGTCCATCATTGCTCAAACCCTGACCTCCCGAGTCCATTACCCACATTATTAAGAGACATCCCCCCCAAACACCCGCACGCATCCCAGCGCCAGCCCCGCGTCACCGCGCGCCGTGAGGACGAGCAGGAGCCTGGTGTGAGTGGGAAATCATCCGTGCGCCCCCGCAGGCCCGGCTCCAGGCATTAATGTTATCAAATTACAGCTAACGAGGGCAGATTAATGCGCAGTGTGCCCCGCGCCGCTGGAGGAGTTACCGTGACCCACGCGGTGGGAGCGCGCCGCCGCGCAGCCACGGCCCCCAAAACGCCGCGACGTGGGGAGAAAATCACGGCCACAGCCACGGGGTTATTTGGTGTGAGATCAGGGATGCAATAAAAAAAACAATGAATATGCAGCGGGGTGTCTTATGAGTGCAGGGAATGCGGTTCCCCCCCACTATATGGGAAAAATATAATGGAATAAAAAATGCTTTAAGAAATATTTGTTTGTCCCAGTGGCGGCTTTCCAGCAAGGATTTAGCGTGAGATTTACCAACACCTTTCACAAAGGGTGGAACACAGGAAGATGAAGCAGCTTGGGCCAGATCCACCCTAGGATGGGTTAGGGTTAGGATGCTGATGCGGGGACCCCATCCGTTATCTTTCTGCTGGACCCCAGCAGCAAGTGAGCAATGATTGAGCAACAGGAAGAAACGTGGGCTTGGCGAGGAGAGATTTTGGGACAACTCAAAAAACGACAAGCCCTCGTTGCAAGATATTAAGTCCCTGTCTAGCCGGGCAGCATCACGGTGGGCTTTCTGTATGCCAGAGCGTGAGATCTGATTGTTCAAACAGAATGAGAGGACGTTCGCTTGGCTGGCAGCGAGCATTTGTCAGGCTTAAGGGCATTGCTCAGGGGGAGCGTTGACAACAAAAATAAGATTATTCAGCGTTTCTGTGGCGTTTTACGTTTTCAAGATGCCTTTCAGGCACTGGCCAGACATTAAGCATGAGCTAATCTTTTGTTAGAGCTCTTCTGCGGCTGTTAGATGGGATTAGGACTCAACTTGGGTGGATATTGAAAAAAAATAGAGAAAAAAGAATCAATTAAAAATATTCAAGCGCTTTTAAAGAATTCAAAAGGGCCCATGGCATGGTCCATGTGTTGCGAACAATAATGAGCACTCGCACACTTCTCATGGGGCTTGCGAGAATATCCCGGGCGATGCTGAGTAAATGCAATTCCAAATTATTCAAAGCGGTGGCAAAATCAGGAGTGTGAGGAGCCCAGTGACCAAACCCAAATGTTTGCACCTCGTCTGAGCAGCGTGTTGCCCCACATGGACTTTGGGACCTGTCTTTGCTGAAGGATGGACGGTGACCGCTGTTGTCACCCAGCATTGGGTCCCTGCAGAGGGGACAGGGGTCCGGGTGGAGGTGGGTGAGTCACCTGGGTAGTTTGGGATGAATCCCTGAAATCTTGGTCCAACATCTGCAAAGCATGGATGAAATCACTTCCATAACACGCAGGGATTCTGGAAAATGCTCATACTCAATAATAAGGATTACATACAGACCCTAGTTAGTGAGTGATGAGGTGAATTGCCACTGCCATGGCTGTAGATTATTTTTTGGTGTCTTTAGTGGGTTCTTGCATAAACGGCATCATGTGGTTGTGGGTCAGCAGTGCCCCTGGGTGGGACAGTTGCAGGGTGGTCACTCTACAGGACAGCTTTCTCATAAATGGTTTTTGTTCATGGGGATTGTCCGGTTTCAACATCTCCCTGGACCACATGCCACACCAGATGTGCCCCAAGCGTCCCCAATAGGGAGGGGGACGCTGTCCCCTCCTGCCAGCCCTGGGAAGGTTCTCAGCAGCTTCAGGAAGCCACTATTTCCTTCAATGAATAATGGCCCAAGGAACCTTGCTTTTGGGTTCAGTGTTTTCAAAACAGAAGTCAAAGACCATTAGTAACTTCCCCAAGCCGGAGCACGACTGTGTGTTACCACACAACTGACCACAAAATGACTTTATAAGACTGGAGGTGGCGTCGTCCAGGATGAAGCAACTCGCCCGGCGCGACATGGGATGTCGGTGGAGATGCTGGGAGCTGACTCAGGAGATCTGGGTACAGAGCCCAGTCCCTTAACCACAGTCCTCTCCTTCCTCTGACGTTCCCACAGCAAGGGCTGCTCCGGGGAGATGCTCTGGGAAGCAACGTAGCACTGAGCTACTCCTGGTGAGCTTCACCATGGAAATGATGGTCAGCACCAACCCCAAGGGGAACACGGGATGGGGCTCCTCAGCATCACAGCGCTGCTTGGTGTCCTCGGACCCACAGCTCAGGGCATCACTTCCAAGCGGGTTACGTTGACCAGCGTGATCCCCCATGAGTGGTTCCGTGCACGCCAGCACACACCGCTCAGTGGTCCCACCTGGCTGGAAGATGCTGGTCCCACCGGCGCCAGCCGTGAAATGGATGGAGAGGAGCAGGAGAGCCGTGTGCTCTGTAATTCCCAGCCAGAGGACTGCCAAGAGGAAATGCACTTCCCGTAAAGTGGGCGCTGTTACCGGCTTGTTTGCTGGAATTGCTTGAGTGGTAATTACGCTCTCTTAATATTGACATATTTAAATAGTTTTCAAGCATAGTAAGTGTCTTGTCCCTCTCCTCCGCCTTTTCCAAATTTCCGTGGTGAGCTTTCACTTCGAACAAGGGATTATCTGGAGGGGTGTGACTTGCCCACATCTTGTTTATTGTACGGCACGTCCAGATGTTTTGCTGTGTGTGGTGCCTTTGGATGTGCTGAATATTTGATGGCGCACAGCCCTGTAAAGGAGCCACGGGCGTCCCTCATGCAGAAAATATATAGAGATATATTTCCATCGTGCTGCTGCTTGTAGGAGTTTGCCGGTCACAGCCCCGGCTGATGCCTGGATCCCAATGGGATAACGTGCAGTGGCGTCAGCATCGGTCCCACAACATTTGCCTTTCATTTGTTATTTATCAGAAACCCTGAGACACTTTGTCCTGAGTGTGGTGGCCAAAAAAAGACCATTCCCTTCTTACGCTGTTTCGTGCGTGGGCCACTCTCATGGATGCTGCAAAAGGAGGGGTTTTTTCCTTTTTTCCCAGAAAAAGCATCTCACACTAAACACATGGTAGAAATCCGGGTTACTTAATGCCCCGAGCAGCCCTCCCAGTTTCCTCTGTCTATGGAACATCTCATGCGTGAATTTATCTTGGTGGATGCAGATCCTCAAATTTGGTACTTTTTCCCCCCAAAATACAATTTCTCTTTTCTCTTATGCTACATTGCTGCGGTTGTCAGTCCATTTATTCCTCTGAGCATCCATCCAGAGAAATATTCAGGCATGGCTTACACAGACTCCTGCTCCTCCCCGTCCTGGGCAGGCTCTGGCAGGAGTGGTCTTTGCCACCATGTCCTTGGGTCCCACCAGAGCGGAGCAGAGGGACAGAATCCCCTCCCTGCACCTGCTGCCCACGCTGCTGGTGACACAGCCCAAGATACAATTGGCTTCTGGGCTGCAAGTGATCCAACCTTGAGCCACGGGCACGTTTCACTTAAGCCAAGCATAACATTGGTCAGTTTGCTGCATGGCCTTGGGTCTAAAGAGAGAGGAGTTTCTCGTCCTTGTTTTGTGAAAGCCAAAACAGGAAAAACTCTTGTGCAGGCCACAAACCATCATAGCAAAGCTGGGCTGGAAAATGAGCAATTTCCCTGGAAATCTCTGTAAATGATGGAGGAAAGACTGCTCGTTCTCCCAAGGCTCTGGTTGGGTTGCATTTGCTTGCGCAAAAGGGGGTGCATGTGTATTTTAATCTACGTCAGAGGACTTTACGTACGTTGCCGATTAATACAGAGAATCGCATCAAAGAAATACCTGGCTGTCATCATCACCGTATCCTCCCAGCGTGAACGATCTTGGCAAGACCTTGAGCAGGCCCAAGCGTCTCAGGCCGAGAGCCAACAAAACATTCAGGACAAGTTTTTTCACCTCCTCGTCTTTCATCATCTCCAGCTTGCTGTCTCGAAGGTTGCTGTCAAGAGAGGAGAAAGCTCATAAGCAAGAACACTGTGAAAAATTGAAAGGGCAGCACTGCAGAGGCATCAGTAAAAATCCTAATCCCCATCCCAAGCCTAACTCCCCTGCATCTGGCCTTGCGCTGGGTGTGCACGGTGCCAAGCCGCTCAAATCAAGAGGGGCAGCCTCTGGTCCTCACGGTCCACGATGGGGTTGGCAGCACTGCTTGGGAGGAAGGGGTAGGAGATCACTGTCCCCAGCTTCATGAGCCCCAGGTTGTGGAGAGCTGGAGAAAAACCTGAGGTCATAGAATTACAGGATGGTTTGTGTTGAAGGGACCTTCCCAGCTCCCCAGTGCCCCCCCTGCCATGAGCAGGGACATCTTCACCAGCTCAGGTTGCTCAGAGCCCCGTCCAGCCTGGCCTGGGATGTCTCCAGGGATGAGGCAGGATTTGGGACATTTCAGAGATGTTCTCCGTCCTACTCTACCTTATTTTGGGGGGATGGGGTAGGGTAAGGGTCTCCCATGGCACGAACAACAGCCACCTCTGCTGACAGCTGCTGCTGGTGCCCACCAGTGAGGGGAAATAAGGGATTTCCAGGACCAGGGTGCAAATTTTTTTGACCTGAAGACAACTGTCATCCTCAAAGCTTATCAGAGCTGGTCCTGATGCTGAAGGACATCCGTGCAAACACATTCTTTGCTCTCTGTTGGCTGCAGAGCAGCTCAAGGCCATGGGTCAAGACACGGAATTTCAGGTCTAGGTTGGAGGGTCAGGCCTGGGCTGGAAGGAAGGCTTTAGGACTTGATGCTGGGGGACAAGCTGCTCTGTCAGCCCCGGCGTGAGGAGCAGGGAAGGAGCAGGTTTCTTTCTTAATTTCAGCGGGAGCAGAGGGTTATACAACAGCCAGACAGATGGAAATGTCACAACAGCAAGCTTGGCAGCTGCACAAACACAACTAATCTGCCCTCCTTTAGCGCTCGTAGCCACAACATAAACATAACGCGCCGCACAAGGTAATAGATGAGGTAAATCCGTCATCGGCAGCCTCATTACACGGGACGCGCTGCCTCGCTGCCCGCAGCTCCCGCTGCCCAGCACCCTCCTGTCACCCTCCTGGAGCCCCAGCATGGCCAGCTCGGCTGGGATGGCTCGAACCAGCCTGGAAAAAGCTTGGCATCCCCCAGATACCTTGCCCTAAATGTAGCTGAGATGCTACCTGTGGTCCATACTCACCCATCACTTCTTTATATATGTGATGTAGTGTAGGGCACCCACTGAAACCCAGCGATGCCTCCAGTCATGGCCCTTCAACAGGTAGGGTGATGACCTGAAAGAGAGTCATCTTATAGATAGAATAATGAATAATAATGGTTATAGCATTACCAGAGAAGGGAACGGAGCTGGGGAAGGGGCTGGAGCACAAGTGTGATGGGAGCGGCTGAGGGACCTGGGGGGTTCAGCTGGAGAACAGGAGCTGAGGGGACACAGGGACACACAGAAACGGCCTCAAGTCGCACTGGGGAGGTTTCAATTGGATATTAGGACACATTTATTCATCTAAAGGGCTGTGGGGCATTGGAACAGGCTGCCCAGGGCAGTGCTGGAGTCACCATCCCTGGAGGGGTTGGAAATGCACACAGATGAGGTTCTCAGGGACATGGATTTAGAGGTTGACTTGGCCGCATTGGGTTAATGGTTGGACTCAGTGATATTTAAGGTCTTTCTTTTCCAACCAAAATGATTCTATGATTCTATGTTTGTACTTATTATATATATACAAATACATCCAAGCTGCCTGTTTAGTCTGAGCCTTCCTAGTCAGCGTATTTTCTTCCTAGTTATTAGCTTGTTGGGTCAGGACTATGGGTTGTGGTTTATTCTCTAGCACTGCTCTTCCATGGACTATCATTTGGCTCACAGTCCATGACATCAAGCAGGAAGACGCTGCTTAAAAATGGCTGTTTCTCCTCCAAATAGTCAAGAAGGCCCTTTGCCATCTGCATCTAGCAGATACGCTCAAATGGGGCATCAAACCATCTGTGCCCGTGCTCCAGCCTCCTACCTCCTCTCCTGCTGTGAGAAGCCACAGGCCAAATTCTGTGCCTTTCTTCTTCGGTAAAGGACTTTTCAGGACAGCATCAGCTCCAGCTTCTCAAGGCCACCCTTGTGGCCACAGTGACCTGGACATGAGTCCCTTGGTCTTGGTGATGTGGCTCTGGTGCGGTTGTGTGTCCCATGTAGCACACCTAATTTAACAGAGAAACGCAACCCTGTGATAAGTAAAAACATCTGGCAAACATCTTCTGGATCTACATAAAGACGGACATGCTGCAAATCCACCTCCTGGCCAGACTACTTGCTCCACCAGAAACAGTTTCCAGTCCAAATCTGGCCAGATTCTGCTGCGTGAAGAGTGGGAACATTTGATAAACTCAGTTCCACAGAATAACAGAATGGTTTGGGTTGGAAGGGACCTTCAAAGCTCATCTAGTCCAACCCCCTGGATGAGCAGGGACATCTTCAACTATTTATTTGCTCCTTCCATAAAGGCTTTGTAAGATGTGCAAGTGGCCTCTGAAACTGCCAACATGTCCCCCAGAAAAACACGGTAAAAAACAACGAGAAAAGACAATGAAAGACAAGAGGCAATCCTTCTCGTGTTCCTCCAGGGCTGCTGCGGACACGGGGCTTTATTTCTCCCCCTGCTACGTTTGTCAGGAGCTGCTGCTTTCCCAGCCCCAATTTGCTTGGTCAGGAAGGAGGAGAAGCCAAGCGAGGAGATAAAGGCAGCCTGAAGTTTTATGGCCATTGTTTAGGTCAATAACGTATTGATTACGTATTTTGCGGGCTGAAAGGTTGACCTTTTAAAGGCCAATTGGCGCCTGCGAGATTTGATTTAGGAGAAAGAAAAGAATTTAAATTTAATTTTCACTTCCTATTTCAGCCGGGAGAAACTTGCAAGGTTGCAGACGCCAAAGCCGCTTTTTCTTGGGGGGAGGCTGAGGGCTTCTTTTATTTCTGGAGCCATCACAAAGAGCTTCGTTTCAGGGTGAAAACGGCTCTGTTGTTCGCTCTGCTGCTCAGCACAGTACAACACACAAGGCGCCAAGCAGAGTATTTAATCTGAAGCTTAGCCAAGTAAAAATGTATATATATAAAAATATAATATATATAGTAATATCTATTATAGAATATATAATATATTTTAGATAGAAAAAATATTTTATATATATATTAAAAATACATATACTGGATATCGAATATTAAGGAATGAAGGGGGGTTTTCCCCTCTGTAGGAACAGCCCGAGCAACAAAACACCATGCAAAGCCGTATTAGGAAAACCCCCACATTTTTAGGCAATTCTCGGTGACCGATTCTCTGCCCACCATTTATTCCCCATTCCCCCAGTGAGGCGCCTTTGCCACACCGGTCCCCAGGGCCACCATCTGGGTTGCAATCCCTCTTTCCCCACTGGTTTTGCTGACCTGGAGAGGCCACTGGTCCTCGAGCACCTGGTTTGGAAGGGGCTTTGAGTTTTCAGATCCAATTTTGTCCACGGGTGGTTTATTCACATTATTCTCTGGTTGATAAAGTCCTGAAATAGGGACGTCCAGCTCTGCTGGTCCCCTGGACCCTGAGCATCTGCACGGGGCAGGATTTGGGGGGTGATGGCATTGCAGACTGGGATGCAGGACCTGCATCAGGAGAGGGGACAGACCCTGATGATGGTTTCAGGGACAAAAATAGCAGCGGCAAGGCAAGAACAGCTGTTACTGGTTTAAATTGGCAGTTTGTAATAAGCTGTTTTGCTCTTTGAAAAACACTCATTGCATTGTTCCATAAACAGAAGGAGGGGCCAGGACAGCATCATCGGGGATGTCACCGTGTTTGTCACCGCTCCCTATACTCACAGATCTCCGGTTTTCTCCCAGTGCCATCAGATTCAAGGTTCTCAGAGCACAAAGTGACGATAAGGAAGGCTGAGGTCTGTCATTTAGTTTGCCAAGGCAGCTGGCAAAAACTTTATGTACAGCTGAACATTTCATCGCGCCTGCCAAGACATATTCATTTTGGATTAATTTTAAGACAGTTTTTAAAGTGATGATGAAGGATTACGCCGTGCGCTTCAGCAGCATTAAAGACAAAATATATCTCTCTCTTCTTTAATTTTGTCATTCAAATCGTCCCAGTTGGCAGCTCAGCAGCGTGTTTGATTTGCGATTATTTGGAGGGATTCACCAATAGTGACATTTCCATTTATCTGAGTACATGTAAGTGCTGGCACAAGCGGTGGGTGGTAGCAGCACCTTCAATATTAAACGTGGCTACTTGAAGTACTTAATTTGCAAGAAGGCACCACAACCCATAACAGCGTATGAAAATCACCCATCCAGCAATAACACAGCACCTACAAGTAATTGTTGACAAGCTTCTTGTGCTGCAGACTCAGCTGGAGCCTTGTGGTTTGGGGTTAACTATTCTCCAAGTATTTACAACGCTGTTACTCCAGGGTGGTCCTGGGTCTTGTTGGACTCGATGACCTTAAGGGTCTCTTCCAACCAAAACTACTCTATGAAAATGTCTTCCCAGTGAAGAGATGCTCAAATCTGTAGCCAGGGACAGGCAAAGAAGGATTGTAGCTCACGTGTTGTTGCTTTCGAGACCCCAGCTCATACAATCATGCAGCCAGTTCCATGATGACCTTCAATCATTAACTCCATGGCCCACAGCACCTCCTTGATCTGCTCCTGATGAGTCGTTGCACCCAACATCACAGCAGACGCGGTCAACTGAGGTTCTCAGAGTTGCCCTTTTGTCTTTGAAATATCATTATCTTCTGGTAACAGAACCGCTATCAGCGTAATGAATGACACTGGTGATGTGTGTTGATGTCTCACGGACAAGAACAACCACACTGGAGCACTCGGTGATGCCACAAAAGGCACTATAAATGAAACCGTTCTCAGAGTTTGAAGTCAACCTTCTAGCCAAACCCAAAATGTGAGTAAGATTAATAATAATTGCCAGCCCCATCCAGTATAACCCAGACAACCAACCTTGTGACATGTGGGACATCCTCCCACACAGAATTTAGTCTCAAGGGACATCTGCATCATACTGAGAGCTCACGGCCACCACACCTTCTGCTAGAAGATGCCCAGGAGCTGATGTCTCACCGTCCAGATGCTCAGGACACCCTGAGCAGATTTGCTGCTAAGACCTTTTTGGCAGTGAACCCAACTGGCTGCCCACAACTAACTCTTAATGGTCAAACTGGAGTGGCTTGGATGATCTGGAAGATGGGTCTAGACATCATCTCTGGTGGAGCTGAGGAGAACATCACTCCTGTCCAACCAGCCGACTGCAGCTTGCCAACGGAGCGGGTAGATATTTTCCTGTCCTTTAAATGACATTTGACTGCCAGAAATGGTAAAAAATTATCTGTGTCATGCTGCTGATTTTATGGATTATCTGCTGTGTAATAAAAGAGCCTTCGGTGCCTTTTGGGTGCAGGTATGTGCTTGATATAGAATTTAACCCAATAATATTGGCTGGAGAAACCTCCAAGATAAAAACCTTTGTGAAACAAGCAAAAGCTCCCCAGCTGTGGCAAGATTCGTGCCCTGGTCTGGATCTTAGAACACCAAGCTGGGCTTGGGGAGGACGGAGAGAGAGACCACAACTACGAACAGGAACGTAATGAGTAAACGGTTCCTTCCTCGGAATTTGATAACTCTGTCAAGGCTGTTGTGAGTCACTATCAGACCTGCACCTTAAATACTGTGATTGAAATCTTAGTAGGACCTATTAATAAATAATAATTCTAATAATAATTATTATAAGAATAAGATATATAATAACCTCCCCAAACCTCACAAATTCACAACAAACCAAATACAAACCTAATTCTGACAGAATTACAGGTACCAATTTCTAAAGCTAGAGGGGCAAGGGGGCCAAAGCTCTGCTGATGGGTAAAGACAGGAAAGGATTTCCAGTGCTCAAGTGATTATAGAAATGCGATTGTACAGAAAACTGGTCTCCAAGGGCTTTCACAGACAGAGCCCAATCAATCAAGACAGAGACCAGGGCTGACTGACTATAAAACGGCATTTGACCTTTAGTTGGCTGAATTAGACAACGTGTGTGAGGAGAAAACGGAGCCACCCAGTAGAAGAGGTTGTACGAAAAGCTTTAGAGTTTCCAAAGAAGTGAGGGGGGTTGTTTGCTTCTTCCTTTCATGTTTAACTGGGAGATCAACAATCTAGCAGCCATGTAAAAAACTGTTTTGTTTTCCTGTAACTTGCCTGACACTCTATGTTAGGCCAGTAGGGTCAAGAAATGCCGTGAAACCTGGAAGGTTTTTGGACTGCTTTTGCCCATGTTGATGACAGTCGACTCATTTGTAGGGCAGCAGGGAAAAAGAATTGTTGTAGCTTCCAACCCGCCACCCAATTTTCAAAGCCTCCTCCGAGCTGCACCTACCATGAGCACAGAAGTTGAGTTGGCCAAGAGCCCTCTGACAGGTGGGATTCAGCAGGATGTTGTGGCATGACACGTCCCTTCCCTCACCAAGCATGGATTTAAACAATCATCTACTTAATACAATCAATAAAACAATGTTATTTTGATTGCATATCATGGGGAATGTTATAAACCCTCATGCACCTTAGGTCTGATGACCAGACCAAGACCAAGACCCGTTGGCCGAATGTCACCATGCAGCTTCTATCACATAAAACAAATACAACTACAGCCCGTATTTACTTTTTGTTTTTTATTACGCATAATAAATCCTTCACACAAAATAATGAAAAGGATCCCTAAGGTGACACTTTACAGATCTGAAGGAAAACAGAGTGTTTGTGACCGTGCCAGACTGCAGACTTCAGATCCGCATCATGCTCCAGCTCTTGGAAGAACCAGGGGGACTAGCACGGAATTCAGCATAAATCTTGGTCTGGCCCTGCTTTTTCAGCTTTGGATTGTAACTCCAGCTGTTCCAAACCAGCTGGGCCCTGGGAGCATCACATATTAATTAAATTCACAAGGAAATTATGCCATTGGAACGATCCCGTTCCTTCCGTGCTTCAATGTCACCACAAGGCGATGGCGAGAAATAATTGACTCCTACATTGATTCAGCAGCTGGTTTGACCTATTCTATCTGATTGCTGCTTTATGGACTCTTCTCTTAGATTAAAAAAAGCCCTTTTCAAAGGAAAAAAACCCAGGTTCTCTCCAGGCTGATAAACCTCTGCTCTGCCTGAGCTGTTTTGCATGAAGTTCTCCCCACTCTGAGGTGGAAGGTGCTCATGGGGCAGCGTAAGACAGATGAAAACTGAAGCCACAGGTCACAAGTGCATCTTCAGCCTGGCCTCCCTGAGGCTGGACGGCTCTGCTGACTCACAAACACTCTCGGTCTTTTAATAAAGACAAAGTTACAGATCACTGCGATAACCAGGAAGAGTCGTTGCCCTTTGACGTTTGCTCAAAGGCCAAAAAAATATCCCCATGTAAATCCGAAAACCAGCATAAACTTATGTGCAGCTCAGTCACGGTTCATTCATTTCTCACATTTTCCTACGAAAAACTGCGTTTCCAGTCTTACTATTGCCTTTTCTTCTCAAAAGTGTTTTTCCTAAATGCTCCTAGGCTGTTTATGTTGCTTTGGAGTTATATTTAAATAAATCTGGAAAGCTGCTTGCTCTTTTTTTAAAGCCAACACTTCCGATTGTGTAGGATTCAAATGGACTTCCCACCTCTAAGTAAGCAGATTAAAGTACAATCCGAGCGCATCCTCCAGGGCAAAAAATAAAGGTGCAAGAAATTCTATGTAAAGCCACTTGAAGGACTGAATTCTTCAGGTCAATAAACAGAACATGCTGAAGCAGGCAGTGAGCACCGGGGGTTGCCACCTATGTTTAGGACCGAATTCCTTGATGTTTTATATTTTGGCATGCAATGCACTGCTGACAGTTCTCCACATAGCAGCATGTGGGATTTGCGTTCAACGCGTGTGCAACAGGCACCGTTGGGAGCATCCCCAGAGCAAAAATATCATCCTTATTTTGAAAAAAACGTTCTTTCCGAATCAGGTCAAGCCATTTCTTGTGTTCTTCCAACTGCGGAAACAGGTATATCAGGAAAGGACACTTGAAAATAACAACAAAGAGAATTATTCTACATTCACATACATTTATACTTCTGCCGTAAAACCTTTAATAGCAAACGGGATTTTCAAAACAAAGCTTTTTCAAGCATCCCCATGACACCGTCACCATTACAAAGTTTTACGGGACGTTGGCCTATCTTACAATCTTTTAACTATTTTCCTTGGAGATGTTTTTCCCCGCCAACGTGTTTTATTTCCAGGAACAACTTTAGCACAGTAAAACAAGTCTGCAAGGGACCTGACTCTTCAAGTTGGTGTTTCTAGCCCTCGATAGAATATTTGCCAGTCAAACAAACAGGAAAAAAAAAGACTTGCTACTGAAAATCCTCCCACAAACATTTTGACACCTAAAACAAGTGTTTTGAATCTGCCTGGGAGCTAATCTGATTAATGTGCTGCTTGGAGTTCATTCGGATGACACTGCAGACAGCAATTAAATGCCAAAAAAAAAAAGCATGGGATTAGGTAACGAGCAACTCATGACAGAATCCAACAGACCACAGAAACCTTGCCCCAGCAAAGCCATCTCACTTGAAAGAAATGAAAATACAACTTCCAAATCAAAGGTCTGCAACCCCTTTCCTCATTTACCCCACGAAGTTAAAAGAACAATCAGGTTTGCAGGTGGTAGTAATGTCATCCCCTTTGTGTAAGGCCTCATTTTCATCAAACAAGCTCTAAATTATAAGATTATAAATACAAGGTTGCCTACAAGCCCTCAGTTCCTCACAGCACAGTCTGTCCAGCGTATTGGTGGCGATCTGCTTCCGAAATATCAATGTTGGACTGCACACTAGCGACGAGCGTCATTCTCCGTAAGCTTTGGGGTGAGAGGGTGCACGCTGGAAGGGGTCACGTATTCACACGCCGTGCGGAATTTCGTTTTCTGGGAGAAGACAAGAGTTGAGTTGGCTCGGTTGGGGCATCTCCTTCAGCCGGAGTCCATCGTGAAGAGCTGGATTTCATGCGGGTTCCAGTACAGGGCCACGGCGGAGTTGTAGACCAAGGACCAAACGTAGGGGATGAAGAATTCCTCGGGCTGCTCCTCCTCCACGTACTTGAACTTCAGCTCGGGAAACTTCTGCAACGAGAAAGCAAAGTCCGCTGAGGGAAGGTTTGCGTTTCTGTTTGCGAGCACACAGCCCGAGGAAACACTGAAGAGGTCTGGTGAAAAAAAACCATGGAAGGAACTGAACCATTAGACACAAAGGAAAATATTTACATGATAAAAAAATAACTCCTAATTTCTTCTTTGAACCAAATGCTACGTTGGCATGTTGCATTCAACTCTTTCACTGTTGATCACGCTCAATTTGGCTCTTAACAAAGACTAAACATGTGAATCCTTTACAAAACACAAAGGTCTTAAGGAAACCTGTCAGTTTTAGCAGCCCCACAAAAACAGGCTCGTACATGCACACACCTGTTCATCGCAGTTTTCCCTAAAAAGCATTTTGCTATTAATTGTACCAAGCTCCTTAGCAGGAGAATCTTTTGGAAAGACTGTAAGAATAAACACAGCCTGCGATATATTTTCAGGAATCCAACAAATTGACTTTTTCCTTCTCAAAGACTTTCTGGATGTAGAAGCTTCCAGGAGAGAAATGCTCATCAAGAAGCATGGTGGGAAGCGTGGCTCCACCGATGGGCTCCTGGAGGACACCTGCAACTCCGCTCTCTATTTTTGGCAGGTCATTGCCTCTGTGCCCTGGATTTCCCGTTGCTGAGGGACACACAGAATTACTCTAACAGCAAAAAAACCAAAAGGTCTAAAACCCTTCAGTAGAGATGTGCAACATGTCAGATATCTATCCCACGTCAGCCTCTAAGGTTGTAACCACGTAGACCTTATTTTCCAGTTTTCTCTCATTTTTCCCCTCCCAAAGCAGCACACACACGGCAAACCCACTGCGTGCCCTCTCGGTAAGCGCATGTTTGGTTGAAGAGCTCAGCCCACTTTGTCCTGCACTCTTCAGTCCTTTAATCTACTTCTAAATGTTGCCTGTGCCAAGAGCTTGGCAGAGTCTCAGCTAAAACCTGAGTGACAGTGATCACTGGGGTAAGATAAAACACGATCCGTTTTATTATTTATAAGGCTGTGGCTAAGGCTAAGAATAACCTCTCTGGTGTGACATGATCAGAACAAGCACAGCGATGGCCAAGAAGCCTCTTTGCCCATAAATAATGAAGGGATAACCTGATGACTTTTTTTTTTAAGTTCCAGTGTCCCATTTCCTTGCGTTTAGGGTACAAGACCCTTCTGGCTGGAAGAGTTTCTTTTGAAAGGGTGTTTCTTGGCTTTCAGGGTTGTTAATTTAGTTTTTACACAGGTTATTTATATTTTTGCAGTCAGAGAACATGGTAACTACCCCACTGCTTATTTGTGTTGCTTCTGTTACTAGAGGAGTTTGGTGCAAACGCCAAGTGTGCAATTTACACCAAGCCAAAAAGGTGCCATCCCCTGTATGACAAACATGTCTCCATGGACAGCTTCATTCAACCAGGCTCTGAGCAGCCTGAGCTGGTGAAGATGTCCCTGCTCATGACAGGGGTGGCACTGGATGAGTTTTGAAGGTCCCTTCCAACCCAAACTATTCAATAATTCCATGACTGATGAGGATATTGATGTCATGTTCCAGGATGCTCCAAAGCTCTGGAGCTGCTGTGGTTTGGCTGATGTTGGGGTCAGGTCCTTCATCACAGCTCTTCATAGCTGGACACCAATATTTTCCCTGGGAGGAAGCATTTTGGCCATTGGTGTGGCTGTCACTATTGTACTTGATGACTTAACATGCGGGGAGCTCATCCCTAGAGCAATCAGGAAGGGAAGGAGGAAAGTGCTGTTTCCAGCACTATCACCTTAGTTTAAGAATCACAGAATAGAATCACAGATGGTTTGGGTTGAAGGGACATTCCCAGCTCCCCCAGTGCCCCCCCTGCCGTGAGCAGGGACATCTTCACCAGCTCAGGTTGCTCAGAGCCCCGTCCAGCCTGGCCTGGGATGTCTCCAGGGATGGTTCATCCACCACCTCTCTGCCCAACCTGGGACAGGCTCTCACCACCCTCAGGGACAACAATTCCTTCCTCATGTCCAGCCTGAATCTCCCTCCTTTAGTTTAAACCCATCACCCCTTGTCCTGTCACAACAGGCCCTGCTCAAAAGTCTGTCCCCGTCTTTCTCATAGGCCCCTTTCAAGCGCGGAAAGGAAGAAATGAAGGCAGCTCAAAAATAAGGTTGTTAAAGTTGCTTCTACATAAAACTGCTGTTGAGTTCAAAGCCCAGAACCTCTAAGGTACATCAGCAAGTTTCGTTTCCTGTGTCAGACATGCAGTTTGTGGTCGAGAAGCTCCCATCGCCCCTCTGTGCCCCTAAACCAGTTTCTACCACCTCTCTACAACCCCTCCTCCCCTGCTCTGTTTGGACCAGTTTGTTTAATCTCCCACATCACTTTGTTTCCTCACTCTAACGTATCATACCCCAGACACTCACCCCCATCTCTAATTCCCTGTTTTCTCCCATCCCCAACTCCCTCCCGCTGTATCTTCATGATCTCTCTTTAGTGTATCTTTCTATTTTATACTCAGGTTTTCTTGTTTCTCATCAGCTTGGTGAGATCCTTCTTTTCATTACCATCCCCTGTTCCTTCCCATCTTGGCTCCAAATCCTCGAGCACTACCCACGTTCCCTCTCTGCCACTACATCCCTCTTCTCAGGACACCACGCTTCTTTCATCAAATTAACCCTCACCCCAATCAAGCCCTCATGTAGATTTTAACCATTATTATTATTATTTTTTAAACCTGATATTCTACTCTGTTTCTCCCCAGCGTAACCTTCCCCACTTCCCTCCCAAACGCTTCCTGACTTGTGGTTGGCGCGGACAGGAACACGTTCGGTTCGGCGCTGAGTCAGCAGAACAAAGGGTTAAACCTCATGATTAAACTGCCACGACATTTCCTAGCAGAGCAAAACCCTCACGCAGGCGTCCTTCTGCACCCCAAATGCAGCCTGGAGTAGTTCTTCTGCGAGGGAAGGGGGAAAAAAGTGATTAAAGACACTAATTTGAGTTGAATTAAACACAGATAATTGTTTTATGCCTTCAGGATCACAGATTATACTGACTGTTGTCTGCAGACACTCTGGTTTGGGACCATTCAGGACTTAAGAAACACCTGAAGCTTTGAAACAATAGGTAAAATTGTCTTAGAAATTCCAATAGTTACATCTGAGATGCTCAGCTCTTTCTATCCCATTATCTCTGCTGGAAGAAAAGCCTAAAATAAATCAGATAGCATTCATATTGTCAGGCAATAACAGTCAGGCATTGATTTTATTATTAAGTCTTTCTTCAAAGTGATCAATGTTGGCATCTATTGTGATCGTACCGTAGCAATTTAATAATCAATTTTAGATTAAAGACTGTAACTCACTGCAATCATCCCAGACTCTCTCACACTAAACATATACCTTGAACAGTCTGCAGTTTTATAATGCAAATGTAGAGAAGGAGATTTTTAAGAGAGATATAATACGTGTTGCCATTATATTAAAAAAAAATATATTAAAAAAATTGATTTCCAGGTCGGTAATTCACACCCAACTGCAATGATCCATGGTTGGGTGGTGGCTATGGCTTCTCATGGATTAAAATGAGAAATTCTAGAGGCTCAAGCATGGAGAGAACTTCTGCACCAGGCTCTGTATTGCAAGATTTACGCCTGTTAAAATAAAAAACCTCTCCATATCGTCTCACTACTGGGGCATTCACCGAAAGCAAAATTTGTTGACATTCAAAATCATCAAATCAAAGTAACTTCAAAGCATTTCTGCTTTATCAGATTGACTTTAAAACAACTTATCACAGGCAAGGGTTGAACACCACATAAAAAAGTTGACCAATGCCATAAATCTTTAAGATTTTGGACAGATGGTAATTCAAGGAATGTTTAAGTTCAGCTCTGTGCTCTTGGTCTCCTGCGCATTCTGCTTCCAAATAAGCAATTGGGAGCCTTTGCTGTGTGACACCCAAATGAACGTGATTTTTAGCACTTTCTGAGAAGAGGGACCAATCTGAGGCATCTTAAACAGTAATCCTAATAACACAGGAAACACCTTGGCATGGGATAAATAATCTCTTTTTTTTCCTTCACAGCTTTTCGTTCAGGAAAGACGGACAAATTCTCCATTACCCACGCACTTCGCTATTTAAGCTTTTGAACTCATTGCCCTGCCATAAATGAGTCCAGTGGAGCTGTTATTTGCATATTTATCCAGTGGTTACCGGAGCAGAGACAACCCCAGATGGCTTAAAACAAACCGACCCGAGGCAATACTTGAAAATTCAAGAGCCGGAGGTAACGCGAGGATTCGAACGGCACAATTTAAACACAGACAACACTTATCAGCTCTGGCTCATCAACCCACAGTGGCACCTTATCTCGTTTTCTCCCGCCAGACAAAGCAGAAGTCAGATTTTAGTGGTCGGGACAAGCGTATACAACCAGACAGACCGAGAACTCTGCAGACTGTCTGCTCCGTCAATCACACGATTCGATGAAAAACCACAGGAAGTCCGATGAACAGATGCAGAACTGAACGGCAATAACTCCCCTACCGCAAAAGTTCAACGACATGGTTGTTTTTGTTGTTTATTGTATATTTTTTCTGCAGTTAGTGATGGGGACGATAGCATCAGTGCCAGCCAACAGCCCCTGGTGCAGATCTAGGCAACTCGGTGGCATTGGAGCTACTTGGGCCATATATTAAATAAAGAAAAAATCCCCCTTATTGGATATAAAGCAGCCTTTGTCAAAAAAACGGGGCAGTCGCCGTGGAAAAAGAACAAAGTCAAAGAATTTGATTAACATAAAACTGGAGAATCCTCTTTTCCTTAAGTCCTTGGTTCGAAACGCTGGTTTCTGAAACAAAACCCATCAAGGCGAGTTGGTATTTTCAAAAGTGTGTGACGAGTTTAGGAGGAAAGTGCCATTTCCAAAGAAGTGTGAACACAACTGAGAGTGAAATTCATGTTAACTCGCCATCAATATGAAGCTTCAAAGTCTTTCTGAAAATGGGATTTGTGTGAATTTGAAAAGCTTACCATGAATCTTGTTTGGTAACCTAATGACATGTTGGCAAATTATGTGTTTCATATTGCTTCAGTTAAATACAGCGGTATTGCCTGGGGAGCATCTGCAGGATTGGACCTTTTTAGCAAAATACATCAACTGGCAAAGAAAAAAAATATAAGGGTTCAGATTCAGCACCGTAACAGGTCATTATTATAGGTGAATTAGTGATTTTTCCACCCCAGCAAGGTTTATTCCCAAAACACACCTTGCACTGAACAGACCAACCTGTAAGGAGTTTGAGTTGAGGGAGAAAATTTGTATTTGTCTGCAAAATCCAGAATCCACAATGAAATCTGGTCCCCAAAATCCCAATCTGAGTCAAATTAATGGCCGATGGTTTTGAAAACAACTCTACAGTCATGGCTGCTACATTATTCGTGGTATTGATATATATAAAAATATTCATATATTTACTTTTTTATATGTTTTAATGTATTATTTATATAAATGTAAGCACTTAAGTGCTTTGGCAGAGCACAATTTATGGAAGAAAACTTCTCAGTACTTGTCCTAAGATACTGATACACTGAATTTTTGCAATTATTTAATTATTCCAAGGCAATAATGCCATTTCATCTTTCTCCGCTTCACATCTACACTGTTTCTCTCTGACTTTTAACTGAAATTTAACAAAGGCAAGTGTAGAGTCTTGCATCTGGGCAGGAATAACCCCAGGTTCCAGTATAGGTTGGGAAATGACATATTAGAGAGCAGCGTAGGGGAAAGGGAGCTGGGGGTCCTGGGGACAGCAAGGTGACCATGAGCCAGCACTGGGCCCTTGTGGCCAGGAAGGCCAATGGCATCCTGGGGTGTATTACAAGGAGGGTGGTCAGTAGGTCCGAGAGGTTCTCCTGCCCCTCTGCTCTGCCCTGGGGAGACCACACCTGGAATCTTGTGTCCAGTTGTGGCCCCTCAGTTCCAGCAGGACAGGGAACTGCTGGAGAGAGTCCAGCGGAGGGCAACAAAGATGATTAAGGGAGTGGAGCATCTCCCTTATGAAGAAAGGCTGAGGGAGCTGGGGCTCTTTAGTTTGGAGAAGAGGAGACTGAGGGGTGACCTTATTAATGCTTATAAATATATAAAGGGTGAGAGCCATGAGGATGGAGCCAGGCTCTTCTCGGTGGCAAACAATGACAGGACAAGGGGTAATGGGATCAAGCTGGAACACAAGAGGTTCCACTTAAATTCGAGAAGAAACTTCTTCTCAGTGAGGGTGGCAGAGCCTGGAACAGGCTGCCCAGGGGGGTTGTGGAGTCTCCTTCTCTGCAGACATTCAAAACCCACCTGGACATGTTCCTGCGCGACCTCACCTGGGCGTTCCTGCTCCAGCAGGGGGATTGGACTGGATGAGCTTTTGAGGTCCCTTCCAATCCCAAACATACTGTGATACTGTGATACTGTGACTTAAGACACAGAGTCAATGTGGCTTGGGTGAAATATCTGTGCGGGTTACACCACACCTGCCTGATATCATCTTTGTTGTCTTCTTGGGTTTGAGGCACCAACGGCCCAACAGGAGACGACGGTGAGGAGATACAGGATGCAAACAGGAAACCTGCTCGACGAAGCACGACCTGCGCGTCTCGTTCGAAGATCCGCGGGGGGAACGGGTACAAATGTAACGGCAGAGAAGAACACAAGCGGCTCGGAGCGTGTCGGGAGGTTTCGAAACAGAAAACTCGAGATGAGAAGAAGAGGTTGAAAACAATCTAAGTGCAGGCGAAATATCGCCAGTGTATTAGAAAACGACATTTTTCCCAGGGAGTAAAATTGGAACATTCAATAAGTAACCTGTGGTCACCTAATGAGATACAATGTTCCTGGTGCAAAAGGGTGGGGAAGATTTATCTATAGAGGAATCAACCCTTCCAGCCAAGTTAGGATTGTTGAGATGCAATTTCAGTTTCACTCAGAATAAAGGTGTGCACAACCACAGGAAAACAAATGCACGGCGAATTTGAACTGAATGACCTGAACCACCACTGGAGAAGCAGATATGCCCCTGTCGAGAGTTCAGAAATTGACATTTTAAAAAAGATTTTGGTCAATTTTGGAAAAAATCAACCAAACAGCTGTGCCGAAATGTTTCCTGGTGAAGACGCAATGATTTAAAAAGTGAAATGTTTGCAGTAAACCTGCCAGGGTGCAGAAGTTTGCGAAGCATCACGTTGCTGAAAATAAAAGATATTGTATTTCCAGGATAGGTTGGCAAACACTGACAGCTTTGAAGTCCTTCTAGATAGTCAGGGATGCACATATCTACATCCTTATTTCCCTTGCAGCTTGGAAATATTGCTGATAAATAGCAAAAACTTCTAATCACGCCACAGAAATTATTTTTGTTTGCATACAGAGTCGTTAATCTGCACAAATTCCGTATATACTGTACAAAAAGTATAAATTCGAGCTTAGGATGAGGCGACCTCAGAAACATCCGACTTGTTGGCTACTTCTAAAGAGAACAGTAAATAAATTAGACTCCTGGTCAGAAAAATTAGCTGAAAATGTGTCACCTGAAGAGCTGATCCCCCTGAAAATTCCTTAGGTATGAGAAAACAGCTTTGTGGATATTGTGTTTATGTGGAAACTTTTGGACAGGAAGAAACGATGGAGAAAACGAAAGACTAAAGCAGGACTCTCATATTGACATACTGTTAAGTATCATTAACCTCTACATATCATTGTATTATACCTCACAATTTAAGGATTCATAATCAAAATTTATTTGCCATGTCAGGATTATTCTGTATACCGTGTTGTTTAGATTAATATACATTTATATCAGAAGATTTCCAAGATAACAGCTCAACGTCTCGGAGACCAGAGAGTGCCAGGGAACGGTGACAGGAACATTACAGGGTTGTTTGCAGCACTGAAGAAAATATAATATATGCTGGTTTTGGCAAATAATAAGAAAAAAAAGGACTAGAGGACTGAATAAAACCCCAACAACTAGAATAATCCCTGGACCTATTTCTCAGCTGCATTAAAGGGCACCACCACACAAATGGGGATGAACTTATCAGAAAAATTCTATCGATATCAAGTGGATGTAAAAGTCTTCTTACCATGGGATTTGCAGAAAATTCATGTTTTATAACAGCAGACTCTATTTTCACCAGTGCTAAGGAAGATGAAAACGAGCATATTTGCAGCAAATATTTGTGATAAAACTGGAATGCATTTAGAAATCAATCATTTGCTGCCAACTTCATACAGAAGATTCATATGGTTGCTAAAAAAACGTGATGATATTAGGAGTAGATTTTGGATGCTGCTATGAGTCACAATTAAGTCAATGGAGGTTTAGTAGGACCTGTAAAGAAGGGCTTGGACATAATGCATTTAATACATCTCAAAATTAAAATTTTTGGTTCAGGACTTGCCAGAAATCAAAATAATTCCTCCCATACAATTTAATTATTTGCAACAATGCAGAGGAACTCGAAGGAGGGTAAAGTAGGGGTGAAAAAGGCAAAGTCTTTTAGGTGAAGAGAGAAGAAAGAGTTAACTCGTGTATCTGGGCTACAAATTCTGCTCCAGCTTCTGGATAAAAATTATGGATCTGTGCTCCCTTCATCAACCATTTTATAAAACAAAACCGATGTTATAAATGCTGACCAATATGCCAGTTTTCACATCAGAGGCAACTACCTGCTAATTATTCCCTGAAAAGCAAACTGCACGTTTTTAATCCAATTGATTTAATTTATTAAACTTTCACAATAAAGAAAAACTCACCTGAATAGTTTTAAAAGGGTTTATGTACAACGGTGAATAATCAATATATACTAACGTGTAGCTATATACTCAAAGACACAGTGAATCTACACAAATTTTAGAGCCGATTATACATTTTAAATTTCTAGCAGCGAGTGCTACTGTTTAAGTCACAGCAGCTGTTTTGATTTTGACAGCAGACTACTTTAAAATATGAGGAATGTTGTTTATCATGTAAATATTAATATAACCTAACTGACGACTGCTCCACCTGGGCTAACTCACCATCCCATCGTGCTAAACCAAAGCCCAGATAAACCTCTCCTCCTCTTCTAGTCCCACCAAAGCCTCAGAAACTGTGCAAATTAAACACTTGCCATGGTGTGTGCCACACAACCAGCAACGCAAAATGAGCCCAGGGTGTTTGCAATTAAAGAAACGGTTAAATTTCAACAACACGACCCATATTTTTGTGTTTTGGTAAAGCGGTGAAGCAAGAATGCCTTGCTACAAAAGGGACTCACTTGTCTGGACCACTTACAAACACTGACCCAGCTTCCTAATATGTAAATATTACCAATTTTTGACTTTTTTTCTAGGAATTGTCATGCGCAGGGTTAGATTTTTCTTCCCCCACCCTCAAAAGGAGCTGGAGATTTCACCGTCCGTCTTTACAGATTGTACCACCTTGAGCTCGCGGGTGGAGAGTTGGTGACCACCTATGAAGCCTCTTTGCATCGATTTTCATCTCATTGCTCTTCAGGTTCTGAGATGGGAAAGAAAGGTGACAGACAGCACAAACCACATTAATTTCATAGTTTTAAAGGATTTTTCCTTTTGGAAACTACCTACATGGGCCCTCTCTGCTGCCCTAACGCAGCCTTGGGATTATCCAGTTGAAGCTTGGAAGCAGAAGATCAAGAGGTTGAAACTCTTGTTTTCACCCGCCTGCTTCTTTCAACCAAAATTCAGAGTTATAACAACGTCTCAATTGTTTGTCTTCTCATTTAGTTGCGTAGAACAAATTCCCCCAACGCAAAAGGTGGGAGAAGAGCACAGTGATTCAAGTTGGCATATTTTCCCAGTGATGGAGGTCCCAGACATGCTTTCACTGGAAATCAGTGTGATGCTGCAGCAACATCCAAAACATCCCACCAAGCCAAAAATCACATTATTTTTGACAACTGGGACCAAGCTCCTCTCTATTACCACTGCACAGAGGTTTAAACCAGCGCCTAGACTTTGGCTTTGTGAATCAACGAGGGAAACAACACCCCAATCTCCCCGTTGAGTTGAACACCTTCCGTTAGGCTGATGTCTACTACACATTTCCTCGTGAAAAAGGCACCTCGTGGCTTGTTCCTATGCGGTTTGTTATAAAGAGCAGCCACAATGTGGGAGCTGACGTCCTCCTCTGGTCCTTAGTACGCAGGATGACATGCCAAGCTCCAACATCCTTCCTCCCCCCGAGCACCCATGGAGGAAGATCTCCTTTAGTTTGTCCTTTTTTTAAAAACCTGAGCGAGCCAGGCCTGTAAATATTACAAAACAAAACAAAAAGATAACAATGACTTCAGAACAAGAGGCAGACTTGCCATTACCAGCTATTAACTCTCCGATCAGCGCAGCCTCGAAGCAAATCCTTATCTGCCCGAGGTTCGGGATGCGCTGACTAACGCTCCTATTGAGTCTGCAGACCTTCAGCTACCTCAATCTCCCCAAACTGGAAAACCTACCCCCCCAGTGGACATACTCCCTCCTTAAGTATTTCAAACCTCAGCAAACAGAGGAATCGTGCCCTGAGATGAGCAGCAGCCGCCCCGTTACACGCAGGAAATCCAATTTATTTGTCTCGAGGAGCGAAAGATGAAACGATAGTCAAAATTCTCTGCGGGGACGGCGAGACGAGGAATCGGTGCCAAATGCGGTCGTTCACACTCTTTATTCTGTGTATATGGACTTCACAGCTTTAAAAGTAATTACTATTTTATTTGCCCTATTACTGCGAGTCCTGTGAAGACAGACCCAAGCCAGGGGGGTTTAACTGGCCTCAACACATAAGCAAGGTGCCTTTTCTCAAATGGATTTTTAGGTTGTTCATTCTGTTCTATATTCTATTCTATATTCCATTCTATATTCTATTCTATAGCCAGGTGGGGCTTGGTCTCTTCTCCCAGGCATCAGCAATAGGACAATGGGGCTTCAACTTAAATTTAGGCTGGAGATAAGAAAGCAATTCTTTGCAGAGAGAGTGGTCAGGCATTGGAATGGCTGCCCAGGGAGGTGCTGGATTCACCTGGAGGTTTTTAAACTGAGATTGGCCATGGCGCTTAGTGCCATGATCTAGTCAATGGGCTGGAGTTGGACCAAGGGTTGGACTGGATGATCTCTGAGGTCTTTTCCAACCCAGTCCATTCTGTGATTCTGTGTGATTCTGTGATTCATGCAGGGCATGAAGGTTGGGATAACATGTTCAAATTAACTACTGAAAAAAGCGTTTTTCGATAATAGTAGCATGAAGGAAGGAGAAAGCGATCGCTACTAATGAGTAGGTCAATGATTCGGTCAAAGTGAAGGACATCGCTATGGGTCTTGCAGCTGGGCAATGGCATCTCCTTTGACTAATTATGGGGAGTAAGGAGCTGAGGACACCCAAAAACCTCATTTGCATGCTTGCTGTCCTCCTGCAGGCATCGGTTTAAAAACTAGCACCCTCCTATGGTGAAACTGCCCTTTTTTTAATGCAAAAAGTCACCTCAATCTGAAAAAGGGCCTCAAGTGAGCTACTCTTGTAAAAATGTATGAAAATTACTTGTGTTTTCTGATTTACTATGCTTTGGGTGCTGCACTTCCAGATTTGTTTGCCTTCACTTATGGCACAGATAAGCAAAAGGAATTCAAATAAGGTTTTGCTGCCCGATTCCGAGCTCAGAGCTACACGCACCACGGGAATCTCATGGGTCTCGCGTTAAGGACAACACATGAATTTAAGGGCTGTGTTCTTCTCCTAGTCTACTCCATAGATACAAATCTATATCCTGCAGGATTCCCCATCTTTCCTCATCTCCTGTGATCTAAGAGCCCATGGTGGTTGGAAGTGATAGGACAAAGGAAACGGCCTCAAGTTGCGCCAGGGGAGGTTGAGGTTGGATGTGGGGAACAATTTCTTCCCCAAAGGGCTGTGGGGCATTGGAACAGGCTGCCCAGGGCAGTGCTGGAGTCACCAGCCCTGGAGGGGTTGGAAATACACACAGATGAGGTTCTTAGTGACATCGGTCAGTACCAGGGGTGGGTTAATGGTTGAACCCAATGATTTTGAAAGTCTCTTCCAACCAAAATGAGTCTATGCAACACTTATCATTAGTAAAGATGTACTAGTCTGGTCATGAAGGACAAGAAGAAAAGCTGGCACTTGGGTAGCAGAGAGTCCAGTGGGGTTTGTGAGGGTAAGGAGCCAATGTGAGAACACGGTCAAGAAAACCCAACCTTGTTTGCAAGCTCAACAGATTGTAGGTTGAGTGCTATGAGCTTAGGGAACAATAAACCCAGCCTAAGTCCACATGGATTTGAGATTCAATGCAATAATTTGATATTACATATCAAATACAGCTGGAGTTAAGGCACTGTGACCGAAAGCAGCAATCAAAGAATCATAGAATCATTTAAGTTCGAAGAGACCTTTAAGATCATTGAGTCCAACTGTCAACCCAACAGCACCACGTCCTTAAGAACCTCATCTTCAAAGAACAAATTCAAACATAACTTGGTTTATCTTCTCCTCAGCCCTCATAGATTAATATAAATTGTTAATTAATTGCACTCCAGCCCTCCCACATCCATGGAGGTGTCTCCTCTTGCAAATATCGATCTCCCTTTGGAAAGCCAAGTCCCTTTTCCTACAATAACACTGAGTTTTGACCTGGTTATCAACCAACGCTACGAACAAATTGTCCTTGATCAGACCAATCCTAACAGTGGAGTTCTCAGCAGCGATGCTGATAATACGTGAGAAATCCCCTGCTTGGCCAGGAAAAAGCCATTTACATCACAAATCATCCGAAGCAGGAACAAACAGCCTGTAAATCAACCCGAGACAAACACCGCAACTTGTACCAAAGGTTGCGACAAAATTAATCTCCGTATGGGAACGCAGTTAAGGCAGCCGTCAGTTGACAAATTCCTCATTCTCACTTCTTCGTGTAGTCGCTGTAAACACTCAAGACATTTATCTAATTCATGCATTTAGTTAGAAGATATCTAGAACATTCCTGCTGTTCACGTTTAACCCAACACTGCAATGAAAGCTGTAATGTCGTTTGGGATTTACATTCTGTCCTCAAAACTTGATTCCTTGATTTAAATACACACAAACAGAAGTGAAAATGTGTCAAGCCACATGTTATGGAAACTTAATTTAAAAGACCAATTCAGAAAAAACAGCTAAAAGTGGAAGAACTGTTGGACTGGTATAATTGGAAACTGGTGACACGAGTTTTTGCTCCCTCAATCTTGTATTCAGTTGCTAATAACTCGCCAAATCTTACACTTCCGGGGATAAAATCATTGGTGTCTGCCACATTAATTCATATATTTTTAAAAAGAGTTTATATACGTATATTTTTATGGAATGAGAGGGTGTTTTTTTAATAAAAAAAAGTAATAAATTGATTTTAAATGCAACTCTTTTTGCCTTTCGACTGCCCCACCTATACTAAAGGTTTGAAAGCAGGGTTTGCAAATACCTGAGGAGAGAAGAAAAAGGAATCTCAGAGTGTTTTAGCGTCATTTTACACTGCGGTGCCTAAAGTTGCAAGATATTTGGAAACAACACGTCATGCACATGCGACGCATTTGGCACCGGACTTTTCATTAGACTCCCAGCATCTGCAATGAAGGGAAAGCTGCACAGCACGTGAGAAGCAGATTGAGTTGCAAAAGATGTAATAAAAGCATAGCGTGGGGTTTTTTTAGGGTATGTAGGAGGGAAACTTGGGAAATGTTATTTAGATTGAGTAAATGTAGGGTTTTCAAGTGAATAGGGGATGGGCTCTGGCTCGGAGCCCTCCCGTAAGATGCTCTGCATGAGGAGTTATGAGCAGCGTTGGGTTCCTGCCAGCAAAACTCTGCAGCTCCGGGCAGGGAAGCGCCTTTGTGCAACAAAACCACGCAGGAATCGTCATCCTGGAAAGTTAAGAGAGTTCAAATGATGTGGCAGGCGAGCGGTTCGCAGAACGGAATTCGCTTTGAGAAACGGAGACACGCAAAATGTTGTTTACCCCTGTCAGGATCCGTTACGACGGGGAACGACTTGGAGAGTCCCGTCTTGCTTTCCCATCCTCACTTCTTCAGTCTTTTCTTTCTGCTTTATATTTTATACGTCCTTCTTGTAGTATTTCCTTAGGCTAATAGAATCAAGCAATTTAAAGGAGCTGGAGACAAATGACCAGTGACACAAACCCAGACTGTTTGATATTAGAGTCTGTGTAAAGTTTCAATTCTCCTGCTCAAAGTCTCTATATGTCCCTGTCCTTCCTATAAAGTAAGAGAATGACCCTACATGTACCACTAACAAACAAAGTTGAGGGAATACTCGTTTTTAAATTGCACGGCTCAATCAAAGCAGATGCACTGACATGGGGCACCGTTTCAAGAGCTCACAAGTCTCATCGGGTATTTCACAAGCCAAGACCAGACTTCAGTTGTGCATAAGGAAATATTTGATTGATGTCTTTTGGCAATTTATGCTTTTTTTTTAGTGAGTGGAGCTTGTATGTCACCTCCTGGCCCTTTCCCTACACAAAGTTTGCAGAGCACTGAACATCAGTCCTGTGTTCATCACGACCGGCAATGCCTCATGCAAGGATGCTCCAGCAGCAGGACATAGAATATTCCTTGTCCTGGGTGACAGTAGGACAATGCCACCACTTACCACCTTTCTTCTCCTCCAGAACAATATTTCTAACAGTGCTTGTTCCTGATTATTCATTGCAAAACATCCTTCTGGGTAAAAACCGGTTGTGGCATCTTTCGCCGGACATGAAGATGCTGATGGGTCCCTCTCATGGTAGTGGTACAACCAGACTCTTCTGATTCAAGAAGACCATTGTTGCAATGGATTTCCCTTGTGTCCATTGCACAAATATGTTTCTGCTCCCTACAGGATGCATAAAGAACTACAGATTTATTTGTTTTAAGATTCAGATTTCAATACCTGGGTATTCTCATCCAACGCTGACTTTGTATTTGTTGCTCTATTTCAAGAGAAGAGGTAACCAGCTTCCATGAGAACATCACTGCTGCTTCTTGTCATTCGTTTTACCTTCATAACCCCTTCCTATTATTCAACAGTGGGCAAAAAGATGCTAATTACACCCTTAGCAAATGCTCCTATCAGTGCTGCTTGTTTCCAGGCTATTTGTCCAACAGCTTTTTCACCCCATTGCTTTTTGTTTTAGATGAACTTTAATCACAAATACGAATAAACAACTTTATTATTACCTGGCCACAAAAGGCATTTGAAAATGTAAAAGGGGGAAAAAATAAAGACAAAAAATCCCCACCAGAACAAACCACCTTTAACAACTGTTGTCATAGGACACTGTTCCATCTTCCAAAGCCTCTGCATGTAACTGCATGAATTCTCATCTGGTGTCTTAATGGGATGCAGTTAATTACCATCCCCAAGCTGCCCCAGGCAAAGCTGAGACATTAATTGGCTGCGGTTACAGGTTTTTGCAGCAGTGAAGGGACTAAGCCCAGCTTAGGAGAAACACACTGGGGAACGGCAAAGCTCTTGTATTGCTGATCACCCTCCTAGAACGGTTTATTTGCCCTTCTACACCTTTCTTGGTTTGAAGAATTAGTCTCAGAATCACTATCAATATATATTATATTTGCATTTATGCAATTAAATTGTTATTATTACCTACTACATTTCTACTTGCTGGATAGACAGGATCAACCTTGTCATCTAAACTTTTCAGTTTATTCTTAAAACTGGTTTTGGAGAATGAAAACACCATCCTGAGTTCTGTGGAAGGCTGACCTGTGTAACAACATTATCGAAGAGCTCTTCTGAAGCAGCTTGGGTAGCTCTAAATGAAGATGATTTAATTCCAATGTTATTGTTCAGCTTCGTAAAGCAATTCCTTTGGAATGAAGTGACCGAATCCCAAATAAAGCTCCCAGAAGGTAACTGGAAGAGTTTTCAGGGGTGGAGGGGACAAGATATCAAGCCTTTGTTTAAATAGTAGTCTCCATGTAGACAACAGCTTGGGAATAGGAGTGTCCTGAGCGAGCCCGCCCTTCGTCTTCGTCTTGGCCAAGGGATCTCATTCCTGAGCCGCGGAATCACTGGTACTCGAGTCCCTCGCTTGAGGCACCACCCTCCCAAACTACCTTGTGCAATACCCAGCTCTTGCCGCATTCCTTCGGCTCCGGATGAAATTCGTTCCTCTGGATTCCAGGAAGATTAAAAAAAAGCCCCACGAATGAGCAGGATGCATCTTTCTTTCTTAGAGAAGTGCGATCAAATGAGGAGGAGATAGGAAAAATATGTAAAATATTGGATTTAAAAACCACAACTGCCACCGTAATCCTGAAGCCAAGAAAAGCCTCACCAGTGCTTCTGAAAAATCTGCATTTAAAGTCTTCCTACACTATATTTACATTGATACAATTCTATTATTATTGCCCATCACTCCAAATTAGCCTATTTTCAGCGAGTCATTTATCTGGTAGGCATTAAAGAGAATTAAAATCTTGTGCAGGGGTTGAAGAAAGAAACCAGATTAAACTATTCAGAGTTTCCCTTGATGATAGTCGTGGTCTTTTTGGGATCATGACGGCTTCGCTGATTTTTCAAGATATAAAGCAAGTGTGGGTTTGAGCGTTAGTGCCACGTTGGCCATCAAGGGTGTCTCACCAATAGACATGAGGGATCTCCAAGTGTCCTCAGCGCTTCGCAACCTTCTGCCTCCCCTAGTTCAGAATGGAAAGGACCAATATTCTGAGATTCTCAGTAGGGTACACGCTACACTATTGAAAAATTTTAAGGAGAATGATATTAATATTATTAAAATACATTTTTAAAAAAATCAAGGAATGCCATATTTGTAATATTTTTAATCTAACTTCAGCTGTAGCGACAGCTCTGAAAGCATCTGATTTTTATGTCAGCGATGAGGCAAAGTCATCTACTTATGTTCTTCTGCGATGGCGTAACTTGCAGGACACGGGCTGCGACCAGGGTCCCTCGTGGCACCAAGTCCCGGAGACGTATACATGAGACTTCCATGGTTGCAGACGAGCTGTCTTCAGCAACTTTTTGTTTATGGACAAAGCATCCAAAATTGTAACGAAGCTAAATGAGCTAAGGGAGCTCTAAATAGTTTCACAGTGACCCATTCTTAAGAAAAAGGAGAGAGAGGTCTGATATAATAGAGTGCAAAGATTCTGTTTACAGGATCTCCATATAAGAAGCGATGAAATGAAGTGAGGGTGCATGACTTGCTACTGCCATCAATTAATGCAGAAACCACTTCCAGATGTAATAATTACCAGATGTGCACTGTGCTTTACCTCTAGGCTTATTCATTTCATCCACAGCAGGTTACGACTATTGATTGCATTAAAATGTATCGACGTGTTCCAATAGAAACGCTCCCGCTGCAACACGCCGTTGCACAAGTTTAAACGATGTGAGTGGTACAGAAACAGTCAACTACACCCACCAGCGGGGAACTTGCTCAGGGTGATTTCTCCATCTCCTCTTAAATACAGTTTTGCAACATGAAAGGCTAGAAATTAGCTCAGATGCTCAGGGACACAAATTCTAGGGTCTTCAGAGACAGATGTTGACCGCTGGATAATGGCAAAGTCACTATGAGGACCTATCAATATAAATGAATAAATACAAATAAAACAGCTCTTATTTCCCACTGGAATTTGCCCATATCCGAGTGCTGGCGACGCCGCAGCCTGAACTTTGGCGAATCTCACAAAAAAAGGCATTTGGATTTTTAAAAGTATATTTGATTTTATTTTTTCCCGAAAACTTGATATATAGCAAAAATGACATCCAAATAACACCTAAAAAAAAGTGGTGGTTGTGTTGCCTGCCCCAATCCAACATAAGACAACTGTGTTTCTAAATACACACAAAGACAGAAATAGGTTCAGAAACAACGGCAACCCTGCTTGCTTTAGGGTTTTTTTGTTGTCATCCCATCTACATAATTAAAGGTCTATTTCTATAAAATTCTGGTTAAGGCTCTATAAATTATAATATACAAAATTATTATGAAGGTTCTTTATATAAAAATTATTATAGATAAAAATTATTATAGATAAAAATTATTATAGATAAAAATTATTATATATTAAAATTATTATTAAGGTTGTATATAATTAGAATAAACAGTATAAATTCTAATGAAGAATATAAATTATTAGATACTATATAATGCTTTAAAACCTCCTTTTTACCCTTTTGTAAACAAAGCAGCATTGTTTGCATTTTTATTAACTCTTAATTTTCCCTCTTATACTTTGGACAATGTGTTTCAAGCAAGAAGTGTATTCTTGATTATTCAACTGTCCTAAAATGATATTTATATAGTCGCAAGCACGATGCAAAGGGATAAATGTTACATACATATAGGGTGAGAGCGCGTCAGCAATTAACAGAAATCTTTACAAATTAGAAGGAATCTATTCAAATGCCATCTCTTCATACAGACTTAAGGTGAATGTTTCTTCGCCTTTATATTATTACAAATAGCTTCAAGACTTTACAGGGAATTCAAGTAGCTCGACACACAGTGATTTTGACTTTTAAAAGTCTAAAGTTTGAGCTTGTAAAAAGAAATAATAATATTGCCAGTCTGATGACCCCTGAAGGGAAGATAAAAGGAACAAAACCAACTTAAATAATAACTTCAGGCTCTTCGTTACCCAAATCCTGGGTAACTTTGGGAGTGGTTTGCAGGCTTTTAATAGCAACAATGTCTGTGATTAATTAACAATCCGAGCGCAACCACATGTCACTGTTGGTTCTGGAGTTTCATGGGAAGTAGAACATCATTTTGCTAAAACCCAGAATATCTAAAAAGGAAGTTGGAGAAGCTAAAGAAATATTATGCTTGTTCTCAACTAAAGTGGCTGAATTGAGTTTTATTGCAGCTTTTGGCTCACCGGAAAGCCTGGGATAAATCCTTTCTTGCTCCCAAGGAAAATGCTGCTCACTAGGCTCGTTCTGCCCTTCATCACATCACCAAGACGCGTTGCTTCGCTGGGATCTTTGACGCGTTCTGCTCAATAATGTGACAAACACAGGCTAATAATATCAAAATAGACCATTCTCTTTATGATAACTGTCTATCCAGGTTTGTAAACAAGGTACGTGGCCTTGGACCAACACCAGAACATGACTCCAGATATAGCAAGGTCAATGCTCAGAGCAAACAAACTTCAGGAGCCCCATCCCATTGCTCCTTCCATGGCATTACTCATCATAGAATCATTTTGGTTGGAAAAGACCCTTAAAATGATCGAATCCAACCGTTCACCCACCCATGGCACTGACCGATGTCCCTGAGAACCTCATCTGTGTGTGTTTCCAACCCCTCCAGGGATGGTGACTCCAGCACTGCCCTGGGCAGCCTGTTCCAATGCCCCACAGCCCTTTGGGGAAGAAATTGTTCCCCACATCCAACCTCAACCTCCCCTGGCGCAACTTGAGGCCGTTTCTGTGTGTCCCTGTGTCCCCTCAGCTCCTGTTCTCCAGCTGAACCCCCCAGGTCCCTCAGCCGCTCCCATCACACTTGTGCTCCAGCCCCTTCCCCAGCTCCGTTCCCTTCTCTCAACTCGCTCCAGCACCTCAAGGCCTTTCGTGGTGTGAGGGGCCCAAAACTGTCCCAGGATTTGGGGTTTGGCCTCTCCAGTCCCAGCACAGGGACGGTCGCTGCCCTGGGCCTGCTGGCCACACCAGTGCTGGTACCAGCCAGGATGCTGGTGGCCTCTTGGCCACCTCGTTTACATTTTACCATCCGTTTCAACACATAAGCTCGCAAAAGCTGAACAGATTTGGGGTGGGTGACCAAAGACCCATTCCCAGCTCCTTCGAGCTGATCGCTCCCCAGTTAACAAGGCTCTACCTCCATCTCTTCTGCTCCTCCAGTTGCTTCTCTCAACCCACTTCAACCAAGTGGGTTGAAGCTCAGAAGCTCAAGGACTTATTTTTCCTGCTGTGTTCGCACACAGCATAGGAATAAACACAAAGATCTCATGTCGTGAGATCTTTACCAGATTGCTGAACACTGTGGGCATGACTGCTCTAGAGACATTTAGGAGATGGGCCGGTCTCCTCACACCAACCATGCAAAAAACCAGGCCTATGCTGTCCTTTAAAGCAACAGACAAGAGACAAACCAAGGAGATGTCATCTCAGTCTTTTGAGATACTGCTCAATCCATCATTATGAGCCACATACTCCTCACCACAGGCTACGCAACGTCCCAGGAACGTGTCCCGTGTCCTGCTCACCTCCTGCCTGGTGCCATCCTATCTACCTGAAGATATGGCTTGAAAATCCCATCTATGTGAAGATACGGCTTGAAAATCCCATCTACATGAAGATACGGCTTGAAAAGCAACAGCAAATCCAGCCAACGAGAGAAGGGTTTTTCCCCACGGATCTCTGAAGCGTTGGGATATGGCATTAAATGCTCCAGTGACTTGGAAGAAAACAAAGTTCAAGGTCTCCGTCCATTCTCAATCTGCAAAAGAAAGCTTTACAAAGTGCTCGCCCCAAGTTGAAAGCCCAATTATCTGTTCAAAGAGATTTTTGGCTCCTTTACGGTAAGAAACTGATATTACATGAGAAAGTTTAAAGATTGGAGATTCAAGAGTTTGCTAACGCATCTTTTCCTGCGCTGATGCTGCAGTGATTTAGAGGAGGGGGGAGTGCACATCCCCTTTCAAACAGCCTTGAGAGTAACGTAGAAATACGGTGTCGGTTCCAGCCTCAGCGAACTCTCTTTGGGAGAAATGGATGAAGAGTTCTGGTTGGGTTTTGGTGGTTTTTTGACTTAAAAAAATTAAAGCAACGTTTTAAAAATAAATAAATATGCTTTCTAAGCGACTCGCCAACACTACCAGACTACGCCAACATTTCAAACACCTTGAGGCCAGTGATACGAAACTCCACGGGTCACAAGGCTCAAGTCAAACTCCATTTCAAAGGACTGCTCTATAATTTATTTCACTTTCCCTAAAGCTTCTAAGTTAACCAATTTCTATCTTACATGAAGGATGCTTCTGAAAACGAAGTGTTTTTAACATTCAATCCAACTCGTCGACTGTATTTACATTATACACAACTACAAACGCATCTCTAAATATTGTTAAAATACACTTTTAATCATGGAATAAAAGGAGACACCAAATTTCAAAGACTTTGAAGCCACAGATACTCAAAAGCTAAATGACTTTGGCCCTTGGCTGCTTCAGTGTTAAAAAACAAACCAAAACAAAACAAAAACCAAGGCATATAAGTTTAAACAAGCATATTTTGCTTAAAATTATACATGCAATTATATATGCAATTTTGCTTAAAAATATATACGGTCTTCACTGCAAAATTTGTTACTACGCTATATGTTCTAATTAGCTACTCAAATCTACCTCCTATTAAGGACATATTTCTGTGGATTGTATAATATTAATAATTAAAAGTGATGGTGGCATTTAGTTCTGAACTATAGCCCCCAAGGTTTGGTTTCCTACTGGGACGATGGGGTTAAGAACCTGACTTCTCACTTAATTTCTGTACATTTTTGCAATGTATAATCAAACATTCCCATACGATGCACTATGGCAGCAAATATCTAAATTTAAGTACTATAATAGCCACAGTTTTTTCCATAATATTCTTCATATGCTTTAGATCTTGCCTGCATGCAGCTTTGCACCGTTTAATTAAATAGGTTTAAATGGTATAAACCTGCTTGGACGTACTTATTATAGCGTCATTCCATTTAGTTTCAACTAATTCTCAACAATTTAAGTAGCTGGGCTTATATTAATAAAAGAGCACCTGCAATAAGGGTTTGTCCTGGTTCTAACAGACACTTTTATAATTCAGTTTTAAGATTAACCAGAGTCGGTTGAGCGCAGACACGTCTTTGATTGCACGCTCATGGCTTCATGATAAGTTCTTTTCTGGCCACAAGGCCCATCAAAACTTCTCCATCATTTTGTTTCTTGGAATTTTGATTCCTCAAAATCATATTTCTCAAGGGATGGGGAGTATATTCTTCCCTACTCAAGGTCTTGGAGAACATCACCTCTAAAATAAATACCTTTAAAAGAAATGTGAATTATCGTTCATCACTTTACAGGTCAGCTCAGGGCAGCAGGGAAGTTTGACATCTTGAGGGTATAAATTGTTCGACGGAAATACAAAATCCATAAATATTCTTCTTAGCACATGTTTGGTGTTTTGGAAAGGCCACAAAAACACTTTGTTTAAATGTTTCTTCCACTTGTACCATCACACCATGTTCAACATGGTCATTTGTACCATCACGCCATGTTCAACGTGGCCATTTGTACCATTACACCATGTTCAACGTGGCCACTTGTACCGTCACACCATGTTCAACGTGGCCACTTGTACCATCACACCACCACAAAAACACTTTGTTTAAATGTTTCTTCCACTTCTCTTCCTAATCTGATCTTCTTCACGTTCAGGGTTAATGGCAGTTGAGGGTGACCAAAGGGAAGGTTCCACCACAGATGCTGCCTCATGTCAGACCTAAGGATGTATTAGACAAAATCGGCTTCCACTCTAATAAGACCTTTGACCCTTCAGCCAAAAAAACCCCCTAAATATTAGGAAGAATTGGATGAATGTATTTTTTAAGTATGTTTTCTGCCTCTCTTGCCCCAAGGCTCTGTGAAGGAGTTGCTGATCTCCACATCTCCTCCGCCTCTACCTTTTTTCAGCATCATACAGACGCTGTCTTCAACCTCAAATCCGTGGTAGGGAAGTGCTGATATAGAAGTAAAACAAACACAAGAAAGCATTTAATTTAGATCATGAAAGACCAGTGGTCTGGATTCTGAAGGTTGCATCTTGACGTGGTCAAATAACAACCATGGAGGACTAAGGACATCAAGACTTGGGAAAAAAACCCCATTATTAGGAGCAATTATGATGGAAGATGGGGCAAAGGATGGTCTCTCAGGATCAACGTCATGTTAGGTAGGATGCAAACATAGAAAATGACATTTATTCACAATCTGGGGCACTGTGTGGGTGCTGCTCATCTCCTGCCCCTCTGGATGGCATCACCATACAAATGACCACGTTGAACATGGTGTGATGGTACAAGTGACCACGTTGAACATGGTGCGATGGTACAAATGGCCACATTGAACATGGCGTGACGGTACAAATGACCACATTGAACATGGTGTGATGGTACAAGTGACCACATTGAACATGGTGTGATGGTACAAATGGCCACATTGAACATGGTGTGATGGTACAAGTGACCACGTTGAACATGGTGCGATGGTACAAATGGCCACATTGAACATGGCGTGACAGTACAAATGACCACATTGAACATGGTGTGATGGTACAAGTGACCACATTGAACATGGTGTGATGGTACAAATGGCCACGTTGAACATGGTGTGACGGTACAAGTGACCACGTTGAACATGGTGTGACGGTACAAGTGGCCACGTTGAACATGGTGTGATGGTACAAGTGACCACGTTGAACATGGTGTGATGGTACAAGTGGCCATGTTCAACATGGTGTGATGGTACAAGTGACCACATTGAACATGGCGTGATGGTACAAGTGACCACATTGAACATGGTGTGATGGTACAAGTGACCACATTGAACATGGTGTGATGGTACAAATGGCCACGTTGAACATGGTGTGACGGTACAAGTGACCACGTTGAACATGGTGTGACGGTACAAGTGGCCACGTTGAACATGGTGTGATGGTACAAGTGACCACGTTGAACATGGTGTGATGGTACAAGTGGCCATGTTCAACATGGTGTGATGGTACAAACGGCCACATTGAACAGGGTGTGATGGTACAAATGACCATGTTGAACACGGTGTGATGGTACAAATGACCACATTGAACATGGTGTGATGGTACAAGTGGCCACATTGAACATGGTGTGATGGTACAAGTGGCCATGTTGAACATGGTGTGATGGTACAAATGGCCACATTGAACAGGGTGTGATGGTACAAATGACCATGTTGAACATGGTGTGATGGTACAAGTGACCACATTGAACATGGTGTGATGGTACAAATGGCCACATTGAACATGGTGTGACGGTACAAGTGACCACGTTGAACATGGTGTGATGGTACAAATGGCCACATTGAACATGGTGTGATGGTACAAGTGGCCACGTTGAACATGGTGTGATGGTACAAGTGACCACATTGAACATGGTGTGACGGTACAAGCGGCCACGTTGAACATGGTGTAATGGTACAAATGGCCACGTTGAACATGGCGTGATGGTACAAGTGACCACGTTGAACATGGCGTGACAGTACAAGAGACCACGCTGAACATGGTGCGACCATACAAGCGACCACGTTGAACAGATGATGCGTTCTCCCTAGGAAGAAAATCTGCAGAAACAAGACAACTTTTCCGCAGAAAGTTTAGTAGCTAAACCAGGACACTGTTTAGATTCCCTCCATTTTGGGGCTTCACATACAGCGACACCCTCTTTTCAGAGCTGAAAGTACCTACATTTGCCATCGCCCAATGCATTTGCTGCCACCTCACTCAAAACCCACGTTACTTTAATGATATTTTGGTAGCTGAACTTTTGGTGTCGACGCTGTCGCCCTGGCCGGGGGTGATGTGCCAGGGACACAAATCTGTCCTGGTCCAGCCACTAACACTCCGATGACAATTAACTCTTTTTCTGTGCATCTCGGTGCCTCAATAATTAGGGACATTTTCCAATGAAATGAATGGAAGTCAATGGAATTGGAAATACATCATCAAGAGAAGGGAAAACCCATGAGAAGTGCTTTTAACACCTAAAGCAAAGCTTGCTCTGTCAAGAGACAAAAGGCTTTTACGTCTCCTCCTTATACACATTCTGTGAAATTTTAATGTCAAACTAGAATGCACTGAGATAAATTTTGTACCATACCAAAAAGGTGTGAGTTGATGGCATAATGGCATCGCTGCACAGCACGTCAAGAGTGTACAACAGAATGCACACCAACGACAAAATACTCATTGACACAAGGAAAATAGAAGAAAAATAAAGGCAGCTCAGAAGATGGTCATGAAAATGAAATCTCGGCCTTAAGCACCTTAGCAAATGCGAACTTTTCCATTCTAAAGCATGAAATGTGGCCTCCCAAGTGTGATTGTTCCATCAGCTCCAATATCAGCTGCCAGTCACTAGTTGGCATTCGAAACAAGATTTCCCACTTATTGTATGAGAGTGGTTATCTGCTGGCTCCCTGCCTCGAAATCCTGAGATAACGTGCAGACTCAAGCCGCGGTCCCACTTCTCGCACGCTCCTAAGCTTGAAAATACACATAGTTCACCAAAGGGAAGAAAAGCAGCCTGAGAACTTAAAAAAAAACATAAAGAAAAAATGAGGCCAATTTTCACCTATCATGATGATCTCTAAATTGCCTTTAATAAGCTTCTGCAATAAAACAGGGAGCCGGGATTGCGGGCTGCTCGTCTGCAAAGGAGACAGCTCTATCTCCACGCCGCGGTTTCTGCCTCCGTCCCGGGTATATTAACTTCATTTATCTCCTCCCACAGACTGAAAGGAGAAATAACCAGCTCTTGATTTCAGCACCTGCCCTTTATCTCTCTCTGTTTATGCAGAAGTCTTCTAAAAGGCTAATTACTCAGCCTGGACTTTCCCTGCCTTCTGCAGTACACGGCTAAAAGCATATGCTTAAAATAATGTTAATTATACTGTTTGTCTCCAGTCAGATCGCCCTAGGAAGGAAAATACGAGTTAGATTTCCCATTTCCCAATAATTGTTTGCTGAGAAAACGCAGAATATCTTTCCTAACACAAGCACAAATATATAGCTATATATAGACATATATATCTATATATATATGACCTACTCCTACACACACACGTTCACTTTGCATCCCATGTTGCTTCCCACAGTGCGAAGCAGCAGGAGTACCGGGGTGTGCTACAAAACCGATAAGCTCCATTATGCAGATCAGGATCGTGGTTTTAAGTGGTGTTATTTTTAGTTGACATGCATTCAATGTTTAAACTACAGTCTGAACAACGGACTCAAGCTCTGAACGCACGTAACGCCTCCTGAATGCTGACTTCCTCGGCAAAGGCTGAGATAAGCAACTTGAAAACATTCACTGTATTTATCTGTGCATACATTAGGTACTTATATATAAACCTGAGCTGGTGAAGATGTCCCTGCTCATGGCAGGGGGGGAACTGGATGAGCTGGGAACGTCCCTTCCAACCCAAACCATTCCCCTATTCTATGATTCCATATCCTGGAAGGACTTGTTTGAGGTGTTGCAGGATGCTCCACAGCCCCATGTGCCCTCCAGTCTCCTCCCCTGCTAAAGATATGGATTAAAGCTTTCTCCTTTATTTAGCTGCTGAAATTCCTCGGAGTGCCAGAGTTACTTTAGTCTGATGTTAACACGATCCTGTCGAGCTTTAGAACGGTTTCTCCTGAAAACCTCACAGGCTGGAACGGGAAGACCTGAGGAATTATGAGACTCCCAGCAGAGAGGTGCAAGGACAGAGGACACGAAGACTCACAAAGTCATTTCTATAGGACAGAATCACATACTGCTCATCATTACGGTTATATAATGAAGTTATTTGCATTTACAAATTAACGCATGACATTAAAGATACCAAGGTCAGCGCCACCAACTTTTCTTCATATAGGAGTAAATTGTGCTGACTCAATTGTTGCTCAGCAAAAAGATTTGGAAAAAAATAAGATAGAATACAGTAGGTTTAAGTGGACAGTGCAGAAGAATTATGTGCCAGATTGACTGTGTCCATTTGGTAACCTTGTCCCCATAGGTAAGTGCTCCAACTCACACAAGAAGCATCCTTAAAATCAGAAGTACCAGACTGCGTGGTGAGGATTTACACAGCTTGTCAAAAAACGTTGATTTAAGTGGCAATATAAACACGTCATTTTGAATGCTGTATATAATTAATGCATAAAATGTAAACCTGATGGGATAACAACATTTCTTTAACTTGTGGCCCAACGTGTGGGTCAACTGGCGCACTAAGTAACTGATAAAACCACCTTTTTTTAACCTAAGGAGCTAATTTATTTAGTGATGGCTCTACATGATGAAAGAATCACTGTAGCATCTTAACATAATAACAATAACAATTGCCACAGGGTGTTTTACAATTACAAGGGCATAAATAAATTACCGGCCATCGCCAATGGCCGTGTGTCCTCAGTGAGTCTTATCAGATGGTATTTTTCTAAAGTTATCACAAAATAAGTGGGTCTTGAGACGATACTTTCGCTCTCTTCTCATGGAGTAGGAATAAAAACGGTTCTGCAGAAAGCAGAGAGTATTTAAAATACACTTGGCACAATGGAGAAGCAAAATTTTGCGTGTTTAAAAAAGCCACATAATTCCCATTCAGTTACTTACCTACTCCCAGAGATTTCATTATTGCAGTATTTAATCCATTAATGGATTTTAGCCTCACAAAATCTGTCAAGTTGGTAAATCCCTCGTGAGATCTGAGAGGTTCTCAGAACGGAGGGATCTGCTCAGGATTATACAGAAAGTTCATGATCACCTTGACTAGATTTTCGGGTCCTGAATTGATTTTCAGTAGGTTGGTTAATGCTGAACTAAAGCACCAGAAATGTATTTTTGTAGCGTTTTCTATAGACCCAGACGGAGGTGCAGAAGATTAGAGAAAGAAGAAGAAGTTAATAGAATAAAAAGAATGATTGAAGTTTGGTTACAGCTTAATTAAATAACAGATGGAGAGGTGAGACTGTGTCTTTGAGATATCACGAAGAAAAAGTCAACCTCAGCAAATATTAATTCAATTTAACAACTGATCAAGAAAACTCAAACGTTTAGCACAAATGACAAATTTAAATTAAAACAGACGCATACAGGCAATTCACAATGCTTATTGATAGGAAAACCAATGTTTTGACACTTGGATATAAAGGGGGTGTGTGTAATTGATTGGAAAAGGACATTTTAATGGATGAGGTCTCGAGCACTTACTCTTAGCCGGTCTTTGGGCAAAGCAACAGCTCCTTGCTTGATGATTTCCAGAACTCGCTCCACCGACAGTTCCGCGCCAGCTTGTTCTAATCGGGAGCTGAAAAAGCTGATCACCTGGAATGAAAAACCAGAGCACAGAAATAAATAGGAAAGAAGAGATCTCGGCATTAATTTACACACAAAGCCGTCACCTTCTTGCCCTACATCAAGACATCTTAGAGAATAATCATGTTATTGCTTGTGCTTGACTTCGTTAATACCAAATTAGCACAATTAGCAGTATTCTCCCACAGTCATTTTTAATGCGGAGATGACTTTACAATTTAACACACACAGCTTAATTAGTAAATTCACATTTTCAAGTACTGCGCACTGATATACACTTGTATTTCTATCTGTCAGTACTTCTGTATGTCAGTATTTTTGATGCCTTCCAGTCTTATAGTTTGGGCTAGAAATCTAATTTTCAAGCATTAACGTAAAACCCTTGTAGTTCCAATGATTTATGGACAGAGGCTTTAAGACAACTATTAAACATCTCAATACAACTACGAGAGTCTACGTGACTTGCCTGGGGGTTTTGGAGCATCCAAAGCCACAGCAATTAGAGGGAGAAATAAAAAAGGCCACGAAGCCCATCTTGTCCCCAAATTAAACACCTGATGTCCCCAATGTACCTTCCCCATCACAAATTCCAGGCCCAAGGACCTGTGCGTTCCCTTTCGACCTCCATGGATCTCCCTCGTGAGGCCAAGTTGATTTTCACCACATTTCCCTCCCCACCCCCTTGTCTGTGCTCCAGCTGGTCCTTGTTAGCTAGAACACAGTTAGGTCAGGCTTTAACTTTGATCCCACTCCAAGCTCAGCAGGTCGCAGCAGAAGTAGACTTCCCACCGGCATTTCTCCATGTGGGACATCAGAAGATCTCCATTTCTAAAGCTCCTTTCATCCCAAAAGGACACACTTTGCAAACTCCATCCCGTATCCCAGAGGAACTCATCAGTCACGCATCCGAAACTCAAAACAACTCAAGAAGCGTATGGGGCAAAGTTTCAACACCTACTTAGAGTCCTTTGAGGGTACCACAAGATGGTCAGAGCTAATCGTTATGGCCTTTCTATACGTGAACATCTGGCTACTCCTTGGTGAAGCTACACACAGATTTTGCTCATGCTACTGGCACATTCTCCAACATCTTGTAGGCTCAGGCTACCAGTAGGTTCTCCAACATCTTGTAAGCTCAGGCTACCGGTAGGTTCTCCAACATCTTGTAGGCTCACTCTACTGGTAGGTTCTCCAGCATCTTGTAGGCTCACTCTACTGGTAGGTTCTCCAACATCTCGTAAGCTCATGCTACTGGTAGGTTCTCCAACATCTTGTAGGCTCAGGCGACTGGGAGGTCCTCCAACATCTTGTAGGCTCACTCTACTGGTAGGTTCTCCAACATCTCGTAAGCTCATGCTACCGGTAGGTTCTCCAGCATCTTGTAGGCTCATGCAACTGGGAGGTCTTCCAACATCTTGTAGGCTCACTCTACTGGTAGGTTCTCCAACATCTCGTAAGCTCATGCTACTGGTAGCTTCTCCAACATCTCATAGGCTCGTGCTACTGGTAGGTTCTCCAACATCTCATAGGCTCACGCTACTGGGAGGTTCTCCAACATCTTGTAGGCTTTGGACAGCTCTCTTCTGAAAAACCAGTCATGTCCACTTGTGTCTGAATCGCAGCCTCCAGAACATCGAGTGATCTTTGTTAATTCTCCCCAGTAGAATTGAGGAAAAGTGTATCATACGACAAGAATCTCTCCTGAGCTCTGTTTTTTCTGTGGTGAGACACAGCCGGAGCCAGAACCCATTATCTTAATTATGCCTCCCAGCTCATAAAACAAAGATAACTGATAGCTTGATGACTTTGGGATTCAAATTTGTTCTTCTCTTGTCATCCCTGAAATCCCAGCCCTTGTTTTGAGCAGGTCAATTTGCTGGATGGGAGAACAATTCTCTCTAGAAACCGAAGCACCAAGCAAGACAGAGATGCTGGATGTTGTTTTTTGGGGTTGTTGTTGGGTTTTGCCTTTTTGTGTGTATTTTGTTCATAGGAAACAGAAATTACCGAGGAAAATGGGAAGAAACAGCTCATTCAAAGAGCGTGAGGAGCTCAGCGTGACGGTGACACCGTTTTGGTAGAGTCTGGGACTAATTGATGGTAGAGGAGACACGGCTTGTAGGGAAATGAGAAAGTTGCCCACAAACTTTCCAACATCTTGTAAGCTCATGCTACCGGTAGGTTCTCCAATATCTTGTAGGCTCACGCGACTGGGAGGTCCTCCAACATCTTGTAGGCTCACTCTACTGGTAGGTTCTCCAACATCTCGTAAGCTCATGCTACCGGTAGGTTCTCCAATATCTCATAGGCTCGTGCTACCGGTAGGTTCTCCAACAAAAACCCCACATTCTTCCGACATTTCAACGCTCCTGTGTTGTCAGGAATCTCTGTGAATCCCACCCTTGCTTGGGGCGGCTCCTGCGGAGAATCCGTCATCCCACCAGGAGCTTGAGTTCCACTCGACCACAACAAAAGCCAAATTTCATGTTTGGCTTTTAATCAAGATGATGAAATTCTATCATAACACCTCTGCATAAAAAACTGAATGAAGCTCACGGATACTACCTGAATTCTTCTTATTTTGGAAAGTCAAAGCTTCCAATTTTAATGGAACACTTACGTTTTTGTGGTAAAGGTACTAATCTTGGTTGAGTTATATTTCACAAAGAACAGACCTATGATAGGCTTCCAATATTTTCAGGCTACGTCAGTATTTCACAGAACTCTGAATAGTTATTTTTGGTATGCAGTTAAAGACTGAAATGAAAAATATCGACTTAAATAACAAGACTTATCTCTAAGAATCATTTGTCTTACTACTTCAGACAATACAGAACTGGAATAACTCCCTTTCTAACCCTGAGAAGCACAATATCCCAGTGACATACTCAGATACCCAGTGGGTACACCAATTAAATTAAAAACTAAAATAAATAAAATAAAATAAAATAAAATAAAATAAAATAAAGCAAAATAAAATAAAATAAAGCAAAATAAAATAAAGCAAAATAGCTATATAGAGGAAGATATATACACATACACAGAAGAGTAATATCAGTAAGAAACCCAAAAGGCGTCTTGCATTACATCCCAACTGCCCAAGCTCCCGTCTTCTCTGTAGCAGGTTTAACACTTTACATAATTATCTTCTTAAATATAAAAGATGCAAATGAAAGCTTAACATAATATTAAGGCAGAGTAGCACTTTGAAAGAGCTTTAATTATCTTCCATGCATAAGTAACAGAGCTACGTTTAAAATAAGAATGAAAATTAACAGATTTCAACTCCTTGTCCACTTAAAAAGAAAAGGAACCAGAAAAAGTGAACTGGGTGGATAATATTAAATGAGTTTCAAGTTTTCGCGCATGCTTTAAAACCCAACGCTGAGCATATTAAGGTATAGAAAAGAGTAAATCTCATGTCAAACAAACCAGACCAAGAGATGGTGTCCATTTTTTGATATGCTGAAAATTATTTTTCTCAATTATTTGGGGAACAGGTCTAAGAAAATGGAAAATAACCGCAAAGATTGCTTAGGAAGAAGAGTAACTTAACGAGAAGAAGGAACTTAACGAGTTGCTGCAAATTACTCGTATCCAAGTCACGCTTTGAGCCAAAAAACCCTCTCCGTGCAGGGAAAATAACCCATTTTAAAAAGCTCACTCTCTCCAGTCTGGCTCCCATATTAACAGGGATTAAAAGGCATGTTTAATCATGGCTTAAACAGCTCCTCATCGGGAATATCTTGTCAGCATTGAGATGAAACAGTGGATCTCCAGTGCCTTGCCTTGTCCTGACCAAAGAGTCTAATTCTGGTTGCGTGAGCATCCCAACCATGTGATGGGTTTGGTCACCATCAGCTCAGGGACCTCCAGGCTTTGTATTTATATATTAATTAGTATAATTAATATATTACTACACCATTCATATACTCAAGATCTCTAAACAAACCCTGGTTTCTACAGTGATTTCCAAAAGCGCTTTGCAGAAAGCTTTTCTATTGAAGAGATGAGTTTTGCCCCGGAGACTCAACTTTTGCCCTTTTGTTTTCTAAACAATAAATTTACAAAATATTTCCGGATATTAAAAGTGCTACAAGAAAATTAGAACGACTTAAAAGAGACATTTAAGTGTTGGGAGATATTTTTAAAGATGATGAGGTAATAAACACAATGTCAAGATGTTGCCTCCACTTGGGTTCTTCCAGTGCGATGCCCCAGCCCATCCAAAGCCATAACTCACACTTGAGCTCCTTGTTTTCTCCTCCAGCTAAAAATAATGGTACAATTCGCTTCTGCGTCCTCTGCCCGCAACGGTCAAGGTTAAGAACCAAAGCTGATTTAAGATGGGGCAAAACTGCTCCAAGTGATTCAAAAGTAGGAGAAACACAAAAGGTTTAGCTGCAAATTTAAGTTTTTCAGATTCACCGTGAAACGAGGAGCAACATGTTCAAAGACACGTCAACCTTTTCAAGGTACGCGGCTCTTCTCATCCTCCCACTTCTAGTAAAGAAAGCGAGGAGAAAAAAATATCACTTATTTAGCCCGGCCCTTTTAATCAGCCGGATCAAAGTGTTTCTAAATAAAAAACCCCATGAAAGGTCAGTTCTTGTGTTCATTGCAAGTCCCGAAACACAAGTTGCTGTGCCAGACTCAAGGCAACTCAATGGATTGTAAAATCGAGCGGGGCAACATCTTCAGAGAATGAAATTCCAGAAGGAAATGGCATCAATCGGATCCTTTGCACCACTAAAGTGTTCCTCCCGACCTTCTGCTTTCTATCCGATTATTTTGCAAGCAAACTTCTTGCAGCTCCTAGTTAAGCTTGTTCAATCGCACGACATCTATCGCTAAGAAATCTGAAAGTCATGAAAAGACAAGCTGAGTTCTCACCATGGCCGTGAACCAAACCTGCCTTTCGGAATTACAAGGGAAAAGTCATCACTGAATTCCTGACACATCTGAGGTTGCCGACCAAACTAGGGACCACCTCTAGAACAGAGACATATAGATGGGTCACAGCTGAACCATTTCCCGGGATGAACGACAGGAATCACAGCATTCCTCTTTGTTCCCCATCCAGAGGAATATCCCGTTTAGCTAAACGAGATGCGCGATACCCCATAAAGATGACTTTCCAAAACGAAAAGTAAATTAATAGGAAACAGAAGGTATTTTGATTTCAGTTTCTTCTGTAGAGCATTAACTGTTCCCATATGTTGCCAATGAGCTGGCAATGGTGATTTTTAGCTTATTTATAAAATGCCAGAGGTAGATAAGTAGTTCTAAATAAGTAGTTCTATACAATCATGGCTCTTAAACATTTACCTATTCTTTGCCTCAACATTGAAGCGCACACAGAGCTCACATGTTATCACCACAGTAACCTGAATGCATCAAATCCTGAGACCAAGTCCTTAATTACTGTGGATGAAGTTTATCCCATAGTTAACCCGGGCAATTGTCACCAGTCTGGGCAGTTGTTGGAGCTGCAGAACCATCTCCTGGACACCTACAGAGATGTTCTACTCGGTCTCCTAGCGCCATGTCATCCTGCCAAACGTCTGCTCTCCAGAGATCTTCGAGTCCCTGCAAACCTACCGCAGCGCTTCGTTGTTATTAACATCGGGAAGTCTTTGCTTACGACCTGTGAATCCACAAGTATGTGGAAAAGGTTATTTCCTTTCCCTTCACAGCAGCGTTTTATTTTAATAATATCACATCACCTTTGGCCTTGGCTGATCAGCGCCTGTTCTATTTGTCCTCAGAGGTCCTGTTTCCTACAGCTCTTGTTTCTCCCTAGAATTTCTTCCATGCTGCTGGTTGAACATGAGCCAGTGTGTGCCCAGGTGGCCAAGAGGCCACCAGCATCCTAAATTGTATTAGGAATAGTGAGGCCAGTAGGACTAGGGAAATGATTGGGTCACTGTACTCAGTACTGTGGAGGCCAAACCCCAAATCCTGGGGGTAGTTTTGGGCGCCAAGAAAGGCCTTGAGGTGCTGGAGCGAGTGGAGAGAAGGGAACGGAGCTGGGGAAGGGACTGGAGCACAAGTGTGATGGGAGCGGCTGAGGGACCTGGGGGGTTCAGCTGGAGAACAGGAGCTGAGGGGACACAGGGACACAAGGAAACGGCCTCAAGTTGCCCCAGGGGAGGTTGAGGTTGGATGTGGGGAACAATTTCTTCCCCAAAGGGCTGTGGGGCATTGGAACAGGCTGCCCAGGGCAGCGCTGGAGTCACCATCCCTGGAGGGGTTGGAAATACACACAGATGAGGTTCTCAGGGACATGGGGCAGTGCCAGGGGTGGGTTAATGGCTGGACATGATGATCTTACAGATCCTTTCCAACACAAGTGATTCTAAACCCAGAGTAAGCCAGCTAAGACGTCACTAGCACCATAAGATTTAAAGGACACCTCTGGGCTTCTCTTCTTTGCATACCCACCCAGGACTGCAGCAAACAACCCCTTCTATTTGCACCATCGGCTCCTCATGACTTCCTTCTCAGTACATTTTCCAACTAATTTTGCATCCAATTTTTAGCATTTTCACCTCTTCAGTGCTTCCTGTTTGTCTGATGGGAACATTGTGTGCAACAGAGTCAAACCACTAAGTATTAAAGTCAAGAAATGTCATAACCGTTTTATAGATTCTTGACAAGGCGACCTGGCATCTATTGTGTCCAAAACTCTTTACAGATTGCACATATTCTGTATTTTGATCAGATTTCCTCAACATAGAACTTGCTGTCTGTTAGTATTTCTGTAGGAAATACAAATCTGGACTATAGTTTAGGATCGGAGAATCTTACACCCAGCATAAGGAGGATTCTGCTGAAGCACAGAGGGATGGCAGGGTGATCCAGAGCATAACACGAACCTCATGTGGACCTCTAGTGGCATCTGATGATGGAAATTATACTCATGCTTCCACTGGAGTGTGGGTGGAGACAATCCAAATGTATTTTGCTGTTTAATGACCACAAAAAGTGGAGAGAATCAAGATGTAGCACGGCCCATTCAGACATGGTTTGGGGTCCCAACTCTTCCACTACCAAAGATGCAACATTTACCATTTACACCTATGATTTATAAGCTTTGGGCCACCAAATTACATTGAGCACAGCAGCACAGAGCTCCTTGATACATGGGAAGCTGGTGGATCCATCCTGCTCTGAATAATCAGTCTTGGCTACAGAAAAAGTCCCAAAATCCTCTCTCTTACATCAGGTTGGGATGGAAGCTTAAATAAGAATATAAGAGCAGGTCAAGAATAGGGAGATCCACCCTGTGAATACATCCTCCCAGCTTCCAGTAACATACATTTTATGTATTTATTGAGCCAAATCTTTAAATATATATATATTTTCCCCATAGTTTTGACTCTTTTTGGAGCACATCTACATTTCAGACACTCACAACAACTCAACTCACGTGGCCATGAGGATGGAGCTCCCACCTCCATCACTTTCGAAAACCTGGAGCAAAGTTTGGGAGCCAAGAACTCGGTTCTTCTCAGCGCCCACAGAGTCCCAGACAAACTCCCCCTTGTGTACAGCAAAACGAACACGATTCGACACTTTCTCAAGGGATAGGAAGACCGGTCACAACATTTTGGCTGTGGCACACAAGACCAAGATAAACTACGGGATGGTAGCGCTGCCGATGCCGTGTTTAGCTGCAGGACGTGAGAGGGTAGGAGTCAGCTGAATGTCATCTTTTATTCAGATCTGCAAGCCTGACAGCTCTCAGTGTTTGCCAGCTGGTGACAGGTACATTTAAGAAAAAAACGTCTCTTTTTTTGACATCTTCGCTTCTCTAACAAAGGAGCTATTTAAAAATTCAACATGCTCCCATGGAAAGCTTTAAATAGTTACTGAATGTAAGTGGCATTATGCCGTAACCTAATATTAGATAGTTTTAGATAGCGACCAGAGAAGGTGTCTATCTCAGTCAGGAATGGAAAAGAAGAAGTGAAGAAGAAGAAGAGAAAAAGAAGAAGAAGAGAAGAAGAAAAAGGAAGAAGAAGAAGAAGAACAAAAAGGAAGAAGAAGAAGAAGAAGAAGAGAAGAAAAAAGAAGGGAATACAAAGGGAAGAAGAAGGGAAAAAGGAAGCAGGAGAAAGAGAAGAAGAGGAGAAGAAGAAGAGAGGAAAGAAGACAAGAAGAAGAAAGGAAGAAAAGAAGAAGGGAAGAAGAAAAGAGGAGAAGAGAACAAGAATAGAAAAAGAGAAAGAAGACGATCACGACTTATCTTCACTACAGTACCATCTCTTTACACATATTGAAGACATCTTGTCCTAATCAACCGGGCAGTATAACGCTGTATTCTGTAGCTGCCAAAAATTCGGAGAGTTTTGAGCTCCGAATCCTCTGCTCTCCAAGCTCTTGCATGACCAGAAAACACGAAGCGAGAACAGAAGAGGAAGAGGGAGGTACAGAGGAGGATTTCAGTTCAACACTTAAAATTCCTTTATGGATCATCAGAAATCAGTAAATCTGTAATATTTTAAAATGAAAGCTACTTCAAGCATCGCTCAGCTCTGCAAATACTGACTTGACAAAAGAGAAGTATTTATTGTGCTTAAAAATCTGTTATTTTCTATCAAGTGTCATTACTTGGGTTCTCAATACAAATATTAAAACCACCATCAGCTGCAGTAGTAATTAATAAACCACTGTTTTCCAGAGTCATAGTCCATGAAGGGCCACAGTGCTAACAGCTTCTGATCCACAGCTATTTTTGGTTTGTCTTCTAAAATGTTTAATTACCCTAAAGGGATTGATGTGGAGAGACACTTCTTAGGTGAGAGCAACACACAGATAAAGGCAGTTGAATGTCTGCTCATAAAAAATATCCCTCGTATTCATTAATAAACCAGTGAGGGGATTAAGAAAAAGACTGGCTGATGATGGAAATGTGTTATTTCTTCCATGAAAGGCTTTTAACAAGGGGTAGTTAAGAGAAGCTGGTGCTGTCCTTCCTTAGGGGAATGAAAGATGTGTCACTGGTTGGGAATTCCTTACCAGACGCATCCCAAACTCTCCCAAATTAAAGATGTTGCCCAGAAAAAAAATGACAGGGTTGGGTCCAGTCCTGGTGAACATCTTTATTGATGATTTAGATGAGGGGATTGAGACCATCATCAGTAAATTTGCTGCTGACACCAAGTCGGGAGGGAGTGTGGAGCTGCTGGAAGGCAGGAGGCTCTGCAGAGGGATCTGGAGAGACTGGAAAAATGGGCCCATTCCAACGGGATGAAGTTCAACAAGGCCAAGTGGCGGGTCCTGCCCTTTGGCCACAACAACCCCCTGCAGCTCCAGGCTGGGCACAGAGTGGCTGGAGAGCAGCCAGGCAGAAAGGGACCTGGGGGACTAATGGCCAGGAAGCTCAATAGGGGCCACCAGTGTGCCCAGGTGGCCAAGAAGGCCAATGGGATCCTGGCCTGGATCCAAAGCAGCGTGGTCAGCAGGACAAGGGCAGTGATCCTTCCCCTGTGCTCTGCATTGGGGAGGCCACCCCTGGAGTGTTGTGTTCAGTGCTGGGCCCCTCAGCTCAGGAAAGAGATTGAAGTGCTGGAGGGTCCAGAGAAGAGCAACAAGACTGGGGAAGGGACTTGAGCACAAGCCCTATGGGGAGAGGCTGAGGGAGCTGGGCTTGTTTAGTCTGGAGAAGAGGAGGCTTAGAGCTGAGCTCAGCACTCTCTAGAACTACCTGAAGGGCAGTTCTAGCCAGGTGGGGCTTGGGCTCTTCTCCCAGGCAGTCAGCAATAGGACAACGGGGCTTAAACTTAAATTTAGGCTGGAGATTAGAAAGCAATTCTGTGCAGAGAGTGGTCAGGCATTGGAATGGCTGCCCAGGGAGGTGCTGGACTCGCCGTCCCTGGAGGTTTTTAAACTGAGATTGGACATGGCACTTAGTGCCATGATCTAGTAAACGGACTAGAGTTGGACCAAGGCTTGGACTCGATGATCTCTGAGGTCTTTTCCAACCCAGTCCATTCTGTGATTCTGTGAAATACTTTCCACCTCTCAAAAGGATAAAAAAAGATCCAACAACCAAGTGTAAGCACCCATTCGACAACGTATCACTCACCAGATCTATATTTTGCATGATGTCCTGGAAGGAAGGGTGAGTTCGAAACTGCTCAAACAGATCCCGCTTGTAAAGCAGCGCGTACACCAGGTTGGGGTTGTGGTGAAGAGAATTGGTCAGGCAGGAGTTGATGATCTCCAGCATCATGCGGATCACTTCTTCGATCACGTTCAGGTCTTGTGCCTTTAAAAAACACAAGAAAGGGAAAAAAAGGTCAGCGTGCCCTTTTCCATCGTAAAATAGATGAGGTAATAAAGGCAGAGCACAGGTAATTATTACTAATGGAGCTATTAGCTGGTTAACGTCTCAACAGTGAGCAAATCTGGCGTGCCTGTATCTGAAAGAGATCTGTTTTCTCCCGTAATAACCCAAATTTTAAGCGAACCGCTCTAGTCTTGAGCCTCAGAGCTTGATTCTCTCAACAGGAGTCATCTTCTCACGCCAACGAGAATTAAAATACTGTCGTCAGCCAAATTCACTAAGGGTTAAGTGAACTTAATCTTTCCAACCCTTCCTATGGTAAGTAAACATGAGGATTTCCTCCTCTTTTAATAGCTTTGTCTCAACCCCATGAATTACCATTGTAGTGCAGCAAACTATGGCAGAAATAATGGCACACCGTACCATCTTTGGTGGAATGATTTGAATCCTGAAATGTCCAGTAAGAGAAAGATCGATGCAGAAGGAAGGCAATTTAATGATAGATGAGAAAGCCAATACATGTTTGTGTTTCAAGGAGAAAAAACAGGATGTCTCTTCTGTTATGAGACAGTGACAGTGATAAAGGAGCAAAACACACGTAACCGAGGGGCAAACACAATCCTAAAATTACATTTGGCCTTTTGAAGGCAACAGCGATGCTGATGTGGCTCCCAGTGAAAATGAGTTTGACAGCCCTGACTTAATCTGTCAATGGCATCACTTGCTATAGAAGAAACGCTCTTTACATTCAAAGCACAGATGGTTCCTCTGTCTGTAGCTGCGTGCTATGAAATAACATCCCACGGAGAGGCTGTGAAATGTGTATAATGCAAAATACTACACAAAACCTAAAATAATTGCTTCAGCTGGAATCTGAAGAAAAATCCAGACCTGGCGGATTTATCTGTGGAGTGGTAAGTGCTTATCAAGCTGGATTTAATTCAGAATATGGTATATGATGGTGGCTTTGGCATCATTCTCTCCCTAAAGCTGCAAGAAGACCTAGTGGCTGAGACACTATCCTAAAATACAGAATACTTTACTTTTGCAGCAAGATTATGATTCAGGATCAAGCGAAATCTATACAATTATCAGAAAGGTAACGAGCCCCACAAGTTCTTTTCAAGAATTAAATTATTTTTGATAAAATATATACATTCAGGCATACAGAAAGCATTGCTAACCATCTTCATGTTATTTTCAAGGAAACACAGACTCTGATATTGGGCAAACAATTAAAAGTTACTAGAGGTTATTGCTCAGTAATTAATGTTTTTAGAAGCTGATGGACAGAACTGTTTTCAGCTACAGTGTTTCAGGTGAAGAATCTGGGACCCAAATGAAAAAGTCTACATAGATATATATATATATATAAGTTATTTATAAGCATGAGCTTCATAAAAGACTGGGACTAAATCCCAGCCTTGCATATATGTTATCTGGAGAGCCGTACGCTCCTATAATTAGCGATTAAAGCATTTGTAAAGGCTTAATAAAACAGGAAAAAACAAGCAGAAAGCCAAGACCAGCGTCAGATGAGACAATGGAGAAACGTCGTAAGAGCCGATAAAACGCTGCGGTGCTTTTGCTGCCCCGCTATCTCCAGTATCTCCGCATTCACAAGCGGCGTCACCACAGATAGAAATAAGGTTACAAAAACATTTGGAAGTGGAAGAGAAGTTGTTTGTCACCCCATGTGTTCACTTTTAGACCAGCTGAACCCAGCTGAAATGCAGAAAACGTATGGCCAAGACAATATGTATGGTAGGTACAAATACCTGTATGGTAGACAGGTCTACCACATCAATCTTGTAGGACTATTCTTTTCTTTCCTGAATTGGCTGTTATACAAAATGAAAAGTCAGATATTCATTTTTGGGGGGGACAGGTAGGCCAGTTTCAATCTATTAAATGGTACATTTAAATGAGAGGGGAGTTAGAAGTTAACAGCATTTTCTTATTTACAATTGCCAAATTCAACGTGGGAGTAAAATATTAAATTATGACAGTATTCCTTTACAAAACAGGGCTCAGCTGCCTCTGTTGACACTGGTAAGAATCAGTCCTTCACCTCTTTTTGTTTATTAATGTCCATAAAAATAATTATACCCATCATTAAAAGAAACGCGTGAGCTAAAGCTCTGTACCAGCTTTCTGAGACCGAAATCTTGCTTGGTAACCACCTCATGGTTCCTTTGCAGGATAGGAATTCAATGTGGTGCTTTTTGCCAAAAAGCTTCATTTTTAAGGCAAAAAGGCAGATGTTTGGTCATGTTGTAGTCGCACAAGGGACAAACTGAGCAGTGCCAGCTATAAGCAATACAATTCTGGTTAATGCGAGCCTGGTTTTTTGTTGCTAAAGGAGAAAGGAAAAAACAAGCGATAATATCAGAGAAAAGAGAATGAAAACACGTCGAGCACAGGAATGAGAACATCATCTGGAAAAAAATAATCCGAGTTCGATAAACACTAACAAGGAAGACACAGGTTCTCAGCTCTCAGCAATCTTGTTGCTTTCCTTGCTGCGATGTAATTAATAATTAGCATGACATCCTCTTGGGCAAAGACTTCCAGATAATTCAATATTTAAATAGTGCTGAATGACACTGATGTGTCAAAAGAATTGAAAAGTATATGGTTTATAGAATATCAGTCAAGCAGCCTAAACATCAAAACCCAGTTTAATATACGGTACCCGTCTTCTAGTTCCTACACTGGAACATTCTGAGTGCTCATCCTGTTCATTTCATTTGACGTGAAATTAATTTTATTTTTATTAATTTTATTTTTATTAATTTTATTTGTATTAACTTTATTTTTATTAATTTTATTTTTTATTAATTTTATTTTTATTAATTTTATTTTTATTAATTTTTAATTCTATTTTTTAGAGAACTGGTCAAAAGAACACGAATCTCCAGCTTCTAAATCCCACTAATTCCTAAGAGAAAAAGGAAAACATGTCCATGTGTCACTGAGCTTAACTTTGCTCAATCATCCCTCATAACTTGTACCGCCTAATAAAAACTGAGACAAAATGATTTGGGTTTTTTTGCTTTCTTTCCTCCTATGCTAGTTTATATGGAAAATAAGTCATTTGAAATCCGAATTTCGGTCACTTGTGATGTTATAAAGAGATATTTCTATGCAAGAGTTGGCTCTTGGACCCGGGTACAGGCTTTTAAGCAGGATTTGTTGCCACAGGACAAGAGGTGATGGTTTGAAATGAAGAGGGAGATTCAGACATATCGCTCATGGCACTGGTTGGACTGGATGAGCTTCCAAGGTCCCTTCCAACCCAAACCATTCGATGATTCTATTCCATGAGTCTAAAAAGCATTTGGCGTAGCAGGCAGGAGCGCGTCATGGTCGTGTTGCTGGTAATGGGATGGAGACCACTCATCCCCAGAGCCACATCCGTGCCATGAGTGAGGGAATGAACCAAAGAAAGATGAGGATGAAGGTGGTACAGGCAATCTTAATAATGGCTTTTCTTTATTCTGAGTCCTTAACCCATGATGCCTCATTCATGTGATATATTTTCAGTGAGATTCCCCACTCCATATGCAAACATATAAATCTGTAATCGTAAACAACTACTTCCTTCATGACGCACGTATGACTTGAAAGGCAATTTTGTCCTCAATAGAAAACAAAGGATACACGTACCATGTACTTAGCATTTATAAAAAAGACTCAGAATGCCGATTCTAAAAAGCACTAGTGCACAAACTTCACTCTCATACTAAATCCACACGATGCGTTACGATTAAACATTTATTTATTGCAAGAATTCACTTAAGTGCAATATTTTTTTCCCCCTTTTTTACCTGAATGTATAGTAATCTGCAATCCAAAGCAACAAATCATTCTAAGCCTAACCTTTTAAAAAATCAGAGACCTAACAGTGCACCTTTTCCTTTGTGGAAATGCCTTTGTGGGATCCATAGGAATGGTGCTATGCAGCGTACAACAATATATAGATATTCAGGATGTTACTGCCTAGTAAAAAATCCTCACTTCTCACTGCAGCAATTCTCAAGGAAACTGATATTTTTGGCTAAAAAAACATGTTGAAATGGTACGATGCTGAACGCTATCGAAAACGCAGTTATATATCTATATATGTATATATCTAAGGTTAGCACAATCTGAGCAGGATGTAGCTTATCAGGCTGAAAAAACAAAACCGAAGCAGGGATGGGTAATGGAATACGTTATAGCTGTAAAATGTATATAGGGTAAAAAAGGAAAAAAATCAAGAAAGGCGCACTATAGCGAAGTCTTAATCCAAGAAACCTGATAAAATAAAGTGGAAGAGCCGCCTATAATAGCAGAAGAAATATATGATGGAAATACAGGCTGACAAACCCCACAATTCTGAACTTACTGCTTAGGCAAATGCTGCTGGTAACAGGATGCCTTGAAATTTGAATTTTCTAAAGCGTAGATTTCTTTACGTTGAAGCTCGGTGGCTTTAGGTCACAATTACCAACACTGCAGAGCCCTCTCCTGTGGAGCGAGGGGCACACACAGTATGGAACAGCTCTAGAGAAGCTACTTAAAGGAGCTTTATCTTGAGATATTTTAATGTTTCCCTTCCTAAAAACTCCACAATTCAAAGCAGCAAAACCACCTCTGAATTTCTACTTCCCCAGCTGGCCCTGAATGTCCCCTCAAGGCCATTTTGTCCCTTTGGAAGTCAGCTGGGGTGAAGGAAGAGCTGGAGGATGATGCGGTGGGTCCAGTATTTGGCGTAGCAGGCAGGAGCGCGTCACGGTCGTGTTGCTGGTAACGGGATGGGGACCACTCATCCCCAGAGCCACATCCCTGCCATGAGTGAGGGAATGAACCAAAGAAAGGTGAGGATCAAGATGGTACAGGCAACCTTAATAATGGCTTTTCTTTATTCTGAGTCCTTAACCCACGATGCCTCACTCATGTGATATATTTTCAATGAGATTCCCCACCCCATATGCAAACATATAAATCTGTAATCGTAAACAACTACTTCCTTCATGACGCACGTATGACTTGAAAGGCAATTTTGTCCTCAATAGAAAACAAAGGATACACGTACCATGTACTTAACACTTATAAGAAAGACTCAGAATGCCGAATTAACCTCAAACAGCTCCAGCCATTCTGGTTCTCACCAGGGAAAAAAACCCAGAGGAAAAATTCGACAAACGACTCCATATCCATCACCTACATCCACAAAAAGTCTAGATGAATGGACAGCTTCAGTTCATTTTCCACCTTTTTTTTTCCAGCTAGCTTTATAGATGTTAAGGAGTACTTCAAATAATTATATTTTTGGATATTCAGTACTTAGCTCTTTCATGCTTGCCCGTAACACAACTATTATAAACTCCAGGATGATAAATTCCATAGAACAGATGAGTTGACACTCCAGGGAATTTCACCTTGATAACATCATTTAACAGCATCCACAATTCTAATGATGTAAACTTCCCTTTCCTCTTCATAGGGGAATTTCTACAGTTAAATAGTTTCAAATCATTTACTTTATTTTTAGTTACTTTAAGAGAAGCATCCACATCTTGTTTGTATTAGCTTTGGGGAGCTTCCAAGAGAGCTGTCTGAATTTCCTGCGTTTTCAGCAGAAAATAAAACCTTCAACAAAATAAACTCGTTCTGTCGAACAACTGGAAGAGCAGAGGGGAAAGAAGGAAGCGCCCAAGAAAGCTGCTCTGATATTTAATGCGCAAATGAACTTCAAAGCCAAGCTTTTGGTGACAGAAATCTTATCTTTATCTATTTTACTGGCACAATACTCTGGCTGTTGTATGTTAAACCCAGATAACTTTCAGTCATAATGTTGAATTGTGGGAAAATAGGTATTAAGGGAAAAATTGCAGGGTTTGCACTGGATATAACCTCAATATCTTCATCTCTTCTTCTATCCATGCACCTTAAAATTCCAAACCTAAACCAATTTTACATTGAAGTATTTTAATTTATCCTCTATTTCCCTACAAAGTCAAATTCCCAAATGAACAAAAAATTCATAGATATTTACCTAAATTCCCACAGTGCTTTACTGATTCTTCATGATGCTTCATTCTCACAGCCCTGTGCCCATTTTATAGAATCATTTTGGTTGGAAAAGACCTTTAAGATCGAGTCCAACCATTAACCCAACACCCAAAGGGATGAAGAGGTACTTAAGTGCAGGAGAGATGCAGAATTTGGTGTTTTGGTGAGACCGGGATTCGGTATCACGACTGAAGACGGTGTTCAGTTCCACAAACCAGGATTTAGATAATCCCTCTCTTTGGCATTTAATCCCAAACTCCATTCTTGGGAACCTCCCATCTAATTCAAGTGTTGAATTCCACTCTGGAACACAAAGGGGTGACAAGTCTCCTTCTCCTAAGATGGTCAAATGACAAATCAAATCAAAGAAGATGATTTTCAGCCCAAATAGCTTCAAAAAAAGTAAATTATTATTATGGAAGGCATCTACTCAAGGTCAAACTTCAGAGGCTGATCTAAGCCCACCAAAAAGCTCCAGAATAAGGGGAACCACCAGAGTACCCAAAATACCGACAGTCACCAGCTGGGGACCCTGTCCATGCATGAACATGGTATTTCCATGGTATTCCCCAATAGGAATCGCAAGGTTTCGTTCGGTTCGCCCGGTAGAACAGGAAAGAACAAGTTCCATATGCAACCCAGCTCCACCATACAAAGGTAAATAGATTATCGCGATCCAGGCTTAATTAACAGAACCTGACTACCTTGAGCAGAGTTTAACGACTTTAAAGATGTTACTCAAGTGCAAAAGTTTCTGATTCCAGCTCAGCTGTAAAATATCACTAGGAAAACTATTTAGAGACGTTATGCAGTAATTACCACCACGTGAACTGAAATTTCGACACTTCCTAATTAGTTTTTACTTTAATTGCATAGCAGGTCTTATATAACCTTCACTTAAAGTTTCACAGTTTTGCATTTAATATGTGAATGTTATTTAAAGAAATCTCTTGACCTTAAAGACAACTCCTGATGAACCTCTCTAAAGCAATTGGTCCTCTAAAAAGGAACGAGCTTAATTTTGCAGGAGGGTACAGTCGCTAACATACACATCAACATTTGTGTTTTACTACGTACTTAAGTCCAGCTTTAAGAACTTTACAATACCGAGCTTAATTTTGCAGGAGGGTACAGTCGCTAACATACACATCAACGTTTGTGTTTTACTACGTACTTAAGTCCAGCTTTAAGAACTTTACAATATCGTTAATGTGTGCTTGGAATGGGTTCTTCTCCTTTTTATCCTACGTGATATTTAACTGAAGTACAGAAGCTCCTGCTTCTATCCTGAAAAATAAGACGGAAAAACATGACATTTTGCAAAAAAGACCAATTAGCAATTTAAACCAAACAGTTTTCTTCACATTTTCCCTTCACACCTCCCAAATTTGCCTCCCGACAGTCCACCAGTTACAGGAATGTAATTTATCCACCAGCTGATAGACCCAGCATAATCTCTGACTATAATATCAACTATTTTCTTCATGCTTGGTATTATATTTGGCACTAACAACTATGGCACTCACTGCAAAATATATATATATATATATATATATACACACACATCTAAGAGCATATTTCCAATGAACCAACCGCTGTCATTCAAGAAAATGACTCAGTGCTATGGATTTTGCACATCTATTTTCAGTGTCTAAGCAATTTTAATTGAGAGAGTATCAAAACTAACTGAATAAATCCCAACCCTCACTAAAGGCAGCAACTAGAAGCTGAAATCACAAGTTCTCCACTGGTTCTTCACCGATCCCATCTCATGGTTCGACATCTTTGCCGTGACATTTCCAAACTGTCATTGCCTTGCAACTACGACACGTTTCCTTCAATGAAAGCACCACTTTGAGTAATTTTCACCCTATTTAGAAGAAAAAGCATCACAACCAAGACTGCGGAATCCAAGTCCTCAATAAGTGAAACTGATTGCGTCAAGTTTCCGTAATTTCCATATAATACAAACAGAAGATCTTCTGGTCCTGATGACGCCCAGGAAAAAAGTCAGCGCTGCTCTCCTCCCCAAAAAAGTTCTATATTCTTGCTCTGAGGGTGAAAATTGCTCTTGAAATTTCTATGGGAGGCGTAAGAAAGTCCAAAGGAGTCAGGAGAGCAGGTATTTCCATCGTTACAATTCGCGGAACATCAAGAAGGCAAATATGAGATTACTGCTTCGCTCAAATACGAAAAATCTCCGCAAAGGTAAAGTGAGTGAAGATATTAACAGATTTAACCCACTGTTGTTCATACAGAACAGAAGGTGACAATGTGCACATAGAAAAATTTTGATGCTAGTGCAGTATTTCTTTAATGTTTTAGCTCCTTAAATACTATAAATAAATAAATGTCGGGTACCAAATAATCAACACTTGGTTCTGGTCCTGGATCCTCAAACTGTATTGAGCAGGAATACGATGCTTTACAGCCAACAATTTACCCCAGGGCTGAAGAGAAATCACAGCGAGTGCTTTTATTTCTTCCGATATATTCAGATATAGTAGCAGGGTTAGAAAAGGAATTGAGAAATACAACTCTTGGCATGTAGACTACACTAATTCTTTCACCGGCGATAGATAAATAATGATGTGAGAAACCTATCATATTAAAAAGTCCATTATTTATCTTTGAAGTGGTCTAAAGAATCTATAGGAAAGCATTTTTAAAATAGAAAAGTCTAAAAAAAAGGTATTGATTTATTTTTCTCTTACCACCTCTTCAAAACTAGTCATTGCCAGTAGTAGTAATATCATTTATTCTATTAAGACGGGCCTGAAAAACCTCTGTAAAATTTCAATAAATGCTCTCACAGATCAAATAAAATGCAAATAGAAAGGAGATGAGAAATATTTAGGAAGTCTCACGTTTTGGTGATAAAAGTTAAATTTTGTCTAGGTTGGTTGATAAAGTGACTGATGTGGACAAGATGAGAGACCATGGAGCAGCACGTGGGTATATCGGACAGTATATCGGACATCCATCTATCAGCTCTTACTCGTCAAAATCCTGTAAGCAATGATGTTTGTCTATTCATTAAGCTAGGTTTTCTAATTAATTCTAATTAACAGACTCTACCACAAGGGAAGATGGTGATTTTTTTGTGGAAATATAATAGCTCATAAAATTTCCATGAAGCTTTTTCCCATGGGGACGTGACATGAATCTTCTTCTCGTCTCAATTTATCAAAATCTAAAAGATTAGCATGGGAATGGGAAAACTTGTCATTATTTGCTCAAAATGTGGTTTTTCTAAATCTGTATTGAGTAACATATGATTTCTTTGCAAGTGCCACAGATAAGTTGCTGGTGTGTAGATTCAAAACCTTGTTTTAGGATCTGCAACATCCATTATCTTCGATTTATCTGATGGGAAAAGCCAGACTTAAGATTTTGATTCCTATTGCAATGAAAAAGATTAAATGTAACCTGTAATCTATTGTAATCTAAATGTAACCTGCATCTATTTATGTGTTGATGCAAAACTCCTCCTGCTGTTGCTTTAAAATCAAAGCTGCAGAGTTAAACCCTCAAACCAGACTGAGAAAGCGCAGGTTTCCCCTTATCCCAATGTATTAATAGATATGTTAAGATATAATTTAATTATAAGTTCACTGTCATTACACAGAGTCCTTTAACCATCGTGTTCGTATCTAACTCATAGCAGGTTAAAAAGTGATAATTTTGGTCCAATTTCTGGGTTATTGTTGCTATAATTAACCAATTCCGTGGAATAATTTACATTAAAATAAATTGATTTAGCGCATGAAGTGTGTGATGCATTCCCCTATCTTGTTTAGTTCATCAAACGAGAAAGAAATGAGAAACTTAAGAGAAATCGCTGGTTCGGTTTTCAATAAGTGGATTATTTCGCTCCATGTGATGCAGGACAGGGGTTGAATTTCTGCTTCTATCAATTCTTCTTCTTCTCCAAACCTCCTCCTTTTTCACGTCATCCCATGACTCTTTCAATCTTATTTGACTCATTCTCTCTAAAATATTCTCATTTCCTTCATCCCACCATTCAGTCCCACGCTGCCAATTACCAGCAGTTGCATGACATGATACTTAATATTATGTTTAATATTAAAACCAACCATTACTGTGAGAATTGCCCTTGCCGATATATTGTTGAGGGGGGATAATACTTCTCCAAGAATATAAAGTTTGAGTTGATGGGACCGTGCTTCTCTAACCGGGGCACAACTGGATCCTGTGCGGGTCCAAACTGGTCCCTGTTTCAGTTCAGATTTGAGCAGCACGTCATCATTGTAGTATTACTAGTATAATAGTATTATATATTATATATATAATATATATATTATATATTATATATATATTTGGTCAATTCCCAAGCCTCCTAGGAATCCCACTGATCCTTCTCTCAATACTATATACTATACTATACAATACTATATACTATATTATATATATACTATATAATAGTACTAGTACTAGTATACTAGTAATATATAATACTAGTATTACGAGTATAGAGAGAAGTCCTAAGGTCAGGAGGTGTGAAGTGTTGTAGTGGATTCATATGATTAATCTTGAGGTGGTAAGTAGGGCAGCTGTTGCTTGGGTCTACTCTATGATAGGAGTGGGCTTGGTGGGCCATTAGATGTTTTCTTGTAAGTAGAGGCTTAGGAGTAGGACGAAGACATAAGCTTGGATTATGGCTACTGCAACCTCTAAAATGGTCAAAAGGAATAGGATTAGTGCTGTCAGAAGTGAGATTGTTGGGATAATGGGGAGGAGAGAGGTTGTAGCTGGAGAGATAAGTTGGATGAGGAGGTGGCGTGCTGTGAGATTGGCTGGGAGACGGACTCCTAATGCCAATGGGCGAATTAATAGGCTGGTGGTTTCAATCATGATTAGGGCTGGGAATAGTAGTGTAAGAGGTGGTCTAGAGCAATTGAAGGTTGGTTACGTAGGCCTGTGAGAAGGGTAGCTAGTCAGAGCGGGAATGCTAGGGCTATGTTTATTGATAGTTGAGTGGTTGGGGTGAATGTATATGGTAGGAGACCTAGAAGGTTGATTGTGAGTAGGAGGACTATTAGGGAAGTTAAGAGTAGGGCTCATTTATGACCAGTTTTGTTTAATGGAATTATTAGTTGGTTTGTGATTAGGTGGAAGAGTCAGAGTTGGAGGGTAGATAGGTGGTTAGTGATTCAACGGTTGGTAGGTGATGGGAGTAGTAGTGGGGGGAATAGTATTGAGAGAAGGATCAGTGGGATTCCTAGGAGGCTTGTGGATTGATCAAAGAAGCTTAAGTTCATGGTCATTGATTTTGTACTAGTTAGGATTTTGTTAGATGGAGGGTTGGTAGAGGTGGCAGGAGTTTGGGTTGAATGATTAGGGAAAACATCAGTCATGATGGGAGTATGATGAAGAATCATGGGTTTGGATTTACTTGGGGCATGTCATTAAGGAGGGGTGGGCGATCCTCTTTCTCTAGCTTAAAAGGCTAGCGCTGACATATAGCTTCTTAATGATAATAGTGTGGACAGGCGAACAATTTTGTGCATGATTTTATCCACATTATCTTCCTCTTGTCATCTTGTTCAAAATCACTAAGTCTTGATTTACTTAATTTTCTCTTGCTGTCGTTACAATTGCAAATCATAGATACCTGCAATGGAAAAATCTAAAGATCTCTGTTACGCTGTATTTTTTTAAATAACTAATTTTAAATATCTATTTTTAATAACGATTTTATTTTAATAACTATTTACTACTCTATACAAATGGACTGATTTTCTAACGATTTTATTTTAATAACTATTTACTACTCTATACGAATGGACTGATTTTCTAACGATTTTATTTTAATAACTATTTACTACTCTATACAAATGGACTGATTTGCTTTCAACAATGTAACCAGATCCCTGGTCAGTCCCCAAGTGTCTCTGTAAAATGTGACAATGAATTGGAAATAGAAAGTGAAACATCAAACAGTTCTCATGTTTCACCAATGGCTCATATAGAAAAAGTAGCAATTCCAATGAAGTATTTAGTACTAAACAACCTAAAAGGCTCTGACCAGACTTCCTTCTGCATCCATTGCCTTGACTTCATATGGCTACGCGCTTAAATAAGAACAGAATGATATGATTATAACATATGGTACCACACTTCTGGTTTTTAAGCACTACATTTTGCAATCAAAACCTTGCTTTACGAACACTAAAAGTTGGGTTTATTACATTGTTGAAATACAGAGCAGTTCCAAAGAGAAATTCGACGTTTTGGAGAGCTGCTGGACTGGGATTTTTTATTTGTCTGGGGTGGTTTGACAAAATCCGACAGCAGGAAAAGCATCTAAAATCCAAATCAGCAAAGAAAGATGCTTCAGAATGTTCCTTTTTTCATCCAAAATCTCCAAAAAATTGGAATTCATTCGAGTTGAGCAAATGTTGACTTACGAGGCACTAATAAAAAAATCAAACAACTTAATTTATACCCTTTACTGCAAAATAATGACAATATCCTAAACCTATATAACTATTAAAGGAGGAAAATGAGAAACCAATTATAGCGTTCATGTTTGGCTTTCTTCAAATAACCAAAATAATTGGCTTTCTCAAAGGCTTTACCATCGCTAATGTCACTTCTTCCCACTTCTTCCAATTTGTTCTCATGTCTCCTAAGTCTGAAGAGCGAAAGATTTTCAGTCGCATTCATAAGCTGCTGCCGCCACACTAAATATTCTTCAAAAAAGCAAAGAAAATAGCAATTTTCACCCTTATTTTCCCAAATCTTGAGAATATTAAAGTGGAATAAGGCTTAGTGAATATCAGACACCAATGAGACTTTTGTGGAACTCCTGAATGATGAAAGAAAACCATCATTTTGAAGAACAACTTGATTTTCCTCAACGTATTTGTCTAAAACTCCTTCAACCACAAGTCTATGATTAAGATCACAATGAAGCAAACACCAACTGCAAATGACTATTAGTCCATTATTGATATATTGGTCCATTATATTAATATATCGGAAGTTTAAATAGATGGAACTTCACCAATATTTTCAGCACAGAGTTTTAGGATCATTTGCTCTTTCTGTTTAAGGATAATTTATACAACACTTTTTTCAGGAAAGTTTCCATGTAAATGAAATAAGTGATTAATAAATCAGACAGAACTGAACAATCTGCTGATCGCTCAATACAAAAGCTTTAGATTTGGGTTACGTTCGTTATTTCAGTCTATTCTGAAATTGCTATTTTTTGACGCTATAAAAATAGGGGGATTAGGTAGGAGTAATATTCTTTAAAATGTAATTCAGCTGAAGGAGGGTATGATTAATATTTAGAAAATGTATTTATAATTCTTTGGCTCAATATGGGAGTGGGGACCGGCATAGCCAAGAATAACCTGATATTAAAAACGTTACTTGTGCTCATGAGCCATCAATTAAGAGTAATCAAAAAGAAGGTAATTCAGTGCAAAACAAGGCGATTCTCCTATTAAATGTCACTTCAATTCTTAAAATTCACATTCCCATTCTGCCACCAGCATCTTCAATTCTCCAGCTTAACGAGTAATCCACATTTTGTACATTCGCAGCAGTTACTGCTAAGTAGCGTTTGTACAGACTCCCAGCTAAACGACGTTAATTGCATCACGCTAACGTGATTATGGCTGACCGGTTTATTCGCAAGTGGATTTAATTTCATTTCTGGCTCGTTAGTGGAGTCATCAGACGATCGCGGGGAAGATTTCTTATATTTTCACGATCGCACGCATCTATAGGAAAACATCGATGTCTGGTGGCAAATTCTGCGTTCAACTCGTTCTTTAGATAATTTCAAAGATTAGATAGAGTTGCAGCTTTATTATACGACTAAACACGATAACGTTAATTTACAGTTCAAATACTGTTCACATTGATAGTGCATTAAATACTTGTCTGCTGCATGCTGGATAGGAGAAAAAAACTAACTGTTTTGCATGTCATAGAATCATTTCAGTTGGAAGAGACGCTCAAGATCATCATGTCCAACCATTAACCCACCCCTGGCACTGCCCCTCATCGGTCTGTATTTCCAACCCCTCCAGGGATGGTGACTCCAGCACTGCCCTGGGCAGCCTGTTCCAATGCCCCACAGCCCTTTGGGGAAGAAATTGTTCCCCACATCCAACCTCAACCTCCCCTGGTGCAACTTGAGGCCATTTCTTTGTGTCCCTGTGTCCCCTCAGCTCCTGTTCTCCAGCTGAACCCCCCAGGTCCCTCAGCCGCTCCCATCACACTTGTGCTCCAGCCCCTTCCCCAGCTCCGTTCCCTTCTCTCCACTCGCTCCAGCACCTCAAGGCCTTTCTTGGCGCCCAAAACTACCCCCAGGATTCACGGTTTGGCCTCCCCAGTGCCCAGCACAGTGGCACAATCACTTCTCTAGTCCTGCTGGCCTCACTATTCCTAATACAATCTAGGATGCTGGTGGCCTCTTGGCCACCTGGGCACACGCTGGCTCATGTTCAGCCGCTGTCACCAACACCCCCAGGTCCTTTTCCAGCCACTCTTCCCTGACCCTGCAGCATTCATGGGGTTGTTGTGACCCAAGTGCAGGACCCGGCACTTGGCCTTGTTGAACCTCAGACAATTGGCCTCAGCCCAACCATCCAGATGGTCCAGATCCCTCTGTAAACCCTTCCCACCCTCCAGCACATCAACACTCTCACCCAACTTGGTGTCATCCGCAAAGTTACTGAGGGTGCACCAGATCCCCTCATCTAGATCATTGATAAAGCAACTAAACTGAACCGGCCCCAATACCGACCCCTGGGGACACCACTTGTGACCGGCCAACAACTGGATTTGGTTCCGTTCACCACAACTCTTTGGGCCCAGCCCTCCAGCCCGTTCTTTATCCATCGCAGATACACCATCCAGGCCATGAGCTGCAGCTCCTGCATTCTCCAGGAGATGCTGTGGGATACGGTGTCAAAGGTTTTATTGAAGTCTAAGAACACAACATCCACAGCCTTTCCCTCATCTACTTGTGGGTCACCTTGTTGTAGAAGAGCGGGTTGGTCAAAGAGGACCTGCCTCTCATAACCCCACGTTGACTGGGCCTGATCATACGGTTCTCTTGTATGTGCTGTTACTCAAGATCATCTGCTCCATGACCCTGCCCAGCACAGAGGTCAGACTGACAGGTCTGTAGTTCCTTCCAGCCCTTCTTGTAGATGGGGGTCACGTTCGCCAACTCCCAGTCTACTGGGACCTCCCCATTTAGCCTAGATTGCTAGATAATGGCAAGTGGTTCAGTGATCACCTCCACCAGCTCGCTCAGCACCCATCTGGCCCAATCCTTTGCTAAAACACATCTGCAACACAAAAACCCATTAACTTTACCTAAAATACCTAATTATTACATGAACAAACCTCTGGTTAGTGCCATGAAAGGGACTAAAAAGGATTTACGTGACAACGTAATGGTGGATAAATAGCTATTATGTATTTCTAGAACATGCCTTTTGCTTTAGTTTAGCAAGGTCACGACTAAACTGCATAAACTGAAACTAAGGCTGACTTGAGTCTTTGGGATCTATAGCACTATCACCTTTCATCCCCTGTAATGTAACTGAATGCAGAAAATGTATAGATTTTAGATTTATTCCATTACATTGAAAAGACAGCTAAAAACGCAGTTCACAGGCCTTATTTTCCCTTCTCTTTAGCAATCCCAAATTTCTAAGATAAATACAGAGTCCTTACTTGTAAAACACAATGTCTTCCTAGGGAGTAGATGAAATAGGGGAACCTTTGAACATTTCCCCATGTACAAGAGCTTGGTTTTCTGTTGGAGAACCTAAAATAAAGGCCTATTTCTGAAGTACTTGCAGCTTTGAATATAATCAACGGTAATAACAAGACGCAAGGCAAAAAAATGCTTTTTGTCGCAACCACTTTTGTAATCCTGCTTTTTAATAACCTTCCTAATGGCCGAATTAGAAGGACCCCAACCGAAGTCATTGATCCCACATAAAACAAACATTGCTTTTTCTTCTTAGCTTTGCTTTACAAGCTCCATTATTTCCAGATGACGCTTGAGGGGCCGCAGAGTTGCGAGAATTAGATGCTTAAATATACAGCTGCTTTCTATTTACCGTCTACATTACGTGTAACTCAATGAGAATCCAAATTTTGGGTACAAATGGAGGAAAAGAGAAAAGAAATATAGAAATCTCATTGCCCAGGTGCAAAGTTTAATTATTGTGATTAAGACAGGAGAACAATTCATCAATATTTGCGGAATTCCAAGGCAGATTTAATTGGATCAGTACAGAGGGAGGAAAAGACTCAGCTCAATATAATCTACAATATATATAGATATCTATTTAATATCTAGATATATAAAAATATAGATTATATATAATAGATTATATATCTATACACACAGAGCTCACTGCATTTATATTATTTGCCTTTTTTCCTTTTGCATTGCCAATATACATTTATTTCTTTACCTGAACCAGTAGGGGGTTAAAGAACATTTGCACATTCAAGTCCATTTCTAAATATTAAAAATGGAACACTACATTGTTTCTATCACTGTGAAAATTCCTTTACCATCTAAGTGCTGCTTAAGCGACAGTCCTATATAGGAAATAATTCAAGATACTGGTACTAAGTGGGATTATTTTTAGTATTTTCCTAATGAATTTAAGCTTCATCTGAACAGAAAAATGCATTTTTATAAGCAAAATTTAGAGGGTTTAAAAAAAAAAGAGTTAAATTGAAGTTAATGTTAGAATTTTTTCCTATGGGATTATCTTACCTACACTATTTCCTCTCCTTCTCCATCCTTCCTAGAAATAGTTAGAAGTCAATCGAAGGGCTCAAATATCTCTATAATATATAGAGATATATGTATATATACACACTATTCTATAAAATCCTTAAAAAGCAACGAATTTGGTAGATTTTTGCTCCAACAACGGGTCTCACATGCGACTTTCCGAGGGAACTTTGCAGCCTCCGGTTACGCAGTTAAATATCTATGATTTTAAAAATGACACGAGGCCGTAATAAAATGACAAAGACAATAATTGATACGTTTACTTAAGAAATTTGCCTTGACCTGAAAGAAGCAAATTTCTCAATTAGTCTCTTACCAGTTTTTCCATTTGTTGCAACTTTTGGAAAATGTGCTTTCATTGAATGCAATTCAAATAAACCCCAAACTTAGCTGGATTTTTCTCATTTCTTCATCATGGAGATACCGGTGGACATGGACAAGTTGAGCAAAACGTGGTCTTTCAAAAGAGGTAATTTCTACTTAACTCTTAATAATCAAGCTTAATATTCAACTAGGAAATTAAGTAGAGCATGAGAATTTGTGTCTCTAAGGTGATGGTTTAATTTTGGGCGTTCTCCATCCAGCTCCTCAATCCCATCACATTGACTATAGTTTACCAGGAAACTGGTCCAGCCTTAATAAAATAAACAAAAAAAGGCACAAAAAACACAAAAAAAACCCCCAAAACTCACTTGTTTTTTTGTTTCCCTCAACAAAACCAATAGAAAAGCCAATTGACCATAAGAAACGTGGTAAAGAAAGATCTCAGCATATTCTTACTGCTATCAACAACCAGCAGCTTAGGGACTCTATATTAGGTCCAAAATCTGTTTTTTTACAGCAATAAGAAGAAAATACAGTAGAAACACTACCACACACTCCGAAAATAAGAAATGTCTGTCTCTCTTAATCTCCATTTGCTCCTGTTGTATATACGTCTCTTAATCTCCATTTGCTCCCGTTGTATATACGTTTTACGTCATGGATATACCACGTCACAGCACCCGCCCATCACACAATGTTCACAATAGGCAGGGCTCAGCCTAAGAATTAAAGATAAACTTGACTTTTTCCTTCCATATCCATCCCAGCCCTAAAAAGGAACACCGAGTATTTACTGTAATTTGCTTTTTGCAAGTCTAGTAGGCAGAAATGAGGAAAGAGACACATAAAGGAAGACAAGACCATGAGCAACACATAGAATAACTTCACGTACAATTTAACGCTTGTGACTGAGGTACCATGAAAATTCACTTTTCCATTATACAACACCATAGGAAAAAAAAGTATATATTGAATTATCTCATTTCCTTCGTTATTCTTACAACACAAACATGGGCTTGCAGAAGCAGAATATGCTGAAGTAAATGAAATCTGGCCTCAACTTTTATTTAGTCAACCGCCTGTGCTTCAGACTGAGTTGGAACATGAGAAATCTGGGGAAAAAATATATTAAGAAGAAGAAATTCAGTGAAGTATCTGAGCTTTTGGGCTATTTAGGGATATACGATAGTGTTTAAAAATTTCAGCCATCTCAAGGTGCTTGATAGTTATTTCATTAAGACCCCAAAATGTCTTAGAGGTCGGTCTTAAAAATATACAAGGTTTAGCAGCAATTCCAGCTTATCGAGCCCCTGCACCCATAAACTCAGTTTCACGCGCTCCAATCCGGTTGGGCCAAGACACTGTTTATATCGCATGATATAAAATAATGGAATCATTTTGGTTGGAAAAGAACCTCAAGATGATTGAGATCAACTGTTAACCCACCACTGGCACTAACCCACGTCCCTGAGAATCTCATCTATGTGTCTTGATCTACGATATCATATATCTCAGATATGAAAAGCCATCAGCTCCACCAAAGTAGCCTCTCCTTCTGCCCCAAAGGCCACATGAGCTCTACAGGACAGCTCGAAAAAGAGCCACAAGACCACAGGATGAATCTGAAGATGTAGCAGCAGAACCGGAGTTAAACAGCCCCAAGAGCATTGTCAATCTCAACACTCAGAAACACTCAGTGCACCCAAAATAGGGTCAGAGAATCATTTTGGTTGGAAAAGACCTTGAAGATCATTGAGTCCAAGCATTAACCCAACACAACGAAGTCCACCACTAAACCATGGAACCACAGAATCATTTTGGTTGGAAGAGACCCTCAAGATGATCGAGTTCAACAGTTCCCCCACCCCCGGCCCCATGTCCCTGAGAACCTGATCTGTGTGTATTTCCAACCCCTCCAGGGATGGTGACTCCAGCACTGCCCTGGGCAGCCTGTTCCAATGCCCCACAGCCCTTTGGGGAAGAAATTGTTCCCCACATCCAACCTCAACCTCCCCTGGCACAACTTGAGGCCGTTTCTGTGTGTCCCTGTGTCCCCTCAGCTCCTGTTCTCCAGCTGAACCCCCCAGGTCCCTCAGCCGCTCCCATCACACTTGTGCTCCAGCCCCTTCCCCAGCTCCGTTCCCTTCTCTCCACTCGCTCCAGCACCTCAAGGCCTTTCTTGGTGTGAGGAGCCCAAAACTGAACACGGAGATTTGAGTTAAGCCCTGAAACTGCTATTTTAAACAACACTTTGAAATGAAGGATGTTCAGTTTGTTGTCAAAGTAATTGTTGACAAGAATTTTTGCTGGGGCTAAATGTTCCACACTAAAACACGGAATTAATGGAAGTATCGAGCAACGCAAACACCCAAGTAAATTTGGAGCCTGGATGGAATCACAGAATCACACAATGACAGAATGTCAGGGATTGGAAGGGCCCTGGAAAGCTCATCCAGTGCAATCCCCCCATGGAGCAGGAACATCCAGATGAGGTTACACAGGAAGGTGTCCAGGCGGGTTGGAATGTCTGCACAGAAGGAGACTCCACAACCTCCCTGGGCAGCCTGTTCCAGGCTCTGACACCCTCACCGGGAACAAGTTTCTTCTCAAATTTAAGTGGAGCCTCCTGTGTTCCAGTTTGCACCCATTACCTCTTGTCCTATCACTGGTTGCCACCCAGAAGAGCCTGGCTCCATCCTCCTGACACTGACCCTTTAGATATCTGTAAACATGAATGAGGTCACCCCTCAGTGTCCTCTTGTCCAGCTCCAGAGCCCCAGCTCCCTCAGCCTTTCCTCACACGGGAGATGCTCCACTCCCTGCAGCATCTTGGTGGCTGCGCTGGACTCTCTCCAGCAGTTCCCTGTCCTGCTGGAACTGAGGGGCCACAACTGGACACAAGATTCCAGGTGTGGTCTCCCCAGGGCAGAGCAGAGGGGCAGGAGAACCTCTCTGACCTACTGACCACCCCCTTCTAACCCACCCAACTAATTATAAATCTCAAAATTTACTTCAACTGAGAGGAGGCAGTTATACTATGATACGCTTTATAGCAGTCAGAACTGGAATAGTTTGGATTGAAAGGGACCTTTAAAGGTTATCTAGTCCAAGTCCCCACGTGTTGAGAAGTCAACCCAGGAGAAAGAGCCACCAAATCCTCTCCAAGATGTTTCAAGTCTTGGGGGCTTTGAGTTGTTCGTGACCATGCAGATAAAAGAGCTTTATCCAGCTTGTGCATCATCTTACCAGGCAAGCAGAAGTGGGATCTCCTGTTCTTTAACCACAAACTAATCTGCTGAAATGTTTCAAGTTCCAAAAATTAAAGGTCAGATGGCAACTTTTGGGAGAACAATCACAACCCTAAACCCATGGGTGTCACAAGGAGCTTCATGTGAATTAGAACATGGTACGAGGGCAGGAATACACAGGAAAAACCTGCAAGTGATTAATTTGCACTGTAAAGCCGCATCTCTGAATAACAAAAAGGTTGTATGGTACGTGTCAGCAATAATAACTAAAAAATGCAGGTTAAGAAATCTTGTTACTTAAATTAAATTAAAGTCATTGCACTATTGTATCAAATTATCCTTTTAGGTACTTTTATGCTTAATGACAGAGTAATATGATAGTAAAGTCTCAGATGGGCATGTCCTGGAACATGTATTAACACTGAAAATAAAACACTTGTTCCATTTTCATCCTCAAAAATCCACAGCAACTGATAAATCAACGTATTTTTACATGGTATTGCAGTGAGAGTTCGAATGAGTACAAACCAAAGATCCTTCAGCAGTATAAGCATATTATTCAAGTCCCTGGAAGACATTTCCTTCTTGTACCGAAACTAGAGATTTTCCAACAAGCCGTGCAATTCAATTACAAAATTGCTGCCTATTTGTGGGTATTGGCTCAGTAAACTGAAGAGGACAGGATGGATCCACGGTTCAGAACATGCCAATTTGCCCCATGACTCCAGAACTCCCCCAAAAAGCTCCTTGGAAATTGTTTTCAATCATTTTTGGGATGCCAGAGCCCCATTCTTAAAAAAGAATTTGAAGTGTATGATTTAAATATCCCAAAATACGAACGGCTTGAGAATTACTTAATAGGGTACAGTGAGTCTCTTAGCCATGAATAATTGCGCTTATGTTTTGCCATTTTGAAGTGCAATTTTGTTTTAAAGACGTTTCAGACGTGACATCATTCCTCCAAGTTCCTGTATTTTGGTGTTTGGTGATGTTTGGGTAAATCTCTGCAGATTTAAGGATGTACCAGTTGTGTTTTGAAGCACTTAGTGAAGCATGAAGTTTGATACTCACGTAATCAGGGAGCGGAGAGTCGGTGGAACCGATGGAACCTCTTAGGGATTGTGTGGCTTGTTCCAGCACTTTGTTGTGTTTTTTAGACAGCAAAGAAAACAAACTGGAGGGAGAAAAAGAAGTGGAAAAAAAGAATTCAAAATATATTCACAATAGTGTCCTGAAATAGTTCAACTTGGTCAGAAAAGACGGTTTATTATATACACAAACTTGAATAAAGAGATTTTTAGAACGCAACGAACCATGGTTACGCGATTTATCTATTTATTTAACATCTGGGCTAAGCAACATTATAATTTGAATAAGAAATATTATATAGAACAAAGGATGTGAAGAACATCATTTATTCATGGTTAAATTCTTCAAAAGTTAAGTTGTAACAGAAGGATGGGTCCACATGCAATTTTAAATTCATAACCATTGTGTGTTCGCTAAAACGCAATTTTCAAGTGCAGCATTTCATGCAATATAGTGCAACAGATCCTTAATCATCTTGTGTATTGTTCATTGCAATAATTCAACGGTTTAGTACAGGAAGAACCCAAGTTATTTTACAGAAGCTTTGCTCTTGGGGTTGGTGACGCTTGGGACAAGGAGATGTCTTGTTCATCAGATCATTTAGAAAATATTCAAGTCAGTTTAGCAATTAAAACAAAAAGAAGCAGCAAAAATACTACCTCAAGTCCTATATTCTAGATAGCTGCTATTTCTTCGAATTAAGAGAACAGCGTCAGTGCTCAGAAAGCTTTTCTGCCTCAAGAAATGACACTTGGCATTACAAGAAGTCCTCTTAATTATTTTTACTTAAAATATATCATTGATATTGTATCTGTCACAGATGGTAGGAGTAGATTTCCCAGAGTATCAGTGGTTTTCCTTCTCTCGCTAGTCAAGAGCCTCGGGAAAAGGTTTTTCCAACACTTCTCGCCGTCACAAGGAATTAATTACGCTCCTCAAACCTAAATCTTATATCTCAAGAGCCGACTCAATAAATTCCACCATTTCCCGACACCTCTTCAGTCCGATATTTCTCCGAACAGATTAACAGCTTCCTTTTAAGGACAACCTTTGTCATAATTAAGGCATCTAATTAACCCACGTGAGCTCCCTTGGGTAGGCTGGACCATCCTCAAGGTTGACTTAGAGTCTATGAACATGAGGAACGGGCTTGAGACAACATGGTTGACACCAAGGTTGGTATCACGGCTGGTCCCACCAAGACAATTGCAACCAGATCGATAGAGCGAGAAGGTCAAATGACATTACAAGACCTTCGTGGTGGTTACGGCAGTTTATAGTATTTGGCTTTCTCAAGCTGGGCTTGTTTAGTCTAGAGAAGAGGAGGCTTAGAGGTGAGCTCAGCACTCTCTAGAACTACCTGAAGGGCAGTTCTAGCCAGGTGGGGATTGGTCTCTTCTCCCAGGCAGTCAGCAATAGGACAACAGGGCTTAAACTTAAATTTAGGCTGGAGATTAGAAAGCAATTCTTTACAGAGAGAGTGGTCAGGCATTGGAATGGCTGCCCAGGGAGGTGCTGGACTCACCGGCCCTGGAGGTTTTTAAACTGAGATTGGACATGGCGCTTAGTGCCATGATCTGGTAAATAGACTAGAGTTGGACCAAGGGTTAGACTCGATGATCTCTGAGGTCTTTTCCAACCCAGTCCATTCGGTGATTCTGTAAACACAATATTTTTAGCGTCGCAAAAACCGGAATCTTCTTTTTCCGTCGTGTTGTCCAACGGAGACTCAACAAGACGAGTTATTCCTGAGACCCAATGCCAACCTCTCCCTAACTCACAGCTATTAGAACATCCTACATTAAAAAGGGAAGCAGCAACACAGAAATAAGATATATTAGGCGGCTTTCCACCTTTTCCTCCCCGTCTCGTAATCTACTATTTGAAATTTTTGTTCAAAATTTGGATTTGCAAACTGGCCATTGGCCCAAACCAGCAGTGCTAGTTTTTGAATCGCTGGGATTTTTGAAGCCTCGGATTTCAGAGCTATTGGCATCAGCACCATCTAGTGCTGCAGAGCCAGAATACTCCGTTAAAACCAACCTGGTGATGCTTATGGTGGGGGGGAAACAAGAATAGGTTAAACCTGGTGTGTGTTTGCTCCAGAAGATACAGATAATATCACAGAAAGGAAAAATTTGGAAAAAAAGAGGATTTCCAACTAGCAGAATCTTCTCCAAAACACATAAAGCGTTTTGGCTACCAAGGAGATTGAAATAGAAGCAAAGAATTGGGAGCAGGATTGTGAAAAGTGCAATTTATTTGATGCACGTGTAAAGGAAAATGCACCTAAATTTGTATTCTGCATGAAACTGGGAGAGTGAAGAGCAAATTTATTTCCTCTAACAGAAGTGGGAAAAAGAATATGAAATTAAAAGGATGGAAGATTATTTCTTTATAACCTATTTTTGCTATCTTTAATGTAATTAAGTGTGATGTGACTAAACTCCAGTGCTTATTTGCGGTACAAACAAGCCCTTGGTGGCTGATTTCTGTCTCCAAATGGGGGATGGTTTATTACTCGTTGTCTTTGGCACCGGAAGCTTCCCTTGCAAAGTTTTGCTTTCCTGCCTTCTTAGTCCACTGCCCAAAACACCAAAATTCAGTTTAAAAAACCAAACCAAAATGAATTAATAATAATAATAATAATAATAATAATAATAATAATAATAATAATAATAAAGGATTTGGGGTTGTTTTAAGGTCTGAAAAATGCAATTCAAGAAAAGGCAACAATGCTTTACAACAAGGTCGTTCCCATCTCCACAACATGGTACAAGAGACAAATTTGACACAAGGCTGAACCTCAATCAATTAAAAATTATTTCAGACTAAACAGTCATGGTTGCTGAAATACAAGTGACTTCATTGTGTGCAAACTGGCTTAAGGAGAGAAGCCAGAGAGTGGTAGTCAATGGTGCGGAGTCTAGTTGGAAGCCAGTATCTAGTGCGGTGCCTCAGGGCGCAGTACTGGGGCCCATATTATTCAATATATTCATTAACGATTGAGACGAGGGAATAGAATGACTGTCAGCAAGTTTGCTGGTGACACCAAGCTGGGAGGAGTGGTGACACGCCAGAGGCTGTGCTGCCATCAGAGACCTGGACAGGCTGGAGAGTTGGGTGGGGAATAACCTAATGAAATTTAACAAGGGAAAGTGCAGAGTCTTGAATCTGGGCAGGAACAACCCCAGGTTCCAGTATAGGTTGGGAAATGACATATTAGTGTAGGGGAAAGGGACCTGGGGGTTCTGGTGGACAACAGGATGACCATGAGCCAGCACTGGACCCTTGTGGCCAGGAAGCCAATGGTACCTGGGGTGTATTACAAGGGGGTGGTCAGTAGGTCAGAGAGGTTCTCCTGCCCCTCTACTCCGCCCTGATGAGACCCCACCTGGACTCTTGTGTCCAGTTGTGGCCCCTCAGTTCCAGCAGGACAGGGAACTGCTGGAGAGAGTCCAGCGGAGGGCAACAAAGATGATTAAGGGAGTGGAGCATCTCCCTTATGAAGAAAGGCTGAGGGAGCTGGGGCTCTTTAGTTTGGAGAAGAGGAGACTGAGGGGTGACCTTATTAATGCTTAAAAATATATACAGGGTGAGTGCCACGAGGATGGAGCCAGGCTCTTCTCGGTGGCAAACAATGACAGGACAAGGGGTAATGGGATCAAGCTGGAACACAAGAGGTTCCACTTGAATATGAGAAGAAATATCTTCTCAGTGAGGGTGTCAGAGCCTGGAACAGGCTGCCCAGGGTGGTTGTGGAGTCTCCTTCTCTGCAGACATTCAAAACCCACCTGGACATGTTCCTGTGCGACCTCACCTGGTTGTTCCTGCTCCAGCAGGGGGATTGGACCGGATGATCTTTTGAGGTCCCTTCCAATCCCAAACATACTGTGATACTGTGTTGCTTGCACACACAATGTTATAAAATTCCAATCAGTAATACATGAACTTCAGGGGTTCAAAAAGACAACTCCACAAAGCCCGTGGATCCCAAAAGAAAAAATAAAGTCAATAGTGGTGACTTATTTAACAACTTTCTGGCCCACCAAAATCACACAAAAAAGTGTATCAAGTATACTTCTCACATGCAAAAAAAAGGATGTATAAAATGAAACTGTTAGAATGAAACAATTAGGAAAAAAAAAGATGATGATAAGGGAATTAAAATTAGATGTGAAGCCAAAAGTTAAAATTAACCCAATTCTGGAGCTTTCTGAAAGTTTCGTACAATGAGACGGAAAGTTATTGGTGTAAATAGGATGACCCAAGATAACACGATTCCAGTTAATCCTGAGTGAACAATGGAACGGTGATTGTGCGACTCATCCAGAGGAGGAAATCACCACTATAGAAAAATAGACTTTGTCAATCACACTTGAGTTGTTTTTCAACAAGACCAGGAAAAAGTATAAAGGATGATATTACCCATTTTAAGAGGCTTTTACACTTGGTTCCACATGGGGTTTTTTGAATTAAGAAACTCAAATGATAAAAAGCAACATGAGTTGAACTATATGAACCCAAAACCAGACATCTGAACAGAGAAAAACCTTCCAATTTGAATCTTGAAATAAGTTCTCTTCAAATGCCCGACCAGGAATATATTCTTGGCCAACAGCTATTTAACATTTGTTATAGCTACTGAAATACTTTCAATTATATAAAGATGGTATATAAGATGATGTTTATCATTCATACACATCGATGACAACCGGTATGCAAATGGCATGTTCATTATAGGAGTGTAAAGTAAAAAGACACTTTTGTTAATTCTTTTGTTTGCCTATCAACAAGTTGGACATCAAATAATCTCGTGATTTAATGATTTAAACCTGAATTTAGCAGGAAAGGATCCAAGCTGCTCCCCAAGAGTGAAGGATCTGCAACTAAGGACCACCAGACCAACAAAGAGATGCCAATAATGCAATAAAACTGCTGAAAAAGTCACTGGTTTTGGGATTAATATCCAGCAAAGTTTTGCTTTATGGGAAATTAGTCAACCAGAAAACACACCTCTCCATGAAACATTCAAGAAGCTCAATTATTGAATGGATTTGAGAGAAAAGAGAAAGGGAGACTTGACTGAAATGCAAAAATAGGCAGGTGGAGAAAAGTTTCTTAACAGAGGATCCTTCAAGTTATCATAGATAGATAGATAGATAGATAGATAGATAGATAGATGGATAGATAGATGGATAGATAGATAGATGAATAGATAGACGGATAGATAGATAGATAGATGGATAGATAGATGGATAGATAGATAGATAGATGGATAGATAGATAGATAGATGGATGGATAGATAGATGGATGGATAGATGGATAGATGGATAGATAGACGGATAGATAGATGGATAGATAGACGGATAGATAGACAGATGGATAGATGGATGGATAGATAGATGGATAGATGGATAGATGGATAGATGGATGGATAGATAGATAGATAGATAGATAGATAGATAGATAGATAGATAGCAAGTTTTAGTGAAATGGAAACTGAAGTAGTGGTTGCACAGGCACAAGTCGCTCTTAGAGAGGTGGTTGAAACCAAGTGTGAAGCACAATAAATCCTAATTTACACTGTCAGGGCCTGGTGCAAATCTGCTCCTACACACTGGGAATAGGAGGAGGTTGCACTTTGAACACAAACTCAAAGCCAACTCAGCAGCGTTGAACCGTCGTCCTCATGCTTGGTCACAGAATTACAGAATGGTTTGGGTTGGAGGGACGTTCCCAGCTCCCCCAGTGCCCCCCCTGCCATGGGCAGGGACATCTTCACCAGCTCAGGGTGCTCAGAGCCCCGTCCAGCCTGGCCTGGGATGTCTCCAGGGATGGTTCAGCCACCACCTCTCTGCCCAACCTGGGACAGGCTCTCACCACCCTCAGGGACAACAATTCCTTCCTCATGTCCAGCCTCAATCTCCCTCCTTTAGTTTAAACCCATCACCCCTTGTCCTATCACAACAGGCCCTGCTCAAAAGTCTGTGCCCATCTTTCTCACAGGCCCCTTTTAAGTCCAGAAAGGTGCAATAAGGTCTCCCCGGAGCTTCTCTTCTCCAGCTGAACACCCCAGCTCTCTCAGCCTGTCCCCCAGCAGAGCTGTTCCAGCCTCAGATCATTCCTGTGGCTCCTCTGGCCTCTCTCCAGCAGGTCCATGTGTGTCCTGTGTTGAGGACCCAGAACTGGTCACCAACAGCAGAGAGAAAAGCTGGACCAGGATTCCTCCTAAACTGCATCCAGGTTTTACTTCAAAAGCCAATGGGGATCTACAGAGGCTGAGCCCAGATATGAGAATGAAGGACAGACAGAAGCACAGAAGGTTCCATCTAAACGTGAGGAGAAACTTCTTTACTGTGAGGTGTCAGAGCCTGGACCAGACTTCCCAGAGCAGGTGTGGAGTCTCCTTCTCTGGAGACATCCAAACCCACGTGGACACGATCCTGTGTGATCTGCTCCGGTGACCCTGCTTGAGCAGGTGGGTTGGACTGGATGATCTCCAGAGGTCCCTTCCAACCTCAACCAGTCTGGGATTCTGTGGGGTCAGCCCTTGGTTTCAGGCTGCTCCTGGAGCCTCTCCAGGTCGGGGAGAATGGAAAAACCTATGGACAATGTAGCGTGGCTCTAATGTGGAGAGCAGTCAATGGGTTGGGACAGCAATGAAAGTCCTTAAACCAAGACTGACCCCTTTCCTAAGAGCTCCGTTCTAGTTCTACCACAGCAACTTCAGCCCAGAAGTAAGAATTAATTGCACCTTCGGTCTGCATTATGTCAGAGGTCAGACTCAATGATCCAAGTGGTCTCTTCTGGTCCCATATGCATTTAGGCAATGGTCTATAGGTACTGATGAAAGATGCAGACAACGAATCCTCTTGGGAGACAATTTATTGTCATTATAAGCTTTGTCACATTAAAATAAATCTGGCAAAGCTATCTCCAGTATTAAATTATTGCATTCGTATGCTGACCTATCAGCAGTATTATGGGCAAAAGGAGTATATTCTGGAAGAAATAATCAAAAGGGAGAGAAAAAAGGCTACAACTTTGGAAGGGGGAAGACATGACCAACCTTTGAAGCTGAAAAACCAAGAGTCAAGAGAATGGGAGACGAACGGAGCAGATGAGTTGAAGATGGTGAGATTGAGTTATACGACAGAAAAAAGGCATAAGGATTGAACTTCTGCCAATTCAAATCACTGGTGAGCTTCTCAAGAGACAAAAATTTCAATTATCTGAATAGTTTAAAATATTCTATATGTGTTGAGTCCGTAAGTAACTTGCAGTGCTCAACGTACTTTATTTGAAGCTTGAAAATTCAGATGCTCTGAATCCTTTTTCCTCGCTTTCCCGCTTCAGAAGTATATTGCAAATAAATGGAACAGCACACAAACACAAAACACTATCTGGGGATGGAAAAACATTGATGATGAATGTTCTCAACCAATTCAGTGATGCTCCGTGCTGTTCCTTCCCTCTGCTCTCACATACATGTCAAATGGACTATTGTTCTCCATTTTAAAGAATTAAATATAAGCCCTAAACACCGAAACCACGTTACGCAAATACTCCTTAAACAACAGGATTTTACAACGCCTGCATGAACACCATGAACATTTAAGAAAAAACCCCTCCTTTATATAGCAAGCTCTAAAAATATCTTTGTTTTGAAACCTGATGTCTTAATTCCTTAATTCCTGTATGCGCAAGGAACACCTCTTGGTTGTCACCTATTTTTTAACGAATTACAGGGCCTATTTTTTAATTGATTCATTCATTTAGCATGAAGAAGTGCAGAAGAAAGTCCCCAAATGCCCATGAAGAGCCCTTGAGGCATTTAGAATTGGAATTATCCAAGCTATTATGGCACACCAACAGAAATAACGAGAACTCCAAGGACTATATGGGGTGGTTGACTCCATGCAGGGACACTTGGTTTTACCTATTTGAGCCCAACTTTAATGCCTGGAAGAAATTTCAGATCTTTGGAATAAGGAGCCAACTAATTAAGAGATCAAATTGCTAAGGAGAAAACAAGAACGTACTTTATATCCTTTTAATCATGTAAAGTGAAGCGTGACTAAATTCTGCTTGAGCAAAGCTTGGCTATATGTATTATTAGGTCCCTCTGGCTTGTGGAAATGATGCGAAACCAAGAGATTTTGGGTGTGCAACCTCCACTGAGGTCATGGATGCAAATCACAGAATCACACAGAATCACAGAATGGACTGGGTTGGAAAAGACCTCAGAGATCATCGAGTCCAACCCTTGGTCCAACTCCAGTCCGTTTACTAGATCATGGCACTAAGTGCCATGGCCAATCTCAGTTTAAAAACCTCCAGGCACGGCGAGTCCAGCACCTCCCTGGGCAGCCATTCCAATGCCTGACCACTCTCTTTGCACAGAATTGCTTTCTAATCTCCAGCCTAAATTTAAGTTTAAGCCCCCTTGTCCTATTGCTGACTGCCTGGGAGAAGAGCCCAAGCCCCACCTGGCTAGAACTGCCCTTCAGGTAGTTCTAGAGAGTGCTGAGCTCAGCTCTAAGCCTCCTCTTCTCCAGACTAAACAAGCCCAGCTCCCTCAGCCTCTCCCCATAGGGCTTGTGTTCAAGTCCCTTCCCCAGTCTTGTTGCTCTTCTCTGGACCCTCCAGCACTTCAATCTCTTTCCTGAGCTGAGGGGCCCAGCACTGAACACAACACTCCAGGGGTGGCCTCCCCAATGCAGAGCATAGGGGAAGGATCACTGCCCTTGTCCTGCTGACCACGCTGCTTTGGATCCAGGCCAGGATCCCATTGGCCTTCTTGGCCACCTGGGCACACTGGTGGCTCCTGTTGAGCTTCCTGGCCATTAGTCCCCCAGGTCCCTTTCTGCCTGGCTGCTCTCCAGCCACTCTGTGCCCAGCCTGGAGCTGCAGGGGGTTGTTGTGGCCAAAGGGCAGGACCCACCACTTGGCCTTATTGAACTTCATCCCATTGGAATGGGCCCATTTTTCCAGTTGCCAGGGTCAGCTAAATCCCAAAGGATCGCAAATAATTTTAACATAATTGGGTAAACCAATTATTTCTATCCCATCTTCCTATTAAACACCCAGCATTAAAAACTGCTTTAAATTCTACAGCCGTTGATCATAATAAATGAAGCATTTCAACGTATCTTTAGCTCACAACAGAAGCTTCTCGTTCATTTTAAAGAGAATTATTTTATCTGCCACTGAACAGAGATCTAGAATTCATGTGTTACAAAGACATGGCAAATTCCATCTCCTAAAGGAACTTGCTTATTAATAAGTAGAAAACCACGCAGTCACCGTACCCTTGGCACGGATAATCTCATTCCCCTTTTGTCTGACATGTCAAATAACATCCTCGTAATTGCGCTTCAAGGCCGGCAAGGATGAGAAGCACCACCTAGAAACAATATCTTCCTAATTCCGCATCGTATTAAAGTATAAATTCAATAACAAGACTGCGATGTATTACTGATATAATCCCCCCTGCAAATTGGGTGTATTTTTCTCTAAGCAAAAGAGTGGCAGGAGGCAAAACATTTGTATTGAATTAGGACAAAACTCTGCGGGTGAGAATTGGAAGAAATTGCTGGAGAAAGCGGCCGGAGCAAAACTCCCACCCAAAAAACCCCAAGGCAGATTGTGAACAATGAAACAACAAGAAGAAACTTAAAAAGACATCAGTGCCGTGCAACTTAAGGTCCAAATCCTTCGCCTTTGAGCGGCTTTTAGCTGGTATGGTTTTGCTCAAACACGCCGGGTGTGCGTGTACATACATATGTATATGTATTTAGGTCGTCGCTACAGTTATAAATGGAATTGCGGTGCCTCTCTGAAGGGAAAAATGTGGATCCATATGAGACTCGTTCTACACGTTGCTAACGCCCTTCTTTAGGCTAAGGCTTATGCTAAGCTTAAGTTTAAACGGTGGTTTACCACTCACGTCACCCACGCCGCGTCCTTATAGCAACCCCATGTTTGGCCTTTCAATGCCCCAAGGTGATTAAAAATAGTAGTTCCTTTCATTCTCTTTTCAACTTCGGAAATAATATCACGGTTCTGACTTAACTTCATACAACTGAGTTTTCATATTGAAGCAGCAGAACAAGAACCAAGGTGCTCGGAGGACACATTATCGTGCTGTAGACAGATAATACTAATTTTGTCTTGCACTTTGTTTCCTTTTCCCCACTTTTCTTCTTCTTCAAAGCCCCGTCCTAAAGGTCTCTTGGCCATTTTTCCTCCATGGGAATGAGTTTTATGCTTTCTCTCCTCTTTGGTCCTTTCCGATCACATTCCCCACCACGGAAAGCATCCCTGTGCCTCTCTCTAATCATTACAGTTCATTTAATTACCCTCTTGACATGATAACTTTCACATTTTACATTTTTTTAAGAAAATAAAGACAAATCAATTGGATGTATGAGGATTCTAGAGCAAAACTATCGCTAAGGACCTTAGAGAAGTGACCAAAAATTCAAAGTAGAACGTAGGCCCCACTGCTAAGACATGATCTTAAAGGCAGGGCCTGTCTTTTCTAGACTAAAACCCCAGAAGAAAAGAACATCTGAAAGATTTGTATCTGTAGATAACCTCCATGACTCTATAACGACGTGTCAATTTTTTGCGGCTCTAAATCCAAAAATCTATTGTATTTTCTTTGCATATGTCAAGAACCTGTGCTGAGTACCACGTGATCTCAAAAAAATGGCTAATTATGGAAATTAATTTCTCATTTTACTGAGTTTAGATGGTGTCGGTGTCCCCTGAGGCCACACACAGAATAAAGATGGTTTTAAAAAGTGAATATAACTACATTCACTTAATGATGCTGCTCCAGAAGAAATGAGAAGAGTAGGCGCTTAATTAAAGGTCATGTTTTTGCTTTCAAAACGAAGATGGTGAATTAAGACTTCACAGACAAACTTGAGCTATTCTTTCCTAAACTGTGAGGGAAATTTGATGTTGATCAAGGCCATTTTGTTTTAATGTAGTGTGTAGAACATAATAGATGGACTTGAGTTACTCAAAATTCACACTACAATATGTGGTGTAACATAAATGTACACACATACGTGTATACATGTGTGTATATATATATATATATATATAATTTCAGTCTCTTTCAAAGTATTATACATAATATATCTCTTGCAAAACAGAAGAAAAACGCAGGATAGTGTCAAATACTATAATATATTAAATATTTTTCAACACCAAGACCAGGTTTCATCTCTATTACTAAACAGTTCCTGTAAAAACACAACACCAAACTTCAAAGATAAATATCCCAAGTCAAAATTGTCTATATCCTTCATTGCAACGTGAACATCAACCCCCTTTTGTTCAATTTCTGTGGATTTACGTCCCTAGATATACACAAAATGAAGCCCGTCACAAAGAAACCTCTTTCCAAAGGAAAATTCATGTCAAAATAGCTAGGAAATTAAAAAGAGGGTTTCTCATTCGGAAAAACATCCGCGGCATCGAAATAAATATTTATCAAGGATGCTAATTTTTATTAATTCTTGTTATTCCATATTTTTTATTTGCTGATTTTCTCCTCCATCTTCTATGGCTCTTAAAATTAAACCCAAGGAAAATCCAACCTGTGCAAATAACTCCTTGTGGAAGGAGCTCAGTCTTTGACCATCCCTTCATCTTCTATAAAAATACTTTCTATATTTAGCAAAAATACGGCTTAACCATGTTTCATAATCCGACCTCGACGGAGCTCAAATGTTAATTTTGCTAAAAAAAAGGTGTAACAGACATTACCGGTAAGATTTAGAAACACTATGTTGGCACAAAGAACCCTTATGTAAGAGAAAGCAGATTTTATTTTAGGTAACACTTCAAAGTTATTCTTTTTCGGTAGGAAAAAGGTCATTATTTCCCACATAGACTGTCATCCGAAATTACCTTATACACTACTGAACTTGTCGTTCTAAAGAGAGGTTATTTTATTGCCTTCAAGTCTTGGGATCGGTGGGAAAACGGATCCAAATTAGATTTAATGATTCATTCCAGCATACTCGCAGTTGTGCAATATTTTTCCATCTTCCAAACCAACATGATATATATTTATTTTAAGCCCCAGTGCCTCAAGTTGCACAGTAATTAAATGTGCATTGTATTCCATTTATTTTGAAATCCAACCTTGTTCTCACAGAGAAAAGAGGTTGAGCTTTTGTGCTTTACCTCCCACTCCTTTTTCTCCATCTAATTCCCCTGTGTGATTCTTTCTGCCTCATGGGATGGGATTTTAATTCCCCTTTATCTTGGAGAAAAGAATAATACTACAGCATGGGACCAAATACAAAGTAGGATGTTCAATCATAGAGTCATTTTGGTTGGAAGAGACCATCAAGATTGAGTCCAACCATAACTCCAGCACTAAACCATATCCCTAAAGACACAATACGTCTTTTGAGACAAATATCTTTCACAATTTAAATATCTCCAGGTGACAACCAAAGTCAAGCAAAGATGAGTTTTTACAACCTCGCTGGTTTAATCTGTGGACAAAACTATGGTGGACACTAAAGCAACGAGCTAATGTGATTCAACATACAAAAAGTATCATGGTTCTTAGAAGAAATATCAAGATAATAATAGTATTTCCCAATTGATTCAAGTAGTGACAAACTGGTGAAGTAGAAGGTAGAGAAGTAGACAAGGAGGTGGACAAAAACTGGTTGAACAAACGGGTTTAGAGAGCACAAATTCCAGCCGGTCATGGGTGATGGAACCCATGTGGTGCTTCTGAGGCCAATCTCTTGAACATCTTCATTAATCAAATCGTTTAGGTTGATAAAGACCTTGAAGGTCATCAAGTGTAACCATCAACTGCCAAGTCCACCGCTAAACCATGTCCCTGAGCACCACACCTACATGTCTTTTAAATGAAATCATAGAATGTCCTGAGTTGGAAAGGACCCACAAAGACCATTGAGTCCAGCTCCTGGACCTGCACAGATCAACCCCAAAATTCACAGCACGTGTCTGAGGGCATTGGCACTTTAAATCTATAAATTTAAGGGAGCAGGTGGATCTACTAGTTCTGAAGAACCGATAACTCCAAGGATAACCCTCGGTGAGTTTGTAGGTGACAGAGAACTGTGAGGAGAGGTTGACAGACCACATGGTTGTGCTGAGATCCAGGAGGACCTGGAGAAACAGGTCAACAGAAACCTCAAAGAGAAATATCAGATCTTGTATACTGAAGGCCAACCAGTAAGACCTAAGGGTCCTGGTGCACACCAGGTTGAACGTAGGCCAGCAATGCATTCTCATGGCAAAGAAATGTCAACGTCCAACCAAGACGTTGCCAGCCCATGGTGGGAGGTGACCCTGGGGACATGTTATCTGAAGCACTTGGCTCCCCAGTAGTAGAAACATGGACATAGCAGAGTGAGTCCAGCAAAGAGCTACAAAGATGATTAAGTGATTGGAGTGTCTGATGGGTAAAAAAGAAGCTGAGAGACCTAAGACTGATCAGTCTGTAGAAGAAAAGGCTTGAGGGGATCTCTATGTGCACAAATATCAGATAGGAGGGTGTAAAGAAGACAAAGAACAGAAATAAAAGGAAATTGGCACAAACTGAAATACGGAAAATTGCATTTCAACGTAAGAAAAAAAAGATCAAGTTACCCAGAGAGCTGTAAAGTGCTTTGGGAATATAGGAAATATATTTTAAGGTAAAATCCTGCGTTAGCGAGAGGATGGGCTGATGATTAATTGGAAGAATGCAGCATCAGATTTCTTCTTTATTTTGACTTTTTTTGATAATCACCCATTTTTAATTTCTGCTGGGTGAACAGCACATTGAAAGCCACTCCAAGGACGCGCATCTTCTTGCAATGTGGAGAAAAGTAAAATACCTATGTGGAATTCTCTTCAAACTGCTCTGCAAAACCCAGGAGCAATCACAGCGGAGTTCATAGTAAAATTCAGATTTAAGAAAGCTCAGCTCTTGGTAGGCCCATGTCCTACCAAACATATAGCAAGAGCTTTAGTGGTGTCTACAAGTCAGGAGGGTAAAGGTTCAACTTCAGTAATGGCTCCTCTGAGGTTCACTTCTTGGAGAAAGACCACAAAGTCGGGCTGAACTTTGATCCACGCCAGCTTACAAAATCTAAGTCTTGGATTTTCCACCAACTGGAAGTCAAAAGACCAATTTATCGCACTCTTGACACTAAACTTGGCCTGATGGGTCATATCTCTTAGAGCTACCTTATTATATCCCACCTAGAAAATCAGATTTTCCTTTCAGAAAATGTTTTGATAACTAACAAGGAACACAGATGCGATACCGCACGTTGTGTACCTAAAAGTATTTGAAGTAACTAAATACATGAGGTGGGAACATTCAATGGAAACTTTTCCATCTTCTTTCATTAGCGTCCCCGTATTGAAGTCGTTTTGCAGTTCGGCTGATGCCCCGGAAAACTTTTGCAGCATTTGGAAGAAAAGCCAAACGCTAATCAGTGTCCTGGAGGTTACCCCGGGGCGTTAGGATTAGTCATCCCTGGAAAACAGTGTGGTTATTCTGATTTTCCTCTCCCACTGGTTTTGCTGATCCGCGGCCGGTGTGGTGGGAGCATTGTCGTCGCTGGTTTCTCACCAATTCAACATACAAACACGAAAGAACAAAAAAACCACTTTGGAATAGAGCTCAGAGCTCTCAACCCCGACATCCTGGGGATCTAAAACCTCCTTACACAACTTAAATCAACCCTTTGGAGGATTAAAATCCAAAGCTGACTCATTTCCTACCGCCTTCTTTTTAATCCACCTCTGCATTTCTTGGTCAAACAGACCACGGTGAGGAACGTTGATACTGAAATGTGAGGAGTAACAACAGTTCTTGGAGTTCAATACTCTCATTAAAATCTTGCAATGGAAAGAACAGAAGAAATAGTCCTTATAGAGTTATTAATTCTGCAAAAGTGGAACGTTTGGGGTCATTTACATCGGTATGAATGAATCCAGAGGCCAGTTGCCAAGTCTTTAGCAGCTACAACTCCGTTAAAGCAGGTTGGAACTACTCTAGAAGAACCATGAGGATGACGCTTCTGATCCCGTAAATTGTTAATCAAATATTAAATAAATAAGATTAAAAAATTAAAATAAAAAAAAACCCCAAACAAAGAAACCAAACCAAATCTGGATTTTACTATATGAGATCTATCTCTTGGATAAATTCTTAAATTAAACATTAATTATCCTGAAGTACATAGGGAACAACTAGGGAAGAACTAGCTCAGCCACGCAATATCCCACTAACCAAATTATATTCCTATATTTCAAGCCAAAGTCACCTCCAATATTAAGAGTATGTTCCGGAGTTTTCTTTTTAATTTTCTTGTTTAATTGCACTATTGATTCTTGGGTTTATCGACTACAAATCCCTGATGAACTACAAATTCCTATCCAAAATTTCTACATTTTATGAAGTGGGATATTTTGCATCCAACCTTCCAAGCCAACGTCTTGTCTCCTACATCAACGTAAGTCTCTTGTTGCTTCTGTTCTTCAAAGTCCTTTGCCAAAAATTCATCACCACTGTTCATAAACATTTGAATCTCTTAATCACCTACAACTCTGTCTCCAAGGGATTTTCTCCACCGTTCTTCCAGCTACAATCTGGTGATTTGGAAGGAGAACTCATGATGACGAGGACATCATAAGTCAAAACGTAGCTTTGGTGAGAATCTCTGCTTTGAGTTGACAAACTGGAAGAGGTTTTGAATTGGTAACAGATGTTCGTTATTTTCTAAGTGAATAATTTTCTATATTTAGGTGATAATTACATATTTTAGGCAACAACTTCATGTTTTCACTATGCAAAAGTTCGTGCAACGCTGGCTGGGAAACCAAAAGAGATACTAGTGGATGATCTAAATGGGCAAAACAAAGGGTATCCACCATGTGCTCATCTTGCCAGTGACGATGAATTATCGAACTTTCTGGAAAAGTCATTTTCTACACCTGAGAGGAGATGTTCTGCACCCAAGAGATGATGTTTGGCACCCAAAAGGAGACGTTCAGCACCCAAGAGGAGGGAGACGTTCTGCACCCAAAAGGAGATGCTCGGCACCCAAGAGGAGGGAGATGTTGTGCACCAAAGAGAAGACGTTCTGCACCAAAGAGAAGACGTTCTGCACCCAAGACATGATGTGTGGCACCCAAAAGGAGACGTTCGGCACCCAAGAGGAGGGAGATGTTCCGCACCAAAGAGAAGACGTTCTGCACCCAAGAGAAGACGTTCTGCACCAAAGAGAAGACGTTCTGCACCAAAGAGAAGACGTTCTGCACCCAAGACATGATGTTTGGCACCCAAAAGGAGATGTTCGGCACCCAAGAGGAGAGAGATGTTGTGCACCAAAGAGAAGACGTTCTGCACCCAAGACATGATGTTTGGCACCCGAAAGGAGACGTTCGGCACCCAAGAGGAGGGAGATGTTGTGCACCAAAGAGAAGACGTTCTGCACCCAAGAGAAGACGTTCTGCACTCAAGACATGATGTGTGGCACCCAAAAGGAGACGTTCGGCACCCAAGAGGAGGGAGATGTTGTGCACCAAAGAGAAGACGTTCTGCACCCAAGAGAAGACATTCTGCACCAAAGAGAAGATGTTCTGCACCCAAGACATGATGTTTGGCACCCAAAAGGAGACGTTCGGCACCCAAGAGGAGGGAGATGTTGTGCACCAAAGAGAAGACGTTCTGCACCAAAGAGAAGACGTTCTGCACCCAAGACATGATGTTTGGCACCCAAAAGGAGATGTTCGGCACCCAAGAGGAGGGAGATGTTCTGCACCAAAGAGAAGACGTTCTGCACCCAAGACATGATGTTTGGCACCCAAAGGAGACGTTCGGCACCCAAGAGGAGGGAGATGTTGTGCACCAAAGAGAAGACATTCTGCACCGAAGAGAAGACGTTCTGCACCCAAGACATGATGTGTGGCACCCAAAAGGAGATGTTCAGCACCCAAGAGGAGGGAGATGTTCTGCACACAAAAGATGACGTTCAGCACCCAAGAGGTGACATTCTGCACCCAATGGGAGATGTTCTGCACCCAAGACAGAAGATACTACAGAGGAACTTGAAGCTGAGTAAAGCTTTTTGGTCTAAGCAGAAGATTGGCTTGTATGAGCATAAATTCTTTCTGCTTTCAGCTATAAACTATTAAACTCTGTTCAGTCTGACATTCATTTCTTAGCATTCTCCTGAACTCTTCAGGCAAGCTATAGATTATTTCTCTTTTTAGTTTGCAAACCACAGCTTATTTACTTCTAAAAGAACAAGACACCCTCCCCAATCCTGATTAATCACCAGACGTTACATACAAACACAAAACCCCTGGACTCCGACCATACGGCTACAATGGAAATGTGTGAAAGTTGTTTTCTTCCAATTTCATCTCATGGGAACGTGGGCTCATAAGTAGCCAATTAAAAATAATTCCATCAAAATTGCAATCTTGGGAAATCCAGAGCCCTTGTTAATCTATTCCAGCAAATCACCCACCGTTGTCAATAAATACGAACCAGTCGCCATTGGTTTTGCTTCAACTTCCAGCTACTGGAGAACATTCTACTTTTGCAAACTAAAAGACCCATAATTAAAGAATTTATTTACCCTTAATCTTCCAAATAATTTCCGAGTAAATTAATAAAACTGCCCTAAAATACGTCTAAGTCCTTTCAAAGTCAACGCTCTCTAAAGAGTGACCTAAACACATGAAATTCTACGGACTCGATGAAAACCTTCTGGATACATCATTTTAAATAGTGTATGAGTTAACAAACCAGATGTGCAACCACTTGACGAGTGTCCCGTTAAACTGCATTTGGAGATCTCCAAGCCAATTTTTCACCCATAAAATACCCACAGCATTGATTATTTTAGGGCACTGTTTAATTGATTGCGAAGTTTAATTGCAGTGTGAAGACCATTCATTTCTAATAGAACCATTGATAAGACATTTCCCTCTGCTAAGTCACTCAATGTTGAGTGTAAAGTGATATTTCGATGACGAAAAACCCCAAGCGGTCAATAAACCCACCAGCAGTTGACTAAAAATCACAATCAAAACGCAAGAAAACATCCAATTATATTAATTCAACAAGGCGTCCGACCGTTTGTCATAAAAACATCTGTTTTCATAGGCTGCTCTATAGAAATCACAGCATCCCAGTACTATCAAATCAACCTGCATCCTCGAAGAAATATTAGTGTAGCTTGTGTCCTTTTTTCCTTCGCCCATTTTTACTTATTCAATGAAGCTTTTCTTGCCTTATTTTCATTATTCTGCTTCTAATCCCATGACAGGAGTGGGTTTATTCATTAAAAAGAGAAAAGAACAAGCGGTTGTTCAAAACGTCAAGACTTTTTGATGAGGTCTAATGACTATAACCCAACTATTTTCCTTCTCCCAAGTTATTCACCAATAAAGGTTTTCAATAGGTCCTGTGACTGAAGCCCCTTATATGACTCATACATCATTTTCCTGCTGAAATAAGGTTTTGTTACCCATGGAAATTGTCTGATTCTCAAGTAATTTCTGCTTACACTAATTTATAACGAGATTTTTGTCTGCACGCACCATTTGGATGGAACCCACCTGCGCTGACTTCACTCCATTCGGGCAACTTCTTTGCAGAGACACTCATGTTGACCCAACTTTGGCATTTAAATCATCATTAAATTCAAAATACTATTGCTCATGCTGTTGATTGCTGTATTTGTGTGTTGTCCCACCTATCTAGATGTTTATAATAGAACAGTAATTAAGATGATTTCTCAATAACGCTCTTTACATGGGGAATGCTTTCAACACCAGCTCTCCCTGGTGAAGCTCCCAGTGAAGCTTGGATCAATATTTGGTGGTTCATATTTAAAGTATCGCAGAGAAGTGAGAGAAATGATTTAGAAAAGTAATCACTGCTTTTCACTAGTCCATGCGCTAAGCTCGGTTTAGTTTCAAGACTAAATTTCTGGAGATGAACTGCAATCCGAAGAGGTTTAAACCAAAAAAAGGGAAGACGCACAAGCGTTAAAACATCACACGGCAAACATGTAATTCAATGGGAAACCATAATGGTAAGAATGGGAGAAAATACTTCACATCTTGAAGAACAATTAGTGAAATAATCAATAAATAGCATGGCCATGACTGAATTATTAGCAATGACAAACGATAATCCCAGGCTCAATATTAATGTTATGCTAATGCACACAAAAAATAAGGTATTGCGTTGTCTTTGTTATAAAAGTGGTTATTAACTTCTACTAATTAGTCAGTGTCATAATTCCCAAGTCACCTTTACCTTCTCTCCTTTGTTCCTCTCCCTATCGCCAAATTAAAGGTACAAGTGGTCACGTTTGCACACAAAATGTAGCAAAATAGCCAGAAAACCTTTAATTCTAGGGATGTTTCAAGTAAGGCAACATCATCCAGGGTATCAGAGACCAGACTTTATTTGCTGTTCAATCATATTTTTCACTAGGAGTCCTGCAAAGTGGCCTGAATGGGAGGTCGTGATTTATAAATCACCATCATTAATTGTCTCCATTTAGTAATTTCTGTATTCCATCTCTTCTCTAAGGCAGATAAATTACTGCAGTCCTTAATTTGGGATGGATGCATGGATTCACAAAACCCCCCTTTTTTGACACCACCATTTATGCCACTGTATTTAATGCCCTTTAAAGTTTCCTAAGCGCACACTTTTATAATCATATATGATCAGAAATTAGCTACTAAAAACTCCTCCCTAGATATTTTCCTACAAGTTCTATTTCAAATACTCCATCCTCCCCCTATCTCATAAAAGGAGAATCTGGAATGAAAACCTGACATTGTACAATCTTCTGAGCTGATATATATAAAATGTATATAACAATAATATATCTCAACTGACGCACAACACCCATGAAAGTAATACCAGTAAACTATTTATCTATTTCAGTATGGGGACCAACTAGATGAACTTTTTGCTCTAAAAACATCACAAGCTTGTTATAGGAAAAAACATATATATTATTATCGGTGTCTATTTTAATCCATAAAGCCACTTGGCTTCCCAAGGACAATTCTCCCAATTTAATGTTGTCGCGATTTCACCCAAACAAGCTGGAATAATTACGCCATTTATTTTATGCTTTCAGATGCCAACTTAAACAAGTTTTTGGTGTGGACTGCGTTCATTATTATTATTATTATTATTCATTTTTAAATAATGTCTTTGAAATCTTAGGGTTCCACCTAATTTAATACTATACCCCTGTTCCGAATCAATGTGGAAAATGCCCCTGGGACGTCTTGATCTTCAACTCCTGTTGAGATCCTTCAGTATAACCCTCCATCATGATGTACTACTAGAAAACTGACCGGGCATAGAGAAAAAGGCAGATCTATCTTAATTTATCATTAAGTGCTATGACAATTTACTGAACTTGAGAGCAAAGTTCTATCATTGCCATTCTCGAAACGCAATTTCTAGAGTCAGTGTCACCAAAATAAGAGACTTCAATATATGACAAATGCACTAATTCCAAAGGAACTATGGAAGCTTTGGGAATCACAGTATATGTTCTTAGGTCATAGCTTTAGAATAGGATTAAAATACTTGAATGTTAAAAGCATTTAAAATTCCGAAAGGCCATACATTCATTTCAGAAGATGTGTTCTACATTAAATATCATCATAAAAACAAACTCAAGCTGTTATACGACTCCCATTTCCACCAGATTCTTTTAGGATACGCATCGAGGATGCCATGAAGACCCAAACCATCCCCTTAACGACTTAATGTTATTCTTCAGTTTACCCAAAAACCCATGCACAGATCAGTCACGGAACATGCAGCATGCAGTAAACGGAGAGCAGAGAGGTTAATAACCTGGCAGCATAGGATCTGAGAATGTGAGAACAAGTTAAAGACAAGAGTTCCTCTCCATTGTCACTGAGGGTCGAGAAGCAATGCTGCAGCGTGGAGCAGTGGGAGTGGGGAAAATACAGTTTGTCCAAGACATACACATATCTCCGCAAGTGGCGGCAGGTATAGCTGCAAGACAAGGGTAAAGGGAGAAAAAACAGAACAGAAAAAAGAGGTATTTGCCTTTGAGAAAGCTAATTCATGGTTTCACGTCCTCGGTTTTTGTGCCAAGAGTCAATGGAGGGTGTTGAGTAAGCAACGGAGCAGTTTGACATATAATGTGTTTGTTCGGCTGGGGCCGGACGCTGGTTCTGTCACTATCGTAAAGGGAGATCAAGTTGGAGATCCAATAAATTGGGTTGGAATTGTTATTTTTATTTTTGGGGGGTTGATAATGCATTAAGAAAAGCTTTTTGCCTCTCTCAATTCACCCTGAAAATATAAGTGTGTGTGTCTGAACCAGGTTTACAAAGTTTATAATAAAACCCCTGGAGTGTATTCACAAAATTTAACTGATTTTCATGGAAATTGAAATCCTGCTCTAAGGGGAAAAAAACTCACATGGAATTAGAACTGCTCTGGGATTCCAGGGGTAGAATATTCCTCTAGTTTGCTCTTGTTCCTCAAACATGGTGCTTGATCATAACTTAAGACCTGGAGAGCTTCTTCATGAGAAACTACATGAAATAACGATAAAGCCATCAACAAAATGTTGAATATTCATCCTAATCAACTCTGGATGCTCTTGAGTAAGAGCGATTGCTACGTCTACTCACAGGATATCCTCCCACTCGTCATGGTTGAGCTGCAATAAACTGCATCACTGGTCAAATACGAAGCACGTAGATCATATATAACCTCAAACGTCTATGATTATAGGTTTTGGATAGAAAATACTTCATTGTAGCGTGGTGTAAAATACACAAGTGTGATCGCCCAGCTCACAGGGGACATCTGCCCAGGGTATAGATTGTGATAAGGCCTCCAGAAAGTACCTTGAGCTGCCTAATGAACTGTGAGATAAATAAAATAGGTCTTCGAGATGCTTCTAGCAGCCTGTTGGCCATCCCTACAGCAGCATGAAGCAAAACCCCCCTTAACTTTAGGCTGAAAGCTCCTCACTAAATCAAAGCAACCACCATTTCATAGCTTCAGAGGTTGAATCCTGGCCAACGGGTTCACCTACCGCATTTTGCAGGCCGGTATCCCTCTAGAATCCCTTTAGCAGACATGTGTGGCTAAAAGACTCTTTCAGGAGACCCAATTGTGTAGTTTGGGTGATGAAAAGGCCAGAAAAGAGCATCACCAATGCCAACCCTTGGGGTTCCGAGCCTGACGCTTCATCGAAACCATCGTCTTCAAGTGGGTTCAAGTCAATCACTCACCTTCGCTCTGGAAGCCGAGGGACACGCGATCCCTTTTGACACTTCATTTGCCAATGGATTATTTTTTAGAAGCGAAAGCAGCTGCAAGGAGGCCATTTTTTAAGCCATCGTGCCTAAAACAGCATGTTTTGAATAAGCCTGGCTTTTCTCTTCATAGGCCGGGGATGGAGAAAATAAAACCCGGTATTTCCAAGCGAACCCTCAAGACATGAGTCTGCCCTTCCAACTACCCACAGAATTTGTTCCAAAACCAGATTAAAGAGCATCTTTTAGAACGTTGCTTCTTAGATTTAAATGGTCATGAGTCCATTTAGTATATTTTACCAGCCCTGTTACTTAGGAAATTCGACCTTATTTCCAGCCTGTGTAGGCAATTTAATCTCATTAGAGTTTTTAATCAAGAAGTTGAGGGAGCTTTTTATTATCATTTATCTTTGAGCCCTGCCAATGCTTTCCATAGACAGGAAGACCAAGACTTAAGCCCCAAAGAGTGATGACTAAATTTAGGCTTAACTACTAAATCAAAGGAGAAATTTGCCAAAAAAGGGTTGGTGCCTTGTTAAGACAAACATAGGACACCAAAGTCTAAGCGATTCCATCACTAAATCCTCTAAGCTAAACCTGAATAATAAAATCAAGGCTTAGATCCCTGTGATATGTACATTTACATCCAACTTCCACAGACTAATTGTGGGTATTGAGTTTGAAATCAGACTTACTTGATACACCCGAAATCAGTTTTCAAGCAGCTGCTCTATCTACAGTTACATATTACTGTAATTTTTGTTTTCGGCATGTTTTATGGGGCATTTTACTTTTAGTCTAGAGTAAAAGGCAAGCTTTAGCTACAATACAGTACTAAAAAGCTCGAAAAAGTGATAAAGGACATTGCAGAAAATAAAGAACATTATGTTCGATTCATGGTGTGTGTGCACATATTATTCATGTATTCTGTTTACCCCGAGGACGAAACTTTAGCTCACCCGGTACTAAAATACCACTCAAGAAGAAGATTAGAAATCCCTCTTATAAAAAGGTAGTGAAAATAAAATAACTCATCTAATGCCTTCTCCATATGCTCCATTAAACCTTGAGTTATCATCATTCTTTGTCTTTAATAATTATGGATATTAAAGCCACAGAACCCTCAAATGTTCAGGTCCAAACCAACAGAGTTTAGCATCAGTATTTTGGAGACTAAAGTGCCAGGAATCTATATGGTAGTTCCAACTCTCCCATCAGATCAGCTGTGATTCCCTGGATGAAACTGAACATGAACATGGAAACTAAGTGACATTTTTAACATAAGATGCTCAAAACTGTCAGGGCTCAAGTTAAAGCACCAAATTCTATCCTTTTGAGGTCAAAAAGTGGCATTTAGAAGTCTCCCATGGGTGTTTTTTTGTGGGGTTCTTCTATGTTTTTCACTTTCTCTACTACACGTAGTGGTTGGGGAACTGAAAAAATAGACCTAAAGAAAATAAAACATGAAAACCAATACAGAAAAGGCTCATTTGCTAACCATGAATAATGTGTATTTTTGAATAAAAATATACCTAAAATAATTTGAAGCTGCCATCTGTGAACAGCCCTGTACACTACCTGATACTCGAGAATCTTTTCTACTCGTATTTCTGGAAACTGAATATGTTTCCTTCCCTGATGCTGACATTGCTTGATCTTGCCCAGCAGTTGGGATCAAATGAGAAGGCAGGGAGGAAGCTCCAGTATTGGCTGAGTAAATACGACCAAAAAAAGGAAAAGAAAGAAATGAACAGAGAGGAGAGGAGAGGGAGAGGGAGAGGGAGAGGGAGAGGGCGAGGGAGAGGGAGAGGAGGAGGAAGAGGAGGAGGAAGAAGAGGGAGAGGGGGAGAGGGGGAGGAAGAGGAAGGTGAAGGGGAAGAGAGAGAGCTGGAGAGGGGGAGAGGGGGAGAGGGGAAGGAAGAGGGAGAGGGAGAGGAAGAGGAGGAGGGAAGGGAGAGGGAGGAGAGAGGGAGGGGAAGAAGAGGGAGAGGGGGAGGAAGAGGGAGAGGAGGAGGAAGAGGAGGAGGAGGAAGAGGAGGAGGAGGAAGAGGAAGAAGAGGAGGAGGAGGAAGAGGAGGAGGAGGAAGAGGAGGAGGAGGAAGAGGAAGAAGAGGAGGAGGAGGAAGAGGAGGAGGAGGAAGAGGAGGAGGAGGAAGAGAAGGAGGAGGAAGAGGAGGAGGAGGAAGAGGAGGAGGAGGAAGAGGAGGGGGAGGAAGAGGAGGAGGAGGAAGAGGAGGAGGAGGAAGAGGAGGAGGAAGAAGAAGAGGAGGAGGAAGAAGAAGAGGAGGAGGAAGAGGAGAATGAAGAGGAGGAGGAGGAAGAGGAAGAAGAGGAGGAAGAGGAAGAAGAGGAGGAGGAAGAGGAGGAGGAGGAAGAGGAGGAGGAGGAAGAGGAGGAGGAGGAAGAGGAAGAGGAGGAGGAGGAAGAGGAGGAGGAAGGGGAGGAGGAGGAAGAAGAGGAAGAGGAGGAGGAGGAGGAAGAGGAGGAGGAAGAGGAGGAGGAAGAGGAGGAGAAGGAAGGGGAGGAGGAGGAAGGGGAGGAGGAGGAAGAGGAGGAGGAAGAGGAGGAGGAGGAAGAGGAGGAGGAAGAGGAGGAGGAGGAAGAAGAAGAGGAGGAGGAAGAAGAAGAGGAGGAGGAAGAGGAGAATGAAGAGGAGAAGGAAGAGGAGGAGGAGGAAGAGGAAGAAGAGGAGGAAGAGGAAGAAGAGGAGGAGGAAGAGGAGGAGGAGGAAGAGGAGGAGGAGGAAGAGGAAGAGGAGGAGGAGGAAGAGGAGGAGGAAGGGGAGGAGGAGGAAGAAGAGGAAGAGGAAGAGGAGGAGGAAGAGGAGGAGGAAGAGGAGGAGGAAGAGGAGGAGAAGGAAGGGGAGGAGGAGGAAGGGGAGGAGGAGGAAGAGGAGGAGGAGGAAGAGGAGGAGGAAGAGGAGGAGGAGGAAGAGGAGGAGGAAGAGGAAGAGGAGGAGGAGGAGGAAGAGGAAGAGGAAGAGGAGGAGGAGGAAGAGGAGGAGGGGAGAGAGAAGAGAGAAGAGGAGAGGAGGAGAAGAGAAAAAGGAAAAGAAAATAACAAAGAGGAGAGGGGAGGAAAAGGGGAGGAAGAGGGGAGGAAGAAATGTCGCAAATTGGGCGAGGTATAGAAAAATGGTATAAACCCAGTATTCAGTAACTCCTCTATAAATCCAATCTAACCAAGATTCAAAAGGAAAATTCTCTAGCGTTTAAGTAATTGTAACTCATAATCTTCCTCTCCATGCATGGCAGGTTTTAGGAAGACTATAAACCTTTAACGTTATTGAGGGAAAAGTCTTGAAGACATACATGCCACACGTATTAGCTCAGGGAAAATAGACTAATCTTCACCAATTAAAAAGAAGACAATTCTGCTAAGCCTGATTAAATATTTAGGTCATATTGTCTCTGCGGCAGAATATGAAAAATGCGCAGCAAATAACGTCTTTTGCTGAGTTTGGAGACTTAATCAGCAGAATTTCAAAAGGGAGTTATGCTACAACATGACTCTATGGGAAAGCCTTTTTTCGAAAGAAATAAAGGGGAAAATAAATAAGTATAAGCTAATTAAATTAGCACATGTTAGTCAGCATCCCAAACTACCCGTATGCACGCAGGAAGAACGTCCTGACGTGCCATAAAGATTTTACTACTGTTTTTGTCAGCTAATCTATGTTCTAGGAAGTCCTCTGAGTCATTCCCAAAGTCAAACCCAACCAAAATACATTCTACTCGCACTAAAATATGACATAGATGATCACAACATATTATATCACTCACTCCATGAGAATGACTAATTATTCGCTACCTAAAATATCACTTATTAATGTTATTTCATAAAGGATAAAGAGTAGAAATGCAAACCTAGCTGCTGTCTTGCCAAGGGTATAAAATACATCATCAAATATTAGGATTTTGGACAAAATCTTTCATTTCCATTTAGTACTCTGCTGCTGATGACATGATGAACTATGGTAATGACGAACCACAGTAGAAATAATACTAATTATTCAATTTTTAATACCAAGATTGACTTGCAGATGTCTATCGAAAGGTGGGTTGGACCGGATGGTCTCCAGAGGTCCCTTCCAACCCCAACCATCCTGTAATTCTGTTCTCAAGTCATCCCTGACTTGATCCTTTCTCACCATTGGTACTTTCCATCCTCCTTGATCCCCATATTTTAATAGTAAGAAGTGATTATGTGCGATAAGTTCCACAAGTTCCCATGGCCCATGGCAACGTTCTGTCATAAATACACACGAGAGGCTTATGAGAGAAATGTTACCTTTACAACTGAAGGTATTTATAATAAAGGAGGGCAAGGGAATGAAAACCAACCAAGCTCTGGAGATGTTTGACAGATTGAAAATCAAATGCTAAATATATAAGAGTCTTCTCTAGAAAGGCCTAATTGCTTCAGGACAGATGAAGTTCTACTAACAAGAACACAAGAATTTGTATATTAGAAGCAGACATGAGGCGCTGATGATATTTGGAGATAAACCTACTTAGTGATGGACCCAGGAGTACAATTAATGAGTTACGGAAACATGTCTCTACACAACTTCACCGATGATTGATTTATTCATTGCAGAACTAAGTGTATTGACTTCACCTAAAACCTGTTGTTTCCTAAACTTGCTGAAGGCCATTACCATTAAATAGGTTGAGTCATTCAACAGTTACAAAGCCCTGATGCACATTAAAGTTGTTAAATCCTCATTCTTTCTTCTGTACCCACAGTTTCATCCTCCATTTAGAAGCGTCAGATGTTTTAAAGTACAATATTCTCTTTGGGAGCCATGGAAATGACGGTGGAAAGGATGCGGTGGTGGGAAATAGTTTGGCTTGAGTACTTAAGAGACTCCGAAATGTCAGTAACTGTGCTCTCATTCCTAAAAACAGTCAGAATAAACCCCAACATTTTCATGTGTAGTGGAAAGGAAGATTTTCAGGAGCAATTTGGAGGGCATTGATTGATTTCTAATCAAGCGATAACTTCGTTTCGTAATGGTTACCCACAGCCATCATACAATCTCGGTTTGTCGGATAAATCCTTGTGTGTTCATTACTCATTCTAGATCATATTCCAAAGAGAGATTTTCTAAAAAGGAAAAAGTACATGTTGTATCGGAATAAAGTGATTAATGAGCCAAATACTCTGCAACTGGAGAGAAAATACAGGTTCAAGCAAGTCATTATCTTGAGTCATCTCTTCATTTCTGTTACGGAACATTGTCCTTATAAATACATTCCATTCATAACAAATGATGAAGACAAGATGGTAGTTTCTAGGATTCTACCAGAATAGCAAATAGTTTCTAAAAGGCTATTAGAATCTTGTTGTCTTTGTAAATCTTATGCAGGACAATTTCTTGCTATCAACCAGCCTCTTTAAAATGCAAAACCGATGCGATTCACATCTTCATTGTACTATATATTAGACACCCAAATCCCAAATAATTGGGGTACTACCCAACAAGCATTTTTCCAGGCCAGCTAAAAGAAATCAAATTGCACTAGAAGGAATGAATTAATGCCACTGGCTTTCTCCCTTTTCCTTCCTTTCACTATTAAACATGCAGAAAACTAAACCAACACAACTCAGAACCTCAGTCTGCTCTGCAAATTCATCTGTTAAACACCACTGTCCTCAAATATTTCATCCTCTCCGTCATAACGGATCCACAAGATCAACAGTTTTAAAAGCTCTGAGGTTCCACCAGAAAAATCAAACTTTAATTCCCCAATTTGAAGACTATTATAAAATTGTACTGTTTCTAAAGAGCTTATATCTCTAAAAAGGGTTATTTGTGATAATTAAAGATGGGACTACGGGACCTTCTACCTCCAAGTGACATTCTGCATTGCGCGCAACAATCTGTGTGATGCTCTAGATTCCCTGAAAAGGGCTGCGTTAATTTGCGTCACGTTCGTTTAATGGCACACCGTTCGTTTCATGGCACCGAAGTCCCACACAATTTCTTGGACGGCAGAAGAGTAATGAGTTATCGGAACTCAAAATGATGGAATTATCATGATGGTTTGTCGCACAGGTCAGCAGAGACACAAAAATGGTCAAGGGAAGAGAGAATCATCTTGCCTAAATTTGAGCTGTTAGAGCGGTATCTATGTAGAGATTAAATCTAAGCCAGGCCAGCAATCAGTAATGATATTAATGAATTCTATGACACGTAGAAGAGAGGGTACCAATTCTGCTTTGTGTGAGACGATGCTGAGATAGCGCAGAACAACAGTTTGTCCAAGCCTTCTCCATGGTTCACACCGATCCGATCGATCCTAAAATAAAGCTGTCCGTCTGTCCATCTGGGAGGTGGCTCCACATGGGGCACTCAGTGGCTCACGCCAGATGGGGGACGAGGGTATTACTGTCCCATCGGTACCCCCCACGGAATCCCCAGCAGGTTGAACCAGGCTTAAAGCAAGTTCAAGGATATTTCCATGTTGGAAACGGCTGATATCGGCCTAAGACCTCACCTCCATATGTTACCCATGGGCAAAACCAGGCGAGTCCACATGGAGCTGTTGATCAAGCTAAAACAGCTTTTTAATACGTTTGACTGCAACTATACTCAATGCATCGTAACAAAATATACTTTTAACTCAATTATATTTACATTGCTACTAATATTCTCTTTCCCTCATCTGAACAATAGTTGTCTTGCCTTTTGTTACCGTCTTTCCTACTAATTGCGATGACACCTCCCAATTTTGGACTGGCTGATCAGCTTAGAAGCTTCTCCGCGGCTAATCTAGGTCAACAAGCTACTAATACGGCCAGCATATGTTTCTTTTCTTTAACTATATCGAGATCTTTATAAATTGCTTCTGTCTCTCGGCAAAAGCCACTCCATAGATTCCAGAAACTCCATATAACAAGTAGCAATGACACAGTGGAGGATGAAGAGCAGAAAAAGCATCTGGAAAAGCCAAAGCCACCCAAGGTTGACCAGTTGACACCACAATCTCTCCCATTAACCTGTTGCGTGCAAAACTTCAACTAATGACAGTCTATGGATTAAAACTGAAGTTCAGACCTGGTGGCTTGGAGCTGTTTGATCTTCCATTCCAACAACATCCTCTTTTCAAACACTACCTGAACATGAGAATATCACTGGTATTCATTCTACTTGGAAAACCTAACAAAAATAGGATGATCATGATTGTAACATACTGCACTGCATGGGGGGAACCACATTCTAAAGTAGCGTCGCATAAATAGAGTATTATTTTATATCCAGGTTAGATCATCAATGTTTACTCCTCCCCCAATCTGAAATGCTACAAAACTCTTTCAAAGTGAAGAAGCAAAATGTCTTTGAGGTTTTAATTCTTATTTTTGAGGTTATGTCGACCACGCTGAGGAGAATTTCTTGCTAAAATCTAAGGCATCCAAAGCAAAGGATACAGGGCAAAAAACAACACAAGTATTTCGAAGTAAAATTCACCAGCCAGAGCACCATACGGTGATTAAAGTTTGTTGGGATGAGCAGGTAAAGCGAATGTAGAAGATCAACCAAGCTGGTTGAGTTGCAGATAAATCACCTGGAGTTGTATCCATAGAAATCCGCTTTTTTGTGATACAAATGACCCGAGTTGTATTCGATTGAGCTCTTGAGTACAGTATATTGAATATTCGCAGCTAATTCTTTCATAGAAAACAGTTTTCTGAATTGCAAATAAATTAAAGGCCCCGCTCAGAACGGGATTAGGAAAAAGGCTGCGTGGAAATGGAATTACTTCTCACATTAAGCATCTGGTGAGGCTTAAATTGTGACTGTCTATTTGGTGGTATTGCTAAGCAGATTTTAAGTGTTTCACAGCTACTTAATTTAACAACCTACACCCTAAACCACTTTATTGAATATTAAGCACCATCTTTGTAGGCCCAGAAAACACTTTTTCATTATGGAGACTGTGGTTTCTTCTCTCAGGGATACTTGAATTCTCACAGTAGAACCTAGATAGGAATTTAAATAGAAATATTCTGCTTTGACATCATGGAGCAATTTGGGTGCATTAGTGCTGGCTAAATTTAATAACAGATGTCATAAAGCAGGAAAAGGATGGACAACGTATGCCTCAAAACATCAATCTCTTATGAAATAGATGTGTTCATAAGTCTTTATGCCTATTGCTTTTCTGGGTAACTGATATTTTATAATCAATCTGTGTATTTCAAGAGGAAATCAGGTGAAACTATTTACTTTATGATGCTTAAGCGTGTTGGGGAACTCAAGGTTGTAAAGCTTAGAATTAACAGCATGGATATCTTTGGACTTTGTATGTATATCATATTATATAGGATATAATATATATCACGTTGCCTTTGAGATTTGCTTCTTCAGTTGATGAGCACGTCCATTTCCTATACATATCCCCACGTCATTTACAACTATCAAAACCAGCTCCAACGGTCAGGATCACCAATATCTTTCTCAGGCTGCCATCCTCCCACTCTATACCTGTATATTGTGTGGTTACTATTTGTCATATAGCCCAGCTCAGATCCCACGTGAAGTCTCTCTGCTAAAAACATCCAGAAACGGACCAAGAGTAGCTACCAAGAGCTTACGTCTTCGGAAGAACCAAGAGTTTCAGATATACCAGTGTTGTGTGTTTGCTCTAATGTCTCTCTTACTATTTGGCACATTTCAAGTGTGGTTTTGTGAGTCCATCACACAATTAAAGAGAGAGAATGCGACAGAATGTTTTGTCGTTCGCTCCTTTCCACATGCATCGGTGTCGAGCAACACGAGAAGTCTGTCTGCCTTCCGTAAGAATATCATTGCTATTATTTCATGAATAAAATCTAGTGGCAACGCTGAAGTCACATTTGAACTATACGTATCTAGAGAGACGGCAAATCAGTCACCCAAACGTGACAACGTTGTTGAGACGTCGTGTACAAGAAGCGTCGCACGACCTTCCTTGGGTCTTGGGTTTTAGGCATCAGGGAGTGAATCTGCCTCAATCAGTTCATAGACGTATCCCTGTGGTTTTAGTCTTACAAGCCTTGAGCTCCTGCTGTCATGGGTTTTGAGGTGAATATCTACCTTTCCTCATTCAATCTGGATGATCTTAGATCGATGTCAAGACTGTCTAGATACAGGTTCTGCATAAAAGTTCATTTTCTGGATGATGGCTATTCTGTCTTTCTTAGAAGCATCCTCTCAATGCTTCCAAATGGCATTTAATTGTAACTCAGGTCTGAGTTTTGTTTAAAACCTAAAGTGGAAAGCCAATTACTCCGCAAGCAAATGACATGAAATGAAGATTCCAGTCTCAGTTTTGTGAGAATAAACATAATCTTTGAATTTGTCCGCTCTTTTTTAGCTATCAATTGCCCTGTAGTTCTCTCCCCCCATTTTGATCAGTAATTCAGTCAGTTACAAAGCAGCTTCCTTAGCGAATAGTCAGATCTACAATAAATACAGTTTTGGGTTTCTTCTGCAAGGCAGTATTTGTATGTACATGATTGGAAGAGTTTCTGTATTGAAATTTCTTGCCAGCAGTGGTAAAAGCATCAAGTGTTGTTATACCTGATGGTTTCACATAAAATGATGTTAAAAACTAACTGAAGCTTGCCCTTACGACAGTTAATTAAACGCCTTTCTCTGCCTGAAAATGTATTGAAAGACCATAGCTCAGGCATTTCATACCCCAATTAAAGTCAAATAATCCACAATGTCTGTGATACGTAATGGGAAAACGGCTTTGATCACGCAATTCTAATTTACTTTCTTTTGGCATACTGGCTGTACTTGACAAAGACTAAAACAGTTTATTCCAGATTCAATATTTACTGTTCTAAAGTTACGTAGAACCAGCGCAGATATTGGCTATTTATTAATAAACTAATAATAAGCTTTATCATTTGAAAAGTACAGTTGTAGTGGCCATATTAGCACAGCCTCAGTCACAAAATTATCATTGCGTTACATCTCATTTAACAAATAAATCTTTGGCAAATATGTAGCAAGAAGTAAAGCAAGTTAAAAATCCAGTCTGCGTAGTACTTGAGAACCAGCGCTCAGCGTGGTTTTGTCATAACGTGGCTGAAAAAACCCCATAATTCACACAAAGCCCTGAAAACCTCGTTTGAAAGCAGCTCGTGAACCGCAAACGATACTCTGGGATTAATTAGTTATTCAGTGATCATTTCAGCTATTCATTTCATCGATTTCTATTTACCTGATGATCCTCTGAGCAGCGTACTGGTGAAGCGAGCGGAACTGCGCTGACATATTTGCTAAGGCTGCCAAGCAATTTGTGTGAAGGTATTTGTCCTGTCAGGAAGAAGAGGAAAGCAAAACCAAAAAATCAAGATAAAACACATCAAAGTGTCTTTTTGATACGCACCAACACCTATTAAAGCAATCGTTCAAAAGATGGAGTAATATATGTTTCTCTATTAACTTTGAATTTCAAAGTGTTCTTAACCATAAACTAGAGTTCTGGTCCCCTTGTTCGCGTCCCCGAAACCATTTGAGCAGACAAGTATTTAAGTACCAGCCCTATCGAAGTCAAGGGTTTTCACAGAACGAAACTTGGCCGCTTCTCCAATGCATCGAAAATAAGCATTTATATAACACCAAAGATTTCCAGATGCCAAGAATGTCCTCGTTCCTTCTAATTCTTTTGATTATACAAGTGAAATCCTTCACTTTCCCAATTTAAAAGATATTTAAGTGATTTTTTTGCTACTTGTAATGTAAAAAACATGGAGCTCGGTGCTTGACTTATGGTCTTACCCTTGTCCGGGTCATGTTGTACTGGATGGTTCTTATCACGACCAGTATGAGGAGGCTCCCCAGTGAGATCTCTGTTAGGATACGCTCAGCGTACCAAGTGATATTTTTCAATATCTGAGGGGGAAAAGGAAAAGGATAAAGTTCTTGAGCACCTACATCTCAATAAGGACATAGGAAGTTGGCCAGGGCCTCCTATGGAGAAGAACATGGAAGAGGCAAAGGCAAGAGAAATTAAACGACTAAGTGATATGGAACCCAAAAAGAAACCTACACGTATGGTGCATATGGAATTTCACGGGTATACAGAGGCCTCTTGATGGAAAGAAGCGTTGACGTGATTTTTTAGAGCTGAAGAATTGACCCAACCAACAACTCACCACTTCGTGGATGGATCGGTTGAAGCCGTCGTCCTCCGTGAGGATCAGCAAAATGATCAGAGCCATGTAGACGTGGTGGGAATTCCTTTCTTCGACGTGATAGAGAATTTCAAGTATTGGCAGAACCTTGAAGGGAAGGGAAGAAAAGTGTGGATTAGTTTAGTCTCTCAAATACCTCAGACAATGGAGAGGAGAATTAAAATGTTCCGTGTATCACGCTGCCCTTAGCAACATCATAATCCCTCCCTCTCGCAATAACCACCCCTAAATAGTGACGTGCAGCGTTCAAACACCTTCCATCTGTTTCCTTCCGTCTCCGCAAGAGTCTAAACAAATTCTTTCTTGTGGTCAGACGTGGAATTTCAATTCCTAATAAATGATATTTCCAGCCCTACCCGTCAAAATAGGCACTGAAAGCTTCAGTTTCCCTTTCGAATATGGGAAAAGAAGAATTAGAATTATAATGAAAATGATTAAAACAAGTTTTTCACATGTTCAAGCAGGACAAACGATTGTTTCAAACCATTCAGGCACAAGCTTGGTCTGCAAGGACTCTTCTCAAATACATCAGCGCTGAGGCGCACATAGAAATATCAAGACCCAAAATTCATATCCCAGTTTGGTGTGTGGACATAATCCCAGAAAAGAACCACTTTGGGTTGAGTTAAGCCTAGAAAAGGCCTGGTTTTCCTATTCTAGATAATACTCAGCCAAAGAGAACTGATGTTACGAAGAAAGTTCAGCCCAAGGTCTTGGGTTTCCACCAGGGCAAGTAACCGAAGCCAAAGTCTTGCAGTAATAAGGAAAAGGAGATTATATTGCAACGAGCAGCGTACCTTCTAGACACCTAAAAACTTGCTGTATTTCAAAACAAGCTGAGTGTAGTGGATGAATCATGTGAAACAGATTCTGATGAGCGGCTTCACAAGCCTCTCAAATTACCAGAATATTCTCTCGTAATACAACCAACCCACCCAAACACGCTAAAGACACATCCAAGTTTCTATGAGAACCAATGAGATTGATCTGAATGCTTGGAGGCCACAAAAGCTTTTGATGGATGACTCAAGGCGACACGACAAGAAAAGCAGAGTGAAAATCATATTTACACGTTGCAAATATTCTTCCATTGAATGCTTTTATATTATAGCTACGTCTTGGTGTGCTAAGTGCACCTTCCGGTATATTTACCTTGTTACGACTTACCTGATCTTTAGCAAGTGGGCGTATTATTTATTGATAGTTTAGAGCTTGTGAGGAGGGTGACGGGCGGTATGTGTGTCTCAGAGCCAGCTTAAAGGGGGCTTATATTACCCCGCTTTACTGCTAAATCCGCCGTCTAGGGGCTGTTTCATGCCCCCTTTCGTGAGATTTTCTAAGCTAGAAAATGTAGCCCATTTCTTCGACTTCATGGGCTATACCTTGCCCTGTCTTGTTAGCGGTGTTAGGGCGATTGTGCTCACTGTGGCACCCTCAAAAGAGGTGAGCTGGTGACAGCGGTACGTAGGCTGTTTTGGCAAGAAGCGGTGTGTTTAGCATCACATTCCTGCAATGAGACAATACTTACAAGATTCTCGATGTCCGTCCGTGCCAACACGTATGTCCGTACGTTGCTGTTTTGATGCAGAAGCGTGTACAAAAGAAGAGTCGCCTGGTCGGATTTCTGCTGCTCGCACAAAGCCGTGTACAAACTGTTGAAATTAATCTGGAAAGCGTGTGGATTTGATGAGGAAAAAGCAGTGCTATCTGAAATAAATAACAAGTAAAAAAAGCCATTAACAAATACATTTACTATCAACACGCTCATACTCACGTCAGAAATCCAGATTTGTGTTCTCCGGAGATTTTTACTTGGTTTTCTTCACAAAAAAAAACCCTTTGAAAGCTACACATGTGAAAATATTCCGGCAATTTCATGATAAGATGGTATTCTGGGAATAATACGAGCTAGGATACTCAAATATACTAAAGGTCTGGACTTCAAGATGTCCATATTACTATAAGCAAGACGTTCAAAGTTGAAGAATTGAACTAAAGTTCCTTAGTTCCCATAAGAACAGACTAGAGATTTTGGAATTATAATATATTAAAATTGTGTTAACTTAGGAAATCTCTGCAGTATAAAGCAGCGGGACAGTTGGGAAATTACATACTAGAGAGCAGTGTAGGGGAAAGGGACCTGGGGGTCCTGGTGGACAACAGGATGACCATGAGCCAGCACCGGGCCCTTGTGGCCAGGAAGCCAATGGTACCTGGGGTGTATTACAAGGGGGGTGGTCAGTAGATCGAGAGAAGTTCTCCTTCCCCTCTACTCCACCCTGGTGAGACTCCATCTGGAATATTATGTCCAGGTCTGGGCCCCTCAGTTCCAGCAGGACAGGGAACTGCTGGAGAGAGTCCAGCGTAGGGCAACGAAGATGATTAAGGGAGTGGAGCATCTCCCTTATGAAGAAAGGCTGAGGGAGCTGGGGCTCTTTAGTTTGGAGAAGAGGAGACTGAGGGGTGACCTTATTAATGCTTATAAATATCTAAAGGGTGAGTGCCACGAGGATGGAGCCAGGCTCTTCTCGGTGGCAAACAATGACAGGACAAGGGGTAATGGGATCAAGCTGGAACACAAGAGGTTCCACTTAAATTTGAGAAGAAACTTCTTCATGGTGAGGGTGGCAGAGCCTGGAACAGGCTTCCCAAGGGGGTTGTGGAGTCTCCTTCTCTGCAGACATTCCAACCCGCCTGGACACCTTCCTGTGTAACCTCATCTGGGTGTTCCTGCTCCATGGGGGGATTGGACTAGATGATCTTTTGAGGTCCCTTCCAATCCCAAACATACTGTGATACTGTGAAAAAGCTCTTGGAAAACCTGCAGGAGCTCCACAGGAGCTTTGGCTCCCAGCGGGATTTTGGGGGCCCAGCAGAGCCGATATTGCTGCTTCTCTTGGCGTGGGTGAGGGGTGACGGCTCCAGCCATTCAGCTGAAAACAACAGGAGGTCCTGGAGCAACGTTTTCTCCTTCTTTTCTGCAGAGACAAGGCACAGCCTGTCGGGGATGGAATCCCCGCCTGTCTGGGGTGGTTTAAACCCAGCTGTGAGCTAAGCCCCACGCAGCCACTCGTTCACTCCTCCCTGGTGGGATGGGGGAGAGAATCGGAAGAGTAAAAGCAAGAAAACTCATGGGTTGAGACAAAGGCAGATGAATAAGCCAAAGTTGCACAGCGAAAGCAAAATAAGGGATTAATTCACTGCTTCTCATCGGTGGGTGTTCAGGCATGGCCAGGAGAGCAACGGCTCCATCACTTGGGAAAGCAAATGTCATCACTCCAAACTTCTTTTCTCTTCCATCTTCTTCCCCAGAAATATATACTGAACATATTCTATGGGATGGAATATCCCTTTGGTGAGTTTGGGTCAGCTCTTATCTCTCAGCTTCTTGTGCATCTGGCACGGCATGAGGGGCTGAAAAGTGCTTGAGTGCTTAGCAACGACTGAAATATCAGTGAATTATCAACATTATTCTCATTCTAAATCCAAAATGCAGCACTACACCAGCTACTAGGAAGAAAATTAACCCTATAGCAGCCAAAACCAGGACATTCTCCCCAAAAAATGTTCCACGTTTCTGCCTCCATGTCCCCTTCAAATAGTCATTATGGACCAATTAAAACCATCCTGCTTCAGGCAAATATTTCTCTTAATTAGGGAAAATTTGGATGTGGACAGCAAAATCCGATCAGTTCCACATCTTCTATAGAGAAGGAAGTCGACTCCATGATTCATTAGCTGAGGAGTGTCCACTGACTTTCAAGCTTCACTTGGGTGGATGTTTAAACCACATCACTTATATTTATAGCACTTCACTATCTGTTTCATTAAAGGATATTTTTAAATTATTTTTAAAATTAAACAGGATTAAAGAAACTTATCAGCAATAGCAGCATATCCTGTGATATTCTATAAAACATTAAACTGTCCAAGAGAAAAATAAAACTATTCTAGAGCATGTAGAATAAACTAAACTATCCTGAATTTTATCCGTTTTGGTCCAATTAAATTTTATCAATTATTTCAATAAAAAAGCCAGATACTACAGATCATTATGGCAATAACCAGCCTTTCTTTTTTATATTGTTCTCCTCCTACCAGCCCCACAGGAATCAAATTTAAGCTCAGTTATACGAGTATTGGTAGTGGAAACAATAAGTCATCCTATAAATGGACATATCGAAAGAAAATGTGGCTTTTGGGGCTACTTCTGACAAATAATAGGTTCTTCTAAAATTTTATAATGACACATAGATAAGTTTTCAATGAAATACATAATGAGTTACCGAGGACATTAAATAAAGTCAACCAAAATCAAACATTCATAGAAGTTCTCAGTTAAAAAAAGCCACAGAACAAAACATAAATTGTACCAAGAAATTGATCTCAATTACCTGTAAAGAGTATCCAATAAATCAAAGGGGCATGGTAGGACAAAACATTATTCTTATTTGAACAAGCCTATATCCACATCTTGTGAGGAACGTGTCTCCGGTTAAACAGAATTTCCCCCAATGCTACAAAGTTGAAGGGGACTCCTGAAGACTCTCGGGTACCAAACCTACTTATAGGTCAGTTTTATTTCTATTTTATGACATTACGAAGCTGGCTAAAATTTCTCAATTCTGAAGAAAAGAGTATCCTTGTCCTCAAAAGAAATTATACACTTATTGCTCCTCCACAGGTTGGCAGGAGAGAAAACAAGTTTTGCAAAGAGAACCTTGAAGTAGTCGCAGCAACTCGACGCTTCATTTTCAGCCATTGATGCTTAAGAAATACCAACCTTGTGTGTTCTTGAAGGACATAATGGCTTGTCTGTAGGGATTGGGCGTATCGGGAGCGTCGGTGAGGTTTGCCAAGACAAGGAGAAGCAGCAGACTCTGGTTTGCAAGAGGGGAGCAGCGTTCCAGCTGTGGTGATGCTTTGCTCCCCACCCCGCCGAGCGTGAAGACTGTCCACAGGCCAGCTACAAAATAAAAGGATAATACCAATAAAATATATATATACAGATTATTTCTGTTCACATCTTAATGCACAAAGTTCCTCTAGAGGAACAGGTGGTGTCTGATAGGTCAGAAAAGGGAAAAACATGTCACTATTGCACAATAAGACAACAGGTCTGGCTACTTGATCTCTCACAATGAAAATTGCAGGAGTAACAGCAGCAGGTGTGGGAAAGAAGGAACTGAAAGATTGCTGGAAATTCAAGAAAATTAAGTCAAAATAATACATAATACATAATACATAATATATAATATATAATATGTAATATGTAATATGTAACATACAGTATGTAACATACAATATGTAATATACAATGTGTAATACACAATATGTAATACACAATATGTAATATACAATGTGTAATATACAATGTGTAATACACGATGTGTAATACACAATGTGTAATACGCAACATGTAATACACAATATGTAATATACAATATGTAATATACAATGTGTAATATACAATGTGTAATACACGATGTGTAATACACAATGTGTAATACGCAACATGTAATACACAATATGTAATATACAATATGTAATATACAACACGTAATATACAATATATAATAATATATGAAAAGGAAACAAGGAGAGGTGAAACAAAAGCCTGTGTTTGAAGAGGAGAACCTCAAACATGGAGCAGGTACCAGCTGAAGGATTCATGCAGCAATAGCAACGTATTAATAGAGGAAAATGAGCTTGTAGATTGTTTTCTTAATAAAACTGACTTGGTCCATCAAGCAGCATTTTTCTCATATACTCCATTTTATTAAACTCAGCACACTTTAGGCAAAAGACTAACAAAAACTAATATTGCTTCAAGTAGAACCTCCAGACTGAGTCTTGTAGACATCATCAGTGTTGCTCATTATGATGAGTAGATAACGTCATAGCTAATTAACTTCTTAGGAAAAAAACCAAACAAAACACCACAATCAACAGCAATTTGAATTTAAATATTAGGGTATTATTACACTCAGCCTTGTATTTTTGCTTCGCTACAAATATGAAACCGCTTGTAAAAGAGTTTGTTTTAGACCCTCAAAAAATGATTAGGTATAAAAATGTAAATAGCTCATCATTCGACATCAGTCTTTGCTCATGTCAGAGTATCTTTCCCTTTGTGTAGGTGCATTTTTATGGTGCATGTCCAGCTCTAGTATTAAGGCATAAAGTATAAAGCACCTGAATGCTGCTCATTAAAAATCTTCTTTTCCGTACTCTTTAAACTTTGATGTTTCAGCCTTAAAAGCAGAGTTGTGTTCATACTTCATCTTTACGGCATTATACAAATTAACTCCAAACACTCACCAACTGCATTTCTAATGCCTGTTCCTAATTCCAGCATCGTTGGTGACCAAGGTTGATCGGATACGTGGCAAAATATCGATGAACGGTGGTGGGAAGGGAGAAAGGGGAGGATTTGGGGGTCTCGATACATTCCCAGGTGATAAGAAACAGCCCATCCTAATCACATTGGAATATATTTATCCCCAAATAGCTGCTTAGCACTTCATTTTGTTAATATTTTAGGGAAGAGATGGAGCATCTCATCAAATTATTCATTTAATAGGTCAAAGTCTTAAGAGCAAGGTATGATATTTGCAATCATTTTTGCACCATATTCTTATTTAACGTCAACGTAATTCGGCAGAAAACTCAGCTTCACGCTCTGGTCTCCGTTACGCAACAAGATACAAATACGGTTCGTTTTATTCCTACTGGGAGAAAAGTTTCAATGCATTTGTTTATGCTTTCAAAGTCAAATTTTAAGAGTTTGGTTTTAATGTTATTTTGAAAGGCAATAATATTAATAATTCAGTTTCATCACGTTTTCCTTGGAAGGGTTTCTCCTTCGTTAAGTTGAAATTTCAATTACTGCTGGCACAGTATGAGGATGCTTATTTCTCTCCTCGTTGGAGTTTTAACAGCACAAATCTCTTCTTTGTTCCCCAAATATGTAACCTGAGTTCTACCATACATCATTAGCATCCTATTAACGAGTTTTATTGCTCTTGACACTAATTTGGATTGAGGTGCAGCCCCAAGCTCCTCCACCAAATCCAGTGAACAACATTGCAAGTTTTTAGAAGATTTTCACAGTAAGAAACTACAAAAGTTGAGGGATGGGAAATATGGACTAATTAATGTGGTTAATGAACTTGTATGTTAAGCATTAAACTCATAAGGAGCATAAAGAATTTATATGAGAGTAAATGATACAGCAGGATGGGAAAGGTGCAGGGAACAGCTTGGTTATTGTAGCCACTGGAAGGAAAGATACAAGGAGAGAAAAGTAGGGAAAAGGGGAGGGAAGGGAAGGGAAGGGAAAGGAAGGGAAGGGAAGGGAAGGGAAGGGAAGGGAAGGGAAGGGAAGGGAAGGTGCGGGAAGGGAAGGGAAGGGAAGGGAAGGGAAGGTGCGGGAAGGGAAGGGAAGGGAAGGGAAGGGAAGGGAAGGGAAGGGAAGGGAAGGGAAGGTGCGGGAAGGGAAGGGAAGGGAAGGGAAGGGAAGGGAAGGTGCGGGAAGGGAAGGTGCGGGAAGGGAAGGTGCGGGAAGGGAAGGGAAGGGAAGGGAAGGGAAGGGAAGGGAAGGGAAGGGAAGGGAAGGTGCGGGAAGGGAAGGGAAGGGAAGGGAAGGTGCGGGAAGGGAAGGGAAGGTGCGGGAAGGTGCGGGAAGGGAAGGTGCGGGAAGGGAAGGGAAGGTGCGGGAAGGGAAGGTGCGGGAAGGTGCGGGAAGGGAAGGGAAGGGAAGGGAAGGGAAGGGAAGGGAAGGTGCGGGAAGGGAAGGGAAGGGAAGGGGGAAAAGGAAGGGAGAAAAGGAAAGAAGGGAAGGGAAGGGAAGGGAAGGGAAGGTGCGGGAAGGGAAGGTGCGGGAAGGGAAGGGAAGGGAAGGGAAGGGAAGGGAAGGGAAGGGAAGGGAAGGGAAGGGAAGGTGCGGGAAGGGAAGGGAAGGGAAGCAGGAGAGGGAAGGGAGGGGAGGGGAGGGAAGGGAAAGGAAGGAAGGAAAGGGAAGGAAGGGAGGGAAGGAAAGGGAGGGAAAGGAAGGGAGGGAAGGAAAGGACGGGAGGGAAAGGAAGGGAGGGAAAGGAAGGGAGGGAAAGGAAGGGAGGGAAGGGAAGGAAAGGGAGGGAAAGGAAGGGAGGGAAGGGAAGGACGGGAGGGAAAGGAAGGGAGGGAAGGGAAGGAAGGGAGGGAATGAAAGGGAGGGAAAGGAAGGGAGGGAAGGAAAGGGAGGGAAAGGAAGGGAGGGAAGGGAAGGACGGGAGGGAAAGGGAGGGAAGGGAAGGAAGGGAGCGAAGGAAAGGGAGGGAAGGAAAGGGAGGGAAAGGAAGGGAGGGAAAGGAAGGGAGGGAAAAGGAGGGGAGGGAAAAGGAAGGGAGGGAAAAGGAAGGGAGGGAAAGGAAGGGAGGGAAAAGGAAGGGAGGGAAAAGGAAGGAACCAACACCAGATCAGATATTTATCTCCAAATAAACTCTCCCCAAAACACCAATGAGTCCGAGGAGGTCGGGGCCGTGAGGTCATTCCCACATTGGGGATGCGGTTTTTCAGGAAACGAATGATGGGAGCGAGTGAAATGCAAAGATGTTATAAGTGACTGTGTCCATCCCTCCCCTTGCTGCATTCCCTCCAGCCTCATTTGAAGGGTCTGTAATTAATGGAGCTCAAACCACATCCTTTGGGAAGAGTGTTCCCTAATCTAATAAACCTTAATATTCACTTTTTTTCCCCCTAATACTCAGCCTAAGCATTACTTCGTTCAACTTCATCTACTTATTCCTATAAGTAGTTCTATGTAATACCATAAATTCACTGCAAAAATAGTGTTTCACTTGAAACTATTGATCTTTTTATTGCTAGATTATAGGAGTTCGTACTGAGATATCTAAAATTATATTGATTTTTTTAGGACAAGAGTCCAGGGGCGTCAAATTCATTTTCACTGGGGGCCACATCAGTGTCACAGTTGCCTTCAAAGGGCTGAATGTAACTTTAGGATTCGGCCCGTAGGCCTCATAATTGCTGCTCAGTTATATACGTTGTGCTCCTTTGTTGTGGTTGAATCCAAGATGCCAACATAACCATGAGAGCCACTCGTTCATCCCCCAAACAGGGGAGAGAAGCAGAAGGGAAGGGAGAAACTCAGATTGAGATAAACCCAACAGAAATAATTAGCATGATGCTAATGGGCTGGAATACTCTCATGGGTCAGTGTGGGTGTCAGTCCAGCTCTGTCCATCCATCCCCTTCCTCGCTGCTTGTGGGCAAAGCTCAGAGTGTCCTTGGCTCTCAGAGCAGAGCAATTCAAAACATGAACCCTGTGCTGGGCTGTTACCTCAAACAAAGTCCAAATCCAACCATTCCAACTATGAAAAAGAAAAGTTTCTAATGGCATGAAGAGGAAATTTTGGGGATTCAAATTGTTCCAAAGATGGTACGCTGAGTATTTCCAGAGGACATCTACAGATGCTGAAAAACGGGATGGCTTTGTTAGACAAAAACCTCTAAAAACATTGCTAATGTCTGTAACACAAAATTGAGTACCCTATCTCCCCTCCAAAATAAGCCCTATCCCAAAAATAAGCCCTAACATAATTCTTCAGGATTTGAGGATGCTCCAAATATAAGCCCTACTCCAAAAATAAGCCCTAGTTACAGGTCATTTTAAAAGTCCATTGAAATAGTGTCCAGGAAGCAATATATGGAAAAGAACAAGCAATTTTTGAGAATTAATATTATAATTATTATATTATATATAATATTTATATAATTATATATTAATTTATATTAATATATTAATAATTTATATTAATATATTAATTTATATAATATATAAATTAATATAAGACCCTGTCTTATCTTTAGGGAAACATGATAATAGACACGCCTGGCAACAGACACCTTGAAGAATTAAGTGAAGCAAATTATAGACCACATTCCTGAATCAAAAGTTGCCAAATCAAGCTGGAAATAACTCTAATAAGCCATTAATTCAAGAAATATAGTCCAAAAACTATAGGAAGAGAAATACAGGAGGAAATATTCACATATTTTTATTATCTCCACCACTGGAAATGTCTATTTCAACTTCTCTAGACACAAGTGATGATCAAGCTCATCCACTGAAGAAAAACTTTACACATAAAGACTTCCATAGGATTCCAAAATATCTTATTTCCTCTTCAAACTAATTCATTTCTAAACTGGCATTAAAAAAAGGGCCCCTTTCCATCCTACACATTTAAAACAGGATTAAGGCAGAAGGAAAACGAGCAACAAAACAACTTTTCTGAAGTACAAACTACATTTTTCAAGAAGAAAAATGAGATGTAGCAACATCACTATCTGATCTTAATCATTTCATCTTAATTCCTCCCACTACCCTCAACGATTTGAAATTCAGGTGGACAGAATTGTTGGGGAAACGCTTTTAAGATGTGTATTTTGAATTAATGAAATTAAGCTGGTTTGAGAAACTTTAATAGAGAATAGAAGGAAAAACCCTGAAAGGTATAAAGAACAAAAGAGACGAAGGAGGTAAATACATTTCATATAGTATATAATAGTGCAGAATACTCGCTGCATTTATCCTGATCGTCTCGTCCTCCGATTAGTTGTAGTTTATTAGTTAGTACACTCAGAGAATTGCAAATATTATCACTAATTTATCAACATCTCGACTGACCTCCCTTGTAGGGAATTGTGAATATTAGCGCTAATTTATCCACACCTTGATTGACCTCCCTTGTAGAGATGGAAGGAAAAGCTTTTAAAACCAACTCAATAACTGCCAGCATGAATTTCTCTCTATAGCAAAAATGCCAAATATTACTTTAATTGTTATTTTTTTAAGGTAGATACATTTTGGGTGTTATTTATGCATAGCTGTATTTTAGATAATCATAACATTTGTTTCTATAAATTATAAATTACGAAAAATACTATGATCATCAAATATATCAAATATAAACATATTAATAAGGCAGAATAACGAACTATTCACCAATGCTAAGTTCAGATTTGTATTGTATGCATTACCTATATATATATATATTAACCAATGCATTTGAAGCAGCACCCTCAGAGCAACCTTAACCCTACGTAGAAACAGATGATGAAATTCAGGTTGCTATTGGCAGAAGTGACCTGTAATCTTCCTAATACATCCAATAGCCAATTTTTGCATTGCAATTTGAATTTTATATCACTTCAAAGGCTTAAAACACTTCTCCTGTTGACTTGGGACTGCAGGCAGTCAATTAAAATGAAGTTGTTTCCTAAGTGAGACATGAGAATATGAGTGAGTGGTTCCTGGGAACGTCTTATTTTAAAATGATCTGCCTAACAACCTAAAAAGAACTAAAAAATTTAAGGCATAGAAGCAAGGGAGAAATCATTTTTGCTGGACTCAGTTGCCTACAACACAAGATAATTTCATCTCATCCCTTATTGGATTTATGTCCAAGTCAGGGAATAATAATGGATAATAATGGTCAGTTTTACCACGTCACAACTCAGAATCTCGGAGTTTAACCAGACAAGAATTAAGCAATTGAGATGGAGCAGGATGAGGTAGGAGGTGAATTCAGTGCCTGGACCCAGCTCTGCAGGGATGTACCTTCTCCTGCTACTCCCAATTTTCACTACTCCTCTCCATCCCATCACTGAATTAGATCAACAGCATCTTCCCCAGCCTATTCATGCCCTTTATTCTACTGAATAAGGAAATGGCCTCAAGTTGCACCAGGGGAGGTTGAGGTTGGATCTGGGAACAATTTCTTCCCCAAAGGGCTGTGGGGCATTGGAACAGGCTGCCCAGGGCAGTGCTGGAGTCACCATCCCTGGAGGGGTTGGAAATACACATCGATGAGGTTCTTAGTGATGTGGGTTGGTGCCAGGGGTAGGTTAATGGTTGGACTCAGTGATCTTGAGGGTCATTTCCAACTACGGTGATTCAGTGATTTGGTAACGCAGGGAGAGAATTCCCTCCTCTACACTACCTGCTGTATCAAGGATGAGAAAGTCCCCAAGTGTCAATTCTCTTCCTTAACACTTGGTCCACCAGCAACTGGATGGAGCAACTCAAAGGGAAGTCCCATCACATCCTGGAATCCATGCTCACTGAGGGGTTCAGCAACCCAAAGCTCCGGGGAACACCCTAGAAACTCAACCTTCAGACAGTTTTGCTGCTGTTTTTCTGCTCTACGTATACAAAATAACAAGTTCAAGACACAGTAATTCAGCCAGATTTAGGAAAGTTGCTGAGGGATTGCAACTAGCACATCTCTGCCCACGGTTTCGCTCCCCTAAGGCGCCCTCCCAAATCTCAAGAGTCTGTTCCAAGGCATGAACGCTCTGTATCTCCTCAGTAAAACAGATGTAAGAATTCAGCATTGGTTAAATAACATTCTTGCGTAACCTCATTCTCAGAAGCAGAAGAACTGTTTTCAATTTAAAGCGGTCCCAAGAAAAGAAAAAAGAGGCAAAAAAAAGATCAGCCTAAGGAAGATACTCAGTGTGAAAAGTTTCATCACAAACAACTGAGTTTGAAAACAAAAATGATGAGCAATTGAAAGCTGGATTTCACTATAGAAAGTGCTATACAGACTTATCCATAGGCATCAATACCAGCTCCAGCCATATCACAGAATCACAGAATGGACTGGGTTGGAAAAGACCTCAGAGATCATTGAGTCCAAGCCTTGGTCCAACTCTAGTCTGTTTACTAGATCATGGCACTAAGCGTCATGGCCAATCTCAGTTTAAAAACCTCCAGGAACGGTGAGTCCAGCACCTCCCTGGGCAGCCATTCCAATGCCTGACCACTCTCTCTGCACAGAATTGCTTTCTAATCTCCAGCCTAAATTTAAGTTTAAGCCCCGTTGTTCTATTATGAACTGCCTAGGAGAAGAGCCCAAGCCTCACCTGGCTAGAACTGCCCTTCAGGTAGTTCTAGAGAGTGCTGAGCTCACCTCTGAGCCTCCTCTTCTCCAGACTAAACAAGCCCAGCTCCCTCAGCCTCTCCCCATAGGGCTTGTGCTCAAGTCCCTTCCCCAGTCTTGTTGCTCTTCTCTGGACCCGCTCCAGCACTTCAATCTCTTTCCTGAGCTGAGGGGCCCAGCACTGAACACAACACTCCAGGGGTGGCCTCCCCAATGCAGAGCACAGGGGAAGGATCACTGCCCTTGTCCTGCTGACCACGCTGCTTTGGATCCAGGCCAGGATCCCATTGGCCTTCTTGGCCACCTGGGCACACTGGTGGCTCCTGTTGAGCTTCCTGGCCATTAGTCCCCCAGGTCCCTTTCTGCCTGGCTGCTCTCCAGCCATTCTGTGCCCAGCCTGGAGCTGCAGGGGGTTGTTGTGGCCAAAGGGACCCATTCCCCAGCGCTCTCTGGGCCCTCCAGCCAGTTCTTCACCCAGCACAGAGTGCACTTGCCCAAGCCGTGGGCTCCCAGCTTTTGCAGGAGTATATTATGGGAGACAGTGTCAAAGTCCAGATAGTCCACATCCATGGCTTTCCCCTCATCTTGAGTAGCAGAAAATGCTGAAAGAATAAATAACTGATAATGTTGATGAGCTGGTTTATGTCAGTACCTGCCCTTTGGTTTCACTCTCTGAACAAGAATCAACTGCAGATGCATCAGAGAGGAGCAAAATGTTGTCACTAGATACCCCGGTTGGATTCAAACCAACCAAACGGAGTCGCAATGCACAATATCGTATTTAAAGCCCACTTGTACATCTAATTTCGAGGAAGTCGTCTTTTGGGTAGGCAGCCGGTGAGGAGGGAATGGTTTGGGGTATTGAATTTGCTGACTCCAAAAATACAATGAATAAAAGGCTGATTAAGTATTAATATTACTAACTCTCTCTATAAATACAGATTTTATGATCAATATTTTTTTTCCAAACAAAAAAATGATAGTTAATATTGAAATTATATAGTAGCATGCACCAACACTCATCAACTTGACTATTAAAGACATGTAATGTATTAAGAAAGCTTTGGATTTAAATACTAATAAGCCAATTGTTATTAACCTACCTTATGGCACGAACTACATAAAGATTGACATTTATCGCAATAGGAGAAGTTACATTTAGAGGCGCTTTGTCTCCAGCGTGCACGTTCAGTTCCAAAATGTTTCACCTTCCGTACCTACAATTTTGATACCACAGGGCAAGGGATGAGGCTGTTCCTGTTCATAAGGATTTTGCGATAGTGCTGAACTATAAAGAATAAGGTTTTTGATCTCCAAGAGCACAATAAGGAAATATTGAGATAATGAAATATGGAGAACTACCCACAACTGCCTTCTCCGCTATCATCTACAATAAGTCTCAGCTCATGCTTTGAGAAAGAGAATTTCATATAGTTTCTTAATATAACTTCTCGTGTAATTCTCAGTCTGTACAAGACCAACCTCCTTCTGATTTTTACAGAGCTCTTTCTTCTGCCACAAATAATTGGCAAATCCTACCTAACCAAGAAGTCCTACCTAAGCAAGATAGGCCTGCCCAAGCAAGCAAGGCTTACCCAACCAAGCAAGACCTATGACATATGCAAGTTCTGAAGGTTTCAGCATCAGCAGTTGCTACTTGTGCAGAGCAATCTTTTCTAGGCTACTTGTTTTGGGGTATATATTACAATATTTGAATTATTTTTCATCAAAAAATGGTTTCAGGCTCCATGAACTTCAACAGAGGGTGTTGGTCTCTTCTCCCAAGTAGCAAGTGACAAGGTGAGAGGAAACGGTCTCAAGTTGCGTCAGGGGAGGTTGAGGTTGGATGTGGGGAACAATTTCTTCCCCAAAGGGCTGTGGGGCATTGGAACAGGCTGCCCAGGGCAGTGCTGGAGTCACCATCCCTGGAGGGGTTGGAAATACACACAGATGAGGTTCTTAGGGACATGGGGTGGGTTATGGTTGGACTCAATGATCCTGAGCGTCTTCTCCAAGCAGAATTATTCTATTAAATACTTGCATATTACAATTTTCAACGGTCTTCGTATCTACGGAAATTTTAGTTCATAGAATCACAGAATCCCAAGTTTACGGGACCACAAGGATCATCTGGTCGCACCTTTACTAGCAAAATCCGGCCTAGACAAGCTGGCCCAGCCACATCTCAAAAGTGTCCAATGTTGGGGATCCAACTTCCCTAGGGAGATTATTCCAAGGGCTGATGGTGAAAAATGTCCCTTGTGTCCAAGAAGAATCTCCCCAGAAATAAGTTGTCCCATTGCCCCTCGGCTTTTCCATGGACTCCATGTAAAAAAGGACTCACCATCTTCTCTGTGGCCACCCTTTAAATATTGGAACATGGTCATGAAGTCTCCTGCCACCGTCTTCTCTCAAGGCTGAACAAACCCTGTTCTCTAACAAATTTTGTTATCTCAGTCTTTCCTACAGTAAACCTGATGGCATTTCACATTAATTACCTCATTACGGAGGTTCTTGAGGAATATGGACAACATGCTTCTTCAGAAGGGAAAAATGGGTATCAATTGCCTACGGCCTAAACTCCGCTTAGCAAAATGAAGCATTCCAATTGTCAAGACTACAGAAAGAGACGTGTATATACTATATATATATATATCTCTTATTAACTCATCTGATATTGTTAGTGAAGTGGTAACCTTACATTAGTTATCACATCCAAACAGTGTGTTTTATTAACCTTGAAGCAAGGCTTAGCGTTTAAATCATGAGGACAAAGATCAGGACACTGGGATTTTATTCCTGGTTGTCATGTCAATGCATTGTATAATTTTAGTCAAGCGGTAAGCATGTTGTTTCCTCTGTTTCCCTTATCTGTAAAAAGAGCGGTTTCTACTTAATAAGGGCATTTACCTCTTGATGCGCTTGGCCTGAATGAGTGCAGTTGGTCTGGTCTTGTTAACGTGCTGGAAAATCTTTATCATCTTTATTTTCTAACAATATTCCCCTATTTTTATATTATCTACATTTTCCATATCGACATTTATTTTAATAATCTACTCTATAATATATATCAATGTATTCTTTATTAATATATAAATATGCTTTATATTGATATAACATATTCTCTTTATGTTACAAATCATCCTGATACAATATTTCTGCGTATTTTTATTGATATCTCTCTAGGTACTTTGATACCTACAAGGTGTAATTGTATATACACACACTAAATACATATTGACATACTCTATAAGGCCATATATGTATTTATATTATAAGAATGTATCTATGCTTATATATTTTATTAAAATAATATATATATAAGCTTCTGAAATGCTTGTAGATCACACTAAATCAAATTAAAGTCACTGCACTAGGCTTGGAGAGGACGTATATCAAATATTAGAGGTCCCAAAAAGAATAAAAAAGCACCGTGACTCAACTGCAGAGGAAGAAAATTATTAAATATAAAAGGATTAAGTCTTTTCCAAATCAGGAAAGAAAAAGGTACATGCGCTTTGGCAAATTCAATGCTAAACCGTATCGAGTCAAGCCAAAAATAACTTCAGAACAGGTTGCTAAAGGTGTAAAAATTAGCAGTAAAAAGCTTTTTCAACCAATTGAATGGATAACTCATGATTGTTGGAGGAGATTCAAATGGGGCTCTTACATAAGTAAGTCATACCTACTAAAAATAATTGCATTGACCATTCCCATTACTTAACGTCCACCCATTAATTTATCTCACAGACCTTTTGAAGGAGTCAAAAAACAGGAGTAAGAACAATCACCTGGTGGATGAGGGGAAAGCAGTGGATGTGGTATATCTGGACTTTGACACTGTCTCCCATAATATACTCCTGCAAAAGCTGGGAGCCTACGGCTTGGACAAGTGCACTCTGTGCTGGGTGAAGAACTGGCTGGAGGGCCCAGAGAGCGCTGGGGAATGGGTCCCTTTGGCCACAACAACCCCCTGCAGCTCCAGGCTGGGCACAGAGTGGCTGGAGAACAGCCAGGCAGAAAGGGACCTGGGGGGACTAATGGCCAGGAAGCTCAACAGGAGCCACCAGTGTGCCCAGGTGGCCAAGAAGCCAATGGGATCCTGGCCTGGATCCAAAGCAGCGTGGTCAGCAGGACAAGGGCAGTGATCCTTCCCCTGTGCTCTGCATTGGGGAGGCCACACCTGGAGTGTTGTGTTCAGTGCTGGGCCCCTCAGCTCAGGAAAGAGATTGAAGTGCTGGAGCGGGGCCAGAGAAGAGCAACAAGACTGGGGAAGGGACTTGAACACAAGCCCTATGGGGAGAGGCTGAGGGAGCTGGGCTTGTTTAGTCTGGAGAAGAGGAGGCTTAGAGCTGAGCTCAGCACTCTCTAGAACTACCTGAAGGGCAGTTCTAGCCAGGTGGGGCTTGGGCTCTTCTCCCAGGCAGTCAGCAATAGGACAACGGGGCTTAAACTTAAATTTAGGCTGGGTATTAGAAAGCAATTCTTTGCAGAGAGTGGTCAGGCATTGGAATGGCTGCCCAGGGAGGTGCTGGACTCACCGGCCCTGGAGGTTTTTAAACTGAGATTGGACATGGCGCTTAGTGCCATGATCTAGTAAACGGACTAGAGTTGGACCAAGGGTTGGACTTGATGATCTCTGAGGTCTTTTCCAACCCAGTCCATTCTGTGATTCTGTGTGATACAGAGCACATGTCAGTCGGGTTTTTAATACAATTTCCACCAAAACGAGCAGCCTCTTCCTTTTCTTTTCCATATTTCTTACCACTTTGTTCCCTTCTTAAAAACACAAATATCGCCATTTGGGTCGCCATATATGAAAATGAATTTCTTTAGCCAAGTTGGGATTATCTGTAGATTAGCATATGGCTAATTGAGGTGATAACGCCGCTGATTTCCCATCCACATCTTGGAAACCGAAGCATTCAGGGGTTAAAAACTGACCATACAAAAAATATAAGGCAGGTTGTCATATCTAAAATGATGACAAGTCACAGAATAATCTCCTAATGGGATGCCAGCTAATTACAAGGTGATAAATAAACGACAGGACAATTAGACACGTGGCACAAATTCTAAATTAACTATTTCCCTCCAAGAAAAAAAATTGAAGAACCATTACTAGTTTTTAACCATTTGGTCCAAACCCAAAAGAGCAAAACAAAACACGGTCCCGCTTCATTAACATCCCATTAATTTCTTTGAGGAAGATGAGAATCGGTGGACTCCAAAATCTATTTGGAACAAGTTCGAAGAAGCAAATGTACAATATCTCAAGTATTATGCCTCAAGTTTTTATCACCTCCCATGCTTCTCACATGGAGTTTGATGATAAGACGTCCATGCGCATTCATTATTATAATTTATGGATTAAATAAAAGCAGTTGGCGTTTTAGCGGATTATAAAATCCTACGCTTGAGCAAGGACATGATGAGGATTTCCATGTTATGTCTAACGTGACGCCCATGTTAACCATACAGAATTTTCATATATATAGTCATTATATCTTCTCAAAATCTGCCTCCTAAGGAGGATAAAGCGACAGGGAAAATGTCAGTTCTACATAAAGGGATTAATTCGTACATACGGTACAATAGCGACAAGTATTTCAGGTTTTCATCTTTAGCCTTGTGCTTGTTTCAAGTAGGCACCAAACACCAACCAAGACTTCAAGTGAGCTCTAAAGCAAAGTTTGTACCCAGTTTATACACTTTACAAATTAATTATGGCCATTTCCATATCTGCCAGCTCTTGACATACCCAAAAATGCTGAAATTGGTTCTAAAATGACTAAATATCGGAGTTTTGAGAGGCTGCTGGTGGTTCTGGCTGGGGAACAGAGTGTAAAACACAGAGGGGAAAGAAAGATGCGGTTAAAAAGACGGTAAGAGAAACAACCATAGCAGTGATTGAGAACACGCTATTTTCCAATATACCAACTGCAAAAGTGCACACGGTTCTTCTTTGGTTCTTCAAGTGAAAATATGACGAAGCTAAACGGCAATGAGAAACAACTTGTATTTAGCAAGAGCCAAAATTCCACAAGCCGCTACAAATTCGGCGACAAATCACTCAACCGACTAGAAAAGCTACATGGGACTACAATTAAAACATTTTAATGGATTTATTTAGACCTTAATTATTACATTTTAGTCTCTAGATACTGTTCAAAATAAGTTTACTTGAACCTTTATATCTGAGAGACTTTTACAGAGGGAGCAGAAAAACAGCAGAGGAAGAGACAAGATTCTTCTTATCTCTTTTTTGTTTCCTTCGCACTTATTTAGTGAATTTACAGGGTGCCATTGCAAGTTAAAAGTTTAAAGCGAAATTAAATAGGACATCGGGCAAGAATAGGAACGTGGCTAATGAGCACATTTTCCACCCATGTTAAGACTGTTTCAGGCCAACTTGCTTAATTGCCGAAATGTAAAAAGCTGCACTTTGAATTGCATAATGCTTGGACATAATAAGCAGTTTTCTAACCTAGATTCTCTGTAATTACTCTCCAAGAACAACCGGTACCCAAATCTCCAAACTGGAAAACAGAAGGAGGTTAAAAAAGCGCCTGAAATCACTCAAGATTGTTCCATAACAAAGGGAGATGATGCTTTTCATTTGTTTTCTTGAGACTAAACAACTGGATCATTGAGGAACCTTTGAGATACTTATTTGACTGGATGGTTGACCCAAGTCCTTCACATTATTAACCAAGTGTCTCACCACGAAGATCAACCATTAACCTCCAAAGTTACCAGATTTTCAGGGCAGAATTTATTTCCATGTGTTTTAGAGCAGTTATATTTTAGAACCTCTGAAATTCTAAAAGAATAGTTTCCTGTATAGGGAATTTGTCCTGCATATCATCATATCTTGCTTTACAAAAATCCCATTAAGTTCCAACCATGGAAAACTGGAAAATAAAATGATGTATTGTTTAATAAAACTCTTTTCTTTAGACTTAGTTCCATTTTCCACCATGGTCTAGAAGAAACAACACATAAATACAAAAGACCTAAGTGTTTGACTGCAGAAATACAAGTTATTCGCAGCATTATTATTAAATATCTAGATATAAAGAAATTTTGATATCGTATTTTAAGCTCTTTAATCGAAAACATATCAGGTCCAAAAGCGGCCATAGATGTTTCACCCCAATGTTCCCACCAGACATCGAGTTGTGCTACATACGTTGGACCATATGATGTAACTGGTCTATAAATGGAGGGTTACACCACCAATTCAAAGGAATTGATAAATAAAACATTTATAGGGTTCAAACTCACAAAATGCAGCCCCATGCATCCCGTTATCATCACCAAGAAATGAGTTTCTGAGTTTCTGTTCCAAGAACTTAGTTTCTGATGAACATCTGCACATTTTAGGTGAACTCCCCACAAGAGTGAAGGGGCCAATTCTGTTTAATCTCTTTATCAATGATGTGGATGAGGGGATCGAGTGCACCCTCAGTGAGCCTGCAGATGATACCAATTGGAGTATTGATGTGCTGGAGGGTGGGCAGGTTCTACAGAAGGATCTGGACCAGCTGGATCAATGGGCTGAGGCCAATTGTTTGAGGTTCAACAAGGCCAAGTGTTGGGTGTTGCACTTGGGTCACAACAACTCCATGAACGCTGCAGGGTCAGGGAAGAGCGGCTGGAAAGGACCTGGGGGTGTTGGTGACAGCGGCTGAACATGAGCCAGCATGTGCCCAGGTGGCCAAGAGGCCACCAGCATCCTGGCTGGTCCCAGCACTGGTGTGGCCAGCAGGCCCAGGGCAGCGACCGTCCCTGTGCTGGGACCTGGGGAGGCCAAACCGTGAATCCTGGAAGCAGTTTTGGGACCACAAAATTGTGGTACCAGAGACACCAGAATCACCTCAGGGCTCAAAATGGCAGCCTTGGGGGCACCAGAGTCACGTCAGGCCTCAAAATGATGGTACCAGGGGCACCAGAATCACCTCGGGGCTCAAAATGGCGGCACCAGAATCACCTCAGGGCTCAAAATGGCAGCATCAGGGGCACCAGAATGACCTCAGGGCTCAAAATGGTGGCACCAGAATCACCTCAGGGCTCAAAATGGCAGCACCAGGGGCACCAGAATCACCTCAGGGCTCAAAATGGTGGCACCAGAATCACCTCAGGGCTCAAAATGGCGGCACCAGAGGCACCAGAGTCACCTCAGGGCTCAAAATGGCGGCACCAGAATCACCTCAGGGCTCAAAATGGTGGCACCAGAATCACCTCGGGGCTTAAAATGGCGGCACCAGGGGCACCAGAATCACCTCAGGGCTCAAAATAGCGGCACCAGAATCACCTCAGGGCTCAAAATGGCAGCACCAGGGGCACCAGAATCACCTCAGGGCTCAAAATGGCGGCACCAGAATCACCTCAGGGCTCAAAATGGTGGCACCAGAATCACCTCGGGGCTCAAAATGGCGGCACCAGAATCACCTCAGGGCTCAAAATGGCGGCACCAGGGGCACCAGGATCACCTCAGGGCTCAAAATGGAGGCACCAGAATCACCTCAGGGCTCAAAATGATGGCACGAGAATCACCTCAGGGCTCTAAATGGCGGCACCAGAATCACCTCGGGGCTCAAAATGGCGGCACCAGGGGCACCAGAATCACCTCAGGGCTCAAAATGGCGGCACCAGAATCACCTCGGGGCTCAAAGTGGCGGCACCAGGGGCATCAGAATCACCTCAGGGCTCAAAATGGCGGCACCAGAATCGCCTCAGGGCTCAAAATGGTGGCACCAGAATCACCTCAGGGCTCAAAATGGCGGCACCAGAATCACCTCAGGGCTCAAAATGGCGGCACCAGGGGCACCAGAATCACCTCAGGGCTCAAAATGGCGGCACCAGAATCGCCTCAGGGCTCAAAATGGTGGCACCAGAATCACCTCCGGGCTCAAAATGGCGGCACCAGAATCACCTCAGGGCTCAAAATGGTGGCACCAGAATCACCTCGGAGCTCAAAATGGCGGCACCAGAATCACCTCAGGGTTCAAAATGGCGGCACCAGGGGCACCAGAATCACCTCAGGGCTCAAAATGGTGGCATCAGAATCACCTTGGGGCTCAAAATGGCGGCACCAGGGGCACCAGAATCACCTCAGGGCTCAAAATGGTGGCCAGAGGGGTGGTGGGATCACCTCACGAAAGGCCTTGAGGTGCTGGAGCGAGTGGAGAGAAGGGAATGGAGCTGGGGAAGGGGCTGGAGCACAAGTGTGATGGGAGCGGCTGAGAGACCTGGGGGGTTCAGCTGGAGAACAGGAGCTGAGGGGACACAGGGACACAAAGAAACGGCCTCAAGTCACACTGGGGAAGTTTAAATTGGATATTAGGACACATTTATTCATCTAAAGGGCTGTGGGGCATTGGAACAGGCTGCCCAGGGCAGTGCTGGAGTCACCATCCCTGGAGGGGTTGGAAATGCACACAGATGAGGTTCTCAGGGACATGGGGCAGTGCCGGGGGTGGGTGAATGGTTGGATTCGATCATCTTGAGGGTCTTTTCCAACCAAAATGATTCTATGACTCTAAGATACGAGGTGCCAAATAAATCCAGGAAGCCAATCTCAAATACGTTACTGAAATAATTAATTGCTACAATTCTCACAATGCTGAGCAAGAAATCCAAAATATTAACAGGAATGCGAAGAAATTTAGTCTCTTAACAATTATTAGGAATTATTCCAGGGTTAGACTCATGCTGAAATTTCTCATTTAGACAGCAAACCTTGTCCTGTTCCTGACCACAATTCTCTTATGAAACCTTGTTTCCGAATTTATTCGCTATGCTACTCAGCAGACGAGTGACAAGGTCTCAACTCTGTCATTATTAATATCCACAATGGGATGACAAGGTTTGGATCCCGGCCGAGGAAAATCCGGCCACTGAATTGCAGCCATTCCACGATCACAGTCGACTTAAAACCTCCCAAAATGCTCTAAAATGAGGGGGAAAAAGGGCAACACTTGGCACAAAAGAATAAATATTAGTCAGGGACCTATCTAGAAAAGCCAAACATGAAAGTTTTGGATTAATATGCAAAATAAAAATAATGCGCAAGAGATTGTTGGACCAATGCGCTCTCATTTTGTAAAACGGAAATTTCTTTACCTTTAATTTCTTTGTCTATACATCCACATCAGGAATGGTTTTATTTGCTTCTGCGCTTTCCTCCTCAACTTCTCACCCATCTTGGCTTCCATTCCAGCAATAAGTTTATAATGCTTAGTTTTATTAAAGTCCAATATAATGAAAGGTTAAATGAATAACACTGCATTCCAGCTACTGTGCTGGTAATTTATATTTCCAGATCCCAATACCATTCCTAGCAAAATGGTTACAGACATTTTCCTTTGGGAAAGGGAAACCTTTGGGAAACATCTCCCAAGGTTAAACCCTCAGAAGCTGTGCCAGCTGAAGATGGTTTGGGTATTAAGCTTCACATACATCCCTGTGTTATTCCAACTGTGCTAATTGAGCTAATTAATAATATTGCTCCTTCCTAGATCATGACTACACTACCAGGACAATTTCAAGCTATTATTTGAAGACTCTAAAAGACCGTTCCTTGGGGACATCTTCAAAAATGCCACCATATCAAGTAGGGAAAACACCACGAAACCAATTGTTAAAAGGATTGTATGTGATGAATCACTTATATCTAAGTAGTGCAGCCTAAATTTGCCCTGTGATGAAATACTTTGCAAGTATGACCCAAAAACATGTTAAAGCAGAAAGAACCTGCATGAGTTATGGTCAAATCACTCGCAAACAGCAGGAAAGTCAAAAGGGTGATATTACACTTAGATATTCAATGCAAAATTGAGGTAAAATTATGAAACATTCCTATCGTAGTATCTCCTGCACTCCTCCCTAGTCTAGCAGCTGGTAAAGTTTTAGGAGACATATGAAAGCTAAGCTATCGGTCTTTTAAACAGGCTAATCTAACTTCTGAGATACTAACTCAATTAATAGTAGATGTTGATGGTATTAGGCATGTTATACTTCAAAATCATGTTGCTATAGATTTTTGTTGTTATCGTAGGGACGTGGGTATGAAGAAATTGATGGTCTCTGCTGTATGGACCTAGAAGATAAATCGAGTTCAATCCATAAGGAAATTCAACAACTTCTGGACCACTCCCAAAAGATTCAAAAGGATATGGGGTTTTTTGGCCTAGAATTGTTAGGGAATGGCTAAGGATGGCCATAAGGATGGCTAAGGATGGCTATAAGGATGATAATTGAATTTCCATGTCCTACCGAAATTTCTTTTTCATTAATGGAAATCCATTCTTTTCACCAGGATGGTTATTTCAAGGTGTCACATTCTTTGCTTCTTTAATAGTGTTTTTCTTTCCCCAAAGTGAGTCACTCTGGAAAATGTCATTCTATGGAAGGGAAAAAAACCTGACAAACAAACCCAAGTGTCACCAAAATGAACGTTCATTGATCTCTACTACGACTCCCAGATACCGATAACTTCAAATTCAATCAGAAAAATCCCAAATTACTCAACAATAGTAACTGGCTTCAGGACAAGGCAATAAAATTTCAATCTGCAACTGTTCAAATAGTTCTTACTAATACGCTGCTAAGCACATGATCTGTTTGGCTTTGCTCTGATTTGGCTGGGAAGTCACTTGCAGCAAGAAGGAAAATGTTTTTGATGGCTTGTTAAAAATAAAAAATAGCCTTTTATTGGGTTATGTAAAAATGTCATACTTGTGTTGGAAATACAGGCTGGCAGAAGACGTTTAATTACCGCTGGCTTTTCTGGAACATTAAGTAAAAAATAACTATCACAGTATCACAGTATGTTTGGGATTGGAAGGGACCTCAAAAGATCATCCAGTCCAATCCCCCTGCTGGAGCAGGAACGCCCAGGTGAGGTTGTACAGGAACGTGTCCAGGTGGGTTTTGAATGTCTGCAGAGGAGGAGACTCCACAACTCCCCTGGGCAGCCTGTTCCAGTGCTCTGCCACCCTCACCATGAAAAGGTTTCTTCTCAAATTTAAGTGGAACCTCTTGTGTTCCAGCTTGATCCCATTACCCCTTGTCCTGTCATTGTTTGCCACCGAGAAGAGCCTGGCTCCATCCTCATGGCACTCACCCTTTATATATTTATAAACATTAATAAGGTCACCCCTCAGTCTCCTCTTCTCCAAACTAAAGAGCCCCAGCTCCCTCAGTCTTTCTTCATCAGGGAGATGCTCCACTCCCTGCAGCATCTTTGTTGCCCTACGCTGGATCCTCTCCAGCAGTTCCCTGTCCTGCTGGAACTGAGGGGCCACAACTGGACACAATATTCCAGATGGGGTCTCCCTAGGAGAGGGGCAGGAGAACCTCTCTGACCTACTGACCACCCCCTTCTAATCCACCCCAGGTACCATTGGCTTCCTGGCCACAAGGGCCCAGTGCTGGCTCATGGTCACCCTGCTGTCCCCAGGACCCCCAGCTCCCTTTTCACTGCTCTCCAACAGCTCATTCCCCAACTTACACTGAACCTGGGGCTGTTCCTGCCCAGATTCAAGACTCTACACTTGCCCTTGTTCTATTTCATTACATTTTCCCGCCCTTATATATATATATATGACAAAATTCTTCTCCTACCTCCTAATATTCCTAATCGCCATACCACCACTAACCATTGTCAATGATATATTCCTCTTATTCATTGGCTGAGAAGGCATTGGAATCATATCATTCCTACTAATCGGTTGATGACAAGGCCGAGCAGAAGGCAACACAACTGCCCTCCAAGCTGTACTTTATAACCGAACTGGAGACATTGGCCTAACCCTAAGTATAGCCTGACTTGCTTCTACTATAAACACCTGAGAAATCCAACAAGCCACCCCTACCATTCAAACCCCCACTCTCGCTCTTCTAGGCCTCATTTTAGCTGCCACGGGAAAATCAGCTCAGTTTGGACTACATTCATGACTACCAGTCGCCATAGAGGGCCCAACTCCAATCTCCACCCTACTCCAGCACAATAGTAGTAGCAGGAATCTTCCTACTTATCTGTACCCACCCACTATCAGCCACTAATCAAACTGCTTTAACTCTTTTTCTCTGGGTTAAACTATACTTGCATGAGAGGATTCCAGAGATTAGGTCAGGTTTTAGGATAAGGAGTAATATGGGGAGGATATGGAGAGATATGAGAGAACAGTTCAAGAGGAGGGAAGGGGGTGGATGCAGAGGAAGAGACACGAACAGACGGAGGCTGAAATCTTCAGAGTTTGCATTAAGACAACTTGATACACAAGAAGTAAAAAGCCATGGGGGGCTATGAGATCAGAGGAAGGCAGGAGTGCTGGCAAATTGGGTGGAATTTCCCAATCAATCAAGTAATCAGAAGACAAGAAGCAAAAGCTTTGTTGCCTGTGGGTGACTAGAGAGATTCGACCCAAGAATAAAACCTTTGGGTAAGTAGAGCTATCGACACACATTGGAAGTACAAACCACTTACTGAAAACCGCTCTAGAAAAGCACTGAAGAGCAATTTTCTCTAGCGAAGGAAAGGAATGTACCCGGGTAATTACCCGGGTAATTATAGACCAGTCAGCCTGGGCGCGGAATAACCTGATGAAATTGAACAAGGGCAAGTGTAGAGTCTTGAATGTGGGCAGGAACAACCCCAGGTTCCAGTATAGGTTGGGAAATGACATATTAGAGAGCAGCGTAGGGACCTGGGGGTCCTGGGGACAGCAGGGTGACCATGAGCCAGCACTGGGCCCTTGTGGCCAGGAAGCCAATGGGACCTGGGGTGTATTACAAAGCGGGTGGTCAGTAGATCGAGAGAGGTTCTCCTTCCCCTCTACTCCACCGTGGTGAGACCACACCTGGAATATTGTGTCCAGTTGTGGCCCCTCAGTTCCAGCAGGACAGGGAACTGCTGCAGAGAGTCCAGCGGAGGGCAACAAAGATGATTAAGGGAGTGGAGCATCTCCCTGATGAAGAAAGGCTGAGGGAGCTGGGGCTCTTTAGTTTGGAGAAGAGGAGACTGAGGGGTGACCTTATTAATGTTTATAAATATCTAAAGGGTGAGTGCCACGAGGATGGAGCCAGGCTCTTCTCGGTGGCAAACAATGATAGGACAAGGGGTAATGGGATCAAGCTGGAACACAAGAGGTTCCACTTAAATTTGAGAAGAAACTTCTTCATGGTGAGGGTGGCAGAGCCTGGAACAGGCTGCCCAGAGGGGTTGTGGAGTCTCCTTCTCTGGAGACATTCCAACCCGCCTGGAAATGTTCCTGTGTGACCTCACCCAGGCGTTCCTGCTCCAGCAGGGGGATTGGACTAGATGATCTTTTGAGGTCCCTTCCAATCCCAAACATACTGTGATACTTGGTGAGACTGTTGAATAAAAACATTGTAGGGAAAAATTTCATTCGTTTCTTTGTTTAAATCAACTGTAACGCAAGCAAAGGTTTTGTGACGCGTTTACCACGGCAGAGGTCTAACCCAGAGCTGTGTGTAACGAAGCGAAGTCTTCGGGTTCCGCTGCATCAGATTCCAAAGGAATGTTCTTTTACTGCCTCCGTGAGGAGATCCACACAAACTGTCACGTGGTGTGAGGAAGAGAGCAACCGCCAACCAAAACACGTTGTATAGTATAAGAAACATGAGAAACCTTTTTCTTAAGCAAAAAAATAGCATCGAGTCTTGCATACTCTTCAGTTCTCTCTATAGCAAACAGTCCACCCACAAAAGGTCACAATTTAATCAGAGCCACAGAGCAGGCAACATATCCAACGAGTAATTCTAAAGAATCAAATATGCATAGAGAAGTATTTCTATGGGTGGCTTTTCTACCCTGAGCTTGCACACCAGCATCGCTTGTTGGAAAAGAGACAGGTTACGGGTGTGTTTGGAAGAGAAGTCACATAAAAACCAATACGTTGTAAGGTTCGAAGCGGAATTTAGAGAAAGGAAGACTCACTTGCCACCCCAGATGCGATTCCGTAAAGCAGTCCGCCCCCATCGGTTTGCTGCTGAAAGACGTGGGTGCCAGGAGGAGGACTCCGCTCTTGTCTAATGAAGTTATAAAGGAGAGTTTTCACAAGTCTGCTGGTGTAAGGGACGCTGGAAAGAAATAGAAACCAGCTTGAGTTCATTGGCAAAACCCAGCACAACAAAGCCTGGAAAAGGAAAGAACATCCAGGTGTCGCCCATGCAAAAGCCCCTTCAATAGCGCGATCAAGGGAACCAATTTTGCTTTCCTTTGCCAATCCTACTTTTAAATCAATTGTTTCATTTGCGGAATCGTTTTCTTTTACCTCAAGACGCAACCGGAAAAATATAGGGAAAGAAAAATGTTCTTTGTTTAGTTTTCACTCCGTGCATTGGTTACATAGAACAGGTAACAACAGGATTTCTCCACCTGCACCCGGTATTTTCGGCTTTGCGCACAGCCGGGGCCGAGCCGCAAAACCCAATAAAACATCTAATAAATGAACATAAAAGAGAGCAGGTACCTGCTACTCCCAATTCAGACCTACACCTATTGTCTCTTGTTCCAAATATTCCTCATTTTGCCTCAAAACTTCATTTCCTTGGGTTCAGATGCTCAAGTACCACCAAACCCCATAACCTCGGCCTCTGTCTTGCTGGAGTTTTGGGCCCTACTCCTCTCTTCCACCTAGTAGGAATTTCAGAAAACCAAGTGATAGAAACACTTCCCAAAAATCCAGAATTGGAAGTAGAAAGAGGATGAATGGTTTTCTATCAAAATGTATTAGTTTCTGTTGTCTGGTCCAAGTGATCAGACCTACCATCGCCCATGCATCAGGTATTTGTGGATGATGCTCTCTCGGAGAATTTCTTTGTGGAATAATTGGCAGGACAGGAAGACGATGAGAGTTGTCACCGCCTCCAAGGAAATGCTGTATGTAATATCCCTGCAGGAAAGAAAATAATAAGGAAAAATAAAGCTTAATTAATGGGTTCGTTTACAAACAGACTTCCAACAACACTTGGTAGCTTCACCTGAGGTTGTACAGTGAGTTACATATAAACATATAAACAACATGTCCATATCTGGACATCCATAAATCCATGGATCCAGATGGGATCCATGTGTAAAGTCTCAAGATATTAAAGCCAGTCCCAAAGAATGTGCAACGATTAAATACATGACACCAGATAGTTTAGCAAAGCATGTTAAGTTCAGGTTAATTAGGAAACGCTGTGCAGCAAAACGAATGCGAGAGAGATCCACTCTTTGGGATATTTTGTCCCTTCTGTTCCCACAATGACTTTGTTACCTATTTTTAAAAGAGGGAGAAAAATTGCATTTGCCTTCTTATTCGGAAATAAATTGCGCGCTCCACAAAAACCTTTTAAAACACAATGAAATAACCTGGACACGAACCAGCATCATTCTCGTCTTCAAACAAGGGCCAAATCTCCTCCAAAACTAAGGAGATATTTAATTTGGTGACAAAGTCCCATCCTGTCATCCATAAGAAAGATATTTCCTATTTTTCCACCACTGTTACTATTTAATTTCCGCAATATGCTTCAAAATCCAGTATCATTAAGCTACAACACAGGTGTCCCAGACCAATTATCAATATCAATTATCAATATTCTCAAGAATGCTGCTAGAAATGCTGTAAATAACACAAATTACTGTAAACTATGAGGGACAAAGAGCTTAAAGCACCACGGTGTACGCTCAGCTTAATTTAAGCTCTTTGGCAAGAGCTCTAGGCCAGAGTTTGAGCCAAGTCCTTGTTATTTGCTCAAAGTCAAGAGCAAACTGGAATCGTAATTTCCTGTATCGCTGTCCACAGAACCGCATCAACTCGATACAGAATGTTTCTGAAAGGAACGGTTTAAGCATTTGAATTTGTAATACTTTAAGTTATACTGTAATACTTTAAGTTATACGACAGAAAGAGACATTGCTTGAATAACATTCTTCCTTAAAATCATGATGTATACTTTATTCCTTTGGAGTTTGTGTGAGTTACCTGACTTTTTGCCCACTGCTGAGGAAGCTGGATGGTGTCAAATGCTAATTACTGATCATAATTAATGACAATGACATCAGGCCAGAGGCTACACCGGGATCTGGTTCTACTGCAAATTCGTTTAAGCCAGACCTAAGGTTAAGGCAGGACCAGCTCCCTCTCTAAACTGTGATGCTTCACAATTCCCTACCCAAATCCATGCCAAGAATCCAGGGAAGAGCTAGATATACTGAATATTAATATTCTAGCCTGAAAAAAACAAACAAACCAACCAATATTTTTATATTTTAAAAAATATAAACACTTGGAAAAATATATTTTAGCTACCGGTCATACAGAATGACTTGACATGGAATTTATGGTGATCTCCAACTTCCTCTGAAAACTGGCTGCTTGCAGATAAGGAGGAAACTAGAAATAATGAACTCATATATCAATTACATGGCAAAGTTCTTTCACTATTTATTTCAGGAAACTGCACAATGTTTTGAGTTTCTGGTTTTTCCTTCCCAAGTGTCTTATAAAACAAAATATCCATAGAACTCAGATTAAGCTCATGTACCAAGAACAATGCACCAAACCATATACAGGTCTTCATATATATATGTGTGTGTGTGTGTGTGTGTGTATGTATATATATCTATATATAGAGTGGTTTTTTCCCCCCTATGGATTTTTCTGATTTGGAGATTTCAATATAGTTATTCTCACTTTTTCTTCCTCTTTTTCTCTCTCTCCTTCCCACTGGAGGATATATTCCCATGTCAGGTAACAGATAGAGATACAGAGATAGAGAGATAAAGAGAGAGACAGAGAGACAGAGAGATGGAGAGATGATGAGGGAGGGAGAGAGAGATGATGAGGGAGAGAGAGAGAGAGATGATGACGGAGAGAGAGAGAGATGATGAGGGAGGGAGAGAGAGATGATGAGGGAGAGAGAGAGAGAGATGATGAGGGAGGGAGAGAGAGAGATGATGAGGGAGAGAGAGAGAGAGATGATGAGGGAGAGAGAGAGAGAGATGATGAGGGAGAGAGAGAGAGAGAGATGATGAGGAAGAGAGAGAGAGAGAGATGATGAGGGAGAGAGAGAGAGAGATGATGAGGGAGGGAGAGAGAGAGATGATGAGGGAGAGAGAGAGAGAGAGATGATGATGAGGGAGAGAGAGAGATGATGAGGGAGAGAGAGAGAGAGATGATGAGGGAGAGAGAGAGAGATGATGAGGGAGAGAGAGAGAGAGAGAGATGATGAGGAGAGAGAGAGAGATGATGATGGAGGGAGAGAGAGAGATGATGAGGGAGAGAGAGAGAGATGATGAGGAGGAGAGAGATGAGGGAGAGAGAGAGAGATGATGAGGGAGAGAGAGAGAGATGATGAGGAGAGAGAGAGAGATGATGAGGGAGGGAGAGAGAGAGATGATGAGGGAGAGAGAGAGAGAGATGATGAGGGCGAGAGAGAGAGATGATGAGGGAGAGAGAGAGAGATGATGATGAGGGAGAGAGAGAGAGAGAGATGATGAGGGAGAGAGAGAGAGAGAGATGATGAGGGAGAGAGAGAGAGAGAGATGATGAGGGAGAGAGAGAGAGAGATGATGAGGGAGAGAGAGAGAGATTATGAGGGAGAGAGAGAGATGATGAGGGAGAGAGAGAGATGATGATGAGGGAGAGAGAGAGATGATGAGGGAGGGAGAGAGAGATGATGAGGGAGAGAGAGAGATGATGAGGAAGAGAGAGATGATGAGGGAGGGAGAGAGAGATGATGAGGGAGAGGGAGAGAGAGATGATGAGGGAGAGAGAGAGAGATGATGAGGGAGGGAGAGAGAGATGATGAGGGAGAGAGAGAGATGATGAGGGAGAGAGAGAGAGATGATGAGGGAGAGAGAGAGAGAGATGATGAGGGAGGGAGAGAGAGAGATGATGAGGGAGGGAGAGAGAGAGATGATGAGGGAGAGGGAGAGAGAGATGATGAGGGAGGGAGAGAGAGATGATGAGGAAGAGAGAGAGAGAGAGATGATGAGGGAGGGAGAGAGAGAGATGATGAGGGAGAGGGAGAGAGAGATGATGAGGGAGGGAGAGAGAGATGATGAGGGAGAGAGAGAGAGATTATGAGGGAGAGAGAGAGATGATGAGGAAGAGAGAGATGATGAGGGAGGGAGAGAGAGATGATGAGGGAGAGGGAGAGAGAGATGATGAGGGAGAGAGAGAGAGATGATGAGGGAGGGAGAGAGAGATGATGAGGGAGAGAGAGAGATGATGAGGGAGAGAGAGAGAGATGATGAGGGAGAGAGAGAGAGATGATGAGGGAGAGAGAGAGAGAGATGATGAGGGAGGGAGAGAGAGAGATGATGAGGGAGGGAGAGAGAGAGATGATGAGGGAGAGAGAGAGAGAGAGATGATGAGGGAGGGAGAGAGAGATGATGAGGAAGAGAGAGAGAGAGAGATGATGAGGGAGGGAGAGAGAGAGATGATGAGGGAGAGGGAGAGAGAGATGATGAGGGAGGGAGAGAGAGATGATGAGGGAGAGAGAGAGAGATTATGAGGGAGAGAGAGAGAGAGATGATGAGGGAGAGAGAGAGATGATGAGGGAGAGAGAGAGATGATGAGGGAGGGAGAGAGATGATGAGGGAGGGAGAGAGAGATGAAGGAGAGAGATGAGAGAGAGAGAAAGAGATAGAAAGAGATAGAAAGAGAGAGAGAGAGACCAGAGAGAGACCGAGAGAGACCGAGAGAGAGAGAGAGAGAGATAGAAAGAGAGAGACAGAGATAGATAGAGATAGATCTATTTATTTATTTTTCTGCTTTTAAGACGTTCTTTCACGATGGAACAATCTGGCATAGACTGAACTGTAGAAGTCGCAGCATTAATTTCTTTCCTGTATTTGGGTTATTTCCTTATTAAAAGAAGTTGTTCTCCTTGGTATCACATTTCTTACATAGGGACACAAAGCAAGCGCCCGTTTCTTTAAGAGATCCCGGTTCTTCCATGTGACACCCAAGCTAAAACTGATTTTTGGCAACAAAATCTTATATATACATATTTATCCTCTAAAGCAAAAGAGATGTTTTGTGTACCTGTGATTATCTTAAATGATTAATGATGACTTGAGCTAAAAAATGTGAGATTTCTAGATGTCAGCATGACGTAAGTGCATGTATATATTTAACACTTTGTTTAGTACTTATATTTCAACAAGAAACAGTTGATACATTAAGGGATTCCTTTCAAAAGCAATGATACCGGATCATTCCAATGAATGCTTTTAAATTGAAAAGCCATGTACAATTTGGGTTATAGTCTCCTATGGTCTCCTTAAGCAACAAACCCATTAAAATCAAATGATAAAAACTGTCTTAAGTCAGCTATACTTTCTGTCTCAATCCTTTTTGTTGGGTAGATAGCAGAGATATCAGGTTCCTCTTTGAAGTTTTAAAGCAGCGCTGCATTTATATACATATATATATATATATAAGATTTAGAAGACATTTTTAAGTAACTAGTTAGTTCTTCCAGGATACAAACTGGAAAGGATGTAACTTCTCTTACGGTCTTCCATCAAGAACATACATTGTTATTGCTTTATTTTTGTTGTTAATTGTGGTGGCGGACTTGTAAATGTATCAACCTTCAGGTATTTGGGGCTGGAGAACCATACGGAACCATCTCATCGCACGGATTGTCTGCTTGATCTCAACCAAAATTTCACCTGTGCCTTTTAGTTATTTCAAATATCTCACCAAGCTGATGCTGCACTTTGAAAGGCCGAAATGTCGGAAATAAAAATGTCTACGGTCAAAATGGTCATCCAGCCCAGTTCTGGGTGCTCAGCACAGGACACACATGGACCTGGGGGAGAGGAGCCCTTGCCCCCCACAGAACAAGAACTATGGTCCTGTTAAACCTCAGCTCCCTGGTGTCCTGGCACCTGTTTTTTCCATTCGAAACTGTGTGGATGACCTTCTATCGATGTCATCTGCTGCCAAGTTCAACAATGTCCCCATGTGTCACCATCCTGCCGCTGGTGGCTTCTCTCCAACACCAAGCACCGCTCAGAACCGCTTTCTGCACTCACCGCATCGTTCGGCTTTGAATGTGCCTCTGTCTCAGAATAAGGGACATGTCTCAGAATAAGGGACAGAGATGAAGCACAGAGACAATCTGGAGTGTTTGAATAAGATGGACCCAGTCCCAAATCATTTCAATTTGAAATTGGGTCCTTCTTTTTGAAACATCCTGTGTATTGGAAAATCTCAGCTAGGAACGCCAACCACCGCTCTGAAGGTACGTGCTGTTGTGAATGCTTTAACCACTCAATGAAACGCAGCTAATTACTCAATGAAACGCAGCTAATTCTGTACCTTAGCAAACAGGCTGAGAGCTCGTAAATCATTTCACACCTTCAGAGCAAACAGGTTGAATGGTCAGAAACAAATCTCTGAATTTCACCTCACACCACCACACCAAACCCCCTCCCCATTTAAATCTTATCCTGAACTTCCACCCAGCAGAGCCGTCTACTCCGAGTATTAAAAGGTTAAAAGGTAACTAATTTTCTAATTTAGGAGAGCTGCCAAAAGGTCTGATTCATACAAAAAACCTCTCAAATCATACAGGAACCAGGTTTCATTTCCCTGCCTCCTGAGGACCCACCAGAAAGGTGAAAGAGGAGTCACCAGAGAGAAAGCGATCGGTTTTGCAAACTGAAAAGCAAATAGAGTATCTGGTTATCAGTCTTAGGATACAACTCCAAGGGAACATAATCTTTGTGCTTGGAATTGCTCCTGATTTTACACCCCCTGATGGCACCGTGGTGGCCGGTAGCGCATGGTGCTCCTAAACCAACTGAGATGACGTGGATGTGGCCATTTTTACCTCCCTGGCATAGAGCTCTTCCGTTTAGAAACTAAAAATATGACAAATAATCTAAGTGTTGCACAGATAATCTATATTCTTCCGTATTTACCTTGCATAGCAAGTCTTGTAATTAATGTCCATTGAACCTTACCGTTCAAATACGAACACAAGAGAGGGCTAAAAACCATAACGGAGAAAGCGGATTATTAGGAGCTAGAATAGGAGAGAAACAGTTCTTAACCTCTTCACTGCTCCCAATTAGCAAGGAAAAGGAGTCTAAATATTTCTCATCTCATTATACACGGCATCATTCCTACGCCGCAATGATTCTGTAGAGCTTTATAATGAATTTTATCGCCCTTATTCCTCCTACCTTTGACTTTTAAGCTCCTTTAAGCGAGCACCCTTAAATGAGTCCAAACATCGCCACCATTTAAATTGGGAAGTATTAATAACTAAGATAGCAATCAAAACCAATTTTAGCTATGGAAAATAATGGAACGTGATAGAAACATCCACTCACTTCTAGTGGCACCACAGGGTGTGACTTAACAGCGATGTAACTAGATCAGAGTTTTTCATTTTAATTCCATATGCATTTAAAGGTTTTAACGAAGTGAAAATGTCCTGATAACAACCAGATGTGTATCAGCTCTGAACAAGCTGCTGAAAGAAACCTTTACAATTTAAAGCCTTGGGAGCTCTATCTTGCACCAAAATGTTTAGCAAGAGTTTTGACGTAAAAGTCCTCCAATTAAATATTGAAGGTGCATCTTTTTTGCTGACTACGCAGTTTTTAGAGTGCTAACATTAACAAACCCAAAAGAAAAAGCAAAGTATCCGTAACATACCCAAGGGAGTCATAAATCAAACATCCACATACTGTAACACAAGTGTTGTAAGGGGCTGCTCGCATCTAATTCCTGAAAAGCAATAATGCTGTAGTTTCTATAAAATTCCTTAAAATTAAACGGTAATATGTGAAACCTTTTTCCTTGGCGTTTTGTATAATGCAGCAGAGCCTGGTTTTCAAAAGGGTAATTCAAGATCTTCTCAATAACTCTCAGACACAAAACCACGATGCTGCAGAGTCCCGTGGTCCCAACTACAACCTGGTTTAGCTATGCAATACAATACAATATTGGAGTTAGCAATACAAATTAACTTTGAGAAACAGTTTCTTAAATTCATCATAGACAGTTGTGAACACTCCTAAATATGCTTTGCTGGACGTTTTAACAGGTTTTCCCAACAAAAGCCACCACATCTTGGTGGTTATTTCATCCAAGCACCTGAATGCCAATGCAATCATTGGTCCCAACCAGCAATGGTTCATTAAAGTCTTGCCTGATGAACTTAATTTCTACTACAAGTTTACCCACTTACTTGATCAAGAGAAGCCTGTTGTGGTGATACTTTTGGATTTCAATAAAGCCTTTAATAGAGTCTCTCACAGTATTGTCCTGGACACCAAGTCCAGCATACAGCGGGGTAAACACATAATCCATCTTAGGGCCAGCACTCTTCAATGGCTTCATCAATGATTTGGAGACAGAACTTGCGGGACTCTGCTTAGTAAGTTCAGCGATGACATAAAATTGGGGGGAGCTGTCAAAATTCTGGAGGGCAGAGAGGCCCTGCAGACAGATCAGGACAAACTGGAGAACTGGGCCATCGCCAAGCGCATGAAGTTCAACAAGGGCAAGTGCCAGATTTTGTACCTGAGACAAAGTCTGTCTTGTCATGAGGTGACCCTGCCTCCCCTCTGGCTGCCATACTGAGCTCTGAGGTGATCTTGGTGGCCCTGGGGCCGCCATTTTGTGTGCTGAGGTGATAATGGTGGGCCTGGGGCCGCCATTTTGTGTGCTGAGGTGATCTTGGTGCCCTTGCGGCCACCATTTTGTGTGCTGAGGTGATCCTGGTGCCCCTGGGGCCGCCATTTTGTGTGCTGAGGTGATGTTGGTGGCCCTGCGGCCGCCATTTTGTGTGCTGAGGTGATCTTGGTGGGCCTGGAGCCGCCATTTTGTGTGCTGAGGTGATCTTGGTGGGCCTGGGGCCGCCATTTTGTGTGCTCTGAGGTGATCTTGGTGGCCCTGGGGCCACCATTTTGTGTGCTCTGAGGTGATCTTAGTGCCTCTGCAGCCGCCATTTTGTGTGCTGAGGTGATCTTGGTCCCCCTGGGGCCGCCATTTTGTGTGCTGAGGTGATCCTGGTGGCCCTGGGGCCGCCTTTTTTTGTGCTGAGGTGATCTTGGTGGCCCTGGGGCCGCCATTTTGTGTGCTCTGAGGTGATCTTGGTGGGCCTGGGGCCACCATTTTGTGTGCTGAGGAGAAGCCTGGAGAAGGGGACGCTGAGGGCAGAACTCATGGGGCTGCAGGTTGCTCAGCAGGGAGCAGGAGTGGCAGGGCTGAGCTCTTCTGAATGATGGTTCAAAGACAGACCCAGCGTGGATGTTCACAACAAAGATCCATCTTTAGAGCAGCTTTACAGACATTGTTAGTGCCACCATAAGCTGCCTATTCTCTAGCAAACGATCTTAAATCCTGCTACTGAAATAATTTCCAGCTTGAGTATTACATGTATTCCACTCTATCTGCTCCTACCCAAAATTCACACATTAGGCTTGTAGTTTTCTTGATTTGGTCCAGCAAAATACAGTATTGAATTACTGACTTGATCCAACGTAGGGAAAGAATTTATAGTGTAACTCTGATCAGAGAGTCAAGTTTTTCCACATCTCCTTTCCCCTCATCTATTTAATGATATGGGGATAAAATAATTAATTAAGCCATCGCTTTGTTAAACGTGTTACACCAATAAGCCAGAAAATACTACACACAAAACCCAAAAAGCTTCCACATCCAGCTGTTACAAAAAGCGTGTTTTTTGCATAACTGAACATTAAAGATTATAGATTTATAATGTTTTTATAAGCCATTATTATCACTGTATTATAGAAGTGTTTTTAACAGCTACTTCCATGCCCAGCGACCACATTGACACAGAAAGAGATGCTGACAAGTTCAGCTGCTGCAAAGGGTTAAGAACCATCACAACAAGTAAAACAGAATAAAAGATACCGGACTCCACAAAGACATTGGGACTTCCAAGTAAGAATAATCAAAGCCTGCAGGATTTAGGAACTTGCCCGTATATCGTGGTCCTTTCACCTCTTTGTATTTCCTCTAATGAGCTCCAAACAAAGTGTAGCTGTGCCAGGAAGTCCTGACAAGCTTATTGAACGACGCTCTAAATCATCTCACTAATTAATTACACGCTACCTACCCAAACCCTGGTGGGCGTTGACAGAGACGTATTTCATGAGAGCAATGTTTCAAAAACTATCACATCTTTGGCATTTCCCTTCTTTTTCAGATGTGAATTTGCTAGTATTCCAGAAATAAGGATTAATTAAGTCACAGGATTCAAAACCAAGTGTTTAAATATTATAAGCCCATCACTCTGAGTTTTCTATTCCTGCAAATGCTCAGTTTATATAAGGAGGCTGGAAAGAAACCAACCAAACTTACAGGAGGGGAATTTCAACAATGAGCTGGATGAGGCAACACAGCAACTCTTCTATGAGGTCTTCACACTCTGTTCCTGGAAAGAAACATACCAAAGGTTTTCTGGATATCCAAATAACAAGAGAAAGCAGAGATTTGAACACACAGATTCAGACGATCAATATTTTAAACACTAGAAGAGTCATTTTACTTGGTTTAGAAAACCTGAAACTGAAAGGACTTGGGATTATCAGCAGAGCAAATGGTGATGCTAAACCTATACATATATATATATATAACTAATAACAATAGGATAAATTCAATGAGATGTTGATATTCTAGGAAATATCATAATGTTAAACACATCCCTTATTTTGCTACTTACCCAACGTGATATTAAATAGTGTCAGTACTATCAGTTGAATTGAGCACTAGTGACTTCTCGCTGCTCCACAGTTCGAGTCCACCCTCAAAATTCTATATAGTTCTCCACCCCTTTTTTTAATGCCAAGTTAAGAATAAGCAGCAACATATAAAAAACAGTTCAATTTGTCTAACATACAATGAATATTCTAAATTGTGATCTGTAAAATACATGCAGCCTACTGTACATATCACTGCAGCTCTTCAGCAATTCAATCTATATATGATTTTGGCCTGAATGCAACTTTCTTCATTTAAGAGGTTTTACACATGATAAGTAAGAATTCATGAATTTCCAAAGTGCAGAAATTCTGCTACAAAATGGATTTAAAAACAACTGTTCTTAAAGCCAAGATTCAATTTGAAGCAGCACACCAGAGGGATTATGCACAAGAAAGCACAATTACTTCTTTCCACCATCGGTTTATTAAAAACACATTAAAAATTGTCACTGAGTGAACTGCAAGTTCTAAAGGAAATAGGTTTTATTTTATCACGGAAACATGGTTTCCTTTATATAGAATCCCCCATGAGGAACATAATGTAGCTCCTGTTAGTAAAAATACTCCCGTTCGGAGTATTTAACCTTTGAAATCACCACCGATAATGAAGCTCAGATAATCCAAATCAACTTGAACGTGACAATTTCTTCCCAAAAGGTAACGAATTGTTTCTCTCGACAACTGAGGAAACTGAGGCCGAGAGAGGAAAAAGGATGGGAAATAAAGTAAAATGCATTTTAAGGATATTGTTTCTTCCACTATGCTATAGACACAACTCATTTGAAGAGAGAAGAATACTATTGGAATATGAAAAAGGCCTTTCCCTTCACACTATATTCAAAATAAAGTGAGAAAATATTGGCTTAGCGCAACCACGGAGAATGGAAGATGTTGGGCTTTCCCGCTCTGTTCTCAAACCAGTTTTATCTTCTCTTAAAACAAGCTTAATTGCTGTAATCAATGTCATTCAGCTCCGATAATTAATGTATCCTCTTCCCCATTGGGGCACGTGCATTCTTGTTGCATTCTCCTCTTGCCAAGACAATGAGGCGGCCGCGTGCCAAATCTATAACGTGAGATGGAGCCATAAACACGGAATGTGATGGATTTTCATCACCAAGGCCTCTTTCAATAGCAGGATAAACACAATACTCCTTCATAGAACACATTCTTGGATCAAACATACGTGTAAAGCCTCGGGGAAAATAATAAAGGGTGAATCTGGCCAGATTAGACTTAGAGAGAGGAATTGTAGGTACATCTTCTACACTCTATCATTGCAAACACAAAGACTTTTAAAAAAGAAATGAAATCATTATTAATACTTCCTCCCAAAACAGTATTTAAAGCCCATCCCATTCATTACACAACCAGACTTAAAGCTTCTTCAGGTTTTGTGGTTTTACCTCCAGCTCTGAAGACTCTCAAAAATTCCCAATTTTCACTTAATAATGTTAATAATAAGTCCATAAACTAATTGCCATCCTTGTTTCCTTTATATGACAGCGGAATACTCATTAAATCATTTAAAGGCTGCAGGAAACACATTTATTCCCCCCTCTATGTCCTGTTCTTTGCTATAATACACCAAATAAATTCCTTGCAATAAAATCTTGTCTATAGAGAATTAATTAATTTTCCTATTACACGTCAGGGAATAGGTTAAATAAACGGATTATTTGACTTAGACCCCTCTGAATCATCATTCAGTTCTGAATTCCGAATTCATAGTTAAAGTCTGTGCAGAAATTATGGGATAAAAACCAGTGGAAGCATCATTTTAAAGTGAAGAATATGTGTTAATAAGACCAACTCCGGCCTCAAACCAACAACTGCTGAGTCCAGTTTAGAATTGACCAATATCATGGCTTTTTAGCTGAATCTTAAAGTGTGCGGTTTAAATCTTCATAAGGATTTGCCTACAATAACTTGTTTTATCATGCTCACAATTGACAAACAGTAAAATTATATCAAGCTGCAACAAATGAAAAGACTGTAAGGACAACTAAGGACTTAAAGGATGCTCAAAGATAGTGTGAAGTACATACAACTTTAATAAAAGTAGTAATAAATTTGTCTGGACTTCACAACAAGCTCCAGTTTCTAAATAATAGTAATAAAAAAACCTCAAAGCTACATTTGACTTAATTATGACAATACAAACAAAAAGAGCGTTTCATTCTGGTCGGCTCACTTTAATAAACTCTACCACAACAGCATTTTATTACACTCCGTTAATAATCCTTCACCTTTCCTATAGCTACGTTTAAAAGCTATAGGAAGGGATTCACCTTATTACCATACTCCAGGTATATTTAAAAAATATGATGTGAACATCTCCACATACAATCAAGTGCTACGAGACATGGTATAAATGTGGATATACCACAGCGACAAGAATCACTTTCCATGGCAAGATCCAAGGAACTCCCAGTGTAAGGAATAAAGATCGCAGGCGTTCAAGCAAAAACATCTCAGCTTTTCCATCTATTCTACTGTGCTACGTTGCACCATTTTTTAACCAAGAATAAACCTTAAAAACATTTAAAACCAAGAATAAACCCAAGGCTGAATTCCTCTGAGTCACAGTAGGCGTCAAGGAGTTCAAACTAAATTGTAATGATCAATTTTGCTGGGCTGATTGTTGAGGGAAATTCACAATCAGATACTTTTGGTCATTCTACCTTCTTGCCAGACTGATTTTGGCTTTTTGCAACTACAAACTCCACAGTATCTTTATAACAAAGGAAATCGAGGCTCCTGTGCCAGCTTTATCCATCATATTCAAGAGCATCTCGATACGGTGCTACACGAAGATTTGACTTTGGTTTTGCTGTAATCGAACCGGTTTTGAACATATTCACACTATTCACGCTCAAAAAAGGAGTAGATAGCAGAAAAAGAACAGCTGGATTATTTGAGCATCCATGTCATCCTTCATCTTGTGTAATACATGCTGTATTTCCTGAAGACGCACTATTTAAACACTACTCTAAAAAAGGTCTGTTTTGCACTAAGAATCCGTAACACAAACAGCTCGTTAAAAAATGTTTAATTTTAGCAGAAGATGGCAGTCAATGTTATTAAAAAATCTCAATGCATTTTGAAGGTGTTCTCTTTCACTTGTATGATAAATACATCAGATTAGTTTAGATCACAAGGGAAGTTGGTCAGTCTGATTATTGACTACACACGGCGTCCCGAAAAGGAAACTTGTTGTATGGAATGTCATCGATATTTTATTTCGAGTTGAAAAGCAAAGTTTGGGATTCTTAGGCTAAACAAAACATAGAAAAATAGAATCATTCTGGTTGGAAAAGACCCTGAAGATCATCAAATCCAACCATTAACCCAACACGGCCAAGTCTACGTCTAAACCACGTCCCTAAGCGCCATATCTAAAAACATCATGACTTTTTATGAATAGTTTCTTGTGGGATATTTATTTCACCTACCGTACGAGCCTGGCGCTTTGTCTTCATAAGTAAAATGAAGTTGCAGCTCCTCTTCCGACATTCGACTGATGAAGACTTTCAGCAAACAGCAAATGATGAAGAGCGCGTTGTGAGCTTGCCAAATAAAGAGGTGACTGGAAGAAGCAGAAGCAAAGAGGAATTAGTAACGTTTGACCCGCAAACACGCACCGAAAACCACAAGAAGCTCAAAAGATCAGGTGATTTTTAAACAGCTCGAAACCAAGAGTTATACCACTTGTATGCTAAACGTGTTTATGTAACACATAAGATGAACACCAATGTGGCTTTTTCCCCAGCAATATATTTACCTATTAGACTTAACCTTCTGTGCTTGGAAAAGTACAACATACTCATTCCATTTCAACCAAGGATTTAAGAAAACTCGAAGTTATGGTCCATGTGTTAACTAAAAGTGAAAAACTCAAGAGTGAGCAGCAAAAAGAACATTTAGAAGCTTCTTTCCTGGGTACTTACTTCTGACATTCTGCTGAGATTTTTAACTCTTTGGTTCTAGAAAGAAAGACTTTAACCAATGAGCCGAGGTTTCCTGTTCGAGGATTCTTCTCAACTAGATGAGGAAAAAGAAGATATGATTACATAGTTGACACTATTTACTTCAAATATGATATAGAATGAAACAAAATTTCAACATCTTCAATATTTCTACATAATCTGCTTTTCTGGACAGCTGTTGCTCTTCTTTCAAGATTCTCCAGGACACACTTTCACAGTATCACAGTATGTTTGAGATTGGAAGGGACCTCAAAAGATCATCTAGTCCAATCCCCCCATGGAGCAGGAACACCCAGATGAGGTTACACAGGAAGGTGTCCAGGCGGGTTGGAATGTTTGCAGAGAAGGAGACTCCACAACCCCCCTGGGCAGCCTGTTCCAGGCTCTGACACCCTCACCGGGAACAAGTTTCTTCTCAAATTTAAGTGGAACCTCTTGTGTTCCAGCTTGATCCCATTACCCCTTGTCCTATCATTGTTTGCCACCGAGAAGAGCCTGGCTCCATCCTCGTGGCACTCACCCTTTATATATTTATAAACATTAATAAGGTCACCCCTCAGTCTCCTCTTCTCCAAACTAAAGAGACCCAGCTCCCTCAGCCTTTCTTCAAAAGGGAGATGCTCCACTCCCTTCATCATCTTTGTTGCCCTATGCTGGACCCTCTCCAGCAGTTCCCTGTCCTGCTGGAACTGAGGGGACACAACTGGACCCAAGATTCCAGATGTGGTCTCACCAGGGCAGAGTAGAGGGGAAGGAGAACCTCTCCCGATCTACTGACCACCCCCCTTGTAATACACCCCAGGTACCATTGGCTTCCTGGCCACAAGGGCCCAGTGCTGGCTCATGGTCATCCTGTTGTCCACCAGGACCCCCAGCTCCCTTTCCCCTACACTAATATGTCATTTCCCAACCTATACTGGAATCTGGGTTTGTTCCTGCCCAGATGCAGGACTCTACACTTGCCCTTGTTCTATTTCATTCCATATTCTACTTTACTACTCCATAACAGTTTTCTCCTAAATTTCATATACCTCAAATGTGGAGCTCATGCTCCTTCCTTTCCAAGACTTCTCTACAGCACAATAGTCTCATGGCGGAAAACTGGGCAGGTTTTCACAACCAGCTTTTCCCCTTCTTGAAAGATCATTGATCAAATGTATATTTTATCCCTTTGGCCCTCTGATAAATCCATCCCCCTTATTGATCAGCTTAATTTGTCACAATTTCTCACCTAAAGACTTGCAGACTGAGATGGTGGCTTCTTCCAATAGCTTCAAGTCAGCACTAGGAGAGGGAGGAAAGAAAACAAAAATGGTGACATGAGCCATTGGGTTTCTGTACTTAAGTGAAAAATCATCACAATAATTCTATGAAACACTTAATTTCACCCGTTCATTGTCTGGTTTACATAGATGGGTTGAGGTGAGAAGGAACATCTGGAGATCATGTTGTCTCTGCTCAAGCAGGGCCACCCATAACCACATCAAGGTGGCTTTTCAATATCACCGAGGACAAAGACTCAACAGCAAGCGAAGAACGACTATATGAAATAACATCTTTTTAAGAAGCATCAATTAAAGAATCTTCAACTTGACATTTAACCTCAAGCTGAGCACCACTTTCCTTTAACTAACATTATATTAACACAACGATCACATCAGATACACCAATTTCTTCCTATCGTCATTAATTGCCTGTTGGTATCTAGTCTGAATCTCCCCTTTTTCAGTCCAAAACCATCACCCCTTGTCCTGTTTCTAGAGGCCTTGCTGCTCAAGTTATTGGAGAAGATTGTACCATCTCTATCCAGACTGAATTATTAATAATATTAATAACAGTAGTCATTCTGAAATTCCCAAAATGAAGCCAAAAAAACCCCAAAACAAAACAAAAACCAACACACACACACACAAAAAACACCCAAACAGCTCAATGCTTGCAGATATGATATAGTATGTAATACAGGCTGAACAAATGCAGCTACATCCTTATAATTAAAGGGATGAAAATCACCATCTTCAGAATAAATAGGAAAGTAGCAATGTGATGAAACCCAAATAGTAACTCAGCCTATAAAAGTCAGTGCTGTGGCCTCCGTTCCAGCGCTCGTCTCCTATAAAAATATTGCAAAACGTAATAGTGCCATCATTAGACGGCCAACATCGCCATTGCTTCCTAAGCATTGAATTTTCCGATGATTTATATAAAAACAGAGATGAAACACCTCAAAACGCCGTCTTGGCAACTACCTGTAGGTCCGCAACGTAACTTCTAAAGAACAGTGTCCTCCTTTGTCTGTTTTTCAATTGAAATTGTAATCTGGTGGACAGCACAGTTGTGTCAAGCTGAGATTAACTCTGGTGATATTCGGGAAGGCCCTAAACCGGCTCCACTGTTGGAAACCCACGGGGATTTGAGCTCTTGGAAGCTGAGTTTAAGCAATAAGGATGAGGAGGTAAAGATATTGGTAGAAACAGTAGCCAAAAGAATCATTCCAAAACTTTTTAATAGGAAATGTTTCAAGACAGAGACACCAAAACTTCAATTTTAAGATGCTTGTATATCAGATTAATTGAGTGTGTAGTGACCTGACAGCAGAAATAGCTGAATATCCTGGGACAACTTCAGATGACGGAGATTGGCTTTCTTCTATATCAAACATCAGCGTTTTCCTCCCTTATAAATCGCTTTGAAAATAGTGGGTTTATATTCAATATAAACAATATTAAAGCTACATTCTCATGGATGGATTCATAGACGGAGTATAGTGAGGAGGTACAAAAAATAGCCCCATTTCCAGGCACCTGGAGCAAAGCTTAGCAGTGGATTTCTTAATATGGGCAGGAAAAAAGGGGGGAGAAAGGGAAAAAGTTGCCTATTTTTTTGGTGAAGACAGAAGATACATTATATTAACACTTCAGCAGAAAATGCCAGGGCCAAGATTCATAAGGTGGCACAAACGAAACGCTACAACCAGCTGCGGTGTTGCCTTTGCTCTCTGGTCCCTGCAGAGATGACATTTGGTTAATGAATTAATAGAATAATGGAAAGTTAACACTAAAACCTCCATTTTTCATTAATTACCGTCATATAATGATCACAGTGACCTGGGTGAGTTCACATATAACCGTATGTTTCACCTGGTACTACCTGAACTAAATAAGTTGGGTTTGGGCAAGTAGTATAATATCCCAATTATATTTAGCACCTCTCCAATTTTCTGAGGAGTGAGTAAAAGATACAACCTGGTGTTGGGATTCAAACGGGGTGTGAGCAGTGGGGGAAATGCTAAAGCTTCAAAGTTAAATACATTTGACCACCCAGCAATAAATTATTCTATGTGCCTTTTTATATAGGCCCACAGACCTCAGCAAAACTGTAATTAAGAGTGAAATTCATTCTAACAGCATAGACTTCTTTAAAATAAAATGAATTCAGCTTGGTTTATATTAAAGGCATCAAAACATGAGAGGTTTTGCAGTGATTAGTGTCTTGCAATGTCTCAACAAGACAAGCAGTCAGAATATTTGGCGTATAAATTGTCACTACAAAGCCATCTCGAGGCAGGAAATATCTGTATCGCGTAGTAAGTGCTGGGAAGGAGAGAGAAGACATCAAAATGAAGTTTAAACTTGCAAGCTCTAAAATTATCCCTTTGATAGCAGATGTCAAAACTGCCCTTTTCTATTTCACAAGGAAGAGTGTTCTGCATTGGGGAGGCCACCCCTGGAGTGTTGTGTTCAGTGCTGGGCCCCTCAGCTCAGGAAAGAGATTGAAGTGCTGGAGGGTCCAGAGAAGAGCAACAGGACTGGGGAAGGGACTGGAACACAAGCCCTATGGGGAGAGGCTGAGGGAGCTGGGCTGGTTTAGTCTGGAGAAGAGGAGGCTTAGAGCTGAGCTCAGCTCTCTCTAGAACAACCTGAAGGGCAGTTCTAGCCAGGTGGGGCTTGGGCTCTTCTCCCAGGCAGTTCACAATAGGACAAGGGGGCTTAAACTTCAATTTAGGCTGGAGATTAGAAAGCAATTCTTTGCAGAGAGAGTGGTCAGGCATTGGAATGGCTGCCCAGGGAGGTGCTGGACTCACCTGGAGGTTTTTAAACTGAGATTGGCCATGGCACTTAGTGCCATGATCTAGTCAATGGCTTAGAGTTGGACCAAGGCTTGGACTCGATGATCTCTGAGGTCTTTTCCAACCCCATTCTGCGATTCTGTGTGTGATTCTGTGAAAACATCTCAACGTGGCAATAGAAAGTATTCTGTATATAAAATGACATTATAAACATTTTTATTATAATAAGGGCAGACACCGGGGTAGAAGACCCAAATGTAGTAGACAAAAACCAGCAGCTTTCCAGATGGTTTTTTCCTCTAAGTAAAGGTTTTTTGCTTGCCATCGACTACAAAACAGAAGAATCGGCCCATTCAGTAAATTCACACTGTGGGAACATTGACTTTAATGGACTAGGCAGAGGAAAGATGTCAAAAGAATCTAAGATGTCAAAAGAATCTAAAGCCGCGTATAATTTATTGTACCAATTTCCAAATCTACCATATTAAAGCAACGTAAAAGTCGCTCGGTTCTATGTCTTTCCATTAAAGGCTCTTGTGCACTATTCTGGAAGCAGCCGCTCATTAAAAACTCCGCCGAAGGAACAAAGTGGAACGGTAAATATTAAGCACACGATTTGCAGCAAGTTCTGGTTTAGTTAAGTCCGGTTTAATAGGTTTTATATGATTTTAACTCTGCTCCCGTGAGTCCATTCTGTGCAACAAATAAGGATATGTGAAGGACAATTAAAAATAATTAAAAAATAAAAAATAGAAAGGAATTTTACCTACTTGCCACTCATAACCTGCTTTAAAGAAGAGGAGATTATAATGCAATTTTTACAGTGCAAAGCATGCGGCAACCTAAACTAAAATGACAGTAAAATAAAAGGCTACTAGCAGTTATGTGTATATTACTCATCTCCTACTCCTAAATGGTTTATGTTGCTTTACTTGCCAAATACTCCAGACTTGCTGTGGCTGTAACTATTGCTCATGGTCATAGGGATTCACCGACAGCTCATTTCTGATAATTGACGGTTGATTCTTAATCAGGATTGACGAATGCACAGACCAGAATGACCCCCACTTCATATTCACTTAATACTCGCTTAACTAGGAAGAAAATCCACATGATGAGAGGAAGAACAGCAATTGTTAGTTGGCTTTCCTATGACTATATATTCTCTTACTACCTTCTCTTTGCATGTTTTTGTCCTCTTTCCCTATAGGACTGTCATATATAGGACAGAAGTACATCTGAAGCAGCATCCAGAGAATATGACCCCCTTCCAGTTGGTGGGCAAAGAGCACCATCTGGTGTTCAGCTAATTAAACTTGCAACTGGCTTCTGGATCAGTTCGTTTGGTTTTTTAATTATGTTTCTTGCTTGCGTATTTTTTCCTTTGATTATGTTTGGTTTGTTTTCTTTAATTTTTTTAAGAGAACTTACCCTGCACTGGATGTGACTCCATGAAACAAGCACAAAAAAGCACTACGAAATACTCCTTCATTTTGGCAGTGGAAGAAGAAGTAGTAGAAGAACTGAAGAAAATTAATGGGGGTTGACATGTAGCTATTTCCCCCCCAAAAAAAACCAAATCAATATGGTATTATATGACTTGAGAGAATATTGTCCAACTTGTTAGCCACGTGTAGGCTGTAAACAATTCTTGTATCTTCAGGGCTTAAGGAGAGAAGCCAGAGAGTGGTGGTCAATGGTGCGGAGTCTAGTTGGAGGCCAGTATCTAGTGCGGTGCCTCAGGGGCAGTGCTGGGGCCAGTATTATTCAATATATTCATTAACGATTTAGACGAGGGAATAGAGTGACTATCAGCAAGTTTGCTGATGACACCAAGCTGGGAGGAGTGGTGACACGCCAGAGGCTGTGCTGCCATCAGAGACCTGGACGGGCTGGAGAGCTGGGTGGGGAATAACCTGATGGAATTTAACAAGGGCAAGTGTAGAGTCTTGAATCTGGGCAGGAACAACCCCAGGTTCCAGTATAGGTTGGGAAATTACATATTAGAGAGCAGCGTAGGGGAAAGGGATCTGGGGGTCCTGGGGACAGCAGGATGACCATGAGCCAGCACTGGGCCCTTGTGGCCAGGAAGCCAATGGTACCTGGGATGTATTACAACGGGGGTGGTTAGTAGATCAAGAGAGGTTCTCCTTCCCCTCTACTCCGCCCTGATGAGACCCCATCTGGAATCTTGTGTCCAGTTGTGGCCCCTCAGTTCCAGCAGGACAGGGAACTGCTGGAGAGAGTCCAGCGTAGGTCAACAAAGATGATTAAGGGAGTGGAGCATCTCCCTTATGAAGAAAGGCTGAGGGAGCTGGGGCTCTTTAGTTTGGAGAAGAGGAGACTGAGGGGTGACCTTATTAATGCTTATAAATATCTAAAGGGTGAGTGCCACGAGGATGGAGCCAGGCTCTTCTCAGTGGCAAACAATGACAGGACAAGGGGTAATGGGATCAAGCTGGAACACAAGAGGTTCCACTTAAATTTGAGAAGAAACGTCTTCCTGGTGAGGGTGTCAGAGCCTGGCCCAGGCTGCCCAGGGGGTTGTGGAGTCTCCTTCTGTGCAGACATTCCAACCCGCCTGGACACCTTCCTGTGTAACCTCATCTGGGCGTTCCTGCTCCATGGGGGGATTGCACTGGATGATCTTTTGAGGTCCCTTCCAATCCCAATTTTCTGTGGATCCTCCCCAAAATATTCATTCTGTTTATATCTACACCACTTGCTGGAGTGAAGAGACACACGGAACTTGAATTTTAGATATTCAGAAAATATTTTTGTGGATACATGCCAACGCTCCATTTTACACACGCATTTATTCCTCTACAAAATTCATTAACAAAAGCACTCATTTGCTTTCAGACTTGGAAATACATAAGCAAGGTTTAGTTTTTCAACAAGAACCCTCTTACCTGTTTGTTGGAGTGGTAAAGCTGAAAGAGAGCAGCTGATTCCAGAACGGGTCATTCTCAGAGATGGGCTCTGCTCCTGCTAATTTCTTTAAATACTCATTTTCTGGAAGCTCACTGATGCTGCTGCTATTTGCTCCCATCTTCTTGATTGGGCAAATTCTTTTCTAAATGTTCATTTCTTCAAGGAAAAAAAAAAAAAGAGAAACATTTAAAGTCTTTTGGACAACTAAGGAATATCCAGATCCTAAATTAGCAATCAGTATCAGAACACAGTATCACAGTTGTATTGATATCAAGGCTGCTACCAGTGGGGAAAACTACAAAGAAATCCCAATTTAAGCAGGGACATCAAGTTGACAAGGTTTTTTTCCAAAAAGAGAGATATTGTCCAAAACCTTTCTTCATTACCGGCTGTGTTGTCCTTGACCTGTGCGAGAATGATGAGGTTTCAATTCTCAACTTCTCACCTTTATAAACCATTTCATTAAAGAAAAAACCACCATGATGCTATTAACTAGATGCTCCTAAGCATCTTCTATCTTTCCAGAACACCAGCTTCAATAATCTTCCATCTTTTGAGAAGAAAGAACTGTGACTAATAGCTCGGAAAGTTTATATTTATACATAGAAGAAATAAGAACAGCAACAGCTATACTAGAAGATGTAAGATACTACTTGGTAACAACTCTTCCCCTCGGTCTTCATAAAGATATAGGATCTGTTTCAAGAATCACTCCAGTACCGATTAAGACATTTGTGCGCCAACTTAATTACTTAGGAACTCCAAGTGGCAAAGGAAACAAGTCTTTTCTTCAGAGTTCATGAATATCCTTTAGGGAAAATGTCTAAAAATAATTTAAATATTAAAAAAAAAATCAATATTTAATTTTCAAGCACTTTAGCAACAGTAACAAATTAACCCAAATGCTTTAACTTCAATGGTTACATGTATCCACGATCTCCAACACACTTATAAGACATATACTATTGTCCAGTCACCACCCGAAAGCATTTTAAAACATATTTTTAAATAGCAGACATGTTTCTTTTCAAAACAGCTGCCATTAGCTCAAAAACTCTCTCAGATAAAACATTACTTACATTTACAAATTGCTTTTGATTAAGAAGCATCATCACTGTGTCTCTAACACTGGGCAGGGCAGTAGAGGCTCAAATTTTTATATGATATAAAAGGTTGGTCAGTATTTGGAACACATCACTCTATTTTAATGGTTATGTTTTTCATTTTAAATCGTTACCCATGACTTTCCCTAAACTTGACTTTCACAACAGCCCCCATTGCAGCTCCATGGAATCACTTTGGAGCAGAAGGTTCAATAGATTCTCTTTCCTCACGTGCTGAAGTGCGAGAGTCACAAGAAACACCAAATAAGAAGAAATCGCTTTTCATTTCCGAAAAAATACTGAAATAAACTAAAAGATGTGCTAGCAATTAGTGTAACACTATTATTACCTCTACCAACAATTATAAGTAAGCTGGGAGCAACCCTACATAATCACAGTGTCCCACTCTGTTAAACCCAACATCTGTTTAGTCCTGAACTTGGCCCTGGGACGCAGCAGCTGCTCCAGAGCAACCACCAAGGAGTTTGTTCTGCACATCAGGACTCGTTCCGATCTCAAAGGGCGAGAGGTAGATATATATCCCAAGTTTACTGCCCCTTTCAAAAGATTCTAATATTCATTATTAACAATGGTTACAAGAATGTAATTGTTTCTCTTCAGTTTAAAAGCAATTAAGCAACATTGATGTTGTGTCTGAGCTCCCAAATGTAACTCAAGGTACAACATGTACACTGGTCAAACTTGTCATGCTCTCTAAACCTTCTATTTCAATCATTTTAGACAAGAAATTATAGTTCTATTAAGTATGAAATCTCCTACTAGTCTCAACTTAATTGATATGATACTCATTCATTCAGTATAACCAGCTCCCCCTTCCAAAACCATCCTTGTCATGATGGTCTGGTTGAATTTGCAGACAACCTGAATCATACATATTATTATTTTGTTAATTATTCTCTAAACTAGGTCTTTAACACAACCATATGAACATAAAATTAAGAAGTGATGCTATTTGAAAGCCTAACAAAATTTCATTTCCATTTATAAAACCACTTTGGTTACCTTTATAGTTTTAGGAACTAAACCAAATGCACATTGGTTTCCTTTCAAGGAAAGCAGCTGATATCGCTGTAAAAATCAGAATATATAAGAGGTAATTGTGCTTCTTCACGTATTAACACTGAGGTTTTTGGCTAATTCCCACTTGTATCCAAAAACTCTATGTTTCACCTATGAGACATTAAAATGTCCTACAAAAGCCTAACATAAAACTTTTCACGCATTTATGAGGCTATTGCAATAAATACATATAATTCTTCATGCAGCAGAAGATACAGTAATTGCAGATATTATTCAGCACCAATATTTTAATTATAGTGTCCACGCAATGTATTTGAGTGGCTAAGGATCAATCTTTTTATGGATTAACTTTAATTGCTGCTTGAAATACCAATGATGTCTATACAGACCAATTTTCCAAGAGGAAAGCAAGTTGGGTACCACACATACCCAAAGGTACCAGAAAAGGACTAACAGATCTCACCATAGAAATGATAACTGATGCCATCAAAAAATGAGAATCTCTTATTTCAGCAGCAAAACTATAATTTCTCTTACCTACGCACCCTCCAGCTGCTTTCTGCCCATCTCTAGAAACAAAAGGCATCAAGCAATAAGTAGAGCTTTTAATTCACATTATAGTTAATTGAGTTTTCAGACACACACACTTAAATATCAAGAGAAAAAAGCTCCATTAATAAGGATGGGTTTGCAGCTTTCCTGGCATATTAAGGTAAAAAACTATACAAATATTTCATTAACACCAAGAGATCATTCATTAAACTTCACATATACTCCAAAACGAGGTACAAAAGCATAAGGATTTTAGTTTTGGCAATTCAAATGGTAACATTTTGCTAAACAAAACTAACAATGGAGAAAGATACAGCAATGAGAATTCACGTCCATAAAAGGGATCTTCATTAAAAAAATAAGCTGTATAATCTTCAGAATTTATGACATTTTGCCACTTTTTATCAAGAGAAAAACACTGAAATAATAATTTTCAGGGGGTTTTTTTAAGCATGTTAGGGAGTAAAAATATTTCAGCTATACCTTAATACCTGGCAATCATCAAATGCAATCAAACTACTACTAAGAATTTATCTCCTCTTACACACCAGCCACTTATCACCGACCAGCAGGGGAGATTTCGGACTAGAATAAACGCATCCTTCACAACTGGAAATTAAAAGCATTTCCAACTGGTTCTAAGTCCATTTTTCAGACTCTATGAAGTTTGATGGCGACTTTCTCCACTATATCTACAGTTCTTCAATACATTTTTGCAGCGGCACAGCACACTAAGCACTCAACAGGTAGCAAAATGTAACTCCTTAAAGCTCAAGACCTTAGGACAGACGTGCTTTTGTACAGCAATAAGAAATGCAACATAAGCATTAAGTGGTCCAGGCGATACTTAAATACAAGCAAAACAAAACCAAATCTTTAGGTAGCTCCCAAGATAACTGAATCAGATTTGTCCACTGCTTATTGTGCTGGGTAAATTAAAAAAATGCTAATTTGAAGAGCATAGGCTGCTTATTCGTCACCTTCACAGCCTTGTCCTGAACCTTTTGCCTCAGAATAAAAACAATCAGCATTTCTAGCATGTAAGTATTCTATGTTTAATTGCCACACATGCAACAAAACAGGTCTCTTGTTCATTAGGATAAAATTCCAAGAGATTTCCCTAATTTGATCCTTTTTTAATGCTGCCGGTTCCACTCCCACACTAAAACATGATACTCGGAGCCAAATCGCCCCGAAGGTTCAAACACTCTAAAGAGCTTTTTTCTGACCTCCTACATAATTCCAGTGATGACATTTGATTAAACAATTACTAAACCAATCCTTATAATTTGACAGTAGAATGACAGCATCGGCTTTAGAAATACATCCTATCTTAACGTGAAGGAAGAATGTGGGGGTAATTTAATTTATCATTACTTTTACATTCCTACATCTCACGTTAAAGTCACAACTCAAACGCAACGAGCGTTTTCTGGAATACGTGCAGAAATAATCTCTTTAATCTGCTTAGTAAAACACCATTAGAAGGTCAAGCACACCTTATATTACAGTTTAAAAGGCTCGCTGTTTCTCCACCTGTTAAATAGCTACTACAGGTATAAAATACGTGTTTTAAAAGTTTCAAGAAGTGACAATCCAAATACTAATTCTGCTCTTTGCAGTGGGTGGGTATTGCTTGTTGAAAGTTCATTCCAGAGCTGGACTGGGACTACAAAATGAGAAGAACAAATTGAGCTTTCAACGAGAATATCAATAGAATATGGAGCTTATAATAATTAAAAAAGGCTAATCAAGAATATACACAACCCATACCGAGATGGAACTTTACATCTTAAGATATCAGTACCAGTATTACTGGTTTGACTGTATCTTCTTCCTGTGGCCAAAACCAAACTTTTATTAGCACAAATAAAGCAATGGTTCTCAAAAGAACAATTTTTACACAAACTACCTGATAATCTGGAATGGATTCTAGCGTGGGAAACTTTGATATTAAAATGCTTTATGATTATTTATGAAGTTATCCCTCTTTTTTTATATTCAATATACCTACCTAAAAAACTGATTCAGTTACTGCCATAATTAAAATGGGCAGCTGGGTTGGATACGACACAAGTCATGCTAAACCTGCTATGATTTAATAAGCTAAGCAGCTACTAGCTTGGTATATCTATCTCTTTATGGAAAGGATGTTAAGATTACTGTTATACATATTTAAGATTTTCTCCCTGTTTCAGGCATAAATACAACTTGAGTAATAGCCAAAGAGATGTTTCAGAAAGAAAAATTCAACTATAATATCTTATAAGCTTCAGCAAGAAGCTTAGATGTTCATTAAAAAGCCTACTTGGTCTATATTACTGTATTTCTAAGGTTATACAATTATTTTGGCACCTGCACTCTGCCCACAATTGGGCATTACGTATATTTTTGCAACAGAGCTATTTGTCTTCGCTTTATACGTTTTGTACGTACATCTAATTTTATATTATGCTGCAGATCATGATTTATATCACTACTGCAAATAAAATTACACTTGCTAAAGCACGTGACTGCTTTAAGGTGCAATAGGCTTTCCACCCTAGAGAATACACTTGGAATAAATACCTTTATCATGTTTAACCATCCACTTTGAGCACAGTTCATCAACTACCAACCAGGATTTCCTACTTTTACCACCTTCTGTCAGTCGCCAGCGTGTTAAAAACATCCCAGAATCTTCTTCTGGAAGCACCAGAGCCAGCTTAGTTCAATATTAATTTGCTACACACATTTTACTGAATTGAGCACCAAAATACTAAGAAGGACTGGAAGAGAAGACACTGATGGTTCCTTCCACCAGGTGAGAGTGCTGAGCAGGGTTTAGCATCCCCAGTACCATCCATGGGCTTCTCCTGACACAGCGGTGACGTGAAAATAGAAAACAGCCCAGGGATAGAGTAGAACAACACCTGCTTAACCTCCTGGCAACCTAAGGAGCAACACCCATCTTTACTTCACCCCAACTGGAGCAATTTCAATGGTTTTGACTCGGGAATCGACCAAACGGGGGATTACACAACCCAGTTACCATTAGGAAACTGGACCAAAGCACCCAGGAGATTGTTTCCACTCCCCTGCACTCAAAAAGCGCTCAGCGCAGGAAACACGAACAATCTACTTACTTCTGCTAATACCTGAATGATTATAATCGCAGCCCAGCACATTATCCCTCAGTACACGCGGCAAAAGAAAACAGATTATGGCTTCACAAATTCACTACACTTAGCACAAAAGCTTAAAAAATTATATATATATATTTTATATATATATATATGTATATATATATATATACACACACATATATATACACATATATATATAAAAATATATACACACACTATATATATATAAAAATATATATATACACAATATATATATATAAAAATATATACACACACACACATATATACATATATATATAAAAATATATACACACACACATATATATACATATATATATAAAAATATATACACACACAATATATATATAAATATATATATACACAATATATATATATAAAAATATATACACACACACACATATATATACATATATATATAAAAATATATACACACACAATATATATATATAAAAATATATATATACACTATATATATATATATATAAATATATACACACACACTATATATATATAAATATACACACACAATATATATAAATATATACACACATTATATATAAATATAAACACACAATATATATAAATATATATACAATATGTGGCATGAAGGCCTCCAAAACAAAACCTGATGGCAATTAAGACACAAATTCCTTTTAAAAACAAAATATTTTCCCACTCTTACTAAGCATGAACCTTCAGAATATGAAAATAAAGCAGCAATAGTGACCAGGAAGCAGAATAAAAGCCGTTATATTGCAAATGTAGTAACTGGGCACTATAAAAACCTTGTGGTTCACAAAGGCAGAGAGGAAAATACGCTATTTTATGTTCTTTTCACTAATAGGGGTGTGAACCTCGCTCGCTGTGGTTGTGACCGTGTATAAAGGGACAACTCGGTGACGGCCCTGGGAGCCCCGGGCCGGGAGGACCCGGAAGGTCCCATGGGGACCCGGCTGAGGAGATCGGCAACTCCACGGTGCTCTCTCGCGATATGCGGCCGAGCAACGACGGCCGCCGGGACAAGGCGACAACCGGGACGTTTAGCAGCTCCCTCGACCAGAAGCCGCCGGGGTCCCCCCGCCGCCCGCGTCCCTCAGCCCGCGCCACGGGGTGGGCCCGGAGGAACCGCCGCTTACCCCGTGCGCTCGCACTACAACCGCTGTACGGGCAGGTGGGAAGCCGGTAGCGAGGCCCTAGCACTCCCGCTGGCCTGGCCCGCTGCCCAGGGGGCTCCCCTGGAGCCGCGGGGCCGCCCGGCCCGTCCGCTCCGCTCCGCTCCCCTCAGGCGGCTCCTCCGCACCCGCCAACGGCCCCGCTCGCGCAGGCGCGCGCGCCCACCGCCTCCCAGCCTTCCACGTCGCCAGCGCCTCCCGGCGCGCATGCGCAAAGGGCGGCAGCGGATTGGTCAGGGGAGGTGCTGCGCCGCGGGGCACGCTGGGAAGTGTAGTCCGGCGCGGGGAGGCTCTCCAGGTCACTTCAACCCCCGACACTCAGCGATTCTGTGACTGCTTGTACCTCTGGTAAACCTTCCCTTCTGAGGTGTTTTTAACGCTACCAGCAGCTGCTTGTGTAACTACCCTTTAGTTCCTTCAAAAACTCCACCCCCCAGCCCAAGCAGAGCGGTTGGGTTCAGGCTCCAGAGGAGGGGAAGCCCTGAACCGCCCCCAGGCCACCACCTTCTCTCAGGAAACCCAGAGGGAAGCAGAATGGCAACTGAACCCCAATAACTTGTGGGCGCGGGGAGTCTCGGGCACTTTTCCTACTCTGTGCAAAAGGACTACGAGTCAACCGCTTTATTCCATAAATGGGACAGCCTGGATGAGCCACTTTGAGCTCTACCTGTTGACTACATGAGCTGTGTGGCAACGGTTTTACTACTCAGAGGTTAGTGGATGAGCCCAGTTTAATTTTAATATGAAGCATTTAGCTTAAGTAGATGCATATTAGATAGAATGAATTATTTAGAGGCATAAGGCTGTGTGATTTTTAATATACTCTTTGTTTCATGTTACTTTAAGCTGTAAAATTCTGCTCGTATTTACCAAAACCAACTACAAACTACACGCAACGCTTGTAAGATAAAGCCCATTTCGCACTTTGCTGGGAAAAATAACGATCCATTCCAAACATCTGCAAAATAACGTCTGAAATATAGATTCTTTAAGAAATCTAAATATTGTTCTGCGATGAGCAGAACCCTAAATTACCCCCCTGCAACGGTATCGCAGCGCCTGACACTAAATACACAACCCCTACCTGTAAAACCCGTCAACTGGGTGTGTGAGCAAACAGGACGCAAACAAACGGGGCCAAATGCAAAGGTGGGTGTGACCGCTTCATATACATTAACACAAAAAAGCAAATATCTTGAGTGTCGTGTCCATATGGTGTTTGATAGGACCACGACGGCAATAAAAATGGTGCACAGCCAGAGTGGCTATAGAAGAGGTGAGATAAACAACCCTCATGCAAAATACAAGTATTGCGACGTTTATCTACGTATAAATACACCTATTCGAAACATTTCAAAGACTTTGTTTCAAATACAATGAAAGAAATAGCGCTATGAGCTCAAAAAACATTCATAAATTAAACTACTGCAGTCAGGCTCGCTGAAAAGCCAAAATAATGACAGTCTGTGAAACCTAAGATATTATTTGGTTCATCGAGCGCGTTCTAACAATCAGAAAACCGCACAAGGGAGATAATCCCTTCCTTCATGTATTAGGCAGTTCAACGGAACAGAATTAGTCCTCATTGAAGGCGGATTTAGTTAATCTAAGTGTGAATTAAATTTCTCTTAATTTCCTTTACCAGCAGCCTCTGAAAAGACTCTTCTTCTTCAATTATTTGAAGTTCTTGGCATTGAGCTACCGAACAAACACATTTGGTACCGTGTCACATTTAGACCTTCCTGTAAAGAAATAGATTTTTAAGTTATTTTCATGTTTTATTTGATCTTTTACCTTCTACTGGCTGAAGTTTCGATGGATACGATTTGTCGTGACAATATACAGGCCAAATATCCAAAGATACAGAGGATGAAAATGAGCAGAAACTGGAGCGGCCTCTTTTTCTCACTTCTGCTTCCTCATCCCCATCTTCTCTACTAAACAATAATATAGCTGAGAAGCGATAGGAGCACACACTGAGGATCGCTACCTTTTATTATTCATGCAGGGGCGCTTAGAATAATAAAAACCAGGTTTTAATAGGACAAAGAGTAGGTACTTGACTGGTCTAAAGTGCCACATCCACGGATCACACCCGGGATCATGTTCCATGGATGATGCAAAAGCTGCTTAAACAGCAACACGAACTTCACGTCCTAATTGACAGAGCTGCAACATTTTAAACTACCGCAACAGAATATAAAGCAACAATTGTCTTGTATCGCGCCCCTGCTGCTCCTATCCTGGAAAGAAAGGCACAATGTTTCAAGGGAAAGAATTCATGGAAGTATCAAATCTATACATTCTGCTTGTAGCAAGCTAAGTACATTTTGCATATAGCAGAACTCCTTCCGTTCATCTGCAGATTTGACACGAAAACCTAAATTCTTAATAATTTAACCATGACATTTATATTCGACAACGCAATTTATAGTTGTTCAGCAAGTCAAGAACAGCTACAGTTTTTAAGGTGAAAACGTGAACTATTAGTCAAGCTAAGAGGCCAAAATACATTTACCTTCCTAGATTTATTAATAAGTTATTTAACCTACAAGCTAATCGCATCAAATAGACGAAAAGTAGTTCCAGCGAGGAAAATAAAGAACATTTTTTAAATGAAGAAATGCGGTAGCTGCCATTTTTGTGGCAAGAAACCCCCTCCTGTAATTGATAAGGGGTGTTATTTTCAGCTAAAATGTGCAAAGGAATAAAAGTCTCTAAGTGAGAGAAATATCACCAGTTCATATTGGACACAAGGGAATCATTTCATCACGAATTCATTCCTTTAATCCGTTTTCTTGTCAGAAACCTCCACGGATCTCTTTGCGGCAATTCCATTTGCAACCCCGTTGCTTTCGAACTGCAAATAAAAGACAGAGTCCTTAATGAAATGGCAAAAATAAATGACTTCACACTCAGAATAGTTACAGCCGGTGACAATAGTGACTTTCAGAAGCAATGGCAGTGAAGGAATATGAACAAGAACCAAAGAGGGGTCTCGTTTAGATTTACATCTTATCAGGGAGGAAATAAAGCCAGAGGTAACATGTACAAATCTTTGCATTTTGTAGAAGAGACAAATAGCAACATTTTCCCCCATTATGAGCAGCAGTCATTAAAAACATAAAATTAACCAAGTTGTTTCAGAAGAAGGTACAATTCCCACCCTTCCAAGACCAAGAAACATTTATTTCCAACTGGTTCAGCACCCTTTCATAAGAAAATAACCACAAAAACATCCATTAAAACCCCCAACTATTTACACTTCAGTGCTGCCGATCCCAAACTATCACTGGGTGTTTGATTTGGGCTTTCCCTGTTGAGCTCAACGCATTCATCTTACTTTATAAACTCCAAATTCATCCTCCTGATCCCTTTTGGCAGCGGAAGGTGCCCGTGGGTTGCCAGCGTCGCCTCCTTGAGCTCGTTTCGGGGCAGGCGTTTCTTCTACCGCTCTCTTGGGCCACACGCGCTTCACAAACGGTGCGATCAGCGGGTAAATATACGGCTCGAGGAATTTCTTGTAGACCCAGAGGAGGACGGGGATGACGATACACGGAATGCACACCATGGCTTCCTCTTGTTCTGTCACAGAGCTGGCGAGGGGAACAAAAAACCCAACGATTTAGGATGCCATGAGCTAAGAAAACAATCAAATCATGAATAACGATTGCAGTTGATATTTGAATATAAAAGGGGCTTTACTAAGAGATTAAAGCTTAAAAAACGCTGTGCGTTCCAATGTTATAAAGTCCTCAACAAGGGAAATAGTCATGTTTTAACCAAAAAAAGAGTAGAGCTTGCATTAACTCATCATTCCTACAGCTGGAACTTAATAAAACACATTCAGAAAATAGAAAGGTTTTGTCTAAGCCACAGAAATACAGTTTCTTACTATAACAAAGGGCCCCAAAGGTTTGTTTTGCACTGTCCCTGTATTTGATATATTAGATTTAATAGATCAGACACTCTCTGCTGCACAGCACAGCTTTGCCCTTCACCTCCCTCTTTTTTAAGCCACCAATATCCCAAATTCTCCCATTAAGCAGCAAAACAAAAGCCTCCTGGGATGGGGAACAAAGAGGGAGATGCACACGCTTTGTTTAGGATCAGAGTTTAGCTTTTAAGCTGACCTAAAGATGTTTTAGTCCCAGGACCAACTTCCAGTTGACTAATTCCACGTGTAGCTTCGGCTGCTTCAATGTAGTTTTCACGGGGTCTGTTAATCCCTGAAATCAGAGAAGAATCTTAAATTGAGACAACCTGTTTACAACAATAATTCAGGTCTTTTCCCTGCCACAATTTATTGATATTAATTATTAATTATATTTACATTAAATTTCCAAGATAATGTGGATTCATCTATTATAGAACAAAATAAACACCCTGGGTTGTCTCCACAGCCCCTTCACCTCCAAATTCCTGACCAAAAATGAAGTCAGACCTACGCCAGGTGCAAAATTCAGCGCAAATAGGCTGTAATATGTTTAAAAATTGGTCGTTCTGTGATATGTAATGCAGGGAATTATTAAGGGAAAAACAAAACAAAACACAAGCAGGCAAATGGCCAAATTTAACAGCAAGCGTAACCTTTGTGATGTAGCTTTTGTTTCTGTCAGGCACCATCTACGGGGTCAGTAGAAAACAACCGTGACATTGTAATTTAAGTACATTTGGGGCTTTTTGGTTTGGGTATTTTTGGTTTTGGGGTTTTTTTTTGTAACTTGGTAGTTATTCGACGTCTACAAGGGCTCATTTCTGTGATCTGCTCCGTATGTGATACCCAGGCCCCATTCACCCCGCCCGCTCCCCACTAACGGAGCCGCACCGGCTGCGCGGAAAGGAGCAAATGGCCGGGGCCAGGCCGGTCCCCGGGGCCAGGCCGGTCCCTGGGGACAACTCCAGGCCGGCAGAGCACGAAGGGACCCCCCGGAGCGGCCGCGGCCCCGCCGGTTCCCGCCCGGCCCCATTTACCTCAGCAGCGAGCGAGCGCCGCGGCCGGCCGCCGCCTCCTCCTCCTCTGCCGCCGCACCGGAAGAGCACAGCGCGCTTCCGGCTGGCGCCCAGCGCAGACGTTCCACCAATGGGAAAAGGCGGTGCGTGCGTCACGTGACCCACGCCCCGCCCACCCGCAGAGGGAGGGTCCGCCCCGCATTAAACGCGGCCGCCCCCGGGTCCTACCGCCCGCCGGCAGGAAACATAAACCACCCCGATTTATCTAAAATTCGCTTGTTTTGGGGATTAATAATATCCAGAGCCAGCCCTGAAAGGCCCAAGAAGTGCACACAAGACTTGTAAACTTTTAAAATGTATTTATGTACATCTCCGGTGGGTGATTTTACTCCCGCGCCATCAGCTTTTGCTTCTTGAGCTTCTTTTGGGAGATCTGAAAATAATAAGAAAACCCACAAAAATGAGAAAACAGCAAGTTTGGACCTTCCTAAAACAACTTAAAAGAACTTTGAAGTCAGAATTTGAAAGGAAGACTGAGGATTGTTAGAAATGTCTTCACCTGTTTGCAAAACAATCCACTAATTGCATTGGACGTTACTTAAGCTTATAGACTTAAAATCTCACCCTCACACATCTGAGAGGGGGAAGAAATCAACCAATATGACCCCAAAAAAGTTCCTTTTCTACATTCTCAAGGCTGTATTAACAATAAATATCAAGGTTGCTCAGAAATCATCCAGTTTTTTTCATGGGTGTTCCAAAGGTGTCCTAAGAGAAGTCATCACAGCAACCCTGTGTCCCAAAAATCAATGAGTATTAAATCCCCGCAAAAATCACTTGAGTATTAAATCCCCACGATGCTTTGACACGAGTCGGTACCTTTTTCTTTTGAGCGACTTCTTCCTCCGGCTTGGGCACAATCTGCTCCTTCTCGGTGAGGATCATCTCGATGTGGCACGGGGAGCTCATGTAGGGGTTGATCCTCCCGTGCGCCCGGTAGGTGCGGCGGCGCATTTTGGGAGCCTTGTTCACCTGGATGTGCTCGATCACCAGAGAATCCACGTCAAGACCCTGGGGTGGGAGGGAAACATCCAAAAAACTGTCGTTTTCCTTTTGGAATCAATCCCCTCCGCAGCAGAATTGTAATAACCACCTCCTCACGTCACTAAAAACAGCTTAATTTACACCAATAACCCCTCTATGTGCCACAGTCTATTTAAAATTATGCTGATGGCTCAGAAAGAGAGAATTATTCTTTCATGGTTACTCCAAAATATATTAAATTGTCATCACCGCCATCAAATAAAGAGTATATTGCAAAGATACAAACTGACCACGAGCTTAGAGATTTTGGGGGTTATTTAAAGAGACCTAAACCACACTTAGAGTGGTTAACCACACACAAACTCACTGTCACAAAGAATTAATACTCCCGTTTCAGCACGAAACAAACCCTTCACATTTAACACCGTCTACCCTTCCCTACCTTGAGCTCCGCGTTGCTCTCCGCGTTTTTCAGCATGTGCAGCAGAAACTCGGCGCTTTTTTTGGGCCACCGGCCCTGCGTCCAGCCCCACTGCTTGGCCTGCAAGACAAGGAATGTTGTGTCCTCTACACGCCGTTAACTTGCTATTAAATCCCTTTTTTAGCAAGCTCGCGTGTCAAAATAACTCAATGTCATTAACTACTTGACACTGCGAGTCGCTACAAACACAATTACTCTCTTTAATTTTATATATAACATTAATAGATTGTTCTCAACGTCATTTTCTGACCTGGGCGCATCTGCCGACTCCCCCGTTGTAGCGGCGGAAGGGGACGCACTGTTTCTTCAGGGTGACGTCCTTCAGGTACTTGGTGGCCTTGCGGATGTGCATGCCCTTGATGGCCTGTGCCGTCTCACGCGTGTTCTACAACAAACAATACACTAAGCGCCGAAGAATAATTAACAACCCTTCTTATTTTGCTCTTTTACTACCTCATTTTCTAACGCTTGGCCCAATTTCCATCACCCAATTGTGAAGTTTAACCAAGGGCCAGATGTTTCCAAACAGCAAAGTAAATATTTATACTTTTCATACTGGCCACTGATCCAAAAAAAAAGGAACATGAAGGATAAATTCTTACTAAAAGGTCAAATATTGCACCTGGAAGGAAGTGATGAGATACTAAGCTACAGCATAATTATCTTCATAAGGAGATTATAAAGCGGTGAGAAAAACAATGAAAAATCAAAGATAAAAGATCAGTCCGTAAGACACTAAATGTGAAAGTCTGACAGGAATTATAACCCTGCTTGACCACAATAAAAGAGCAAATCAAATAAGTGAAATATCACTTTATTAACACCGAGCAGCTGCTCAGCTCTGATCCAACGCAATATTCCTTCCAAATGACCAAAAAGGGAGAATAAAAGCAAAGTAAATCCCTCATCTAACACCAGCCCGATTCCTCCTGGTCCAGAAGACTAAAAGACACTTCCTTCAAAACAAAAAAAAGGCAAAACGAACCTTAAAACCAAATATATTTACACATTACATACCTTGAAATGCACTCGCAGGTTGGAGCCCCGTGACTTGCATGCTACGGGAACAAAAAAGACCCATTTTAAGAATTAAAAGCTCAATGGTTTCGTTAAAGACCTACGCGAACATCCACGAAAAAAAATAACAACTCACATTTTGTGGGGTTCTCCGGATCCAGGGAGTAACGCACCATTTTGGGAGCTCAGCTGAAAAATAACAATATATATATATATATATATAAAGCTTCTAACAGAGATATACAGGACCTGCCGACTGAGAACTAAAGGAGCTGCTCAGAAATCACGCTTTTTTTTTCACAATTAAATCCAAAGGTGTCCTAAGAGAGTCATCACAGCAGCCATGGCCTCCCCGGGCCTTGATCCCCCCTCATCCCCGAACGCCGCCATCGCCATCGCCATCTCCATCCCCCGCCCGCCCTCCCTCCCCTCAAATACCCAGGCAGTCCGGCGAGGCGCACCGAGCCCTCACCCCCTCATCGCCTCCCCGGGGCTCCCGGGGCGGGATGGCGGCGGATGACGACGGCTCCGTGTCGGCCATGGCTGCCTCACCTCGGGGCGGCGGCGGGGAAGAGGAAGCGCAAGGCGCGCCGGGAGCCGCGAGAGCCGTCAACTCTCGCGAGAATTCGCGCGGGATTTCCCGCCGAGCGCTGAGGGGCGGGCGACAAAATGGCGGCGGGCGGAGTTCCCTGAGGGTTAAACCCATTGCTGTGGAGAGAAAACACCTGCTTGAGTCAGGAAACACTGATGAATGAGCCAAAGCACAGTTTTATTAACCCCCAGCTCAAGGCCGGCGTTGTTTCAGTTTAGAAAGCAGCTGACTAGAGCGAGGAGCGAGGCTGAGGGCTGCAGCTAGATGGCGCCTCAGGATGGGGATACAGCAGCACCTCACAGGGTTGTCAGATCTAACCAAAAAGATCCACGGTTATGAGTTGCAACTGGTACTGCACCATTATTTGGGGGAAAAAAAAAATCATTTGTTAAAATATTTTGGTTTTAGGCTGTAACTAGAACTCTTTGGGTAGTTCGGCAAAGCGTAAAATCATAGAATGTCCCGAGCCACAAGGATCATCGAGTCCGACAACCCCCAAGTTCAGACTTTGTGTCTGAGAAAGCGGTTCAATAAAACCAAACCATTGACTGAAAGTGGTACCAGCGCCAGCAAAAGGCTCATTGAGAACAGTTGGATCTCTTGTTTAACACTAAAAAACCTGAAGTCAGGATTTCACTCAGCTGGGATGAGGAAAATAGTTGATCTGTCACAAGTATTGAGGTAGCTGGGAACTGTAAAGCTCCGATTCTGGCTGCAGCTCTCCCTTCACCTGCCTTAAAATGTGCCTTTTACTTTCCTTTCAAGGAGAAACTTTCCTGTTATCTCTTAAATAACTTTGAAGCCTCAATCTCGAAGCAACGGAACCTGCTTTGAGGAAACAATAAATATGTGAAAAGAGATCTCTGATGACTTCCAACACTTTGTTAAGTGTTTCAGCTCTTCCTACAGAACAAGAACTATGTTTCTTAGAGCGCCAAGTTTCCAGGTGCTGGAAATTAGGAAAAGCTGAGCTCCTCAAACACATCCAGGGGAATCTCCTCTCACAGCCCACCTGGATGTAACTTTACTTCTTCCTTCCTTCTTCTTTACTGCCTCCATGTAGGAGACCAGCGCTGGTGGAGAAACGCAGCGTCTTTACGTGAAGCACCTTTACACGCAGCTGCATCTTCGCAACAGAGCGCCGCAGCAACAAGAAAGTTTCGGACACCTGGTGGGAATTATCACATGGTTACCACGTTCATCAATCAAACCCCAAACAAACAGGGCGGGTTTTTTGTTCCTTACTTTGCTATTTCACTGACATGTTTATAATCAGCTGCTTGCAGGGTGGAAGGGTAGAGGTCTGTGGATGGTGTCAGGAGATGAGCTGCACGTTTTCAGCTTTGTCAGGAGGTTCACGACTGAGGCGTCTGAGCACATGTCCTCGTTGAGATTTTACCCGGATTATTATCTGCCTTGGACATTTAGTTTGTGTGAGTTGACTCAATGAGAGCTTTTGCATCCTAAGCAGAAAATTTAGACATTTAAATACCAAATAATGTCCACAAAAAAGTCCAACATAAGAGGCATCTGCCTCCTGATCCTACTGGAATCTCAACTCCATAGGACTTTCAGCAGGGCTTGTAGTGACAGGACAAGGGGTGATGGGTTCAAACTAAAGGAGGGAGATTCAGCTGGACATGAGGAAGGAATTGTTGGCCCTGAGGGTGGTGAGAGCCTGTCCCAGGTTGGGCAGAGAGGTGGTAGCTGAACCATCCCTGGAGACATCCCAGGCCAGGCTGGACGGGGCTCTGAGCAACCTGAGCTGGTGAAGATGTCCCTGCTCATGGCAGGGGGGGCACTGGGGGGGCTGGGAAGGTCCCTTCAACCCAAACCATCCTATAATTCCATTGTATGACTTTACCTTCCACTCTGGTGCCACGCACTCAAAAGCAAAGATCAAGACCTGAACAGCTCCTCTGCTTTGTCCTCTGGAAGCTGGGACAGACAGATCCATTGGGGCTGATAGGCCAAGCTTAACTCCGGTTTTGAGTTAAGGGGGTTTGACCTGTTCTTTGCACAGGAATGGAAACCAATTCCTCTGATTTTTCTGTAGATTTCTTGGCATTCATCTTGCAGACCCAGTTTTTGCAGCCCAAGGGTTACGTGGGGATATTAACTGTCATTTGCAAAATTATATACAAATGGGTTGCTTGTTAAGCAGAAAATCTTGAAGACGTTTTAAATTGAAACCAGCTTGAAGGCTGGAAACACTGAAGCTGGAGAACAGGAGCTGAGGGGACACAGGGACACAAAGAAACGGCCTCAAGTTGCGCCAGGAGAGGTTGAGGTTGGATCTGGGGAACAATTTCTTCCCCAAAGGGCTGTGGGGCATTGGAACAGGCTGCCCAGGTGGAGTCACCATCCCTGGAGGGGTTGGAAATACACACAGATGAGGTTCTCAGGGACATGGGGCAGTGCCAGGGGTGGGTTAATCATTGGACTCAATGATCTTGAGGGTCTTTTCCAACCAAAATGATTCTACGATTAATAGACATATGGGTATCTACAGGTATGTATGTGCACATATAGAAATCATCATAAGGGTATTATCTAAAACATACGAACAACCAGGATGCTTTTGATTCCCCGTGAGTCCCCCTAAACCACAAGCAATCCTTTACAAGAACAGCTTCGCTACACACTCTTTATTTGTGTTATGTGTCTACCGTACCCAGTCCAGCGGTGAGGAAACGGCCACGGGAGCTCAGCGTCACGACAGCGGCGTATCTGTCCTGACCGTCCCCGCCGCTGACGCGTGACGCCGCGGGGACAGCACCTTCCCGGGCTGCTGGTGAGCAGCCAGCCGGGAGCGTGGGCAAAACAGCACAAAACCACAGCAATCGATGAGATTGCCTTCATTCTCAACATTTTTGGCATCTTCTCCTAGAGCAACAGGTTCATCCACCCCCTGCACGCCGAGCTAAGAGGGAATCACTGGTAAAATAAACCTCCTCTGTGATTCAATAACCTCGTTGCTGAAGTTTGTGTTTATTCAGTGTGTTTTCTTGCCAACAGACCATTTACGCAGGTTCTGGAGGTCTATGACTGCTCGTTCGTGGATTTAATTGCCAGAAATGAACCAGCCGATTGCCTCGATTGAGTAAAGCAGTAAGTAAAGATCTGCCTGATCATAAACACTATTTGGGCTAAATTAAATCTCAGGCTTACGTTTGCTCTAACCTGTCTGGCTCAACACCAAGAAGTACTTGAAATGTGTTTTTGGTTAACCAAAAATATCCCCGAAATCAGGGAGATTTCCACAACTTAGGCACGAATTAAATTATGGGAAATTCAGTTTAAACATTAAAGGTTTTTTTAGCGTAAGGATGGTTGAACCCTAGAAGAGGAGGCTCAGGGAGGTTGTGGAGTCTCCATCTGCATCTCCTAACCATGACGGATCAAAGATGATCCGCATCTCCTCTGTTATTATCTATCTTTTTGGGGCTGCCTCGGACAATAACTTCTCTAGATCAGCTGATAAACCACAATTCAACCTGGTTTTCTCTTCCAGGGGCCTCTACACAGCAGAACCCAGGGCAGGACCCATCTCTGTCACCCCTGCAGTGAAGATCCCCCCGGAGCCTGGAAAACGAGGTTGGATTATGTCTCTGAAGCAAAAGTTCCAGCCAGCAAACAGGTTTCTGGTCACGACATGCTGAGAAGCTACAGCCCTCAACATCTCTTCCCTTCTTCCAAACTTAATAAAACCCGCAAGCAACCCTTCCAGGATATCCACTTATCATCCCAGTGCGCGATTCTTGTCTTCATTCTTTATTGTCTGGGATTTTCCCCCTCTGACAATTGCAGCATCTTCCTCTCCGCAAGACAGAGGTTTCCCCGCTTCGATTCCAAAGTCGCCTCTGAAGTCATCCCGCCCTCCTGGTTTGCTCCTTCCCTCCCTCTCCCACTTATTCCTCTTCACTATTACAACAATTTGGCCACAGCCCCCCCTCTCAAAGCTTTCCCAGTCACGGGGAAGGTCATATGATGGGCCGGGACGGCCGGGCAAGGCTGCGGCAGGCGCGCGGGGCCGCATTCCGAGCGCATCTCTGGCTCCCACCGCATCCCACGGCCACCCTGGGACTCCGTCAGGTGCTGGACCCCCATCCTGCCCACGCACAGGCCTCTCCTCACACCTACATCATGCTCTGCTTACAAAATATCGCCTTTGCGACGCATCTAACCAACAGAAACAAACCCCTCTTGTTTTCCTGTGCCCTGACCTTCGTCTGTCTGTCTGCCTGTCTGTCCTTGGACTGGGAGTTCCTAAAATGAACATCAGCAGTGTCTGTACAGCGCAGGCAGGAACACGAGTACAAAGTACTCAGACGTGCCCTGAGCTTTTCTTAACTAATTACAGAGCCACTGACTCTTCCTAATAAGAACAAGAAACACAATAAAGGGGAGACGTTAAGCAATTAAAACTAAACGGCCAGAGAGTGAAGCAGAGCCCGGTGGGGAACCCGCGTCCTCAGCGACATTTAATTCTTTCCTATTTTCATATTTCAAGTGCTGTAACCGCATGTGATAAATGTCATTACCTTTTCCTCGACGCGCTACTGGATTCAGCAATATCTGCTGAGTTTTCATATTAAAACGCGCAAGGTGGTGAAAAATCAAAGCGATAATAGATTAGGTGTAATAAAAGGCAACATCAGAGGAGAGCAGGAGATTCCAGCTCAAAATGAAAAGCAAGGTGCCGGAGAACAAATTATACCAACCTTGATGATACAGTGTTATCTTGTGCTGCTTATTCCTGGGCCACAAACTGTTTGTCACACTTTTTCTCTGAAAAATAAGATAATGTGTAAAATCTATGTTTGTGGTTAAAAATACCGTTCCCCTTTAATGTGAATCACAGTAAAATAATGCCAAAGAATCCCTTAACCACCAGAAAAAATAAGGAGAGGAAGAACCTGCATGAGCTGACCCAACACAGCCCAGGAAATACGAATTATCTGGGATTTGCCACCGTAAAGCTTGGGAGCAAATTAGCAATAATGGAGAGAACGAACATTATATGGTTTCATAAGGCTTTGCTAAAGTAATTAACTAATTGCTTTTCATAAATAACTCCTTTTCTTTCCTATAGGCATGCTCAGAGTTTCCTCGTTTCGCTGTCCATACAGATTTACGGCATCAGTTGTGAAAGCCCGAGCGCCACCGAGATAAATTGAAAGCGGATTTTGGAGCGTTGAAAATCAAGCTCTGGATGGTTTGGGCTTCAGTCTACGAAGTTTTCGAAGGAGATGGCAGCTCACTAATTATTCTGCCCCAATGCCAGGTCTTTCAACTGCTAATTAACCAGAAATGAGCCTGAAGAGCTGTACCCTGGTCTGACAGACCCTTCTAAGCCGGCAGGAAAGCTTCTTACAGTACCGCTTACTGATGGTGTTTCCATATCCAGCCCAAATTTGGGCCGAATACTCCCATAGATTTGAGACAAAAACAATGTGGATAAGAATATGCACTCTAATGCAATCGCTAAACCAACCAACCATGCCCCAAACTCCTCTCTGGACTCTCCTTGGAAAGGAGGAGAAGCAAACCATGGCCACCCATGACACCTCTGAACTGCCCCAGGGCCGTGTTCAACCCCAAAATGCTCCGAATTCCTACAGCTGGGATGGAGAAGCATAAAAAGAATGAAAATACACGTCATTTCTCCGCACAGACCCACAGATATCCTTGTGGTTGGAGCAGGATGAGCACCCACCACCGGCTCTTGCGTCTGACACAAAGCGGCCAAGCGGTCTGGATCCACCTCATGGACCAGAGGACGTGCGGGGAATGACAAGTTGCTGAATTCAAGCTTGTCCCGTCAGCCACGGGGAATATTTGCTGAGACGCATTGAGCTTTCAGCCTGTGCTCCGGCACCGCTGGGGCCGGAGATGGGGCCTGAACAACCATCAGAGCAACTTGGGGACTCATGGGAGGTGAAAAGAGATATAAAATCATCATAAAAGGGAAAACAACACAGCAAAGTGGCCAAGAAGAAGTTTGGCCTTGGCGACGGGCGTTTTGGCAGCAGGACCTGCCGTGGGGAGAGGGGCGAGCGGCGGGGACCGAAGCGTTCTGGAAAGCTCCGGCGATGCCCGGAGCCAGGTACGAACTGTAACGTTCCTCCCGGCGTGACAACCTTCACGAGAATTAGCGTTTCGCAGGAATGCGGGGATTTATTCTTCAAGGCCCCGCGTACCCGCCAGCCCAAACACCGCGCTGCCGGAGCATGTGCTCGATAAGAACCCGGGGACGCATGCCAGCGGATTTAATGTGGGCCAGGAGGCCCGGTGCAGGTTTGCAGACTGCTGGCAGGGTCAGCTGTAAATATTCCCCTCACAATCAAAGGCATTCAGCTCAGGATTACACGCTGGGGGCTTTGTGGTAAAGTAAATTTGCAACTAACAGCACCATTAATAGTCAGACAGTTTTGTTGGCTCGCTGGCTATTTATTTCCCCCCCACGCATCCCCCCCCAGTCATTTTGACTACATCTAAATACCACGGGGATGGACGCTTGAATGATGTAGCCTAAGAAATCAGCTTAGAAGAAGCAGGAGAAGGGGTTACCTCCAACAAAGGGAGCTCAACGGGCTCCGAAGCGGGACACCAAGAGCGGGTAATGCTGCTGAAGCATGTGAGCTGATTTCATAACCTGTCGGAGATTAACCTCTTCTGTAAACCTGTCGAGGGAGATGAAGAATTCATTGGTTCTCTAAATCCTGCTCATTTAAAAGGCTGAAGAGGGGAGGAGAAGCGACGTGGGGTAAGGAATGGCCACGAAACAAAGACACCGAGGGCTGTTTTCGCTCCGGTTTGATGCTCACATAAAAATATCCCGAGTAGAAACTGTGTCGTGTATGCGCTAAATAAATTGGTGGCGTGAGGGATGATGATAAAATCGCACAGGGCGATACAAGGATGTTTATTCGCCGCAGAGCGGGACTTTTTGGGGATGTCTGCACCCCCATATCACACGTGGAGCGTCGCTCAGTGCACCCTGAGCTTGCTGCAGTTCTTCTCTTTCCCGGTTCATTCTTCAGCCCCATCTCTATCCCTCCTCCACATCATCTCAGAAATAAATTAGGCAGAAGGAGCCAAGAAGGAAACTAACACCAATACCATTAAATCTGCTGCTTGTGTTATATAATTGAACAGAACAAACTGGTTTATAAGTTTAAAAGAAGAGAACAATTCCTCCCTCTCCCCTCCTGCAAATCCTACTCCCTATTTCATTGGAGAAAATGAATGAAAAATAGAGGAAAAAACACGCAGGAAGAATGGAGGGTGTGGAAAACACTCTCAAGTTTCTAAATGTGGAATGAGAAATTTGCAGAATGGCAATAATCACTCCCTGATGCTGAATAGCTGAGCAAAAGCAACAAGAAATCCATCTCTGGCTTGTGCAAATGAATGATCCTTAACAAGAACATCATCAACTCTTCTCATTGCGCCATTGTTTTCGCCCCACGAACCCAAAAAGAAGCATTCAAGACAAAAAGCTTCTGCCTTTAGTCCCCAAGAAGAATTGTGACCGCGCTCTGAGATGTTTGGCTCACATGGCAAGAGCATCGAAAGGGTCTTATTGATGGATGCACGGCCGCGGAAACCTCTCAAATCCAATGTTGCTGCTGAAAACCATGTCTAGACCTTCCCCAAGATCACCAGGAGACTCCAGACCGTTAAATATTTGGGCATATTCACTATAGGAGCTTTTTACTCCTAAAACAGACTAACTCTTACATCCTTTCCACCTCCGCATGTCGTGGCTCCGCTTTGATTCAGTGCAAAGAAACCAACGCAGCCCCCACCTGCGAAGAGCTTGTGATTCAACCAGTGAAAAATTCATCAAAATTAGGAATTTCTCCTTAAAATTATTGGGTGTAATGAAGTGTTATTGTCCAAGCACATCTGGGTATCCCCGCCAAGCCACTACGGTCATCGCCGAGCCACACGCTTCGATACGATGCCCATCGCACCAATCCCTGGGTGATCGTCACCTTGGTTTTGGTTGAAGGATCCAGGAATTCTTTCCATGCGCTTTCTTCTCGCTGTTCTCACTGCTACTGTTGTTCTTTGGAGCCAGAAGCAAAGAGCTTCGTGGGGCACGAACACAACGAACACACATGAGGCTGAGCTGATTCATTTCCTGCAGGGATAAATCTGGTCGTGGGACGGCAGCTGAAAAAAGAGACCACATAACCAACAATAGCGGTGGGTAAAATGGTTAAATAAAGAGAAAAGTGATTTATTTGCCTTGTGATGCTGAAGCGGGATCGATCGCGACTGAGCCATGGGGAATGTTCCTTGTGTTCAAAATGCAGAGCGAGGTTTGGTCGCTATTAACGCCGTGCAGGTTTCTATTCGTGCTTTTAGGGAGACGATGGTTTTGGTAGATAAAAGCAACGCGTCGATGTAAGATGTTGACCTTGGGAAGGTATTTGTGCTGTGTGGAAACTGATCAGGCTCTCAGTGCTGTTCCCAGCACCCAAAATGGGCTCTAATCTGGGTGAGATTCAACTCCAAAAGATCGGGTGTGTTACATCCTTATCATGCGTGGGGCTGCAAGCCCTGGGGTATGGAGTTCGGCACAGGGAGCGCTAAGCCCCCCCCAGCCCTTTGCGAGCCTATGCCCTGCCGCTTCACCCACCCGTGACCACCGCGGGGGGTTCACCCACGCACCCCCACCCCATCCCGCATGTTCCTGCCCCCACGCCATGTGTTCTCACAGGTTGCGCAGCCCTTTGCGGGGCCGTGTCCCGCTGCTGCTTTGCCCACCCGTGACCACCGCGGCGGGTTCACCCACTCCCCCCCCACACACACACATCCCGCGGGGTTTCCCCCGCCACGCCGCGTGTTCCCGCCCCTCCGCGTGAGCTCTACGCCCCGCCCCCTCCCCGGCGTGCCTGGCCCTTTCCATTCATATTCTCGTGACGTCACGGAGGGCGTGACCAATGAGAGCGGCGCTTCAAGCCGGCGCCGCCAGACCCCGCCCCATCGGGCCACGAGCCCCGCCCCCCTGCCGCGCGTGGCCCCTTAAAGGGCCCCCGCTCGGCTCGCCGCGCTCCCGCCGCGCAGCCCCGTCCGTCCCGCGGTCCGTCTGTCCGTCCGTCCATCCGAGCGATGAGGAGGCTCGTCCTCCTGCTCTACGCCGCCGTCACCTGTTGCATCGCGACGCGGGGAGGAGGAGGAGGTGGGTGAGCGTGGGGGGATGCGCGGAGCAGGTTCGTCTCCCCGCAGCAGGTTGAAGGGCGCTCTGCTGACCCTTCCCCGCTCTGCGATCCATTCGTTTGCAGATGCCACGGAGCTGCTGGAGGACACGCAGGAGCGTGGGCTGAAGCTGAAGCCACAGGTGAAGTTCAACCTCCGCTCCTGGGCGGACGCCGAAGAAGAAGACGGTTGCGCGTTCGCCACGGGCCAGCGCGAGCGGCTGGAGGAATGCGGCTTCAACGCCACGGCAAAAACCTTCTTCATCATTCACGGCTGGACGGTGAGTACGGAGGACGCTGCGCGGCTCCGGGAGACGCGGGTACAATCCATCCCCTTAGAGAAACTCAGTTACCCTGCAAATGGTCCGTGCCTGCGGAAGCAAAGCGATGTGTGTTTTACTTAACGACTTTGTGTTTGCATTTCATATAATCATTTTGGTTGGAAAAGACACTCAAGACCATCGAGTCCAACCATTAACCCAACCCATGTCCCCAAGAACCTTATTTCACGTCCCCAGTGCTTGAACTCAATCATCCTATAGATCTTTTGCAACCTAAATGATTCAATGTCTGTGTCATTTGAATGCAGGACAAGGACCTTGAGATTTTTCCCTAAAATCCAATTAAACGACCACTCTGATAAATATACAGACTCGCTGCAATCGCAGCTGCGTGTCCGCAGCCTCGGCTTCTGCTACGTGATAAAGAAACACAGGGCACGCAGGCTTTCTGAAGCTCTTTTTTCCTCTACGTTTGATGTGCACAAGGGGATTTATCAACCCCACCGGGGTTTATGCAAGCGGCGGTGCAAATCATTTTGCAATCCATCCCAATTTCTGAAACTCTCGAGGAAAAGATAAAGGTGGCACGTAACGAATGCCTCTCCCTTCTGCCTTAAAAGGCAAAGCAGCTAATTACAGCCGGAGTCTCTCAAAACCTGTTTTTCTTATAACACTAGTACTGAGAAGCACTGAGGCTCGTAGAGGAGAAGAATATGCAAACGATGATACAAATAACTCAACCGGGAATGTGTCACCTGTGTCCCGCGAGCTGGAAAGCACCACCTGGATGTGTTCTTTTCTAGATGAGCGGCATGTTCGAGACGTGGCTGGGCAGCTTGGTGGCGGCGCTGCAGGAGAGGGAGAGGGACGCCAACGTGGTGGTGGTCGATTGGCTCCCGCTCGCCCACCAGCTCTACACCGACGCCGTCAACAACACGCAGGTGGTCGGGAAAAGCATCGCCGGGCTGCTCGACTGGTTGCAGGTAACGCGAATTGCTGGTGGTCGCGGTCATAACGCCGTTGCACAACGGGACGGAGGGTTCAGTGGAGAGCGGAGAAGGTCGGGGTGTCATCCCGACCCCAGGGCTCGGTGGGATGGTGGCTCGGAGCTCCAGTGTTGCTTTGAAGCGCTTTTGGGGCAGTAATGTTGAAGTGGACAGCAAATTTAGGAGCCCTTCTTCCTAAAGTCCTTTCTTCCTCCTAAAGTCCTTCCTCCTAAAAAGTCCTTTCTTCCTCCTAAAAAGTCCTTTCTTCCTCCTAAAAAGTCCGTTCTTCCTCCTAAGGTCCTTTCTTCCTCCTAAGGTCCTTCTTCCTAAAGTCCTTCTTCCTAAAGCCCTTCTTCCTATGGTCCTTCCTTCTTCCTAAAGTCTTTCCTCCTAAGGTCCTTCCTTCCCCCTAAGGACCTTCTTCCTAAAGTCCTTCCTTCTTCCTAAAGTCCTTCTTCCTAAAGTCTTTCCTCCTAAGGTACTTCCTTCTTCCTAAAGTCTTTCCCCCTAAGGTACTTCCTTCTTCCTAAAGTCCTTCTTCCTATGGTCCTTCCTTCCCCCTAAGGTCCTTCTTCCTAAAGTCCTTTCTTCCTCCTAAAATCCTTCCTCCTAAGGTTCTTTCTTTCTTCCTCCTAAAAAGTCCTTTCTTCCTCCTAAAATCCTTCCTTCTTCCCAAAGTCCTTCTTCCCAAAGTCCTTCTTCCCAAAGTCCTTTCTTCCTCCTAAGGTCCTTTCTTCCTCCTAAGGTCCTTCTTCCTAAAGTCCTTCTTCCTATGGTCCTTCCTTCTTCCTAAAGTCTTTCTTCCTAAAGTCTTTCCTCCTAAGGTCCTTCCTTCCCCCTAAGGTCCTTCTTCCTAAAGTCCTTCCTTCTTCCTAAAGTCCTTCCTTCTTCCTAAAGTCTTTCCTCCTAAAAAGTCCTTTCTTCCTCCTAAAATCCTTCCTTCTTCCTCCTAAAATCCTTCCTTCTTCCTCCTAAGGTCCTTTCTTCCTAAAGTCCTTCTTCCTCCTGAAGTCCTTTCTTCTTCCTAAAGTCTTTCCTCCTAAGGTCCTTCCTTCTTCCTAAAGTCCTTCCTCCTAAGGCCCTTTCTTCCTCCTGAAGTCCTTCCTTCTTTCTAAAGTCCTTCTTCCTAAAGTCCTTCCTCCTAAGGCACTTCCTTCTTCCTAAAGTCTTTCCTCCTAAGGTCCTTCCTTCCTCCTAAAATCTTTCCTTCCTCCTAAAGTCTTTCCTCCTAAGGTACTTCCTTATTCCTAAAGTCTTTCCTCCTAAGGTCCTTCCTTCCCCCTAAGGTCCTTCTTCCTAAAGTCCTTTCTTCCTCCTAAAATCCTTCTTCCTAAGGTCCTTTCTTCCTCCTAAGGTCCTTTCTTCCTCCTAAGGTCCTTCTTCCTATGGTCCTTCCTTCTTCCTAAAGTCCTTCTTCCTAAAGTCCTTCTTCCTATGGTCCTTCCTTCTTCCTAAAGTCCTTCCTCCTAAGGTACTTCCTTCTTCCTAATGTCTTTCCTCCTAAGGTCCTTCCTTCCCCCTAAGGTCTTTCCTTCTCCCTAAGGTTCTTCTTCCTAAAGTCCTTCCTTCTTCCTAAAGTCCTTCTTCCTAAAGTCTTTCCTCCTAAGGCCCTTTCTTCCTCCTGAAGTCCTTTCTTCCTCCTAAGGTCCTTCTTCCTAAAGTCTTTCCTCCTAAGGCCCTTTCTTCTTCCTAAGGTCCTTCCTTTCTCTTGAAGTCCTTTCTTCTTCCTAAAGTCCTTTGTTCCAAGGTGAACTCAGGTGTCGTCGGGAATTCCAAGTCAGCGTTGGGTTGGAAAAGAAGGAAAAAGCCCACGGTGCTACACACGTCCTGAAAGACAGGGGAGGGGAAATTACCTTCTTTTTTAATATATGTTTTATGTTTCCTCGCAGGAGAACCCGCTCTTCCAGCTTGAGAACGTCCACCTGATCGGGTACAGCCTGGGTGCCCACGTCGCTGGCTTTGCTGGTAACCACGTCCATGGGACAATAGGCAGAATTACAGGCAAGTGGCTTTTTAGTGGCAGCGAGTTTCCCCGAAGAGGCTCATTTCCTGTGTTGTTGCGATGTCGTTTTGGCGCTTGCGTAGTCAGAAATGACAAGTTTCCTACCTGTATGGGCCTCCCGACAGAAGAAAACATCTTAATTTTGAACCCTAAATGTAGGCGAGGTTCAATTAAATAAACCTTTCCGAGGCGAACCTGGTCTTGAGTATATTTGAGGTTAAATGGGGGTTCAAAACAAGACCTTAATGTCAAGATACTAAGCCTCTGAGTGATATTGTTTCTGTAATTATAGCTCATAAATTAATGGAAGTGTGAGCTGTTGGGTGCAGTTTGTCCCATGGGATGTTTATGTCTTGCTTCGAACTTCTAGAGGGAAGCTGATTTCAACATGTAACGACTTAGGACGGGGTACAAGGGACTCTATTCTAGATGAAATCACCCCATTTCTTACCTGGCGTCTCGCTCGCTGTCTCTAACCCCAGGTTTGGATCCGGCTGGCCCCATGTTTGAAGGAGTGGACCCCAGCAAGCGCCTGTCCCCCGACGATGCCAACTTCGTGGACGTCCTTCACACCTACACGAGGGAAACGCTCGGCGTCAGCATTGGCATCCAGATGCCTGTGGGTCACCTCGACATCTACCCCAATGGGGGAGACTTCCAGCCTGGCTGCGGATTAAGCGATGTCTTGGGAGCAATTGCCTATGGGAGTAAGTTGTCGTTACTTATTTGGCCTCTGGTCAGCGTCGACTCCTCGCAAATAGATTTGGGTTGATTTGACACAGGGGGTGAACTGTGGGTTGTCCTGTGCAGGGACAGGAGTTGGCCCCGATGATCCTTGCGAGTCCCTTCCAACCCAGGACATTCTGTGATTCTATGACTTACCAGAGCCAACTATTTCTTTCTAAACTGCCTGTAGAACTGGAGATAATTACTAAACTACACCTGCTTTTAATTCTGAAGTAGCACCTTCCCATTCATACAATAAACTATGGTCATCTTATGTTGGGTCTAAAACCCTCTTTAAATCTCACGGTAAATGGCAAGTCGCCTTCAAGTCATAGAATCATTTTGGTTGGAAGAGCCCCCCAAGATCATCGAGTCCAAGCAACAGTGTCTTGTACTAACCTCTTGAATAGCTAATGTTTGAAAAATCTGGGCCACGCTCAACGCATGTTGGGCTACAAAAAGTCTAAAAAATGGCAGCTGGGTTGACAAACGATTAAATAAAATGTATCCCTTGCCACTCTGCTTCTTTAGCTATCGGGGAGGTTGTTAAATGCGAACACGAGCGGTCTGTGCACCTCTTCGTGGACTCCCTCGTCAACCAAGACAAGCAGAGCTTCGCCTTTCAATGTACCGATTCCAGTCGCTTCAAGAAGGGCATCTGCCTGAGCTGCCGCAAGAACCGCTGCAACGGCATTGGCTACAACGCCAGAAAGACGCGCAACAGAAGGAACAGCAAGATGTACTTAAAAACAAGAGCTGATATGCCGTTCAAAGGTACAGTTTAAAATCTCTAAGACCAGACTCCCAAATGCAACGTTGGGAAAGATGTAGAGGTGGAAGAGGAGCAGCGTCTCGAAGCAGCGCAGCTGTTGCTGTTATTGCCGCTGTCCTGTGGCATCCCTGGGCTCTTTGTGTAAAATCAATAGGCCACAAGGACACTCTGCCTTTTAAGCAGGATTATCTTTGACACGTGTTCTAATTCCAAGACTAACTCGACCTTACAGCAGCGTAAGGTTTGGAGAGCCCTCCCCAGAGTGGACCGCTGTTGCTGTTGTGTGAATGTCAAGTTTGTCATGAGTAAGGGCAGGAAAAAGGGATCAATTATATCTCAATAAATACACAGTTGCCAGCCAACACTTTCACAAAGAGCTGAGCAACGTTGTCTCTCGACAAAGTTGGTTTTATCTGTGCCTTCCTTGTTTCTCCCCAGTCTACCATTACCAGATGAAAATGCACGTCTTCAGCTACCAAACCTTGGGAGAGGCTGATGCCACCTTCTTCGTCACCCTTCATGGCACCAATGGAGAATCTGCCCCCCTCTCTTTGGAAATGTAAGTAAGCTAAAGCTGGCCCCTTGTGCTTGCTTAAGCCTGAGACTAGACAAGGCGGCCTTACTCTTTTTCCCCCTGGTAACACCTGAGCTGGGCAGCCTCAGTTTATCACCATTCCAAAAGGGCCGTTTGCATCCCGTAACGTAATTATCAAAACAATTGGATGTGCTCAGTCCTCTCCATGGCTCATTATTGAAGCGTTTTGCTTTTGCCCTCTACCATCATTCTGAAAGCACCCGTATCTCTGGAGGCATCGCTGACCTCCTTTAGCTTTTCCCAGAAGAAACACGAAGCATGAAATCCATATTTAAGCTACGGAGGGATAGCTGAGCCAAATACATGATGCGCTGTATCAAACCAGCTACCCAAGCTCACTTTCTTTAGCGTAATCACAGTAATTAACTGGTGACAGTTGAACACGAAGCACTTGATAAGCCGCAAAGAGCTGCGTTTAACTCCTGGCATGGAATGAATGAGCATCTGGCACGGTTCCACCAGGAAGAAACGCTGAGTCTCGGCTTGTCTTTTAGGCTTGATCAAATTGGCCTCAATGCCACCAACACCTTCCTGGTCTACACGGAAGAGGACATGGGTGAGCTTTTGAAAATCAAGCTTACTTGGGAGGGAACGTCTCAATCGTGGTACGACCTATGGAAAGAGCTCAAGAGCTACTGGTACCGGCCCGCGAAGACTCCCCAGGAACTGCACATCAGGCGGATACGTGTGAAATCTGGGGAGACACAACAAAGGTGAGAATTGTGTTAGGCTGTATATAAGTGGACTCGAAACTTTAATAAAAAAGAGAAACATGCAGCATCCAGTGCAAAAAGTTGGTGTTTTGAGCTTAGCCGGTACCTTAAACTCTCTTTCTTCTTCGGTGTTACGAGGCAATGCCCTCATGGTGTAGGAGAGTGAGAGGTTGCAAAACAAGTCGTTGCAGATGAGATCCAAGACGTTGTTCTGCTTGATTTAGACCCTGCAACACTGTCTCACCTGCCCCTGGGGGCTAAATTAGGTACTGCGAGATGGTTTAGATCATACCCAAAGGGTTAAAGTACTGACAGCACCAAAAAGGGTAACATAGGATATAAAACAGCCATTCAACAAGTTGATGGTGTATCGAGATGCTCCATAGGAAGGACGTCAAACCGAACAGCTTGTCCCAGAATTAGCTGCATATTATATGTTAATTATAGAGACAAGAGGTCCCTTGTCTTGACTCCCGATTATTCCACCTAGGTTTGCTTTCTGCGTGGAGGATTCCCAACTGACCAGTATAACACCCGGGAAAGAGCTCTGGTTCGTCAAGTGCCCGGAAGAATGGCAAAAAAGGTAGGAAAAAATCAGCTGAGACAAATCCTCTGATGCTGGCTTGAGTAGAGCCAGGTTTAATTTTGTTTAGACTCCTGGAACTTCTTTTTCCTAAAAAAAAGTTAATAAATTCCAGCTCAAGATTCCCAGCTATTAGACTTAATTTTCATGCATGCCTTAACTATAACTAGGTGATATTATCCTCACTTCTGATCTTGGTTTATCATCCTGTACCTTTATGTGCTTATAAGATCGGTCTAACATGATCCCTGGGCCTAAAGAAACTGTCGTGGTAGATGCTACAAATTTGTGGCTACTAATACCCAATATCCTTGCAACAGTGGAGAGCAAATTAGAGGCATCTATTAAACGCTCCTACCCTGTAAAACAGAGTAAAGCTGGGAATGCAAAGATTGGTTTGGCCTGGGAGATCTAAAGCTGCTGAGAAATCTCTTGATCAAGTTTGGGCTTAAGACGCAGCTGAGGAGTATTGAGTCCTACTGCTTCATCTCTGGCTCTGCTAATCTCTTCTGAGTGTAAACTCAGCCTTGGCCAGAGCATCTCAGCCCTGCTTAAGCTCCATGGGACTTTCCAGACACTTAGGATCAGTCCTAAGAGTAGGACTTCCAGTAAGTCTGGTCCCCGTAGTGACAGCTTGATTGCTTCACCTCTAGTCATGCTTTGAATGAATCCTTACTCATTTGATTAATTATTGTCTCCTTTAGATGAAGCCCAGCCTTTTAAATTTCAATTTGTCAATGGAGAGCTTTGTGGCTTCTAATCCAAAGTGCTTGTTAGGCTTAGCAAAGTCACGCTTTGCACAACCTCCAGAGCTCAGCTCAGGAATGCAAGACGATTCCGTTCCAGCTTTGGCAGAACCTCCCAAGCTGTGCAAACTCTTGTTCCTCTGCCACAGGTCTTGAAAGATCAACTAAATATTCCTGCAGGTACAATAAAATAAGATATAAAACCTATAAAACAGAATTGGTGGCAGATGTGCCCTTCCTGCTTCCTCCTGGAGTTGAGCTTTTCCACGAGGCGAAGGAGCAAATCTGAGCTGCAATGCATTAAGTTTTCTAGGAAATGATCCTTCGTCCCCGAGATTACAAGAACTTCTTGTCCAGCTCCCCATTCCTGCCAAGTTAACTGGAAAATGATATAATTCCCTACTCGGAAATTAAGTCTGCAAACATCTGTCCACCCCAAATGGATCTGAGCGTAACGTCGCAACCTGTATTTTCTGTTTGCTGCCTGCTTACATGCATAATATCCGCTTCAGGCTCTCGTTGGGCAAAACGCTGCTTTGACAGAATATAATACCAACCTGTGCTGCCTAAACCTGTTCTTAGTGTCGCAGGGTTTAGTAGGAATGATTTATTACTCCTCTTAACTTCTGCTATTTATTTCTCTCTCCGCTCTTCCCAGATCTGTCTCCAATTTGCTCTGAATGCTTCTCGAAAGGTTCACAATGGAGCGACCTAGATGCCTGAAGACCACACGGGTGGCGAGAGGCTCCAGCAAAATCATCTGGCTTGGTAGCACTTCAAGCAACTGGCTCTTGAGGACAAACATCTTGGATCAGGTGCAAGAAGCTGAGGAGCAATGGATGGACTGTGATCCTAGACCTAGAACAACTCAAATGACGTTTTCCCTTCCCCAAGCAGCCTGGTTTGTGTGTTTAACCTTCTCTTGACCTGTTGCACGCTGCGTTTCTTGCCCTGCTCCTGTTAACTGGGCCTATGGATGAGACCCTCGGCGACTCGAGACCCTCGGCGACTCGAGACCCTCGGCGACTCGAGACCCTCGGCAACTGGAGACCCTCGGCGACTCGAGACCCTCGGCGATGATCTGGTCCACCTGCCAGTGGAGTTGAGAAGACAACCACACTAACTGCCCATCAGAACGTTGGCGATGAGCTGCCAAGAACATATTAGCATCTAGCGTAGGACTTACCGTGGCTCCAATGGGCTGCGGGAAGCCAAGACCAGCACAGGTCAAGCGTGTGGGGTTGTCAGGGGAGGGGTGGGAATAAGCACAATGCCACTTATCTTCAAGTTGTCCTTTACTTGCCTTAAAAATAACCCATTCTGTGTCTGGCCGATAATCTCTATATGACCTTAGGAGAAGGTATTTCTGCGTCTTTCCCATTCCCGGGGCAGAACACGGTGCAGATGGCCGGTGATGGTCGGCGTTGGCCACCAGATTGTCCCGTCTCACGTGTCTTTGCAAGAGGAGGCGAACGGCTGCCCATCTACTGACCATAGAGGAGGGTGATGAACCAAACTGCTTCAGCAGAGCTTCACACCGGTCCTGTTGACTACTGAGAACACGTTCGCCTCGGTCCAGGTGCTGTTGTAGCACCGGTGTGTAATTAAGACATTCTTTTGGGGCAAAGGTATTTAACTGAGCCAAACCGATGACATCCTACCCTCATTGTCACAGCGTCCCGGTTGGATTCCCTGGTGCTGGCTCAACTTGGCTTTGCTTGGCGTTGGACGGACTCTTTACGGCCAAGTGGACGTTGGCAGAAGTGGCCTTGCCAGACTGTGCGTTGAGTTCTGAACATTTAGCAAGTCCCGAGGCCTGCAACGCTCTGAATTCTTGTAGCGCTTCAATCCAACCAAAGCAAACACATTTGGAGATTTATTCTTGTTGGTTTTCCACACTTTTACGCAAAGGCCTCAATAACTGAAGCCTTTGGTGCCTGTGACTTGTCACCGTGCCATACTTAGAGTGGTTTCGAAGCCCTATTTGTATATTGTGGTTTTTGTATGACTTAAAACCTAATTTATTTCTCCTCTTGTACATATGTAAAGTTTTAAACAGTTTGGTTTGGAGTAACAGTTTTTATAAGCCTTACGACAGAAAAATAAAGGGCTTTGTAAAGATGAGTGAAGTCTTGTTATTGCTCTACCACAAACTTTGCCAGAAGAAGCCCAAGCGCAATAGAAAGAGGACACAAAGGCAGCCAGGTGGGTGCCTTTATCCAGCACCAAATATCTTCAGGAACGGACCTTTCCTTCCCATATTGTTTTATTTCTGTCGTATTAATATTGCTTTGGGCTGAGGAAATGCAAGATACTGTGTTACTTGCCCTCTGTGGTTATTGCAGTGAACACAGTGGACTCTGCTGGCCCAGGCGAGCCAGGACAAGTTAGGACAAGCTCCCTCTTTATTGACTTCCTGCATTAATTGTTCTTCTGAGTTCAATATTTAGACAACCGGTAAATACCTTCAAGCAAACTCCCCCAAATGTGCTCGCTCGCTGAGGTTCTTCCCGGCAGCCGCAGCGGCCCATGGAAGGAACCCCATCCCCGACACGAATTGGTGGCACAAATCCAGCAGCGACAGAAGGACTTTGCAAACAAACTAAATACCTCCAAGCTGGAGGAGATTTACATGAAATCACTTAGTTAATCTTTTCCTAGGAAAAGCCCAGCAATGGTTGGACTGGAAGGGAAATCTTGTACAAAGGCAGGGGGACATATAACAGGAGATATTTACAGCTTAGTTTGGCTTGAAATCCTTTTTTGTAGGGTGACAACTACACGTCCTGCAAGTGACGCGTCCCAAATCAAATCGGAGAATGAATCCTCACCCCAAAGCGCAGCTGCCTGAGCTCCAGCATCCCAATTCAACCTCCCGTCACGGGGCAGTTTCGCCAGGTACACCCCACTATCCCATAAAGCGATCGCAAAATCTGTTTGGAGTCTGTTTGTCCCCCATTTCCCTGTGTAACATCACCCCTTCCCTCTGCTGTATGATCATGGCTTGGCCAAGCAGAATCCCCGATGTACCGGCGCTCGATACCGAGTTGTAATTTTACGCCTCTAGGATGCTGATATTCCAACATCAATTATACAGTTCGTTGCCCGGCCGGCCCGGCAGCGAACACAAAGAATCCGGCGACTTCTGCAAAGCATCGGGAGGCCAAACGGATGGGTAAAGCAGCTCGACCCAGAGCTGACCCCAATTTCAAATGAAAATCAGATCACTTTTTATTGCCTGATTATTGGGGTGGGTTCTTTTTTCCCTGTCTCTGTACTTTCTGTTCTCGGTTGTTCCGCAGCTGTTTCACAAAGCTTTGGGATGTTTACGGCAAAGAAGACACACTGATCTGTAATAAGATTAAACAATGAGGAAAAGAGACTAATAAAATAAGGTTTGCAGGCCATGCTGTTCCACATCTAATTAATACGAACAGCCCAGACAAAGCAAGAAATGACACAAGACTTGGACCAAACCTAAAGGCAAAGCTGGTTGATCTTTTCTTCCTTTCCATATGGCTTTCCATATCCTGTTTTGGGCTGAAAACATGTGTATCCTACAAAATTATGAAGAGAAAGGCAACATTCAGCTTAGCTGGAGCTAAGCAAGTCTATTGAGACCATCTTAAGTCTCATGCCATAAAATCCGCAGATGTTAATAAGATGCTCCTTGCTCTGCAAAGAAACAGCCGAACCTTTCGGTTCGTTGAATAACCCATTGAAACACCCATGGAAAGGCTGGATGGAGAGAACTTCCATGACACATCTTAAAACATCGGTTGGATAATAGAGCTTAAAACTGGCTCTACATTTCAGAGCGGTGGATCTGGCTGGTTTAGGGATGACTTGGGTTATTCAGAAAGCTCGCTGCTCCCTCTACAAATTAATTAGCGTTGACTTTATTGTTGAGGAACGCGAATCCTCACGATACTCATCACTGTGAATAACGCTGGAGCACCAACCAAGGGAATGGGGGAGCGAGGGCAGCGCAATTCGCCTTTCCATGACCCTCCCGCCCATAACGAAATGAAAGCGCGACAAAATCAACCCATGGCCGAAGATTAACAGCTTTGCCTTAATCGTGCTCCACGGGTCCGTGACGGAGACAAATCCCAGATGCCTTGAGCTCGGATCGCTGCTCAGCACACACACCAGATGGGCGCACGGGCTTCTCTTCCGAGCGCTTTTCACGCACGTAAAAAGAGTTGAAGAGCTTCTTTTGCTTACTGAAGCTTTAATCCACTTGTTCAGCCTCGTCTAACATAGTTTACACCTCCATCCTTATATAATATACCAGAAAGCGAAGGAAATTAAAAATTAAAACAGAGAGAAGGACTCTCTTAATAGCTGTTAGGGGAGAAATTCTATTCTCGGGAAAGCAGCAGCACGTTTACACGCTGTATGTCCCATAATGATTTCCATAAGAAAGCTGCTAATGTGTCCCTCCTTTTGCTTTTGGGCGAGAAGGTTATTGCTCCAGAGTCCTCGTCTTAAGAGCTCTGATCAGTGTTTTGTAGCATCGTCTTGGTTGGAAAAGCCCCTCAAGATCATGGAGTCCAACCATAAGCCACCCCTGGCACTGCCCCATGTCCATGAGAACCTCATCTATGTGTATTTCCAACCTCTCCAAGGATGGTGACGCCACCACTGCCCTGGGCAGCCTGTTCCAATGCCCCACAGCCCTTTGGGGAAGAAATTGGTCCCCAGATCCATCCTCAGAAGCAAAAATCACCTATTGAACTTATATTTTTAATACTAGTTGAAACTCTGGAGGTATCTGATGGGTCGATGCTTCTCTAATTTATTTGTAATAGAACATAATTAAAGCTTAAAGAGGAAAACAATGCAAAATAAGCTCTCTTCTAGTCTACTCTTCTTCAGTACTTGGGAGCTAGAGAGGACAATAAGCGGGTAATATATACACAAACTGAGATTGGCCATGGCACTTAGTGTCATGATCTAGTCAATGGACTGGAGTTGGACCAAGGGTTGGACTTGATGATCTCTGAGGTCTCTTCCAACCCAGTCCATTCTGTGATACAACCTCCCCTGGTGCAACCTGAGGCCGTTTCCTCTCATCCCGTCACTTGTTCTGTCGCCCGACCCCCCCAATGGCTCCAACCTCCTTTCAGGCAGTTCAGAACGAAGGTTCCCTTTGAAATCTGCAGGAGTTTCTCCTCGAATTTCAGTGGTTTGGTGGGTTTTAACCCATGGGGAGATGCTGCTACGGGAAGGCGATAGAAGGCGCCGCGTTGCCGAAACGCCCCGGTGACACGGCCGCGCTTCGCAAGGTTGGTTACAAAAGGTGCAAGCTCAGAAAACTCAACTTCATACATCTTTTTGATTCCTTTTTCCTCTTCCCATCACTTTCATCTACTGACCTGAATTCCTGTCTGAAGTCCAAGCCAACTCCAGCAACAACATCCAACCCTGCCCTCGACCCATTGCGCGTTCCAACAGCTACTTAACAGGACACGATGAACTTTCTATCCAGCGCATCTTGCTGAAGTTGAGCCAAAAGAAGCTCCGGTTTTGCACTTCGAGCCAAAGATTCTCGATTAACTTCTGCTGCTCTGGAATAGGATTCGAGCATTCAAGTCGTTTCCTCTTCCCCGCTGGAAGAACGTGAGTAATAAGTGGAGAAAACCTGCCAACGAAATGGGAGAAGCAATGAAGCTGATTGAATAAATGAAACGCTGTCAAACGATGGAGAAAATAAAAATAGGAAGAATAAAACCCCCAAATTTATGTGTTTCATTCTCTTCCAGTCCTCTTAGAAGTTATTGAGTGAGGGAAGGTAAGGACAAAATTAAATAGACTTATGATATTTAAACAGAAGAGAATGATCAGTGATATTGGAAATAACTGGGATAGGAGAAATTAGCCAGAAAAAGTATTTGACTCTTCCACTATAACAAAATAGTGTGTTAAAAAGAAGAAGAAAATTTGATGAAGACCATGTTAATTTAAGTTATATTGTATATAGGCTACTGGAGCCTAAGCCAAGCCCTGCTGATCATCATTAATTTCCATAAGGAGAATAACTATTAGTTAATTCTGCATAATCACAACCCATCTTACCTTGTAGCTTGTGAAAATCACCCAGCACCCACATCTCTGCACCCACATCCTGGGGGTGGCTCGTACCCATGAGTAGATCCCTATCAGTTTTCCCTATTGGTTTTTACGCCAAGCTTTAGAAGAATTGGCCCCTTCCACCCCTTTTTGGGGAGAAATATTTCCTAATAGCCAAGCGAAACCTTTTCTGGTGCAACTCGAGGCCACTCCGGATGTCAAATAAGTTTACAGGCCTCCATCCTTAATATCTTTATGGATCCTGGCTTGAGCATCCCGAAGAAACAGCCACAAGAGGCGCCTTTCGTGGGAATTCTGAGCCAAATTGGGGTTGCACCGGTTTGGGAATTGAAGGTGAAGGATGGTGTTTGTCCCCAGCCAAACTCCTGGGGAATATTTATGATACTCACTCTATTAATTTGATTTCTCCATCAGGATAACGCCACTTGCAGCACCTTCTTTCCACCCGCTCCAGACCATTTAAACATCTGCTCGCTGGCCGGGGCAATCAGAGGCTGATTTATCCTTAAGGAGAAGGGCACACAAGCATGTGTTTGTAAACCAAGAATGATTTATTCCTCTTATTTATTCAGAAGGCACGCCACGTCAACCCCATTCAGCACGCCTTTTCTTTATTATTTCATTCCTGCGCTTCGAACAAAGACGCGCATTGTTCGACCCCGCGCCTGACAAACAGAAACTGGTTATTTATTGATTTTTTACATTCCCGCTGCGTTGTTTTCCCCTCTCCGGTTTTGCCGAATCAGCTTTTAACCTTTGCGTTTTAAAAGCTTTTGGATTTCAAAACAAAAAAGAAGCAAGAAATCTGGTTTTCTAAGCCCACTGAGTTACCTCCTTACGCGGCTTCGACGGTGTTTTGTTGCTCCAACAAACCAGAGGCTGTTTGTGTCGGTTCACCCAGATCCTTCTGCCCATCCCATCCCATCCCTTCCCATCCCATCCATCCATCCCATCCCTTCCCATCCCATCCCATCCCATCCCATCCCATCCCATCCATCTCATCCCACCCCATCCCATCCATCTCATTCCATCCCATCCATCCCATCCCATCCATCCCATCCCATTCCACCCCATCCATCCCATCCTATCCCATCTCTTCCCATCCAATCCCATCCCATCCGTCCCATCACTTCCCATCACTTCCCATCCCATCCCATCCATCCCATCCCATCCATCCCATCCCATCCCATCCTACCCCATCCCATCCATCCCATCCCATCCCATCCATCCCATCCCATCCCATCCCACCCCATCCCATCCCACCCCACCCCATCCCATCCCATCCATCCCATTCCATCCCATCCCTTCCCATCCCATCCATCCCACCCCATCCCATCCATCCCATCCCACCCCATCCCATCCCATCCCTTCCCATCCATCCCATCCCATTCCATCCCATCCCATCCCATCCATCCCACCCCATCCCATCCCATCCCATTAAAGTGACTGAGCTCAAGAAACAAAGCAAAGGGTTGAGACTGAGCTTGGGCACATACTGATGCAGCTTTTTCATCCTGATTTGGGGCAAGAAAACCAAAAAATGGTTAACACGGAGCGGTTGGGGCTCAGTGGCAGATTTTAGGAGCTGTTGAATTGAATTGTGGTCTAAATGGATCCACCGCCCCATGGCAGAAAGGTCCGGGGAAAAGGAAAAAACAAATTAAATCTCATAGTGCTCGTTAAACTGCAAATGGTCTCTGTACCCATTGCAATTAGAGCTGACCTATTGCAAAATACACACCAAGCATCTCGCTACTGGAGAACTATCCAGACTCCCTGGAGATGACGCTGAAGCAATCGGAGATATAATATTTTCACTGGCTGACCCCAAAAAGGGTCTCTGGTTATAGCACGGAACAGAAAAGTAGATCCAAGGTTGGTCGCCAGCACTGATATTTAAGGACAACCTCAGGGTTGGATCTTGGGGGCAATTTCTTCCCCAAAGGGCTGTGGGGCATTGGAACAGGCTGCCCAGGGCAGTGGTGGCGTCACCATCCCTGGAGGGGTTGGAAATACACATAGATGACGTTCTCATGGACATGGGGCAGCACCAGGGGTGGGTTACGGTTGGACTCGATGATCTTAAAGGTCTTTTCCAACCAAATGTTTCCATGATTTATGACAAATCTCTCAACGGCACGTCCATAACTCGCTCCTCTCATGACCTACTGTCCACAATTACAAGTGAAACTGCTTCAGGTCTGGACATGAGCTGCCGTGGAGGCTTGGGAGGTGGGAAAGGACAGTACCAACAACCCAGCCTGGTCAAAGGTGATTTTCGAGGGCGAAATCTATTTAAAGCCATTTACGCCGGTCCCATTTTGAGCTTGTGGTTTCTTTCCTTGAGCTGAAATTCTGCTGGCTCGAGACAATTATAATGGAGATCCACAGATGTTGTGGGGTATACGAAGACTACCAAGGGACATCTTACGACACGCAAGTGTGACCCCATCTATCCATGTGAAAGTCCTCTATACAGGTTAGAATGAGCAGAAATACAGTCCCTTTCAACTATATGACATCAAGGACCAGCGTTGACCAAGAGACACGCTTATTTTGGCAAATACAGCCTTTTTCAGCAGTTACGAGAGCTCCTACCTCATTGAAGTCTGCAGAAGACGTTGGGTCATCAAACTTTCAATTCCCAGCTTCTGGTTGCAATCTGGTCCCACGTGTGTTATTTGCACCTTGAAGGGAACACACCAGAAGGGATTTCAGCAGCAATATTGTCTTTATTAACTCTGTAAAGCTGCAGAACAACCTCCCACCAGCTACTGGGGGAAAAACAACTTGAAAGAAGAAAGACATGAAAGAATTTGTGCACTAAGAGCACAGATAAAGCACTTTGCCCATGACAACACGTCTGGTCTTATCCATATTGGCCTTTATGGTTGAGTTCAGGGTCCTAAAAGAACTCAACTGAGTATTTCCAAGGTGTTGAGGTGCCAAAGGAAGCAGGTGAGAACTCAATGTGTTCTCCTGAAAGGTTCTTTTCAAAGGATGAGCCCAGGCGTGCAACAAATGTGCCCCCCGGCCTGTCTCTTTATGACCTTCCCTTTGTATCCACCATCTGGTGTTATTGTGGCCCTTATTCTTCAAAACATCTCAAAAACAAGTCTAACACGGTGATAGTCCCTGTAAAGACGCCCCTTTCTACAGCAGGAGACCATGCCATACTTAACCTGAGGCCCCAGACCTGTTCTCCAGCATGTTTGCAAGTGTTCCTGCCAGAACTTGGTGTTTTATGGACCTCGTGGTTGATGTTTTCACTTGTCAGGAGACAAGAAACACAGGTTTTGCACAGGAGTTTCTACATACATAGGAATTTCAGTCCTGGAGCACCTCAGATTTCTAGATCGGTAGATAAGAGGTTGAGGAGAGACCTTCTTGGTCTCTACAACTGCTTGGTCTCTTCTCCCAATGAACAAGCATCAGGACGAGAGGAAACAGCCTCAAGTTGCACCAGGGGAGGTTGAGGTTGGAAATTTGGGATAATTTCTTCCCCAAAGGGCTGTGGGGCATTGGAACAGGCTGCCCAGGGCATCCCAGAGACATCCCAGGCCAGGCTGGACGGGGCTCTGAGCAACCTGAGCTGGTGAAGATGTCCCTGCTCATGGCAGGGGGGGCACTGGGGGAGCTGGGAAGGTCCCTCCAACCCAAACTACTCTATAATTCTATTCTAAATTATCGACATCCTATGGAGTATGGTCTGCGGAGCTGGAATATCCATCCACAACAAAAAACCCCACAACAACAAAAAACACACATTCAACTCCTCAGCTCTTCCAAGAGCAAAATTTTAGATCCAGCTTAAACACCTAAGGTGAAATTCTACATTTGACTAAATACACAAGATAAGGATGTAATACTCGGCTTTTTGGAATTGAATCAAAGCACGAATAGAAATCTGCACGGTGTTAATAGCGACAAAACCTTGCTCTGTATTTTGAACACAAGGAACTTTCCCAATGGCTCAGTCCACATAGAACGATGGTGGGTGCATCGGTTCCTTAGGGCTTCCCACCTCCAAAGCTTCATCTCCTCTACCAATGATGTTCTGAAGACTTTCCTGGTCAGTTTGGGTGTAAGAGATGCTGTGGTCCTCCTTAATTGTTTTAAGATACCACTACCCAAAATAAATACACTCTTTATATAGGAATTTGCTGATTTTAAAGTGGCTTTTGTGCTACTGGAAGAGGAAAGCTGTGCTATTCGTCACCTGCTTCTTAGCACTAAGCTCTCAGGCTTGACCTTGATCTTTAGCATTAGCTAAAAGGCCACGTTGTCCAAAACGCAGAGTCCCAGCTCAATTTATCCATCCTGAGCACAATCAAGACAATTGTACGATATGCATGCAAAAGTAATGAATTTCTTCTTCTTATTTAACCAGGTGGTCACATTGTGGGTAAGGATGGAGATTTTGGTTCCCCATGCAGAAGGTACCTATAGCAATGATCCAAGCTCCTTCAATCACAGACTCATTTTGGTTGGAAAAGACCTTTAAGAGCATTGACTTCACATGAACTCAACCCTGCCAAGTCCACCACTCAACCATGTCCCTAAGCACCACATCTACGCACCTTTTAGGTACCTCCAGGGATGTTTAGTTCATTTTCAAGGGTTTGTGGCAACCGCACTGCACTAAAACACACTAAGCAGCAGACAAAAAGAGGGGAAAAAACACAAAACAAGTTAATTTGAAGTTGTTGAGCTGGGTCTGGTGGCCTCATTCACTTGGTGACACGAAGCCAAGGTGGAGCGAAGAGGCAAAGGGACAGATCCTAAAACCAAGGGTTAAGCCCCCTGCCAAAAATATAACCAGGGTGGTTCAGAAATACCACCAGTCTCGGTTATCGGGAGCCGAGCAGAGCAAAACCAGTGAAATAAGGGCAATTGAACAATCCCAAGGAAACACAACCCAAAGGTTACCAGAAGCGAGAGGTTGATCGAGGACGAGGGCGGAGGCTGGATGTGGTCGACATGCTTGAAAAACCTCAACGATAACAGGGAATGTAGCAAGGGAACAAGTGAAAGGGTTTCAAAATAAAGCTTGATCGCCTTCCTAAATATATTTGTGCTGACTCAGGTCTGTCCTCACACCAGTCGCCTGCCTGATGGAAACAAGTCAAGTGCAGGAAAACAGCTCAACAGGGTGAACACCCAATACATGGAAATATAAAGTGAAATATTTGCACGTCAAATGACTAAAGTAAGAGGTAGATACCGGGGAAGAAGAGTTATTGATTCATCAGGTGCCCAGGTACGTGGAAAAGTGACACTGATATCAAATGAACAAAAAGCACACACATAAAAACCCACTCTGCTTGCAGACTTTCTACCTAGAACATTAATTTGGAATATTATCAATTACACACATTTGGGGGAGTCTGGTTGTTTAATATCCACCAGTTCCTTCTGATGTAGACACGCAGGTTTCCCATATCAAGCTGCTTCTTTCAGGCCACGTCACTCCTTTCCTGCCAAATATTTGACTCGGGGTGAGCTATAGATTATGTGAATATATATACATCAACAGGAACATTTTTAATGTTTATTTAGGTTTATGTTTATGGGAATCCTATAGAAACTGCATCAGAATAATAGCAACAGATCTCCATTAAGCTTACAACACATGGTCCTCCTGAAAACCTCTTCCCAACAAGCACTCACCAACTTCTCCTTGGCTTTCTGGGACCGCCGCAGGTAATTTTGAGGTTAAACCGGCATCTGGTTCACCCTGCTTCACAGATTTTGCTTTTTCAAAGTGTTTTAGGGCTTAGTGATCAGCTAGATATAAATAAACCCAACAAATATCGACTTGTGGAGAAGCAGCATATGTGTTGATGTCACCATGGGCCTTCCCTGCTAGGATCCTATTTAGGATCCACAGGTCATATTCTACCCCTCTACTTCAACCCCCAAGTGTGTTGAATCCCCTAAACACGCCGGGGAAGCTTAAAATGAGCTCAGATCTCCATGGGTGGCTCTTACTTCTACAGTCCAAAGATGACATTGAACCTCACGCAGCTTGGAGGTTGCTCTGGAAGGTTCCGTCCATCGAGTGACCCTTGTAGCGGAGCCAACAACTTACATTTGCCCAAAGCGTAACCCCCAGAAATGCGTTAAGACTGGGATCAAAGACCAGAAGAAACGGAGCATCACTGTTTGGCTGCTAATCCTCCTCTTCCAACACAGTTTCACGCCAACAAAAACACAGCTATTTGTTGGTTTTAATCATTTCGAGGTCTAAAACTTCTTCTTAAAAATGCTTCTTCAAGCTCCAGCCTCTAAATCAGCCAGAATGCATTTGGCAAGTGTCCTGCAGGAGGACACGATGGCTCATGTGAAGTCAGAGGGTCACGTTTCCATCGCGGCAGATGGTCATTCAACCAAGCGGAACGCCGAGTCAATAAGCGCGCGATGGATGTGTCTGTACTTCTTTCAGTTTCAAAATTGAGACATAACACAGCGATTCGCTTCCCTTTTATCCAGGATAAAAGGTTCAGCTGAAGAAGGAATTTGCTGCAATACTTCCCCGAGCTCATGAGGTTGGAACGACTCACCCCAAGCAGATGCCACAGGACTTGAGGTGTCCCACAGCCTCAAACCTCCCGCTTGATCGCTCCCCAAACGTTACCTGGAAAATGTTGCCTGTTCCTTTTGGCACCGCAGAGATTCGTCGGCAGATTGCGCCCACCTACGTTTGGCAGGACTCCACCAGCCATCGTGCTCGAGCGATGAGTAACAGCACGTTTCCCATGCATTTTTTGTGTATTAACGATACCAATACCTGTGGTTACAAGGATTGGGTAAGGAAGAGCTCCAAGCCACTCTCGAATGACATGGATTTTCCCTAAAACGCGACTGCTGTGAAGAAACCACTCATGAGTTTTGATCTGGTTTTGCTGAGAGAACCTGGATCCTCTGAGGATCAGGGAGGTCAGGAGACTTCCAAGACCTTTGCCCTTCCTATATCCCCATTTTGTCAATGTAGGCCAAAAAAAAGGGCAGTTTTGGCTCTAAGGCACCAATGTTTCAATGCATTGAATAGAATATTTGCAGTTGGAAGAGGCTTAAAATGATCTTGGTCTCTTCTCCCAAGGAACAAGCGACAGGACAAAGGAAACGGCCTCAAGTTGCACCAGGGGAGGTTGAGGTTGGATCTGGGGAACAAAGGGCTGTGGGGCATTGGAACAGGCTGCCCAGGACATGGTGGAGTCACCATCCCTGAAGGGGTTGAAAATACACACAGATGAGGTTCTCAGGGACACGGGTGGATTGGGAGTGTTGGATTAATGGTTGGACTCAACGATCTTGAGGGTCTTTTCCAACCAAAATGATCCCTATGGGTATCTTTGCCAAGGAGGAGACCCAAGGAGCCATCTCTCCTCTAGGACCTGTTGCAACTCAAAGTGATCTAGAAAACCATATTTATTATTGCGGAGACCAATCGCAAAGATCCAACCGACAGGTCCAGCTCCCCCTTCCAGTAACACACAACATCTCTGCCATGTCCTTCTTGGGGCAGAAGATCCGCACCATCCACACCATCGGGTTATACTCCAGTCATGTTTTTCAAGACTTCTTAATTTTCTTACAGTCAAGATGGTCGGGAGCTTTGCTTATTTATTTAATGAAAGCTGAGCTTCTCATAAACACAAGAAATCGGGCTTTAGAAAAGCATCACAGCAAACGACAAGACTTGGGAAAGAAACCCATGACCTCGCAACACTATAAATATACATAGCAATTTGGAGATTTAAGAAATTTAGGCTTCAGAAAACATATTTACTAAGAAATACTAAGAACCAGCTTCAAATCCAACCAGTTTTAGGGCAAAACTCCTACGGATCATAATTTTTGGGTTTCAACCTCACCCCATAAAAACCCAGAGGAATTAAATGCATTAGCTTAGTGCTGACTTAGCAACTGAGCTCTTCATGGCCAAGCAATTCCCAAAATTTGGTGTTTTCCCTGCATTTAACTGTTTGGCAAGGCAAAACTTGCCTCCAACATGGACATTGATTTTAGAGGAATGTTGGGAATATCTGGCTAATAAATCAAATTAGCAGGTATTATAGAAGCTTTAAAAAGGGTCGTTTGTCATCCAGTGCCTAATGAAACTGAGGAAAACCACGGACACGAGGACATGGGGCTCAAGTGGCAATAGTTTGGATTCGCTCCGATAACGCAACCGCTCAGCTTATGAAACGCAGCAGTTGCAAACAAGAGGGAAATGCCAAATAGGCCAAATCGGAGACTTAAAAAGGCCTTTTCAGCAGGAAAACGCTTTCTCCTTGATGGAGGAAAATCAATGCAGAGCAGGGGAATAGAAACAATAAAATATGTTAATGCTTTTGCCTACCGGAGAGTGAAGTTGGGGCCCAAGGAGTAAATGATGTTTCGGGGAGATTTATCTCAGTGGTACTGCTCCCTTTAGCTAAAAAGAGAAAATGAATTAAAAACATTAAAATGAATAAAAGTAATAGCAATTTTTTAAAAATAAAAATAGAAATCAATCTTTTTATTACTACTATTGGAATACACAATTTAAACTCGCCTCGGGTATGTTCCCATCCCATAGTGACTCCTGATACGCGTCTTAACGGCCGAGCCGATATCTCGCATCAGGTTGTTTTGTCTAAGTCGAAATTCTCTTCGTTTGAAGCAACGAAAACAACTCGTCCTCCTTTGAGTGGGATTTCACGCACAAGGACAATTCTGCAGCGTTCCTGTTGTACACAATGAGATGGCAACGAGCTTCACTGTGCAAAAAACCTTCCTTCCCCTAGATTTTGGGACAACTGACTTTTCATTCTGTTTTGGTGCCAAATGCAGCATCATAAGTGGAGAGAGAAGAAAAAAAATAAGATAATAATTAAAACAAGCAGAATTTTAATAGCAGAAAATACTCATTTTAAAGACAAAGCGCCTTTGTGGGAAAATAAACTTGCTGGGCTTAAAGAACTTGGTCTTTCTCTTTGAACCAGCCAGGGAGTAATTTCAAGCACTGAACCAACTGTATCTGTACAATTGAATTGTTTGTATATTTAATATCACTTTTTTTTCTGAGTTGACATGACCCTAAATATGTTTCAAGCATCATAAAGAAGGAGTTAACACGACCCTAATATGATTTGGGCATCATAAAGAAGGAGTTAACATGACCCTAATATGATTTGGGCATCATAAGGAAGCCAATTCGCACCATGTTCCCAAGGGCAGAGTGGATAAAACTGAGCTTGGCTGGGCTATGACTACCCAAGGCTGGGCTTAGCTAGTATCTCCTGTTGAAGCAGCTTTCATTTATATATATAAACTCTCATTTATATAAAAATCTCTCATTTCTATAAATAATTGTGTGCAGCTTGACAAGGAGACAGTAGCCTAATGCTCTTTGATATCACAGGTAGGTGTTCTCTCCAAAAATATTCAGAGCCAATGAAGTCTTGAGTTGCAAAAATCTCGAGTGGTCGAAATAAAAGAAAGAATAAGGATATATAGAGGTTTGCTTATAAAAACCTTCACTCTTGTGTGGTTGTGTTGGATGTATCGGCCTTTGGGCGACCGAGTTACATGCATTTGAAAATGTGCCACGGCAACCACGCGATATCAGAAGAGTTTATAGGGATTTTGGGATTACAGAATCCCAGAATGTCAGGGGTTGGAAGGGACTTGGAAAGCTCATCCAGTGCAATCCTCCCATGGAGCAGGAACACCCAGATGAGGTTACATAGGAAGGGTCACCCCAGGACCCCCAGGTCCCTTTTCACTGCTCTCCAACAGCTCATTCCCCAACTTACGTGATTATGTGATGGTGGGAGAGACGCACCACGAGCAACACGTTCCCCTCGTCCTGAGTTCGCGCAACGCAAACTCGAGCTCCGCAGCCAAATCCATGCGAAGAAAATAAAATAATACAGATTAAATGAAGGAATTAAACGTCTTGCTGCTTAAGATCATTTTCCTTGGCACCGCTCATGCCATAAGTTTATCCCAAATAGGCTGTTACTTTTGCCTCTCTTTTTCATAAAGGGATGACAGAGGAAGAGGGAAGGTGAGGATATCATACCGAATGCTTTTTTGGGCATCATGACCTTATTTTAGTGCATCAGGACAAAGCTAGAAAAAAAATACACATCATTTTGGGAATATTTTGCAGGTGGAGTCATAAATCAACTAAAAAACCCTAAAATCTCTTGGCATCCCGTGTTCACATGCAGAGCCAACATTCCTGCTTGGACTTGATCCGCGGCGAGGGAGGGAACGCAACCCGTCCCTCCGCCGCCGCGATGCGAAGGGTGTTTGTTCTCTGTTATCGGCAAAGAGCAGCTCCCAGCTTTACGCCGTGCTTTGGAACTAAACCAGAAGACTTCAAAAGCCCCTCAAAACTGTAAAAAAAATGCTCTTTTTTTGGTCATAAAGTGGTATTTTTGGGGGCAGAGCGCCCACATTGAAATGTGCTTTAATAATGTTGGTGCTTATTACATGTAGACCCGGCTTTTCGCGTCACATGAGCCAAGCTTAAAAGCGATTCTCAGCCCCTCTGTGAAATCCGCTTGATCCTCGCGTTGAAATGTGGCTATTTCCAGATGATATGAAGCACCTGTTTAATGGGGGCTGGGGCAGGAAAATCCCATATTCCAGCCAAAAAAAGCAGGAGGAACTTCTGGATGACTTAACTGACTTATCCAGTCGGCCACGCAAGGGAAATGATGGGTTATTGTCCTGCTTCGACAAAGTTCCACCATGAAAGTGTCCCGGTGACTCCGCGACCACGACTGAGTCACAAAGGATTGTCCTCTGCTCCCACCCCAAGCACAAAACCAGCACGACCATCATCTACCATGACCACGGGGGACCAGCGTTGAGCTGGCACAACCACCATCTACCATGACCACGGGTGACCAGCGTTGAGCTGGCACGGCCACAGGCTGACCAGTTATTCACGTAATTATGGGGTTTGGGAGAGAAAATGATGCTACAAAGATTGGCCGCGTGACTAAGCAAGTCAAGGAGACCTTTGAGGGACATCTCAGCAGGAGATGATGCTCAGATCCTCCTGCAGTAAGGTATAAAACACCACAAAACCCTCTTCAGAATGAAGCTGGAGATTACTCAGGATAAATGGCTGGAAGGCATTCAGGGACCTGTTCTTCCTGTGCTTGCAAAATCGGAATTAATAGGCTTTATCCAGATTCAGTTCCTCGTTGGGGCAGGAAGATTACAAAATAATTCGCGTTCTCCGAGTAGAATTAAACTGACCTCTCCCCTTCCTGTCTTCTCAACCTGATACAGTAATACAAGGACTCGGATTACTCTTCACCTATAGGTCTGACACCATATATCGCTTGTGGGATCATCCATAAAGCACGCGAGCCCACGCCGCTCCACTCGGACAAGAGATAAAAAGAGACAGAAGGATCAACATCTACTCAGCTTCCTTGGGTGAAATCAAAGAGAATTAGTTCAGGTTTGGGCCTCTCATGCCAAGAAAGGCCTTGAGGTGCTGGAGCGAGTGGAGAGAAGGGAACGGAGCTGGGGAAGGGGCTGGAGCACAAGTGTGATGGGAGCGGCTGAAGGACCTGGGGGGTTCAGCTGGAGAACAGGAGCTGAGGGGACACAGGGACACACAGAAACGGCCTCAAGTCACACTGGGGAAGTTTAAATTGGATATTAGGACACATTTATTCATCTAAAGGGCTGTGGGGCATTGGAACAGGCTGCCCAGGGCAGTGCTGGAGTCACCACCCCCCTGGAGGGGTTGGAAATACACACCGATGAGGTTCTCAGCGACATGGGGTAGTGAGAGCGCTGGGTTAATGGTTGGACTCAATCTTAAGGGTCTTTTCCACCCAAAATAATTCTATGATCGGCACAGACCTTGAAGAGCAAAGAGAGAAGGGACAGCCGGAACAGGCACACAAAGCTCCTGCGAAGGCCAGACTTTAAAAAGCAGCTCTGAATGTCCTTGACCGTCTAGATGCCGTTGCTGTGCCGTTGCATACGCAGCGCCGACGCTCCAAGCTGAGTGAATGGAAGAAAACAAACCCCACACCCCTAACTGAACAGAAACGGGACTTGCTGATCCCAAGCATTCAAAAAGGATGAGTCACAAACCATCACAAAATCGGGAAACACAAACGCCGCCGTTGTGATGTTTAAATGCCCAGGGCACAGTTGCTTCATGCAACGTTCGCCTCCCACGGTGAGGAACAGATGAGCTTAAAAGCGGGAATCTCGACACCCTTCCTGAAATCCAGCACATGAGACCGTTGGGAAAGTAACTCCTGGGACATTTTAGAAGATAATTTATCTTATGTTTATTCTTTTTGTTAGCGAGGGATTTTCCCCATGGCCACTAGAGGTGTCCACCATGAACCAGATGCATCCTCTCCGAGGAGTCCCTTTTATCTGCGTTACTGTTTGTGGTTTTCATTGGCTTCCCCCCCCCACACACTTAATATCAGAAGAATTTAATCCTTAATCGAGAAGCCAAAATAACGCATATTACAGGAAAACTCAGGATGACCATGAGCCAGCACTGGGCCCTTGTGGCCAGGAAGCCAATGGTACCTGGGGTGGGTTAGAAGGGGGTGGTCAATAGGTCAGAGAGTTTGGCCAGTGCCAAAGAGCCTTTGACATTTGAGCTGCTTAGAAAGAGCTGAAAATACACCTATAAAGCTTCTCCTTCGTGATGCACATCCAAAAAGTGCCACCAATTAATTATTAAGCATCTCAAGCCAGGTGGACATTGAAATCCAGCTCATGATTTACATACAAAGAGGGGAAGAACGAGCAAAGAAAGACGCACGGAACGGGATAGCACTGAAAACATATAAAATCTATCTAGTGATCCCCCAAAAGATGAGCTTTTTCTATCTCGGTTTGATGTTTCGAAGGCAGCACAGCTCAACTTTCAGATATATCCCCCAAGTCCTTTCCATCCTGTTGTGGCAGCTCAAGTAGATGATATTTCCAAGAAGCGTTCGGGCCAGAAATGGATATGTTATGACGGATATAAACACGGGCGAGCCATTTGTAGTGAAAAAGAGACAGTGTTTACTGTTGCTGAGCAGTAGAAAAGATAAATAAAAGTATTCTCAAGTGCGTTCAGCTGCATTTTGCTACAAGAAACTGGTCTGGTTGTCCATAAAAACCTTTACAGACCAGGAATTGGGAAGGAACCACCTTGTTTTCCCATCATCTCATCCACAGCCTGGGGAGATTGTCTCCTCATTTAACCATGATTATTGCATTCAATTCTCTTGTTTTGGAGGTACCTTTAAGCAAAATGATTTCTTGTGGCAGATACTCAAGCTCAGGAAGTTAATTTGCATCTAAAAAGGGGGGGAAAACCCTTCAGCAACTCGCCACCACCATAAATCAATCATGCAGAATGTGAACTGGTACAACACGGCCCTATTAGCACTTAAATGAGTATTTCCCAAAGGTTTATACAACGTGAACATCTCTCTGTTTCCTAAAAGAAATCTTGCGCTGTAAATGAAGAAACGTCCCAGGAAACACGACCCTTCATGGTTCTGACCTCCAGGGTTCCATTACAGAGCCTATAAATAGGAGAAGTTTTGCCTTGTGAATAAAAGGAACCTAAAAGCCGAGTTTCACTCGAAATGTTTAGCGACCAAGGTCACATCGCAATGTCACCGCAACGCGAGAAGGTGTTTCGGGAAGGGTTTGACACACAATGGGGAGAAGCGAGCAGGAGACCAACATATCCCTGGTCTTTCCAGTATCCGGCGTCAGCGTGGACCAGCGCCGAAAATCGCGCCGAACCCCACGGGGCAGGCACAGATACTATTTCATATATACAACTTCATTAACCACATGTATTCTCAGCTCGCCGGCACCGCAGCTGAGGCTCTTCTCCAAGATCAGCGCCACTTTTCGCTTATGTTATCCCATAATCGCACTTCTCTTGAATCCTGGACGCAGATACCGCTGTTGCTAAACCGACTCAGAGCCAAGGACACACAATATCGTGCTTTTCCTATCGTCTCCATTCAAAGTGTGCGCAGATGGTCGGTTACGAGCAACACCCTCTCCCTCGCGCAGATAACCGCTGATTCTAGGAAATCTCAGCATCCTCAAACACCGCCCAGAGGAGACGCAAATACACATCGTATTTTGCATGGTTGTATCGACACCCTGTATCATTTAGGACCGGGGTCGGGGGGAAACACAAGATTTAATTCCCCCTCCCCATGGGGAAAGCGGCATCATCCTTTAAGACTCCCAAGCACTTAGTGATTTCTTAATACTTTGTAGATTTGCAAAGCTCTTTCGTTTCCTGTTTTGTCTACTTTGGTTCGCAGAGCTTTACGCAGCATCCTAAATCGGCGACGTCTCCAGCTTAAGGAGACCCGGTATTAACAACACAAGTAGACACGCAGACACATTGGACTCGACTTTGCGACAAGATGAGCCTCACGCTGGTTTTCTTTGCCGTCTCCTTCGTCACATAGAGCTTATTTTGGGATGCAAACTCCATTGACAGAGCCCCCACGTGCTCGTGGTTGCTGCGTGATGGTGTCAAACCTGGTCAAGTGGGCCTAGAGACTCCATTCTGCTACTAAATAACACCCTCGCCAAACCGCTTTGAAAAAGAGCCAAATAATGAAAACAGGAAACCACGAGTGGTTTCAACCCACAGTAAGTTAAACTGTTAAAAGAAACACAAAACAAAACCAAAAGCCCAAAGTATATTGAGCTGTGTTTTTTGAGACAGGCTGGCCTGACGGCCTCCTCATTCCTGGCTGTTTTCCATCTCCCACCATGGTCCAAGACATCCTCCTGCTTTCCAGAGCATCACCATATCAACACCCAGCCACTAATTTTGCTAACGAAGAAAAATCCTTCTCATTTTGCTGTTTTTGGCAACGCCACCCTGCAACGAACCCACTGTCCAAGCAGTCTTGCTAATAGACGTAAGGAAGAACTTCTCAGGGTCATTCATCCCAAGGGAATTTGTAGTAATCAACCCAACTTGAGGCTCTGAAGTCTTCCTGGTGTCCCAAGAAGTCAATGCCCATCCATCAGTGAAGAGACTGGATTGCAGTCTTGCTAATAGACGTAAGGAAGAACTTCTCAGGGTCATTCATCCCAAGATAATTTGGAGTAATCAACCCAACTTGAGGCTCTGAAGTCTTCCTGGTGTCCCAAGAAGTCAATGCCCATCCATCAGTGAAGAGACTGGGTTGCTCCCAACATGGTTCTCCATGTCCATCTGTCCTTCCTCCCTTTGGTCCACCAGCCACGTGCCCACGGATGAAGATGGTGAGGGATAATTTTCTTATGTAATAAAGTTTCATTTCACACTGGGAATTTCAAACCAAAAAACCATCCGGCCTCCCCACCCCAGCCCACAAAGTTGCCAAAGAGGGACTTTCTGAAGGCCAAAAGGAGCCAGAAGTCCTTTTTCTATCCAAAACACTTTCTGTGCACAGAAGGCACAACTACATTTAAATATACTAATGAGAAAGCACCAGTCCAAGCACCAACAAGGAAGGATGAAGAGATTGGCCCCTGACAGCCCCTCTTGGTTCTCGACTTGCTGGTGGGTTCCATTGCCGCCTTCTCCGTCCTCACCACGTCCTCTTGGACAACAAAGGACCAGGAGATCCAAACCAAGATATCACATCAGCTCCATGTGTGGCGCTTCTGGTGTCAACGGGTCTGGAGAGGACACCCATGGAAAGTTCTCCACAGAAAGAGAGAATCCCAGGTTGGAAGGGACCACAAGGATCATCTGGTCCAACATTTCTTGGCAAAACTACAGTCTAGGCAAGCTGGCCCAGGCGAATCTTAAAAGCATCCAATGTTGGGACACAAAGAAACGGCCTCAAGTTGCACCAGGGGAGGTTGAGGTTGGATGTGGGGAACAATTTCTTCCCCAAAGGGCTGTGGGGCATTGGAACAGGCTGTGGTGGAGTCACCATCCCTGGAGGGGTTGAAAATCCCAGGTTGGAAGGGATGCACACTGACTTCTCTTTAAATTAATGCAAATATGAATAATTTCTGTTCCGGAGAAGCACGAGGGTTTGATCTCTTTGCTCGCATGAATTTCCTGGGAAGAAGGTGAAACAGGATGACACTCATTTGAGAAGTATGTTGCATTTTTGCAAAGTCAGAGCATCATTCATATTTGACAGGAATGAACTAAAACCATCTTTGTTTCAGGCTTTAGCAAAACTAGAACAAATGGAGTCAGCGTTAATCCCACGGGAAGAAAATGTAACTGTGTTTCCAAATTCTTTAGGTTTCAAGTTATAAATCATTCATCCAGTGCAGGACTGCAAGGGGTGAGGTAACATACAGCTCTGAATCTGATGACATATTTCCCCTGTCCTTATTAATTAAGATCAGATGAATATGTCAGTATGAACATATGTTCTCCAAAATACCTTGACCTACCAAAATCACACCACTCCTGGTAGAAAAACTCATCAGGATGGCTACTATTGTATATTAACATCATGGAGCTTTGGTGAGAAGTCTCCATAACCGTTCCTGGGACAAGTAGAGCAAGTGTTCTGTGTATTTTTGGTGAAAAACGATAAGCAGAACAAAAGGTGTCGGTGTAAGAGTCACCTGAGATCCGATCGATGCAAGTGATGAAGAGCCTCAAGCAGCCATGGGTTGTCTTCCAGACGCTTGACCACACCGACCTCTGGAAGTTGATGGGAACGTGGACGTTGACCACACATGGAGATACCAGCGCGTATCTACATTTGGACACTGACAGTCTGGACCTGAATCCCACCCATGGTGCATTTTTTAGTAATTTCCCAGGATTAAACTGGATCTTGGGAACAATTTCTTCATGGAGGGGGTTATCGGGCATTGGAACAGGCTGCCCAGGGCAGTGGTGGCGTCACCATCCCTGGAGGGGTTGAACATACACACAGATGATGTTCTTATAGACATGGGGCAGTGCCAGGGGTGGGTTATGGTTGGACTTGATGACCTTAGAGGTCTTTTCCAATCAAAATGATTCTATGGTTCTACAGTTCCACCAGAATGGTGGATCAGGCCCACCACAGGAAATCCTTCCCTAATCTTCTCAGCCATTCTCTGCTCTCCATTGTCACTCTCTCCTGATTCATTTTGGCCCACTTGAAGGTGAAGAGCAGTTTTCGGGTAAGACCCCATGAAAGTCCTATCATTTTTTCTCCACAAACTACCACACATTGTCTATGGGGCTCAACACCAACAGCCTGAAAGGTCTAGACCAAAACGCATCCTTTGCAAGAAGAGCTGAGATGGCAGATGGTGATTTCTCCAAGGTACCATCCATGACTTCTCTACACTGGAAGGAGCCCAGAAATACATAATGTTGATTGACACCTTCCCGTTCGTAGGATATTTCTTAATACTGAAGAAATGTTACTCAGGTATCACCCTCCACGTCAAGTACACACAATATCATTCTCCAAGGCATGTTGAGGTCCTTGGCAAGCTTGTGCTGTCCCAAATGACTACGCAAATCCAGCTTAATCCTCTCCTGGATTATGGCCTGTAACCGTGATGACCCAATTTCAGACAAGAGGTGTGTCCACACCGTGCACTTTTCCTCTCTGAGGATGTTTTGGCAATATTATCCATCTCTTCTCTCATCCCCAAGCCCCAGAAGAGGGACGGAGTCAATTTAGGACCTTCACGAAGCTGCTCCAGACGCCGTTGCCTCGATGACCCTACCCAAGACAAGCTGAGGTCTCGGTGCGACCGTGTCGCACGAAACCGAGAGCCCCTTGGCACAAATCCCGCGTCTTACAATCGTGTTTTCAGCTCCTGGAGAAGTTTTCTTCCAAACGGGATTAAAACATGAACATTGTCAATTGGTGCGTATTAGGGATTGCACGGCCAGCAAAAATATTTACCCTGGGATGCCGGCCAAACCGTTCCCACATGGTCATGTCCTGCCTCCCAAAGCTCTCCCAGGAACAAAAGCAATAAATAAATACTTAAAGTTGGTGCTGTAGTTTGCTTTAGAGGTGGGTACGTGTCCGGAATGAGAGACGGCTCAGAGCAAGCGCTCCCATTTGCTAAGAGAAAGCGCCAGAGCTTGATATGGGGGGGGTCAAAAGCGCCGCTTTAAATCACTTTATTCCTTAAAACAAGTCGTTTTTGGCTAATATATCCCGGTCTTCATCTAAAAGTGACGTTGCCTGCAAATGCCATCGCATCAGATGCGGACGGCGGCTTCTTTCATCCCCACAGAGGCCTCAGGGCTCAATTCCCAAAGGTCTTTTTCTTTGGAGATGCCAACAGATTTCTGCCCCTCGACCCCTCTCCCACTCCAAGCTCCATTCACAAAGGAAAACCCAAACCACACCACATAAATGGATCCTGTAGTGTCTGCAATGTAAAGAATTAGCTGAATGGGAAGAAATGAAGCATGGTCTTTATGTCCTAGTTACAGTCAGCGCAAACATCGCCGCTAATCCCTGTTGTCGGAGGGGAGCGGGGAAGGGACACGGATAGATCCCACTGGGAACATTTTGTCTGTCTCAATCTACACTTGAGATCACTTTTATTTTGGGGGGGGTGTAATAAGATTGAGTTGTATTAAGAGGATAATGTAAAGCTGGGGGGGATATTGCTCGCCGGCTCTTCCACCGAATGTAGCACCTACAGTTTTCATATGCCGGGAGGTCTTAGCAACCCATTCATTTTAGGGGAGAAAAAGGAAGCTATTCATTGCCAGTAAATCCCATTTTGCCATGGCAACCCCCCCCTTCCCGCCCCCGGCGCACAACAGTTGCTCACAGCGCCGTTTCAAACCAGACAACAAAACCAAACCATCGCGCATCCAGCCCTGGCATCTTCTGCTTTGAATCCCTTGGTGACATCCACAGGGATGGGGAAAGGGTAAAAAAGCTGTCTTGTCACCTCCCCTTGTCCCCCACCATCCCACGTCGCGTCCCTGAATGGGACCCAGCTCAGGGACGGGATGTCGTAGCGTCATAGAATCATTTTGGTTGGAAGAGACGCTCAAGATCTGCAAGTCCGAGCACTAAAGCAACATGGCGATGGTTTTGTCGCAAGAGCTGCTGGGTACCAACCCAGTTCCCACCAGTTTGGGAGCCTCCAGTTGGCCTGGTCCCCTCCAGCCATCCTTGGGCACAATTCCCATGGCTTGCAGCCCACAGCCACCAACAGAAAACGCCGGTTTGTGCTGCTCGTGGAGCGTGTCGGGCATTGGAACAGGTTGCCCAGGGCAGTGCTGGAGTCACCATCCCTGGAGGGGTTGGAAATACACACAGATGAGGTTCTTATGGACATGGGGTAGTGCCAGGGGTGGGTTAATGGTTGGACTTGATGATCTTGGAGTTCTTTTCCAACCAAAATGTGATTTTGGGGTTACTAAAGCTGTGTTCAAGCTGCCAGGGAAGCCATGGGAGATGTAGAGCTTCCCCCAGCAGAACATATTCCATTCAAGGTCTTACCTCCGTCTGTCCATCTCTCTCTCTCTTCCTGATGTCCCATCCCTGTGGAGCCATTAGATGTGTAGGACGGCTTGGGGTATGGGAACGGCACCCTGCAAGACCAAAGTTCTTTGAGACGCTACCCCAAGCCACTTTGATCTTGTACTCAAACTACAGCTCAAGTTACAATTTCAACCGGAGCAACCAAGAGATTGTTGGCCCTGAGGGTGGTGAGAGCCTGGCCCAGGTTGGCCAGAGAGGTGGTGGATGAACCATCCCTGGAGACATCCCAGGCCAGGCTGGACGGGGCTCTGAGCAACCTGAGCTGGTGAAGATGTCCCTGTCATGGCAGGGGGGGCACTGGGGGAGCTTTGGAGGTCCCTTCAACCCAAACTGTTCTATGATTCTAAGAGCGAGAAAGAAATGACCTGTCCACTGTCTCCTCGCAGGAGCAAGACGTGATTCCTTTAAGTAGTTTTTACCTGTCGAGACTGATATTACGCTACAGCCAAAATAGAGCTGAGCAGCATCGGGAAGACGCGACCTCCTCGTGGGCTTTAACTTTGCAGCATCACATCTGCTCTTCCCGAAAAGCTAAAAATGACATCGCTTTTTGGTCAACCTGAATTCATATTTAAGGGATTCCTGGCATCATTTCAGTTGCATAAAAACCCCAGATTTAAGAACCAATATTTAGTTCAGCCGAACAGACCATTCCTGGATGCTACTTGTCTCCGATCACAAGAAGGAGCATCTGGCTTGCTGAGATATTTCAACTAAGTTGCAATGAATCCCACCAAAAAGCCTCTCTAGAAATAAATCCCTTAATGACAGAGTTTGGCTTGCACCAGATTCACCGCAATCGTGGGAGGAAGGGAGGAAAATGAATCCAAAGGCTTCGCCGTTCTCAAATTTTCCCTCAAAGGGTTTTGACGTGAGAAAAAGCAGATTAGAACTAAGCGGTTGGAGAAACTTGTGCTGCCAGCTGTCTGTCCTGCCTCGTTCCCCTTCGCTGTCCCCGTAGACGTGACACAGACAGCCCGGCTCATGCAACAGCTGTGAAACCACTGGAAATTTCACACAGATTTGGGGTTTCTTTCATATGGGAAGTGTAACGTGCAGCTGTCGAGCAGCTGCTCCGCGAGAGCTTAACCACCCGTGCGGCAGCGACGCGGGTCGTGGCCGAGGACGAGCACCTTGGGGCAAGCAGAGCACCCATGGTTGATCGGTGTCCATAAATCGGAGCTTGGCTGTTGGTCCACATCAGTTTTGATGCAAGAACGTGGGTTTGGGATCAATCTCTGAAAGGTCTTTGCTCCTTTGGTTTGGGTCCCGAAATGGATCGGGCTCTGAGCGCACAAACCCAACTCAAACCCAACCGGAAGGTGCGTGGATGAAGGGCTGGGTTAGAAGGGGGTGGTCAGTAGGTCCAAGAGTAACCTCATCTAGGTGTTCCTGCTCCATTTGGGGACTGCACTGGATGAGCTTTCCAGGTCCCTTCCAACCCCCGACATTCTGGGGTTCTGTGATTTTGTGAAATGATAAAAATGTCAAACTCAAGAGGCAACTTCATGCAGCATCTTCGCTCCTTTTAAAGAAACATCCTCAGGGCTTTGGAATCTCAAGAATTTAGAATCAACTCTTAATTTGTTCTCTCTCTTTAGGTGGGAAATATTGCAAAGTTAATCAACCTTTTTAATCAAAGATCCCGAAATACGCCCACGCGACACCGCTGATAAAATCTGCGGGTGATATTAGCGTTGGCAGGATGGGAGTTATCATTGAGGGCAGGGCAGGTGGGCACGGGATGATGGAAATCTCTCAACCGGCCAAACATATTCAGACAAATCCTATTTTCCCTGAGCTGTATGGAAAGTTGTGGTTGGATTTGCTACCTACGCGGTGGGAAAATGCGTCCTGGAAGGTTTCAGATGGAAAAGATGAGGATGCGACGATATCACGGTGATGATGCAGGTGCAACGATGCTGAAAGAGCTGGTAGCGATGGAAAAAAGATAAAGGTAGAAGGAATATTTTCAGGTCTCTGCACCAAAAGGAAGGACAAAAATTAATGCAACTGCATATCTCTGGATTGGGAAAACAAAAGAAGTAAATAGGTACTAATTGACCCCCCAAAAGCCAAAGCCAGACAACTGCAAATTAAGAATAAAGTGTCTTTTTGCAAAGTGTTTGATCAACCACATGGAACAACCGTCACAGGAGACGCTAAATCTGCATTTCTTGATCTCTCCAGCTCCAGACAGCACTTTTCTCAAGAGTATTTTAGCCAAATAGAAGGTATTGTGAATAACGGGGGGAAACAAGGAGGAGCTTTGTCTTCCTCCAGTTGTATCGGGATATTTGGGTTTGGTAATCACCTGATGTTTTAAGATGTTTTAATCCTTCCCTTGCACAAGTCAGTGTCCTTTCAAGTTGCCTTTTCCTCGTCTTGTTCAGCAAGGATGAGAACAGCCCTTAATTGGGGACACGCCAACGAAGACCAAGAGAGCGCCGAAAAGCCACCACGCAACACATTTAACCCTTAATATCAGTAAAGCTCATCTGCTTAAGATCCTGCGCCGGAGGGTTCTCCTTTCACCCAAAGGCTCCTCATAGACACCTTGCGAGTATTTTAATGCAAGTATCAATGATTTGATGCTTATGAAATTGTCCCAACCTCTGCAGCTCGGCTCTCCTTCCAACAATGCGTTCTCTGTGAGCCGCTGAATAGAAAACATCAGGCCATAGTGATAGAGCTCCAGCTTTAACCATGGGATAAAAGTGCTTTTCAATGTGTACTTGGGAGAAAAGAAATGTCTTTTAATGCTCACACAGTACTCCTTTTAAAATGCTAACGCCACTTACAGCTATTGATAGGAAGAAGTCGGACTAATCTTAGCACGACGTTCCCATGACCTTTCGGTATCTGCGATATTGCAACTTTGCTTCAAATTATCTTTGCAGGGGAAAACAATGTAAAATCTAGCGAAGGATTTATAGCGGACAAACGACTACTTGTTAAGAAGCCAAAATATTATAAGAAGAGATTTTGGGTGGCTTTATGAAGCTGGTATTGAAGCGAGAGCAATTCCCAGTGGGAATATTGAAGAGCAAAATGAAAGGGAGTGAAAGGGCTCAGCGGTGATTTCATAGGACACAGAGTGTACCTGGGGAACTCCCTGCCCTGCGATATCAGCTCAAATCAGCCCTTAAAAATGAAGCAATAGGGATAAACAGTGACCCCATGAACTTTCTCAGCAACAATTAAACATACTCCGAAAAAATACAGTTGCAAACCCCCTTTTGTTAGGAAGCAAGGCCGTGAAAGTTGGAAAGAATCAGCAGATTAGAGATGGTAAAATGAATCTTTAAGTAAATTCGCATCAAGCAGCAGCGCTGAGAAACCAGATGGAATGGACTGGACATGGCGCTTAGTGCCATGATCTAGTCAATGGGCTGGAGTTGGACCAAGGGTTGGACTCGATCATCTCTGAGGTCTTTTCCAACCCAGTCGATTCTGTGAAAATGCTGAATTAGGAAAAGAAAAGAGAAAGACAGAAGGAAATTTGTCCTCCCCAATGTCTTTGTGTACAGTAAACTGTGCTCGCCAAGTTATTCAACACCTCTGCCAAACAAAGCTCTACATGTTGTAGCCGGTCAGGCTGACCGAAATCCCAAAGAAATACGACAGCTGGGATAAACCAGAAATCCTGGCAGAGAAAATATATCAAAATGCTTTAAGATGGTAACAAAACAAACAAAAAAAAAGCACAAAACCTGATATTAGCTTTGGCTGTAATCAAAATCCGACGGTCGGAGAGGAGCTCGTGCCAGTCTGGCTCTGCTGGGAATCCTGACGACGACTGTGTCCTGATGTGATCTGAGGGAGTGCGGGCTGGATGAGCAGGGAGTGAGGTGGAGTGTGAACTGGCTGAAGGGAAGAAGCCAGAGAGTCGTGGTCAATGGGGCAGAGTCCAGACCTGGACAGGCTGGAGAGTTGGGTGGGAAAATGGAATGAAATAGAACAAGGGCAAGTGTAGAGTCTTGAATCTGGGCAGGAACAGCCCCAGGTTCAGTGTAAGTTGGGGAATGAGCTGTTGGAGAGCAGTGAAAAGGGAGCTGGGGGTCCTGGGGACAGCAGGGTGACCATGAGCCAGCACTGGGCCCTTGTGGCCAGGAAGCCAATGGGACCTGGGGTGGGTTAGAAGGGGGTGGTCAGTAGGTCCAAGAGGTTCTCCTGCCTCTATACTGGAATCTCTACCCCACACCTGGAATCTTGTGTCCAGCTGTGGCCCCTCAGTTCCAGCAGGACAGGGAACTGCTGGAGAGAGTCCAGCGCAGCCACCAAGATGCTGCAGGGAGTGGAGCATCTCCCGGGTGAGGAAAGGCTGAGGGAGCTGGGGCTCTGGAGCTGGACAAGAGGACACTGAGGGGGGACCTCATTAATATATAGATATATAAATATCCTCATTAATATACAGGTATATAAAGGGTGAGTGTCAGGAGGATGGAGCCAGGTTCTCCTCGGTGACAACCAATGATAGACAAGGCGTCCCTGGTTGGGTACCGGTGCTCATGGCCAAGTGATGGAGGTGAAGCCTACGAAGCCCAACCAGACCAAAGGTCACAAATTGGGCACCTTCAACATCTTCACCCATCTCCCGTGTCCGCATCAGCCTCTTGCTGAGCATTTGGGTTCCTAAACCCTTTGGCATTGCTAGGAAACTCCAAAAGAGGGAAAAAAGATCCTTTCCCGGCCGTTCAGTGCATCGAAAATTGGCAATGCCAGGCGTTTTGGCTTGCTGCATTCAGCCTCAAGGCCTCTTTGTCTAACGTGGCTTATTCATAATTACTCAAGCTGCTAATTTTACTCTTATGTAAATGATGTTGGGAGGCGAAGCACGAAGGCAGCGAGGCACGTACGGGATAATGGGTGGGAGGAGGAAAGAAATGAAGCTAGCACGACATGAGAACGGTGTCGAGCCCATTCCAGCAAACAGAAACGCTTTTGGGAATTCCCTAGAAATCCGGGTGGTAAAACCCAACTCCTCCGATTAACAACTGAAAAGCTGGAAGAGTGAAAAGACTCAGTCTCAACCGGGATATAAATCAGTTCTAGCGCCACATTTATCCCCAAATCAGCCCCATCGCTGCCTCTTTTAGCCCCGGGGTCCTCGGTTTTGCCATCCCAAAGGCACAGCCATTGGAGGTGGTTGCGTCAAGACGTCTGAAGACATCCCGCCTTCATTTATGGCTGATAAAACTCCAAATGAAGCCTTATAAACAAGCTCGCTTGCTTTGGGATGCAGAGCAAACACAAGCAGATGCACACAGCAATTTGCAGGAGGCTGCCCTAAGCACATTTATTTCGGGGCTGGTATTTACCCGCTTAACCAGCACTTGTTTTCCATCTTAAACCTCATTAGTCTTTAATAAAAGGCGTTTACACGCGCAGCGCACGCCTTGGCCATCTGGCTGGCTGCACCGTGTCTTTTGGAAGCCATGAAGGTGTCAAGAGAGGACAGGACCGGGTTTCTACAGAGCGCTGATGTCGTTACTCGCTTCACATAATACAGAGAAGCGCTGAAAAGCAAAATGCAGCTTTGAAAAGACCTACCAGAAGTCCAGCGAATGTTCACACAGGCTTCAGGAGGTATTTTCTTGTTTTCTCTACTTTTCTCTCTGTTCATTGACTCCAAATCTATGTTTTTAGTGTCATGCACTCTTTGATCCGTCTGCCTTATCCAATGGTACAGCTGGGTGAGCGGGAGCGGAGACATAACAAGGTTTTCTCCTCACCTGGGGTTGGTGATTCTTCAAACGGGGATACAGGGACGTGACTCCTCAGCGCTGCCTCCCAACGTGCTGGTTCGATGGGCACTGAGGTTTGCTTTGCGTCAGATACTAGAATTACAGAATCATTTGGGTTGGAAAAGACCTTCAAGATCATCGAGTCCAACCGTTAACCCACCCCATGTCCCTGAGAACCTCATCGGTGTGTATTTTCAACCCCTCCAGGGATGGTGACTCCAGCACTGCCCTGGGCAGCCTGTTCCAATGCCCAACAGCCCTTTGGGGAAGAGACTGTTCCCCAGATCCAACCTCAACCTCCCCTGGCGCAACGTGAGGCCGTTTCCTCTCGTCCTGGCGCTTGTTCTTGGGGAGCAGAGCCCGACCCCCCCTGGCTCCATCCAACCTCCTTTCAGGAGCATCAGCTGATGCTCTTCAGAACTCGTCTCCAGCTTTTAAATGCTCTTTTTGTTTTAGCGCCCCCATCGCCATCTGTCTCACCACGAGCCGTCTACCGCACACAAAGCCTTTCAGCTCCACCACGCCACAATGGGCAACTTTGCACATAAACCCCTCATGTATCATCCGGTAAAAACAACCAACCTCATGCTTTGCATTTTCAAACGCGACTTTGTGAAGCAGCTGCCTCTTCGAAGTCACACGATGGGTCTATTCCTTATTTTGTACCCAGAGACACCCTTTAATCTTCAATTACTACAGCTCAGGGCAGCAACCCACCCCTCATGATGTCTCTTTATCGCTGGAGTTGGACCAAGGGCTGGACTCGATGATCTCTGAGGGCTTTTCCAACCCACTCGATTCCATGATTCTGTGTGATTCTGTAATAATATTATTCTGAGTAAAAAGTGATTTTACCATGTTAACCTTTCCAATATTCTCTGGATGTCCAATTCTAGCTAAATAATAGTCTGGGGCACTTTAGAAATGAATAAAATGGATTGAAAATGGAAGTATTTCCATCTTCTTTTGATAAAGGCTACTGAAAAGCTGCCCAAGTTTTCCCCTCCTGGGGAAGGTGTTAAGCACAAACTCTCAGTTCCACACGTTATCGCTTCATGTCCTAAAAAAATAAACCATCAGCACCATCGTATCCATTTGCAGAGCTGGAAATAAGCTCAAAGAACCTCAACAATCCCTTAGGAAGCATGAAACAGCAGAAAAGAATTCTGTTTCCATTCCATATCGTCTTTGTCAATTAAAATCACAGCCAAGTGGTGGGATTACATAGAAGCTGAGCCTTACGTGTCCAAAGCAGACTGGTACATGATGGGATAGGGAATTAAATCAGAGCTGAATCACTGTTCTCCACTCCTACCACCCGCTGAGGTTCATGGTGTTTAGTGGTTTCTTTAAAATCTTCGCTCCTGGGCATCTGTGTGTAAAGGGAAAACGCAGCTGTCGCCAACATCAAACCAAAAGCTCTTTCTTGTGGATGCTGGAAAAACAAGAATTAAAGAGCACAAAAATTAAAAAGTAAACGAGCCCCGCTGAGTATGTTATTCAAATAAGCCACTGTGATTTCAAGCAATTTTCCGTGTTGGGAAGAAGAGATAGGGAAGTGATTAACTTTGAACTAATTAAAGCGAGAGAGCCAGGGCTGAAGTGGGTATTGAATTAAAACACTCCTGTAAGACAGATGTGACTGTTCTAGGAGACACCTTCACATCTGGAAACCGGCTCCTGGTCAAGTTCAACATCTCAACCTCTATAAAGTGTTAAAATCAATCCATTTGCAAAATTTGGGGGAAAAAACAGTTGCAAAGCATCTGTTTCAGCCAAAAATCTTAGCTCCTGCTGCTGTGTTATTTGAAGATTAGGCTACAGAGATGCTAATCAATGGGATAATTTCAAGGGAGATAGTTAGAAGGAACAAGGCTACAGAGCTGCTAATCAATGGGATAATTTCAAGGGAGATCGTTAGAAGGGACAATTTTATTATTGTCAGATTATAGCATTTAGCTCTTAATATCAACTAGAGGTGAAAAGCTGAAAGCATCTATTTAGGAGATACAGAGATTGCGTTGAGGGGAATTCTGTGCTTCTGTGTGAACAGCAAAGTATTAATAAACTTCAATCAGCAAAATTGATAGCATTCATTAATAGGTTTAAAACCCCCTGTTTTATGAACACTTAAATGCAAGAATGATATATTTGATGTTTTTCAAGTGTTTCATCAAGATGAGGTTGCACTGGGGGTTTTCTTTGAACGGCAACAGCCGATGGCAGCAAATTCCCCAGCGAGCGTTTCAAGGAAATGAGAAGCATCTCAGCGCGTGTCGAAAGCTTCTTCTGTCCCTGCATAACATGAGAATATCCGCTGAATTAATACTGCAAAAATCCCCCTCTCGGGTGCTTTGAGATCTTCTCAGAGGCCGAAGGCCAGTGGATTTCTTAGTAGCGAGAAATTCCTATGTGTCTGTCCAAAGTAAAAGAGCTTTGCAGGATTAACTTAGAGAAAGGCTCCATAATTGGGTTTTCTTTTAAATATTTGTGTGATGATACGTTTCCCACTCTCCAAACATCTGGAGAGGGAGCGAGGACCCATCCCAGTTGGCAAAACGGGATGTTTTAATGGTACCTGGTACTTTTATAGGCTGGTGCGTTCCCTCTACATCCATCTTACGTCAACGGCATCAGGTAAAACATCGCTCAGAAGCCACCTTGGTTATAGAATCACAATGGTTTGGGTTGGAAGGGACATTTAAAGCCATGAGCAGGGACATCTTCACCAGCTCAGGTTGCTCAGAGTCCCATCCAGCCTGGCCTGGGATGTCTCCAGGGATGGTTCATCCACCACCTGTTGTCTCACCAGTTGACTCCCATTTCAGTTCTCATGGACCAAAGCTGCACCATCCGCAGCGATACCTTCAGAGCAGAACACGCTCAGCCCAGCTCTTGCTCTTGTTATTCATTAACCCTAATTAGAAAGCACTTTCTCTACCCATGCAGTATGCAGAGGAGTTGCATCATTGGCTTTGATGTTGAGCTACATCAACCGATTCGGCCCTATCCAAGGAGATGGTTGTCCAGGAGAACCCCAACCCGGGGAGGAGATCATGGACATGTAGGATACCAGCTCAGAGCTCCCCTTGGACACGGGACGAGCAGGATTGTGCCATTTTTTGGAGCAGAGCCACGAGCAATCATTGCTACCAGCTCTCCCTTCACGGCAGATTGGAAGAAGTTATTTTCTAGCTCCTTTCATAGAATCATTTTGGTTGGGAGAGACCCTCAAGATCATCGAGTCCAACCATTAACCTGACTCCGGCACCAAACCATGACCCTAAGAACCTCATCTATACGTCTTTTTCCATATGAAAAAGCCTAAAAATGTGAATGAAGCCGTTGATATGGCTGAGACCAGCTGCACTTTGTGTCTTCAGCAGGATAAGAACAGCTTTCCCAACATATATATTTGATGGGAAATGACTTAGTTCAGCGTTGGTACATAACATCCAGCCTGGCGCAATGGTTCACAGGTGGACAAGTTCTTTTAGGTCCTGAAGAGCACAAATACTAGAACACTATTTGCTTGTAGAAATCCTTAAATTCAGCCTGCAACTGCCCTTCCTGAAGCTGGTGTGGGGTTATTTACCCAGGTGGGAAATTGCAGGGTGTAACCAGGTGGGAATAACGTGACCTCAGACGGGATCTGATCTGGTCACCGGTCAAACAACCAGCCTGGCAGAGCAGCCCGTGGGGCCAGATGATAAAGAAATCCCTTTCCCTCCTTCCCTGGAGGAGAATTGAACGTGAAAGCGACTGCGACTTCTTGCAGAGCCTCCAGGCAAGGTTGGAAGATGCTGAAGATGCTCCCACCTTCTCGATGCATATGAGATGTCCTGTGCCATTCCCCTGTGCTACTTGGTGGTGGGATGGGTGGTAGAACCATGGAAGATTAGGGAGAAAAACACCTATTTTAGGTAAAGGCAAGGGTTGTTAGAAGGTTAATGGAAGAGAAAAGTCACCATCCTACTCACAGCTCTTTAACAGGAGCATAGTTGGACCATTGACACCTCTTGTCCTTCTGATATCTATCACAGGTGGAGGAAAGTCCATCTGAAGACTTACCCAGCGGCTGTAGATCACATCAGCAGCTCCCTGAACACACAGAAGGATCTTGGCGAACACTTTCGCTCCCTGACAAAACTTTGATCAAATTCTATTGGGAAATGGCTTCAAAAATTGCAGACAAGGGAGGCAGCTCCCACCTGCTTCAGCAAAACACCATGTGGGTCGCTCTCGCCTCTTCTTTCCCATTGAGCCACTTCTGAGTTGATGCCAGGAGGTTGCCGCTCTGGCATCTGCATCCTCCTCATCGTTATCTATGGATAACCCTATGGATAAAAGAAGGATCGCGTCATCTTTGGTTCTGGGATGTCTCATGCGCACCAGAATGAACATAGAGAATAATATAAACCAGAAATATATCTCAGACCTCGTAGCCACATAATGAGAAACATTCCTTTCTAACCAAAGACTTTCAGGGATAGAAATATTAAGAAATTATCTTAACGCTAAAAATTGAGACAAAAGCTTGTGTGTGTGTAGAATTTTGCCATAACAGCCCCAGCAGGTATGTGGAGCCCACGGAGAATTTCCAGGACCGTATCTCACCTGGGGAAGCAGTGATTCACGCTTCCAGCATGGTTATTTCCCCTCCCCCTTGCTTTCTACTCCTTCCCCTGCCCCATCTACATGACCCAACGCGGGCGCAGAACTATAGAAGCTGTATTAATAATCCCCTTTTATGTGGGTTTAAAGATCTCTCCAGATCTGCCAGCCCGCAAACTTGAAACTCTTTATGAATGTGACTCATTCCCCGAGTAAACGTTCATTGGCCGACAAACTCTCCTGATTTCACCCCGTAAAAGTCCTTTTCCTATTGGAAGAGAGGACCTGAGGTGTTACCTACACTGCAACTCGAGTTCACTGACTCCGAATAACCCCAAATATGGGTAGCGTGTGATTTTATTCTCATTCATTCATCCTCAAGCAGCCTGATAATAAACACTGGTCTCCCCAGCAGAAACTCCCTTTGTACAGATGTGACTTTTGCACCCGATATTTGAGATTAAGACAATCTGCAAGACTAAAACTCAAAACCAAGTTTGTTTTCTTCCCAAATATATTAAACATCCAGACTTGTTCCAGTGCACTTAAAGGATTTCGATGAAAAGCCTCAATGTGTTTTGAATCAGCATCAGATCCCACTTAGGAGCTGGTGTCTGACCTGGAGATAAATGACGTCCGGAGGAACGATTCTAGATTCAACTACAGGCTTGGCGAGTGGTTCGTAAAGCAGAAAGCTGATCCATATGGATGCTGCACGGTTCAGCATCGGTAATTTAAGGTGAGCCGAGGTTCCTGCGGTATTAAAACTTATTGAATTGCTGCATTGTACAAAAATCCCCCCAAATTCCTGCTCTCCTGCCTCTCCCGGAGCTGCAGATGGATGAAGGAGCAGATTAGAGTCTCATGAATATCCTCAACTATCTCCTGGTTAAAAAGAGCTTGGCTGGGGTGTTAAATTCAACCCCTGGACACAAGTGATGGGCTCAGCTGCTAAAGAGAAAGTTATTAACAGGGCAGCATATAGAAATGTATAGATTTAACCTCTTGGACAAGCGTGTTTTTCAAGTTTACCATGTACATGGGTGTCTCTTTTGTACATGTTTCTGTATCCGTAGCACCACATGGAGCATCTCCCACCAGGACCCGGGTTCCATCGGAGCAGAAATCAGCCCCAAAATCCAAACCAGCTCATTTCACCAACATATTTACACCGGTTAATCTGCTTTCTAAGAAAATCCGGACGCGTGAGATGTAAAGGCATCTAGAAATTGCTTCTCTGTGGAACAGGCCGTAATAAAGAACATCACCACGGCTCACATATGGAATAAAACATCTTGGATGCGTGCCTGGAACACGGCCACCTGCTGACAATCTACCACAACATTATATACATGGTGATTTTACCTTCCTATTACGCATCCCCAGGGTGTTCCTGAAACAAGACTGTGTTCCATTATATTAGGTAACTCTCCTTTTTTTGGATAGGCATTTATTTCTTCGCTCTCTCCCTGCTAAAATGTTCATTTTAAAACATAACTGTTGTTCTACGCGCTTCTCAAATGTCTTCAGCATCCTACGCCGGTTACATAAGTCACCAATACATTTTTGTGAGCGTAGACGTTGTTCGCGAGTATCTTTCCTCCCTTTTCTGCAAGGAAGCTGGTACCAGGAATGAAAATAGAGTGGAAAGCCCACATGTGGATGGATGGAGAATGAAAAGAACGTCTCTTCTCCAGCTCCACAACACATTATAGATTTCCTGTCACATAGGAAAGGTCACTCACGTCACTATTTTTTCCATGGTGTATTTGCACAACATATGTGGCTTCTCGTTGAGCTGTGACCACGTCAGCGTTGGCAAATTGCAGTGTTGGCCTCTTCTGCAAACACCCACTCCATTCAACAAACGGCACTAAAAATGACATTAAATCATGTGAAATGTCACCGGAGCCAAAGCACACGCACATGGGATATTTTTCTAATATACTCATGAAACAGAGAAAATCTTTTATCACCACAGATTAGCAAATCCCATCTGTTAAAAGACTAAAAAAACCCCAGTTTGAAATAGAAACAAACATCATTATTTGCTCATCGTGACACTAAGGTCAGTCCCATCCTCCCACCGAGCTCTTTGTCATCCAACCTCACAGAAGCCAAACGTGCGTACAAACCGCTGGGATCGGAGCCATCGGTGTGACATCCCTGTCCCGCATCCATTTCGGAGCTTTGACCCCCAACCAAGGTCCCTTCCAACCCAAAGTGTCCCGTGATTCCACGATCGTCTCGTGTTGAGCGGATGGTGCATCCCCTACAACTCGCTGTCTGATTTTAGAAGCTGCTAACAAGAGGTGTAAAGATCCCAAAACCCCCCAAACCTTGTCGGCGACAACATCTGGATTCTCTGAATCCACATCAGGGCTTTGATTTTCTGCCACTCACCTCCAAGATAAACTCAATGAGCTGCATCAGCTCTTAGGTAGAACAATATATCACTATATGTGCTTGAAAAAACCCGACGGACATGGATATCCTGGTTTTCCAGCGCTGCCCCATGGAAGCGTGCATGGTGTTCTTTCCTAGAAGCCTGCTCGAGTCATTTTTTGGTTAGATCATCTCTATTTAAGCCAAGCGAGGGATAATCACCGCTGGATGAAACCCAGAGCGCTACCGCAACGTCCAGCTGTTTGCTCCCTTCATTGTACGGAGATGGTTCCGCAGCGACGCGCTGCAAACAGCCAGCGGGGTCTGTGGTCTTGTCATATTTTGCTCTTTCAGAAAGAGCGAATATCTCGGGAAATCGTCCAAGGCGGCGAGAGACGGACACGGACGTGCCAAAACACGATGCACGTTGGACACCATTCCCCGTTGCAACGTGCCAAGGCGTTTCTCCAGCCGGCTGCTCTACGAGACGAGTTTTGCCATGGTCTGGGATCAAATTCAGAAGCGGCGAGATGGCCAGATGGTTTCTCCGGCGGGACAGCAGCAGATACGCGTCTTCCAGCTTGGAACCCACACGTCTGTCCTTGGGTCTCTGTGTTGACTCAGAACTCGTTTTCTGAGGAAAAACCTTACGCTTTGATGGGAATCTGGTTGGAAAAGCCGAACTCAGCACAAGTAGAATCACAGACTGGGTTGGAAAAGACCTCAGAGATCATCGAGTCCAAGCCTTGGTCCAACTCCAGTCCATTGACTAGATCATGGCACTAAGCGCCATGGCCAATCTCAGCTTAAAAACCTCCAGGGACAGCGAGTCCAGCACCTCCCTGGGCAGCCATTCCAATGCCTGACCACTCTCTTTGCACAGAATTGCTTCCTAATCTCAAGCCTAAATTTAAGTTTAAGCCCCGTTGTCCTATTGTGAACTGCCTGGGAGAAGAGCCCAAGCCCCACCTGGCTAGAACTGCCCTTCAGGTAGTTCTAGAGAGTGCTGAGCTCACCTCTAAGCCTCCTCTTCTCCAGACTAAACAAGCCCAGCTCCCTCAGCCTCTCCCCATAGGGCTTGTGCTCAAGTCCCTTCCCCAGTCTTGTTGCTCTTCTCTGGACCCTCCAGCACTTCAATCTCTTTCCTGAGCTGAGGGGCCCAGCACTGAACACAACACTCCAGGGGTGGCCTCCCCAATGCACAGTACAGCCCTTGTCCTGCTCACCACGCTAGTTTGGATCCAGGAAGGTGCCGGATGGACTCTTCTCTCCCCCATCACCTTCACCCTTGTTTTGTGTCCCATTTTTTATTTGCTCAGCAGGTGTGGCCAACTTTTGGCATCCTTGGAGAGCCACCAGCTGCTCCAAGAGACCTTGGTGACCGCCACGTTCCGGTCGCAATAAAATTCGAGCTTGAGTGTGAGTTCAGCCCAGGAAGGAGCAAGAGTTACAGAGGGTTTAGCCTGGAGGTGCTCAGATCTCAGCCTGGGCTCGTTGCCAGAAAGAAAAGCTTCCTATAAGCCCAGTCTAGCTTAGTCACAGCGTAGATTTGAGACAGCTCTAAGAATCCCCATGAACTTGAGCAAGGACAAGGTGGGACGGACATCAAAGACCCAGAAAACAGCACTAAGCAGCAGGTTGGGGGGTTCAAAATGGTAAATTCAGGTCTGAACTCTGCCTAAAGCCCCTAAGCTTTGTAGTGGGTCACGTTCCAGGGCAGGACAACCGCTTGGGCTCTCTCAGTGCTTGGGCTGAGCAGCATAAGAGCAGCAAAATCTGTCTCTATCTCCAGCACAGAGTTGTTTCCTCACCTCCCGTGCCTCAGTTTCCCTACCTGCTACAGGAGCCCAATAGCGCTCTGGGTGAAACTCACGCCACATATGAGGCCCAGGCACCACTGCAATGTAATTACAACAATTTTCCTCGTTAAATGTGGCTTTTTCTTCTCTGCCGAGACGTTTCTGTGCTCACATCACCGCTGTTCCAGGTTCCCGCAGCGGATTTCAGTTGGGAACGTCGCACAAAGAGCGTGGGAAGCGCGGGGGGACCCGCCCATTGATCTCCGGCGCTCAGAAAACCCCGGCGTGTTCGCTCCTTCTCGCCTCTTTGTAGTCGTGACCTCTCCGTGGCGAGGCCGACCTGCTCCTCCATGGCGTTTCAGAGCCGACCAGGGCACTGAATGGAGAATTAGCCAGAACACAGCGTCCTTTGTTAAAATACTGATATATGTAAATGGGGCAGGTTACTTTTCCAGCTCTCGTACCCATCAACAGGTACGGACCTTCCTAGCGCGGCACAGCCAGAGCGTAACAACCCCCGTTTCTATGTGAAACACAAACCATGTTCCTCGATCCCGGCAGAGAAATCCGATTGCCTCAAATCAAACAATCAACTGTTTGACATTTTGCAGGGCAAGAATGTCCTTTGATTGTCCCCAGGAGGCTCAGGGGTTTCACGCCACCTCTTCTTGCTGCCAGGTTACTGTCACTTGGGGACCTTGAATATGGCACAAGAGCCCAAGCTGGAAGTTCCTCCAGACCCCAACAGCTCCTCTTGCTCCTTGTCTTTGTTTTCCTGATGTTTCTTTGCTCTTTGACTTTACACAGTGTGGTGACGCTAATTGTCAGCGGGCTGGAAACCACCCCAAGAAGTTGACACTACTCATGGGACTTCATTATCTTGTATATATTGAACACTAAGGGTGCACCTCGAATCCTGAGCTCAGTTTTGGGGCCCTCATGCCAAGAAAGGCCTTGAGGTGCTGGAGCGAGTGGAGAGAAGGGAACGGAGCTGGGGAAGGGGCTGGAGCACAAGTGTGATGGGAGCGGCTGAGGGACCTGGGGGGTTCAGCTGGAGAACAGGAGCTGAGGGGACACAGGGACACAAAGAAACGGCCTCAAGTTGCGCCAGGGGAGGTTCAGGTTGGATCTGGGGAGCAATTTCTCCCCCAAAGGGCTGTGGGGCATTGGAACAGGCTGCCCAGGGCAGTGGTGGCGTCACCATCCCTGGAGGGGTTGGAAATACACACCGATGAGGTTCTCATGGACATGGGGCAGTGCCAGGGGTGGGTTGTGGTTGGACTCAATGATCTTGAGGGGCTTTTCCAACCAAAATGATTCTATGCTTTGCGGCACTAAACTGATGTTCAGATACCTCCTGGTGTCTGAGATGGAAGAAAAAGGTCAGAGAAACCCCATCCTGTCAATGGTAACATTTCAGACACTGATTACAACCATCAGTTTCATTTTGGGGCTCCGCGGACCCAGCAGCAGCGCATTTGGACCTCGGTTCGTAGAACCACGCCACTTGAAGCTCAGGATTTGTCCCATGTTTTGGTCAAGCTCAAGACAAAGATCAAGGTTTGACTGAAGGGCATAGAAAGATGCTCTAAGAGAAACTCCAGGCATTCACGTCGCGGTGTTTTAGCAATTAGGAGCGTTGCAACACTATCCCATGGTGGAAAGTGGGGTGGGATTTGGTTGGATGAGGCCCCCGTTGCACGACACAACTCTATTTATCCCTTGTAGTAGCAAATACTGGAGCTAAAAGGCAACAAAGATGAAAGCCAAGGAATGAACAAAGGAAAAGGAGGAGACAAGGGGAGAAGGATCAGAGGTTAAAGGGCACCCAGAGCCTCATACAAAGCACTTGGCTTTTTCATCTTGACCTTGATCAAGAAGGCCCATCTCACTTTTGTATAGTCACAGGCCATATAATGCCTTGTTTTCTTCACCAAAAAGAAATACAACCCCAGATCTTTGCAGATACCAGCGCTCACATCAAACCTGAATAAGGGTCCCATTTTTCAAAGAGGTCGGAGTCTTATATTCTAGACCGAGGACATAAGAGGACCCAGAAGATCTGGGGGTTCTCTGACGTTCTGCTTTCCACGTGAGAAACCCTGGAGGTATATCCATTTAAGATCCATCTATAGGTCCATATCCTATTAAATATTGGAGAAACACACACCAGAGAGCCCTTAAAACTCCTTGTCCAGAAAGATTTCAATCATAGAATCGTTTTGGTTGGAAATGACCCTCAAGATCGTCAAGTCCAACCATTAACCCAAGTCTGGCACTGATCCACATCCCCAAGAACCTCATCTACAATAAGTTGCAATGGCCACAGACAAGGAAATATCGATGGACGGCAAGTGAATCACAGTCAGAGCGCCGGCTGATTTATCTCTTGGGGTTCAGCACCTTACCAACACTTATTAACACCAGAAGGACTAATAGTTTTGGTGGAGTCCAGAATAAACGCTCCATTATTTAAAAACACCTTTGCAAAGTGAAGTTCCCTGGAGAACCTTTTCCCCCTAACCCCTGGTGACCCTAAACCCTAAATTTAAACGAGGAAATCAGCTGTTATTGAGAAAGTAACGTCGGTATTTTCAGCCAGTGAAAAGGAGGGTTCCTGATGTAGCCCGGAGCGACTCTATCGCAATAACGACGCTCCGGAGATCCGTGTTACCTTATGTGGGAAGAGAATACGCCTCACCGGTCTCCAACTGGGAGGAGGGCTGCACCAACTGGTTCAACTGGTGGGAGGTGTGATGGGTGCAAGCCATAGCCGAGGCTTTATTTCATGCACCCTGCCATTCTGCGATACCATCAACCCTAAAAATGATGTTGGTAAGAGCAAACGTATCTTAAGAGCGGTTAGTAGACCTAAAATAAAGAGTTAGCCCCTAACTACTGCTGGAGAGGTCTATACATTATCGAATTATAGAAGAATTTGGGTTGGAAGTGACCTTCAAAGCTCACCTAATTCAACCTCAATATATTAATAAATGTCGATATATAAGATTACAGCCCAACAGAGATGGGTGCTGGTCTCAGCCACGATGTTCTCCAGGTTTAGGTATTTTTACACAATATTTCCTACATTACATACATATTTATATACTTATTCCTTACTTTCCTGCATGAATAGAGCCCGTTTCCAAGCACGTTACGCATACGTTATGCGGTGGGTTAGAGACAGTAATTAAACAGTTTGGATCCCGATCCAAAATGACAAAAAGCTGTAACCACGTTGTTACTGCAACCCTGGTTTGCGTTGTCCCAAAGCACTGTCTTCAATTAATAACAAGGTTCAGCTCGCTGGAGCGATCCCACGTGCCAAAATTTGGATAAGACTCGAAAAAAGAAGGTGTCTCGCTACAAGCGGCGACTTCTTACTACAAAGATACAACTTACAATGCGTAACTGTACTGGTGGGGAGGAATCGGTGTGAATTTTCATTCCTGGATTAGTCACGGGCTCGTTTCTCCATGCGGTTCAGAGCTCAACAGAGGCAGCGATCCAGACCACAGGATTATTAGCGAGTGAATGGGAAAGAGCCCAAAACGACTCTGGGTTTCCAGACTGAGTTTCAGGGATCAGCATTCAAAACAACCACCGATTTATCTGCCATTTGAATTCGGTTTAGTTGGGAAACCTTGTTTAGGCTCAGCTTTTCTCTCAGCTGACAGCCCCTTAGTCATCAGCGTTAGAATCGAGTACACATTGCTACAGGTCTTTATATCATTTCCCCCTCATTGTAACTCTCTAATCTTTCCCTTCGCACAAAAAGACGGTGACACAAACCAAATCACAAGGCCGAGATCTAGGATCAGCACCATCTGGGATCAGCTCAGCATTCCTGTACATATTCCAACCTCTATTGCAAGACTCTTTTCCACACCGGTGTTAGGAAAGAGCTTGCGATAAAGTTGCTGACTCCGGCTTTTTTCCCCATGTTCCGCACCCCTGCAATACATAAATTAAAGGTTCAATACAGAAATTAAACGCTACCCACCCCAATTTTGCCCTCAGCGTCTCCCCGCTCCTCTCCCTCTCACTCATTGGTTTCTTTTTCCCTCGCAAATAAACAGTCGTGATTCAACATTGAAATCCAGGCGCCGCTTTTCCACTTTGCTTCTCACAATTGGAGACGTTTCCCTTTATCCGTCGTTGCCCCTTTCGTCTCCAAATGCTCATCGCACAGACCCCATCACTTGGCTTCTCGCTCTTAGGCGCAACTCAACCATTCTTGGGTGTTGATATAATGTTCTTCTATCCTCCCAGTTTAAAGATCCAATTTCTTGGTACTATATTTCGGATCTATCGCTCTTCCCCCACCAGCACCAGCCAAAGCCACACAAGTTTCTCCCTTTCCCATCAGCTCCCGGTAGCGGAAACATCAGAAGAAGCCAAATCACAGGGACAAGCGTTAGGTGGTGGAGATGCCAAAAAAGGTTCAGATTTCCCAATTTTGGAGCACCTATGGAAAAAGAACAACTCATTTTTCCTTCATGTGGTCCCTTTGATTCACGTTGAACATGGCCCAGTGGTTCCTGTCTCGGCAGAAGCTCCTTTTGCTGGATGCAAAAGTTGATGGTAGTTGCGTCTGGATGTTCCATGAGATGACAACATCAAATAAGTTGTACTTGTGTTCTTTTAATCAGAAATAATTCTCCTGTTATTGAAGAAGTGAGTTCCAGAACAATATTTTTCTTTAAAACAGGAATTATTTCAATTGTTGTTTAAAGACGACTCATTTTCCAATCAGCAGAAACCATCAGATTGCACAAACTATCTTAAAAACCTTGCCTTGAGTAAATAAATTGAAATAACACCCAAGAAGTCACACCTATTGGTTATCAGAAGCCACACGTATTTGTAAGCACCTATATATATATTATCTTAAAAATCACTTTGCAGTATTAAATGTAGTATTTATTAGGTCACCATTTCCCTGAAGAGACGCAGAATGTACTAAAAGAATCATGAATGTAACTTTAAATATACTTAATACACATAAAACGCCTCATTTGTAAAGACGCTAGAGCTGGATATTTCTTGCAACTTCTTCCTAACGCATCTGTGTTCTTTATCTTTCCAATAAACCAGCGGTATATTGATTTCCTGCGGATTTCTTGAAACAAGGAGACTTCACACACCATTTGGCAGCTCGTTGCAAGCAGTTTGTACTTGAATTTCCAGAAAGGCGGCGTGTTATTTACCCTGCCGGTTGCAACACTTTTCGCTGTGTAAAAGCTCCCTTAGATTTCACTAAGCGTTGCCTTATTTTTTTGAATAAACAGCTGCCAAAGGCAAAAAGAACATTGCAGGGTAGGAAACACACAACATCAATCTCTTTGACATGATTCCCAGAAACACTTGCTGCAAAAAATCTATCTTCATTTTTCTTTAAGCAAGTCAAATAGGATTCAACGGGAAACGTCACGTAATCGCAGTGTTAAGAGTTGATACTCCACATCTACAAAGTTTTGGCAAGAAAATAAGAGCTTGCTTTAAACTAAGTCCATTGGAATAATATTTAGGAAAATACTAATAATCCTGGACAATATATCCCTACAGAATCACAGAATGTCAGGGGTTGGGACTTGGAAAGCTCATCCAGTGCAATCCCCCCATGGAGCAGGAACACCCTTTCCCCTACGCTGCTCTCTAATAGCTCATTCCCCACCTTATACTGGAACCTGGGGTTGTTCCTACCCAGATGTAAAACTCTACACTTGCCCTTGTTCTATTTCATTAAATAAGATATTTGACATTTGCAAAATGTGCAGCTCGCCCTGCATGGAGAAAGGAGCTGAAGGTATTTAGTGGACATTAACATCTATATTGTGCAAGCGGCAGATGCAAAGGGAAGGGATTAACATCCCCTGACATCAACCACCTCAAAATTAAACACCTGATCGTCGTCTTGCCTTCTTGTTTAACACAGATTAAAGTCGCTGCGATGTGCAGGTCCCCCTTTCTCACTCCCTAGAGGATGTAGAAAGCACTCGAGTGTCAAATTTAACTAGGGGGCTGGAATGAAATCAAAGGTGACCCGCTCCTGAATGCACGTCCGGAACCAAAGCGCATCGGAGCCCCTGGAAAAACAACAGTGGTAACTCTAGAAAGGGGTTTTTAGTCCTTTGCTGCTGCTGGTTTGGGGAGCTCAGGATGGGGACGAGGAAAAAGCAGCTCATCTAATGTCTTGTTTTTTACTTCTTTACATGGCAAAACGCTGGTTTTCCACCCACGCCGCCAGCTCCGCACAAACCTTTTGATTCTTTTTCTCTTGGAGAAACAAAGCGCAGACGCCGGGCTGGCCGCTGCCGAGCGCCGCTATTCACCCGCCCGAGCCGCCTCGGAGATTGGGGCTCAAGTTTCCACCTAGTGAGACATGGGCTGACTCCAGAGCAGCCAATCTGCGGCCGAGGCTGCGGATGATGCCGGAGGGGAGGACCGAACACATCGGAGCAGCCGCCAAGCTGAGTAAGCCCGGCTCTGCTAAGCCTGACCTCGCTTGCACCACCGCCCAGTCCTCCTACACTGCTGCTCAGCTGCAAATTCCTCTTATTTTAAATAACATTTCTTAGTAGTTTATGCTTCATTTTTGCTTTTCTTCACCCAGTTCCAAGAATTTGGCGTTTCCTGTCGCCGCGTGGTTTGTGTTCTGTTGTAACCGCAGGCAAGTGGAAGGTGTTTTACAAAACAAGCGTTGGGTTTCCCAACACGGGCTGAGCTCGGGGGGCAATAGCACCAGCAGCACAAAGGGAAATCCCGGCTGTAAAACGGCATTTCAGAATCAATACGGTTAAATGGAAATCGGACCGAAAGCGGCAGGGCTTGCTGGCTGAGCTGAATCCGTAACTCAGACACGGCTTCCCTGGATGAAGAAAATTCAAGCCAGACACAAGTTCTATGGTCAAGTCTTTTGAAAGGTGGAACCTACCCAAAAAAATCCCATTTGGGGCGGGTTTGTCATTGCCAAACAAAGTAAATCAGCTGGAAGGAGCTGGCTGGGGCATTTTCCTTCATTGCCTGAAGCATTAATTACAACTTAATAATGAAATTTTGTCGTAGTGAGATCGATAAAATCCTTTAAGCTTCAGATTTCTGTCTTTGCTACATCCACGTTTCCTCCTCCTCCTCATCCTGAGATTTTGCATTAACTACAAACAACTAACGCAGCACAAATAATGTTAAAACCAAAATAAACACCCTTATAAGGGTCATTAAAAGTATTAACACCTGCTCCCAATTCAAATATGAAAATCCTCCTCGACAAAATTTAACACACACTTGCACGACGCAGTTTTTTAATCAGTAAAAGCCCTTTATCGCCTTGTTTTGATCTCTGACAACTGTTGCTTGGTGACGTTTCCATGGTCTCCTATCAGTGCTGGCCCTCAAGACCCAGTTGTCATCCTCACGACCCACTTGTCACCCCCATGAACCACTTCTTGAGAACTCCGAGGAGCGGAAATGAAACGCGCAGAATTGGTTGTGTAATATGCGCCAAATAAGTTGAGCATGAACTTAGAGACATCTCTTGGACGACAAAAAGCTTCTAGGAATCCTGAAGTCCCAACAGATATCCATCCAACTATATCTATAGGGACCTTGACCTCAGCCCAACTGAAATTAGTGGAAAAAACACCATTAACGCCAGATTAAAAGCACCATCGAACAGCTCAAACCCACATTTCACAAGCTGTAGTTGCCCGGTATCCCCATCCTTTCCCTTCAGGGGGTGGGTGGCCTCGTCCAAGGCCGGTTTTGCATGTAGGACCTGGTTGTCCCAAAGCAGAGCCCTGTGGGCATCAGCAAGACCTCGGGCTAAGCTCAGCCTGTCGCTAATCCCATCTCTTTGGAGGAGATGCTGGAGCCCTTCTAAGCAGGGTTTTAGGCCAGCATAGAATCGCTTTGGTTGGAAAAGACCTTCAGATCAAGTCCAACTGTTAACACACTATGACCAAGTCCACCACTAAACCATCGAACCATTTAGGTGGGAAGAGACCCTCAAGATCATCGAGTCCAACCATTAACCCACCCCATGTCCCTGAGAACTCATCGGTGTGTATTTTCAACCCCTCCAGGGATGGTGACTCCAGCGCTGCCCTGGGCAGCCTGTTCCAATGCCCCACAGCCCTTTGGGGAAGAAATTGTTCCCCACATCCAACCTCAACCTCCCCTGACACGACTTGAGGCCGTTTCCTCTCGTCCTGGCACTTGTTACTTGGGAGCAGAGCCCAACCCTCGTGGCTTCAACCTCCTTTCGGGTGGTTGTAGAGAGTGAGGAGGTGTCTCCTCAGCCTCCTTGTCTCCATGGCCTGTGATTGGCCGTGGGACATGACTACAGGGACACGCAGTGTCACGTCATGGGTGCTCCATCAATCACGCAAGATCCCACAGCCATCCAGGCTGCAGAAGACCTCACGCCACCTGACGAGTAAAGGAGCCGTAGGTAGTGACGGAGCAGGTACAACCAGCCTGTCGGGGAGCTGGTTGCTGAGCTAGGCCAAAAACCGAGCTCAAATACGGTCCAAAATAAACAACGGGATAATCCACTCCTCTGCGGAACAGTTTGTTTAGGACATGGTGTTGAAACCTCAAGTGTGTTACAGCAGCGACACCATCTTGAGAGGCAGCTCTGCTGTTTGGAAGGGTACACGTTCATGGGTTCTATGCACACCTACCAAATGCAATAAATAGGTTAAATCCAGGAGAACGGCCACGACTTATCCCACAGAGTGATCCTCAGTCCTACACAATTGCTCCGGTTTTCTTCAACGTTCATAAACGGCTGAGAAGGAACCACCACAATTCCAACTGGGAGGTCTTGCATCCTACGACACACTGCAAGGAGGACAACCCCCATCTCTGCCGTTTCCTACAGGGCAAGGAAGAATCACACAACAGGTGGGGTTGGAAGGGGCCTTCAAAGCTCCCCCAGTGTCCCCTCTGCCATGAGCAGGGACATCTTCACCAGCTCAGGTTGCTCAGAGCCCCGTCCAGCCTGGCCTGGGATGTCTCCAGGGATCTACCACCAAGCAGACAGGTTGCTCAGTTCCTTAAACTGCTCCTAAGAATTATATATAGCTTTCCTTATTCTAGCACTGACCACGTAACCTTAAAGTTGAGACTGGATGAGTCCCACCACGTTTAGCATCAATATTTCTATACGTGCATAATCGTGCTTCTCTCATCCAGGTGTTGAGACCTGAAATGAGAGGAGAGGGATCTCCTTTACTCCTCAGCACAAGGAGAACTTGGAGAAGACAACCAAGACGCCTGCAAACTGACGCCTGTGCCGGTCTAAAAAATCATAAATTTAACATTAAGAAATAAAACTTCCCCTCAGACAAACAACAAATGCATTGTTTGGTGGTCACCGAGAAGACTCATTTCTTAATCAGACTTTGCAAGAGCGACACACACCAACGTAACCTCGTCTTACATCATCTGGAGTTCGGAATGTGCTCACAGTGCGGTTGTGCAGAAGTAGAACTGGGCTTAAGTGCCAGGTCAGGATGAATCAAGCAGTTACCCAGTAAGGACCTACAAAGCGGTAAGAACACACAAACACCCCTAAAGCTGCAGCACAACAGCCACAGCCCCATTTTTAGGAGCTGAGGCTTTTCTAAGCAAAATGATTCCATCTCACGCGGTGAGTCGTTTCACTCCCCCTTCCCTCCCAGGAAAGTCACGGTGAAACCCTTCCCGTCTCAGAAACCGGTGATTGAGACTGAAATGACACAGGTGGGAGCGACGGGAAACAACAAGCGGAGCGAGGAGCAGCCCTGCTTTGAAGTTCAAGAGTCATATGTCCAGCATGGAAAGATCTGGAAGCTATTTTAAGAGGGCACCAGCTCATGCAACACAATGTGTTGAGTAACATGAAGTTCTTTGGAATCTGACTCCTCCAGGGCACGGTCACCAAGTTACTATAAACTCAGAAGTTCCTGGAGGAACTTACGCTCTGTGGGCAACAGGCTTCAGATCCATAGTTGTCCTCTCCCTCGACTTCAATTTACTCCATGCTCAACCTACTCCATACTCAACCTCATACTCAATCTAGTCCATACTCAAGTCTACTCCATACTCTACCACATACTCAAGTCTACCACATACTCAGGTCTACTCCATGTTCCAGTTCATACTCAGTCTACTCCATACTCAAGTCTACTCCATACTCTACCATATACTCAGTCTACTCCAAAGTCTACTCCATACTCTACCACATACTCAAGCTCATACTCAGTCTACTCCATACTCAAGTCTACTCCGTACTCTACCATATACTCAGTCTACTCCAAAGTCTACTCCATACTCTACCACATACTCAAGCTCATACTCAGTCTACTCCATACTCAAGTCTACTCCGTACTCTACCATATACTCTAGTCTACTCCATACTCTAGTCTACCACATACTCTAGTTCATAGGCAGTCTACTCCATACTCCAGTCTACTCCATACTCTACTATATAGTCAGTCTACTCCAAAGTCTACTCCATACTCCAGTCTACTCCATACTCTACCATATAGTCAGTCTACTCCAAAGTCTACTCCATACTCCAGTCTACTCCATACTCTACCATATAGTCAGTCTACTCCAAAGTCTACTCCATACTCTAGCACATACTCAAGTTCATACTCAGTCTACTCCATACTCTACCATATACTCTAGTCTACTCCATACTCTAGTCTACTCCATACTCTACCACATACTCTAGTTCATACTCAGTCTACTCCATACGCAAGTCTACTCCGTACTCTACTCCATACTCTAGTCTACTCCATACTCTAGTCTACCACATACTCTAGTTCATACTCAGTCTACTCCACACTCAAGTCTACTCCGTCTACTCCATACTCTACTCCCTTCTACTTTCCCCTGAATCTCAAGTATTTGAACACTCACACTTGCTGCTGTTGGAATAAGAGTCACAAACGCCAAATTCTGCTTTTCGTCCACCACAACTTTACATGTTTTTCTCCAAATTAGTTCAACTTTACCAACTGTAGATTTGACCAATTATTACTCTTAAAATACGGTTTAGAAATGTCTGGAGTTTGGTGAGTATATTTTTTCTTGAAAAGAGCGTAACTTTAGTTTTGTGGAGGTGAAAAGCTTTAGCCTTGTGAGTAGCAAATGAGTTAATATTCAATTCCGTGATTACGAGTCCAGTAAATACAATTTCTCAGTGCTCTGCCATCTCCCTTCTGTATTTAAATTACGTTGTCTTCTTCACACTCTTTCCTGATTTTGCAAATTCCAAGACCTGAAGAATCTCTATTTATAAATAACCACAGCAGAGGAGGGAAAAACATTCTAGTGTAAAATATTCCCACAAGCCAAACAAAAAGCCCAATGATTTTATCATGTGTATCTTATACTTGAGCTAAATGTTTATAAAGAGGGATTAAGATTTTTCTCCCTGGCAACAGTTATAATAAACACACCGCTAGGGCAAAATATGTGAAATAGAAGATATGCGCTCAACGCTGAAGAAACGTGTTTGGATATAGTGAGGGACACTGAGAATTAGCGCTTGACCTGTAATTGCTGTGGCTACAGCGTTACCAGCCCTACAGCTGGATTTGTTATCAAACAGTAGCCCTAAATACATTTAAGAACGTTACCTTTGAGAAATACTCACCCATTATGAAACTAAACCCAAGAGTCTCGTGTAATTCAGACTCAACCTGTGCTGCGATATACCTGTTACGTTTAATTTTTTATGTAAATGTGCATAAATTAGCACTAGATCCTTGTAGCTGTTTTTGGAAAACTGCATCCCTGTTACTAACCCTTTAACTTATGCACCCTCAGGAGGATTAATTTCCCCTCTTGTCCCTACTCCGTAAAACAATAGACTCTGGGGTCTGTAGTAGCAAATACGTGTTGGGATGGCGGCACCTGCTTGGTTAAAACCCACAGAAGGAGAAAAGGGACCTGAAATTTCGTGTGATTCGGTTTCAAGGTTAAAAAAATACTTGTGAGAAAAGCTGTGCTACCATATGGAGAACAAACACCTTTGTCATAATAGGAGTGAGATCTGCAGGGTGTTGAAAATGCACCATCCAGTGGTAGAAAGCTACATCTACGTTTAAGAGTAAATCTCACGCTGCTTTATGGGTCTGTGATGAGAAAACATTTATAAGTGATCTGGAAAGTGAGGACATTGTGACATATTTCTATGTAATTATTCAGGATGATCCAATTTGACTTGCACAGCTCGTATTACACACGGCTCGCAAAAAAATGAGGGATAAAAAGGGGAAATAAAACATTATGTGCAAAATAAAGTGTATGAAGGGGATCGTTCTTTACTGTACCTACGCAGTGATGAGCTCTGAAACAACTGTATCTACACAGGGACGGGATCCTGGAAAAACAGCGGCCAGTTCTCTGAAAACAAGAGTTCAATGATTATCCACAGTCCAGAAGGAAAAGGGAATTGGTTCTTACAGAGCTAAGAAAACATCTTGCTTTATAAAATCAGCGCGGCAACTGTATCTTGAAGAGTGAAACCTCAGTACCGCTAACTTGATAAGATACGGTAGAGATATTGTGCCAGATGAACATCTGGTTGCTGCCTTATGGCAGCTGTTTGTTTTTGGAACAAGCTACAAGTTGTTCCTGAGATCTCGTTTCATCCAAACGGCATCTACGTTACGTCAAATGATTCATATTGAACTCTAGGGCCTGCGAGAGGTGAGACGACTCGCTCGGATGTGCACTCGGCAAATGAGCATTACGTGACCCAAAGAGATGGTACTCGCAGAGGAAATGAAGCAATGAGATGCTATATTTTTGCAGTCACCACACGGCAATGCAATGAGGTGCAACTGCTCCCCTTCCTGGACGGCTGGCAGATTTACTAGAAATCTCTAGAAACTACCCAGTAAACATCAGTTATACCTCAGGCTGGAAAAACAGCCTATTGGAAAACAAAAACTGGCTTAAAGCAACAATTCTCAGTGGTTTACTTTTAAAAGAAAGAAAACAACAAAGAAAACCAACTAACCACACCGGCCACACCAACGACACCGGCCACACCAAGCAGCCAACCACGCCAGCCAAGCAGCCAACCACGCCAGCCAAGCAGCCAACCAACCAACCACACCAGCCAACCAACCAACCACACCAGCCAACCAACCAACCACACCAGCCAACCAACCAACCACACCAGCCAACCAACCAACCACACCAGCCAACCAACCAACCACACCAGCCAACCAACCAACCACACCAGCCAACCAACCAACCACACCAACCACACCAGCCAACCAACCAACCACACCAGCCAAGCAGCCAACCACACCAACCATACCAGCCAACCAACCAACCACACCAGCCAACCAACCAACCACACCAGCCAACCAACCAACCAACCACACCAGCCAACCAACCAACCAACCACACCAGCCAACCAACCAACCAACCACACCAGCCAACCAACCAACCACACCAGCCAACCAACCAACCACACCAGCCAACCAACCAACCACACCAACCATACCAGCCAACCAACCAACCACACCAGCCAACCACACCAACCACACCAGCCAACCACACCAACCACACCAGCCAACCAACCAACCACACCAACCAACCAACCACACCAACCACACCAGCCAACCAACCAACCACACCAGCCAACCAACCAACCACACCAACCACACCAGCCAACCAACCAACAACACCAACCACACCAACCAACCACCAAAATAAATAACAAGCGAACCAAAGGAATAACAAGCGAACCAAAGGAATAACAAGCGAACCAAAGGAATAACAAGCGAACCAAAGGAATAACGAGCGAACCAAAGGAATAACAAGCGAACCAAAGGAATAACAAGCGAACCAAAGGAATAACAAGCAAACCAAAGGAATAACAAGCAAACCAAAGGAATAACAAGCAAACCAAAGGAATAACACCCACCCCTTTTTTTTCTCTTATATTTATTGTTCTTTTGGGAGGCACAATGGGAATTCAAGCTTGCGCTCATTTTTCCCTCGCCAACAGCGGGTACAGGTTACAATCCACAATCAGTACGTACTGAAGGTCTCCAATTAAATTTATATCTCATGATAATAAAAAGGTGCACGTGCCCGACAGCAGTGGCAGCTGAAAGAAAAACAGTTTAAACAATATTTGCTTCTAGAGCTGCACCAACTGCTATTTTAAGGCTGTTTGGTGAAAGTTTGACAGGCAATTTCCTCAGGAAATTAAAAGAATTTTGCCTACATTAGACCTGATTGAAAAGAGGCTTTCACAAAACCCTTGATCAGTGCGAAATTATACCGGCGTTACGCTTCGTTTGCTTCAAAAGACATTAATTAATCTTTTTGTATGGAATTCAGACTTCCCGGCTATTCCTTTACCTTGCAGGAACGGCACAAAATGAAGGCGGCGACATTTTATCGCCGCAAAAGGCAGCAATTTCTCAGGAAATTAGTGATTCGGGCAGCGCTGCAGTTTCCAGCGTCTCTCAGGCCGTGTTCTCGATGACAAGAGCAATTCCTTGTCCGCCGCCAATGCAAGCCGACCCAACTGCGTACTTGCCACCACGACGCCTGTGCGGAAAAAAGAACAGTGAAAATTATTGATATGTATGAAACCACAGTCGCTGTCATTCGGATTTTATGAAAGGAAACTAGTTAGCAACTAAGTACTATTAAATGTTTTAGAATGTGTCTTGCATCTGGGTAGGAACAACCCCAGGTTCAGTGTAAGTTGGGGAATGAGCTGTTAGAGAGCAGTGAAAAGGGAGCTGGGGGTCCTGGGGACAGCAGGGTGACCATGAGCCAGCACTGGGCCCTTGTGGCCAGGAAGCCAATGGGACCTGGGGTGGGTTAGAAGCGGGTGGTCAGTAGGTCCGAGAGGTTCTCCTGCCCCTCTGCTCTGCCCTGGGGAGACCACACCTGGAATCTTGTGTCCAGCTGTGGCCCCTCAGTTCCAGCAGGACAGGGAACTGCTGGAGAGAGTCCAGCGCAGCCACCAAGATGCTGCAGGGAGTGGAGCATCTCCCGTGTGAGGAAAGGCTGAGGGAGCTGGGGCTCTGGAGCTGGACAAGAGGACACTGAGGGGGGACTCAGTCATGGGGATCCATGTGGAAAGGGGGAGTGTCAGGAGGATGGAGCCAGGCTCTGCTGGTGACAACCAGTGATAGGACAAGGGGCAATGGGTGCACACTGGAACACAGGAGGCTCCACTTAAATTTGAGAAGGAACTTGTTCATGGTGAGGGTGGCAGAGCCTGGAACCGGCTGCCCAGGGGGGTTGTGGAGTCTCCTTCTGTGCAGACATTCCAACCCGCCTGGACACCTTCCTGTGCAACCTCATCTGGGTGTTCCTGCTCCATGGGGCGATTGCACTGGATGAGCTTTCCAGGGCCGTTCCAATCCCCGACATCCTGGGATTCTGTATGTTGTTCTTTTTCTAGAAAAACATCACCCAGCCTCAACTGATGTTGAAATATTTCTCCAGACTAAAAGTACCTTAATTCATGAACCAGATGAGCTGTGATCCGCGATCCTGACGCGCCCAACGGGTGACCTATGGCGATGGCACCGCCGTTGACGTTGGTTTTTTCAGGGTCAAGGCCCAAAACTTTTTCGACAGCTAAATACTGAGGTGCGAACGCCTCATTCACCTGAAACACCAGAGAAACGATAAAACCATTCGCCTCTGATTTTCCGCACGAGCTTTCAGGGGCTTCTGCACGCATGGGATGAAATGTGACGCGTTTCTTCTCCAAGTCAATATGAAAAATGGTGGTGATAAAAGCGTACGCGGACAACGCACGGGTTGTCAGGCCAAGCCATGAGTAACCTCATGTTCATGTTTAAATTCCTTACCTCTACCAAATCCATGTCCTTCAGGGTCAATCCTGCTTTCTTCAGAACCTCGGTGATTGCAGGTACAGGGCCTGTTGGGAAATGGTGTGCAGTTAGTTAGATTAAAATACAATAATAAAAGCTTATAAATATGTAGGAATAGCTTCATAAAGCTTCATCAGATTCCATTCCATGAGTCTCTGCGCAGGCAATGAATCCAAGAAAGAAAAAGGCTGTTCTGGAGTTTGCCAGACATGTGTTTAGTTACAGTTATTGTTGGTTTGGTGTTGTTAATCTAATTGAACGGAAAATCTTCTAGTCAATAAAACTAACAAGAAAATGTTCCTTTGGACACAGGTCCCAGCCAACTAAAGCCAGTAAGATCTTTTAAGAATATTATAGAGTTTGGATATAAAACTGTTCTCTGGAAGAAAGTTGCCATTTATAACCGTGTATAATCCACTAGCGGTGATTAATCTCAAAGCACAGCTACCTAAGGAGACACTCAGAGATAATTCGAAAGGGCTAATTCATTTGAAAGGACAAAGATATTGAGATGGTAGCTGACCATAAGACATAAAAAACACCCCTAAAACATGAACAATCCTATTGCATGATGGTATTTTACCGAACTTTGTGAGGCAGGATTATCTATGTCTGTGAAAAGGCTCAGTCAGAAGGGATCAGTCCCAAGGTGTATGGATTGGAGGGTTTGTCTGCGTTAAATTCTACTTGATTAGGAAGCATAAAATACGGGACTGGTGACAAAAAGAAGAGTAATTGGTTTGCCAAAATAATACCTGAATAGATGCTGAATAGAGCAACTGAAAGGGGTACATGGAGCCAAAACTCCTTCAACAAGCAGCGAGGAAGACAAATCAGAGCTACACATTTAATTATGGGAATTAAAGCTTATAGAAATTAAAGTGATTTTCAGGAGAAAACAGTTTAAATAAATTGAGAGCGTCTGTTTTCTTCACTTACTAACACAGTGAAAAAGGAAAAAGGTGGGGGACTAAAAGAGCTAATATTATAAGTGCCACACGTAGCCCTTCAGCCAAAGCGAGGAGTAAATCAGCCCCTGGGGACAGCAGGGTGACCATGAGCCAGCACTGGGCCCTTGGGGCCAGGAAGCCAATGGGACCTGGGGTGGGTTAGAAGGGGGTGGTCAGTAGGTCCAAGAGGTTCTCCTGCCCCTCTACTGGAATCTCTACCCCACATCTGGAATCTTGTGTCCAGTTGTGGCCCCTCAGTTCCAGCAGGACAGGGAACTGCTGGAGAGAGTCCAGCGCAGCCACCAAGATGCTGAAGGGAGTGGAGCATCTCCCATGTGAGGAAAGGCTGAGGGAGCTGGGGCTCTGGAGATGGACAAGAGGACACTGAGGGGGGACTCAGTCATGGGGATCAATATGGAAAGGGGCAGTGTCAGGAGGATGGAGCCAGGCTCTTCTGGGTGACAACCAGTGATAGGACAAGGGGCAATGGGTACAAACTGGAACAAAAACAGTTCCACTTAAATATGAGAAGAAACTTGTTCCCAGTGAGGGTGTCAGAGCCTGGCCCAGGCTGCCCAGGGGGTTGTGGAGTCTCCTTCTGTGCAGACATTCCAACCCGCCTGGACACCTTCCTGTGTAACCTCATCTGGGTGTTCCTGCTCCATGGGGGGATTGCACTGGATGAGCTTTCCAGGGCCCTTCCAACCCCTGACATTCTGTGGTTCTGTGTTTTAGCGCAACTCACCGATGCCCATGATGGAAGGGTCGCAGCCAGACGCATGATACGCGACTACTCGTGCCAGAGGAGTAAGACTGTGCTTTTTCAAGGCCGATTCACTGGCAATGATGACAACACCAGCTCCATCGCACACCCCCTTGGAATGAGGGAGAAAAGCATCTTAAGTGGGGAATATAAATCCTGTCACACTTTAAACTGAATATGTCTCTCAGAAAAGCTTGAGTCCAAGATATTAATATTTAACAGACAATTAGTAGCGTTTAATCAAAACCACGGTCTTCCACTATTCTGTGGATTGCGAAAGATAAATGTAGGTGTCTAATTAATTTCAATGGTTTAGAAGCATTTTTGTCACTTGAAGCCGCTTTCAAGAGCCAAGGCCTTGATGTACTCACCGAAGCGTTCCCGGCAGTGACCGTCCCGTCCTTTTTAAACACACACGGGAGCTTCGCCAGCTGTTCTGGGGTGGTCTGGGGTTTGGGGTGCTCATCCTTTTCCATAGTTTCCTTCCCCTTTCTCGTTTTCACTTCAATCGGTGCCATCTCAGCGTTAAAGTAACCGGCGTCCTGAGCTGCGAGCACAAAAAGGATTACACCAAGATGCACGAGCTACACACAACATCAAACTCATTCCAATCAATGCTAAAAACAGCCTAGATTTGAAGTTAGATGAGAAACGCTTCCATTCTTAAACGGACTAACCAGCTTTACACCTCTGTTGGGTTTTGAGCGCGTATCGGTCACAGTCCTCCCGCGTGATGTTGTATTTTGCGGCCAGATTTTCAGCCGTAAGCGCCATAGGGAGTTTAACGTGCGTATCTGTTAGGCCGGCCCACAACGTGTCTTCCAGCTGCGTGAAAATTAGATAGAATACGAAAATTAATTATTATTAGCAGTTTCTCGTTAACTAGCGCCTTCTTAGAAACTAGCGGCGCTTTGTAGAATTAACTCAGGTTACCTATGGATATTTTATTTAAATTAAAACAAATACATTGTGTAAGTGTTGGGCATTATTTTAATTAATCTACATTGTGCTCTAGAGTGATTCTTCCCACTCACAACCCCAAAAGGCTTGGGAAAAACCAACGATTCTTTGCATATCAGCGTATTTCACTCCTGCATAAACTATTTATTAGAGACCTATGAGAAAACACATCTGTCTTTCTGTTGTAACAGAAAAACAGTGTAGAAAAAAACATCGAAATAGCCTAATTTAGGATTTTGATGTTACACAGAATCACAGAATGGACGGGGTTGGAAAAGACCTCAGAGATCATCGAGTCCAACCCTTGGTCCAACTCTAGTCCATTGACTAGATCATGGCACTAAGCGCCATGGCCAATCTCAGTTTAAAAACCTCCAGGGCCGGTGAGTCCAGCACCTCCCTGGGCAGCCATTCTAATGCCTGACCACTCTCTCTGCACAGAATTGCTTCCTAATCTCAAGCCTAAATTTAAGTTTAAGCCCCGTTGTCCTATTGTGAACTGCCTGGGAGAAGAGATCAAGCCCCACCTGGCTAGAACTGCCCTTCAGGTAGTTCTAGAGAGTGCTGAGCTCAACTCTGAGCCTCCTCTTCTCCAGACTAAACAAGCCCAGCTCCCTCAGCCTCTCCCCATAGGGCTTGTGTTCAAGTCCCTTCCCCAGTCTTGTTGCTCTTCTCTGGACCCGCTCCAGCACTTCAATCTCTTTCCTGAGCTGAGGGGCCCAGCACTGAACACAACACTCCAGGGGTGGCCTCCCCAATGCAGAGCACAGGGGAAGGGTCACTGCCCTTGTCCTGCTGACCACGCTGCTTTGGATCCAGGCCAGGATCCCATTGGCCTTCTTGGCCACCTGGGCACACTGGTGGCTCCTGTTGAGCTTCCTGGCCATTAGTCCCCCAGGTCCCTTTCTGCCTGGCTGCTCTCCAGCCACTCTGTGCCCAGCCTGGAGCTGCAGGGGGTTGTTGTGGCCAAAGCACAGTTTATTTACCCATTGCTACCCTCACTAGCTTTAAAAGCAAAAGAAAGCACTAGACCTTGAGTTCTGCTCCTAATCTGGTTCCAAACCGAATGTTTCGAACGGCATATGGAGCCTGGCTCATATTTTCAGCTCCGCCACACAGAACAACTTCGGAGTCGTTAAGGCAAATTTCCTGTTAAGAGAAAAAACAACTAGATTTAGGATTTAATTTGCTGGTTTGGTCAGATGCTTCCTATAGTTACTAAAAACTTAGTGTACGTTTAAGCAGCTTGGAATAGAATCTGCAGCTTTGTTGTGTGTCGTAGTTTTAATATAAGTGGTCAAATTCGCCAAGAGATTTATTCAGCGTAGCCTTTGCAGAAAGTACTAGAAAAAAGGCACTTAAAAAGCACAGGTTGCTGCTTACACAGGTGAGAATATGAGAAATAATCAGGGGGAAGCCTCCTGTTGTGGTTTTGATGCCCATGAATTCCAATTCACCCAAACAGGATCACAAAATGCAACTGCTGCACAGCTGAGCTCCATTTCACTGGGTGTTGCGTTCCTTATATTAAACCAAAAATAGCTACGACGATGATTTTTAAGACCAAGCACAAAATATGTCACTGGGGAGGGTGAACTTCTTCACAAGGACAATAGGAAATCGCTACCAGTGGTAGCTAAAAAATCCACATTAAGCCTCATCCCAAACATGAAGAACATGTTTCTACGTATTTCTCTGATGTTAACACATTGATAAAGGTTATAAACACAGAATGTCAGGGGTTGAAGGGACCTGGAAAGCTCATCCCTCATCCAAATCATTGATGAATATATTGAATAATATAAATAACACAGATTAAAAAATAAGAGCTTTATACCTGACATCCATTGGCAATGGATTGGAAACCAGAGCCACAAAGTCTGTTGACGGTGAGGGCTGGAACGGGGACGGGAACTCCCACCCGTAACCCAGCGTGTCTCGCGATATAAATCCCGTCCGCGGCGCTCTGTTGGCAGAACAAATAAAAGGGTTCGTTACGTTCTGATTTCTTTAATACTCCCGATTAAAAGGCAGCGTGGTGTAATTGCACCACTGCGAGATGGTGGGTGTTCAACCAAAATCCTACTTGTGAGAAGCAGCACTTCAAAAACACACCATCCTATATGATCTGAAAGGGACTAAATATGTTAAGACCGAACTCGGTAACTTAAAGAGTCTTATGTTTTCCCTTTTCTTATGTGGTGAGCACAGGTATGGAATAAAAAATGATAATAGCACTGTAAAGGATCTTTTCCAAACAGAGAAAACCCTAAGATAATATGAGTTATAAAGGCAAAGGTTTGTGCATAATGCTACTTGCCAATGCAAAAAAATAATCAACACTTTCCGTACTCAATAAGAGTACGTGTATCCCTTTAAATAATCCCACACAGTTTTCAGGCAAGTGTGGACTCTTCCCAGACTCAGGGGCAGCTCAGACATTGTTTTTGGTGATGCCACGTGCATACACACTGTGGATTGCATGTTGTATTAATTGCTGCCCCTTAATAATTGACTCAACGGATATCCGAACATGTATTCAAGTCACTTTTGGAGTGCTAAAACCCTGTTTCTCACCAGTTTAATAGAAGTTGTTTTGGACCCTGTTGTCCCTTAAACCAACCTGGGGGTGCCTCCGTGACAGCACTGTAAGAAATTTGGACACTGTTTCTTTTTCTAGGCCACAATCAATTCTTAAGAAACCTGAAAAGAAGCTGAGATGGCAGCTGTAGAATCACAAGCTACACTTTTGGCTGAAAATCAAGAAGAAATGCTGCCTAGGTAAGGTCGCACAAGAACATGTCCAGGCGGGTTTTGAATATCTCCAGAGAAGGAGACTCCACAACCCCCCTGGGCAGCCTGTTCCAGTGCTCTGTCACCCTCATTGAGAAGAAGTTTCTTCTCAAATTTAAGTGGAACCTCTTGTGTTCCAGCTTGATCCCATTACCCCTTGTCCTGTCATTGTTTGCCAACGAGAAGAGCCTGGCTCCATCCTCATGGCACTTACCCTTTATATATTTATAAACGTTAATAAGGTCACCTCTCAGTCTCCTCTTCTCCAAACTAAAGAGCCCCAGCTCCCTCAGCCTTTCTTCATAAGGGAGATGCTCCACTCCCTTCAGCATCTTTGTTGCCCTATGCTGGACCCTCTCCAGCAGTTCCCTGTCCTGCTGGAACTGAGGGGCCACAACTGGACACAAGATTCCAGATGGGGTCTCACCAGGGCAGAGTAGAGGGGAAGGAGAACCTCTCTCAATCTACTGACCATCCCCCTTGTAATACACCCCAGGTACCATTGGCTTCCTGGCCACAAGGGCCCAGTGCTGGCTCATGGTCATTCTGTTGTCCACCAGGACCCCCAGGTCCCTACACTGCTCTCTAATATGTCATTTCCCAACCTATACTGGAACCTGGGGTTGTTCCTGCCCAGATTCAAGACTCTACACTTGCCCTTGTTCTATTTCATTCCATTTTCCTGCCCAACTCTGCAGCCTGTCCAGGTCTCTGATGGCAGCACAGCTTCCAGTGTCAGCCACTCCTCCCAGCTTGGTGTCACCAGCAAACTTGCTGACAGTCACTCTATTCCCTCGTCTAAATCGTTAATTAATATATTGAATAATATTGGCCCCAGCGCTGCCCCCTGAGGCACTGCACTAGATATTGGCCTCCAACTAGACTCCGCACCATTGACCACCACTCTCTGGCTTCTCTCCTTAAGCCAGTTTGCAACCCACCTCACTACTCTATTGTCTAGAGCACACCTCCTCAACTCAGCTGTGAGGATGCTGTGGGACACTGTGTCAAAGGCTTTGCTGAAGTCAAGGTGACCACATCCACCGCTCTGCCATCATCCATCCACCTCGTTACATTCTCATAAAAGTCAATGAGGTTGGTCAAGCATGATTTACCCTTGGTAAAGCCATGCTGACTGCCCTAATAACCCTCTTATCCTTGATATGCCTTGAGATGGCACCAAGGACAAGCTGTTCCATCACTTTCCCAGGGACAGAGGTGAGGCAGAATACAAAGCAAAGTCAGAATACAAAGCAAAACCAAACTAGAAATGCTCTTTGCTGTCTTGCTTAAAACAAAACCCTAATCTTAATATCCTAATCCTAACCCTAATATGTGCATAAAGGCAGTTTTGCAATGCTGGTGCTCTGTACATAACAAGCTCTTTGGAAAAAATACGATTGCTCCCAATAATATCACAAATCATGCGGGGTATGTCCCTTAAACATGAAACATAACACTATAAACGCTACTTACCCGTTTAATTTCCACCCCTTTAGCTTATTCTTGCTGCAAACCATATGTAACTATGTATAGGAGCAGAGGATGAATAAAATCGCTGCTGACCAGCGAATTTTCCACGCTACCAACCTGCATGACGTTTCCGACGATGACGCTGTCGATGATCTCGGGAGAGACTTTGCCGGCGGCCAGCGCGGCCCGAGCGGCGATTTCCGTCAGGTCAGTGGCGCTGAAATCCTTCAGCAAACCTCCATAGGCCCCGAACGGCGTCCGCTTCGCCGCGACAATGAACACGCCTGCGAGAGGAGCGAGAATTAGCCAGATAACCAACGGCGAATTCCCATCCTAAGAGGGTAACATCCTAAATTCAGAAGCAGGTTGTAAAGCAACGAAATGTGAACCCACACAGTTCAAGATCAGGGCTCTAAATGGTGGCACCAGAATCACCTCGGGGCTCAAAATGGCGGCACCAGAATCACCTCGGGGCTCAAAATGGCAGCACCGGGGGCACCAGAATCACCTCAGGGATCAAAATGGCGGCACCAGAATCACCTCAGGGCTCAAAATGGCGGCACTAGAATCACCTCAGGGCTCAAAATGGCGGCACCAAGGGCACCAGAATCACCTCAGGGCTCAAAATGGTGGCACCAGAATCACCTCAGGGCTCAAAATGGCGGCACCAGGGGCACCAGAATCACCGCGGGGCTCAAAATGGTGGCACCAGAATCACCTCAGGGCTCAAAATGGCGGCACCAGAATCACCTCAGGGCTCAAAATGGCGGCACCAGGGGCACCAGAATCACCTCAGGGCTCAAAATGGCGGCACCAGAATCACCTCAGGGCTCAAAATGGCAGCATCAGGGGCACCAGAATCACCTCAGGGCTCAAAATGGCGGCACCAGGGGCACCAGAATCACCGCGGGGCTCAAAATGGTGGCACCAGAATCACCTCGAGGCTCAAAATGGTGGCACCAGAATCACCTCAGGGCTCAAAATGGCGGCACCAGAGTCACCTCGGGGCTCAAAATGGCGGAACCAGGGGCACCAGAATCACCTCAGGGCTCAAAATGGCGGCACCAGAGTCACCTCGGGGCTCAAAATGGCGGCACCAGAATCACCTCGGGGCCAAAAATGGCGGCACCAGGAGCATCAGAATCACCTCAGGGCTCAAAATGGCGGCACCAGAATCACCTCAGGGCTCAAAATGGTGGCCAGAGGGGTGGCAGGATCATCTCCCAAGAAAGGCCTTGAGGTGCTGGAGCGAGTGGAGAGAAGGGAACGGAGCTGGGGAAGGGGCTGGAGCACAAGTGTGATGGGAGCGGCTGAGGGACCTGGGGGGTTCAGCTGGAGAACAGGAGCTGAGGGGACACAGGGACACACAGAAACGGCCTCAAGTCACACTGGGGAAGTTTAAATTGGATATTAGGACACATTTATTCATCTAAAGGGCTGTGGGGCATTGGAACAGGCTGCCCAGGGCAGCGCTGGAGTCACCATCCCTGGAGGGGTTGGAAATACACACAGATGAGGTTCTTAGTGACATCGGTCAGTGCCAGGGGTGGGTGAACAGTTGGACTCGATGATCTTGACCGTCTCTTCCAACCAAAATGATTCTATGATTGTAAGGTATGCAGAATCATTGGTCAGAAAACAAGACAAGGAAGATTCCAGAAAGCGATTTGAAAAAAAACAACACACCCAGATCCAGATTTGTAGACAAACGCATCGGCCAGAAGCAGAATTTCAGCTCTGGAAAAGCCGCCTTTGAACCAAACTGTATATCTTGGCACAGCGTCGCTGCTCCCACGTGCGCCCATTTGTGACCTTTCCCCCAGTTAAACAACAGAGCCACAAAACGTCCCCGGTTATATTAAGTAACACTACAAGGAGAAATACAGATACAAGAATGCAGGCGAATGGAAACGCCTGTGCATTAAACAGATTGTTAATGCTGGTTTTAGGTCTGTAACCCACATTATTTAGTTGGGTTTATATTCAGAGGGAGGGTTCTCTTCTTCTTCTCCTGTATTCAGATCCCAGGCTGTGCGATTTATACAAAAGAACTTTCCAAACTGGTCAAGGTCACACTCACAACCTGAATACAATATTAAAACCTGCAGCAGGCAATTAATACACTCATTATCTGGGGGATAATTTAAGCAAGAATTGCAGCTAAAAGATAGGAATGAATGCAAAAAAACAACGTGGGTTTTGAAGCCATGAAAAGAGCAAAACAAAGTAACACCCTAAAAATGCGCTCTAAAATTTGTAACAAATATTAGGACGAATTAATGAATTTGTTTCTGTAAAACGAGCGTGTTCAACAGTCACTTCAAGACTAGTTCCCAGACTAAGCAGATTTAAACTTACAGCAGCTGGTTTTATTTAATTATCCCAAATGGATTGTATTAACTATACATTATTTCATGTTCCCCTTGAGACTTGATTAAATGTTACCAATGTAAAGCAAAAGACTCGTAGCTGGTCATAAAGCTGCGGCACAAACTAAAACAACTTGTCCTCCTCCCTTTTGGCCACGGTGTCGCTTACTCACGTTATTTGCTGAATAGCCCGAGGATGGAACTTTGTCCTTCAGCTTTCACAATAACATCTCTTTCTTTCACCCTCCTCGCTCACTAAATCTCTAAAGGAAAAAGCAGCACAACCTGTGTGGAGTTATAAATGAGCACAGAGCCTTTCCCATAAGGATTTTTTAAGGATTATTACTGCAGAGCCTTCCTATTTTTGCTTGATTGGAGAGACACCTCCAAATAAATGATCCTATGGTCTTTAACAGCTCTAAATCCCCATTAATTAGTCCTACATTACCATGGCAAGACTTCCAAAGCCTCTGCAATTTTCCAAGGTGATAAAACATGGGATGAAAGCGGAATACACCAGGATAAGGAAACTTTTAGGGCTAGAAAGCAAAGGTCACTTTGAATCCTCACCAAACACTCAGCTCAAAGCTTCTTTTAATCAGGTTTTGTTAATCACCCGCTGCCAAACAGGCTGTTCTAATATTCCTTAATCCTCTAGCATTTCTTGGTATGACAATATTTCATCAAATCCTCTTTTAAATGCCTAAAAAACAACTGTTAACCTCCCCCCAAAATTAACGGGCGAGAAGCGTGTATGAAAAACATTATTGCAAGAGAGAAGATTATGAAATAAGCACAGAAAACTAACACCAAACAAGTTTGGGCAAAGCTGCTCTCTAGTATCAGTTCAGCAGAGCAATATGGAATTACACTAATTACACCAAAGGGAATTACAGAATTAAATTACACTAGACAAGCTCTCAGCCCTGAAACCTCAAACCGTGATTATATACATTATTATTTAGGTACCACCCGCCAAACAGCAAAACCCTGTCAAACAGATAAAAAGCACAATTTCACCACACTCCAATTTTGCTTTTAAAGAATATTGGGGCGTATTCGCCTCATTTTTAAGAGGCATAACATTTAAACGGCGTAAAGCAGAAAGCACTTCTTTCCACAAAACACTTGGTGCTTTTTTACCGCTGACACAGGCGGGGGGGGTGGATGTGACAAAACAAAGTTATTAAGTGTCACTTCTACTCACTGCACGCAAATAGGGACAATTATTTGACATATATATGCGTATATATTAAAGCTAGGTAGGTAAAATCTGGCTTTATTTCTACCACAAGTGATTTAAGCGCTGCAGCAAGTCAAGCACCGCCGGTCACCTTTACCTCAGACCCGCCCGCCATGACACAACCAGCCCGCGTCCCGCTGCCCCCTCAGTGCCCGGCGGCCACGCCACCCTCGCTGGGGAGCCCCACAACCCCCACCCGGTACCGGGGAACCGCCGGGGAACCGCCAGAAACCCGCCGGGGCTGAGTGACGGGAGCCCGGCGGGGCTGATGGAGCCTCACCCCTCAGAAGCGCCATGGCCGCTCCGCTCCCGCCGCGCCTGCGCCTCATCCGCCGCACATTCGTCACGCTGGGGGCGGGGTGAAACCAGCACTTTTTAAGGTGTTTTTAATGTATTTCTCCGCCGCCATCCGCAGCTGAGTTCCACGGATGCGGTGAGGAAGGTTGTAGCGGGAAAAGTTACCTCAGACGCTGAGGGCTCGTCCCTGTGAGCGGCTGTAATGGCGGTTTGGCGCCCTGAGGTGCTTCGCCCTGTTTCCAACCTTCATCCTGTTAAAAGTTGGACTTTCCTCGGGAGAATCCACAAAAAACCAGCCTTTTCAAAGGTGTTTTTGAAAAAAATACACGTTGAGGTGTATTTGGGTGTGTAAAACCTTTAGTGGATTCACTGAGACTGTCTGGCAGATGAGTATATTTTCACTTTGCATACGAAGAAAAGTTGTCACGTCTTCATTCAGTTTAAGTTTCATCAATTTTGTATTGTTTCCCTGCAAACAATCCAATGTTTGAGTCAAAATAACCTTTCAGCAGCATTCCCTATATAATTGCAATGGTTTAATGAATCTATTCACACAGCAACAGGCAACTTTGTCTTTAAAAAAAGCAGATTTGATGCTATTTTTTTCCCCTCTCTGCCATTGATTTACCTGGCACTACATCCCCCTCATTCCTAAGATCCCACCCTTAATTAGTTTCTAATTAGCTCACAATACTTCAGCACCTTCATTAAGTGATAACTCCTACGCCTTTTAAAGCCTTAAGTAAAAGCTTTGAGACCGTTCATTTGTGTTTGTAAAGTGCTTTGTAACTTTTAAATAGAAATGTTTCCCACCTGTACGATATCAAAGTGTATTTTTCACGCTTAGGTTTTTGATCAAAAATCACCATTTCTTCAAAAGTATTTATTTCACATTTTTTGTATCCACAGCTGAATATTACAGTGACTATTACAAGCGTTTTCCCATAAACAAAAGTGTAGTTTACAGATTTGTTCCAAATGGAAAGATATTTTATAAGCAGTATTTCATCTACAGTATCTCCTGTATATCATTTAACTTCGTTAAGAGCAGCTTTACCTTCTGCTTTTTAAGGTAATTAAGCTCCATATCCCCCCCGAAAATCCCTAAACAAATAGACATTGCGCTATAATAGCACATTTTTCTTATTTCAACATAATTCTAAAGCCTTTGTCCACTGGCTTTTATATTTTAAAGGAAATTATATATTAATTGGGGACTATGCGCTCTGGATTGTTTTAGGATCTATATTGTTCGAACTTCTTTCAGGAGAATCAATTTATAACCGTAATAAACGTGAAACAATAAAGTTGGAGGGAAAAGCTTCATGCACTTTGTTTTCATTAGGTTATCGTATTTATATGCAAAGACAAAATGCTGATTTATCAGCTTAATACGCTCTGAAATAAAGGGGGAAAAGGATAAAATAAAATTCAGAGCATTGCAAAAACATCCATTTGCAAAAAGGCAGAAGAGGTAGGTCCAATAAATTAAAGTATCGCAGAGGAGGCGACGGGAGAGGGTATAAATTATCATTATTGTATAGAAAGGCACTACTGTATATACCCAGTAGACGCAAATGCTTGACGATGATGGTTTAGAGGTAGCGCTGGTACTATACAAGCGATAAATTTTAGTCTATAATTAATTGGGTGATGATTAGAGGACAATAACTTTAAAGTCTGGCCTTAGGCTGGGACTAAACCATTCGAAACACGGGATTTACCCACCAATAGGTTTCTTCACAGCACTCCATTTCTTTAAAAATGTGCTTTTTTTTGGCTCGTAATATACATATATAGTACATACAGGACTCTTACAGTTTGTATATACATAGATTACATACACGATGTTGAACTCAAAACGCTCTGTATCTCAAACGGTGGCTGCAACATGGCGGGATTTTGTGTGTTTTGAAGCGACTTCCCACTTTAATCCTCTGAGGAGTTTGGGTTGTTTTAATTAATAAGTTAGATTAAAAAAGCAATCGGAACAGGATTGGTATTGGTTGTAGATAAAGAGTTGGTGTTGACTCCTCAATGGTTTAAATCACTGTGTTGCAATTTGGGGTTCAAGTGTTTCATTGATTATCCATTCCCTTTTAATTTCATGTCTTCATTCTCTTCTTAATTTTTCTAAGCCCTGTATTTGCACGACTATTAAAATTTCAGATGGCTGTTGAACTAAATACAATGTTGCCATGGACTGCTAAGGCTGGGACTAAAACACCCAACAGAAACAGCAGCAATTATTAAACCGGGTTGGTTTTGCACGTCTTATCTATGTGTGAGATTCAGAACCTCGACGGCCGCTGCATCAAAGCTTTTGACTTTTAAAACCAGAGGAAAAGCCAAGAGCGGAGATTAAGATGATGCCTAAAGTTGTCCCTTGTCTCAAGCCCATTATTAATACAGACAAAACCACCTCAGTATTAGACAATTTACACGGCCCTCAAGGCAGCAAAAGTGTCTCAGATTGTGGGTTTAACTGCAATTTCTTCATCGACACCTGTGAAGATCAAAGTGAGTCGGCTCCCGCTTTTTTGTTAGTGGCTTTGGGGCTCTGAACTGTATCAAGCAGTAAAAAAGAAATCTATATTTCAAGTATTATTATTCTGAGCTGCAAATTACCCCCCAAAAGAAAAAAGAATCACATATAGATCAGTCTCTATATTTTTACTGTACAATTTAACATCCATTTATTACTGGGGATCGGTGGTTCTTTTAAACCTGTTGTTTAAAGAGCTCCTTCAATTCCTTTTAGTGATTCTTCTGCCTTCGCTGGAGGTCTCTGGGTAAGGAAGGCTGAGCTTAACTCCATTTTACTCCATTTTACTCCATTTAACTCCATTTTCTTCAGACTTTCTGGAGAAATTGCAAGTTGAGTGAAGCGGGGATGTGAATGGAATCCATGGTTATGGAGGAAGGGTTGAAGGGGAACAAGACCGGGAACATGTGCTTGAAGTCCAAGAGCAGCTGCGGAGGGTCGTTTCGCTCCTGCAAGTGCGTCTGCGAGGTGCAGAAGAAGAGAAACGGATCAATCGTTGCCTTTTCTTTGCATTTCTCATCCTCAAAGGCTTGAGAAGCTACAAAACGTTTGGTTTGCATGTCTTGATTTCTCTCTTAGTTGCCTTGTAGCTGAGAAATAATTCAATTTCTCAGCGGCTCGCGCAGCCTCGATTCTGAGTCACGTTGCATTAGCTGAGCTGGGAACTTAATTGCTTATTGTAATTAACAGCCTCGTTATCCCTGCAGCTGTGTGTTGCAAGAGCGCAAAATCCCGGACAACACGCAAAATGACAAAACGCCTGAGTTATGCTAATGAAATCTGTATTAACTCGTTACTATCTCGTTACTATCCCCCCCACTTTATAGCCTCTAATTTACCTGGATGTCTCGTATGAAAGCTACAGTCACACGTTCTTCAAACTCATTCACGGGAGTGTAGAGATTAAGTATCTTTACAATCTGTTGAGAACAAAAGAGCGTTACAGAGAGTCAGAGGAGCCCAGAATTCAAAGCACCGCTAATATTTTGTCTTGATACAACCAGAACAAGATTCTCTTGACTTTCTTGAGAAGCAGAAGTAGCACAAGAACCATCCTGATGTTCCCCAAGAATCACCAGGGATCAGTTCACACCTCTGGCTTCTCCCTCCTACATTATCAACTTAAGACCAGGCAAAGAACATGAGTTTAGATCCTCCTGGAACAGAGTATCCAAGTTTAAGGTGAGATCCAGCCTAGAGGGGCCATTCTCAACCCCAAATCCCAATTTTGCTGGGCACTCTGCAGGCTTAGCCAGGTTAGACCTGGGAAGAGCAGCTGGGTTTAAAATCCCACGTGTCTGACTTATACCTCAGCGCTGGGTTTAAGCTTTGAACACTGAAATCTCCACCCCGATCCCCACCTGCTGCGTGGTGAGCAACGTGCACAAGGAGCAAATGGCCTCGGCGTCTTCCGACGTTTTCTTTTTGAGCTGCAGCAGCTGCGCCGCTTGGATCAAAGGCTCCAAAGTCTGCGCCGCTCCGCTCTGCTGCAGGTTCTTCCCATGCAGCCATTCCTCCAGCTGGCTGATGTTAAACCTGGGCGAGCGGCCAAGATAAGACGTGAGATGCGAGAGAAGAGATAAGATCACCTCAAAAATACTCTGCGAGACTCAGGGGGTGTCGCAGCGCTGGTGTATGGAGGACAAGTGCAATGGGAGCAGCTGAGGGACCTGGGGGACTGAGAGGAGACAGGGACACAAAGAAACGCCCTCAAGTTGCACCAGGGGAGGTTGAGGTTGGATCTGAGGAACAATTTCTTCCCCAAAGGGCTGTGGGGCATTGGAACAGGCTGCCCAGGGCAGTGCTGGAGTCACCAGCCCTGCAGGGGTTGGAAATACAGAATCAGTGAATGTCAGGGATTGAAGGGCCCTGGAAAGCTCATCCAGTGCAATCCCCCCATGGAGCAGGAACACCCAGATGAGGTTACACAGGAAGGTGTCCAGGCGGGTTGGAATGTCTGCACAGAAGGAGACTCCAACCCCCCTGGGCAGCCTGGGCCAGGCTCTGCCACCCTCACCATGAACAAGTTCCTTCTCAAATTTAAGTGGAACCTCCTGTGTTCCAGTTTGTACCCATTGCCCCTTGTCCTACCACTGGTTGTCACCCAGAAGAGCCTGGCTCCATCCTCATGGCACTCACCCTTTAGATATTTATAACCATGAATGAATCCCCCCTCAGTGTCCTCTTGTCCAGCTCCAGAGCCCCAGCTCCCTCAGCCTTTCCTCACATGGGAGATGCTCCACTCCCTGCAGCATCTTGGTGGCTGCGCTGGACTCTCTCCAGCAGTTCCCTGTCCTGCTGGAACTGAGGGGCCACAACTGGACACAAGATTCCAGGTGTGGTCTCCCCAGGGCAGAGCAGAGGGGCAGGAGAACCTCTTGGACCTACTGACCACCCCCTTCTAACCCACCCCAGGTCCCATTGGCTTCCTGGCCACAAGGGCCCAGTGCTGGCTCATGGTCACCTTGCTGTCCCCAGGACCCCCAGCTCCCTTTTCACTGCTCTCCAACAGCTCATTCCCCAACTTACACTGAACCTGGGGTTGTTCCTGCCCAGATTTAAGACTCTACACTTGCCCTTGTTCTATTTCATTCCATTTTCCCGCCCAGCTCTCCAGCCTGTCCAGGTCTCTGATGGCAGCACAGCCTCTGGTGTGCCAACCACTCCTCCTCACTTGGTGTCACCAGCAAACAGAGATGAGGTTCTTAGTGACGTGGTTTAGTGTTGGGTTAAGGGTTGGACTCAATCTTGAGGCTCTCTTCCTAGCAAAATGATTCTATATGTATCTTTTGATGCATGTTTGCCATACTCGTGACAAAAGACAACCAGAGCGAAGCTGAATGCTCAGCAACTCAAAGCAAAATTTATACTCTGTGTTGTCTTCAAAACGCGCCGAGGATCCCAAACCTGACCCTACCTGAGCTGCATGCCCGTGCTCCACGAGCAAACGTCCTTCCTGAGCAGCAGATTATTCAGGGCGACCGCGTTGATCATGTAGAAGAGCTGCTTGAAAACCTGCTGCACGATCTCCGGGTCCAGACCCTGGTCGCTCATGACGCCGTAGAACGTGTTCAGCTGGCGAATTAGCGCGTCTAAGCTGTAGCTGTCGCCGTCTTCCACGCTGGAGGAGCGATTCCTGTAGCCCATGGGTTTGACACCAGAAAGCCCCTGGATGCTTTCGTTTTCCAGCACCGCAGACACTGCAAAACGGGGATAAAATGAGCTAAAAACGCCTTTATCCACCTACTAAACAGAAATCACAGCAAGTGGGAACGTCTGTGCTTTGAGTTGTAATCGATTCTCCTTCTATACCCACCGCGGAGCCTGAAATTCTGCGCTTCAGGCGATTCATTGGCTCAAAGGACTGAGAGAAATGACAAACAGATTAAAAGGAATCAAATTCTTCCGGCTTGATTGATAAAAGAACAGGACAACTTGGCGCAAGGAGCAGGAGGTACACGCAGCGGTGGAATTGGGCAGGAACAAAGGGAAAGAGTCCCAAGATAAAGTGGAATCCAGGCTGGGAGCTCGGGGAAAATACAGCAACTTAAGGTCACTGTTGCTGCATAAAGATAGTTCTTGTAACATAAATTCTACCTCTCTACCAATCGCAGGCTCATCCTTTGGGGGAAAAGTCACTGTACAAAGGTCTGAAAAACCCGCAGGATATATAATAACAGCCAAAAACAAGCGTGAAGGTACCGATCATGGGTTGGAGGACGCCCTCGGCCACCTTGATGAGCTGCTGGTAGATCTGGATGGAAAGGTGGCTCAGCACCTGGCGATACTCGGTCAGGTCGAAGTTCTTCAGACAGTGCTCGTTCTGCTTCGGCGTGTTCTGCGTCATAAACCCCTGAACGCCGGGAGATTAAAACAGCCCGTTTTGTTATTCCACCCGCTAAAATCACTATATTTTTTATTAATATTATATATACGCTATTATCGTATTATCTTACCGTGTCTCCGCTGTACTGCTTCAAACAGTGCAAGAGGCGACACGTATTTGCCAGCCAGAACGACGTCATCTCAAAATCATCGCTGTGTTTCTGGAGGAGCAAAATTAAACCATCATTTTGAGGTCGAGATCAAGAAGATCCCTCTCCGTAGACCGGCAATATTATCTATTTGTTCCCCACAAATGTTATTTTTGCTAAGATCAGGTTGGAAATTGGCTACGAAAGGAGGACTTTGACGTGGTTCGAACCACCTCACGCCAAGACAAAAGGCAACGGCCACGCACCTTGAGCACTTTCTTGACACCGTTGATGGTGGAGGTGAGCAAGGAGTGGACTTTCTGGTCGTCGTTGATATAATCCGCGTGTCGGATGCACATGTAGAGGATGTAGGCGGGAAGGCAGGGGACGGTCGCAGACACGGCCTGAGGCTTGAGATCTATAACATTTGGGTTGGTTTTGAAAAGAATCCTTTTAAAGTTCACCCAATTCCAGCTGGAGATGCACCCGAGCAAACCCCAAAGTCTTCTGGACGATGAGATTGTGCTTTTGCAACGTGGATCTTTGCAGCGCGGACACGGAGCCAGAGGCGCAACCGGAACCGGGCAAAGCGCAAGAGCCCACGCTTTGTGACGTTGTCCCATTACGGACGCACAACTAGATCTTTACCGCGTAAAAACCTACTCAAGCAGCGCGCAAATACTCCCTGAAGCTTTCGGGAACATCTCCCACAGGTTATAAACCCCACACTCTGAATTCGTGACGCAGTAAATCACTTTTTCCCTCAACATACTGAACGGAAGCTGCGAGAATTTGCTGTTATATCTATATATTGAGATCTCAAGTTTACAAACTCCTGGGTAAGAGAAAAAGGTGCCAAACCCAGAAGCAAAGCGAGTTCCTCACCTGTTATGAGGTTTCGGATGAGAAGCGGCTCGTCTTCTTTATAATATTCCAACATGCCCTGAAAATCTTTCTCCTTCCGCTGGACGGCAACTTGCATGTTACGCTCGTTCCGTCTCCTCTCGGCCGGTAACGCGGCTTGAGACGCTGTGAAAAGAGCGTGAAAGGTGATCAAAACTGGTTCACATCCTCCACGGGCCTTCGAACGGACACCAGGTCAAAGCATTAGATATTAAACTTCCAATCATATCGGCTTCAAACTGATAAAAACATCAAGAACCATTGAGCCTCGCGCTTCCATCCATATTTCATAAAATAGGATGGTTTTAAAGAAAAAACTCTGCAGATCTCGAAGGTGTAGAACCAGAAGCCCAATATCAACCAACAGCCAAGTCACCTTCAAAATCTTGGACCTTCTTCATGTAAATCTTTAGTTGCTTCTTGAGCTTCTTCTCGTTCTTCTCCAACTTCTCCAGCAATTCTTTGAGATCCTGAAAAACAGAAGACGCGTTGGCTTTAAGAAATTAAGAAATTAAACCCCAAAGCAACTCATCTGGGGTGAGTTTGAGGCTGCAGGCGCAGTCAATGCAACATGGTGTGAGCATTTTGGGAGAAGACGACGTGTTATTGCTGGATTGCTCAGCAAAACCATGAACATTGTGGATGTCATGGACCTGATTCTTCTAGAAGTAACCTACAGTAAATATTCACAACACATCACCCACAACATTTCCCCCCCTCAGGCTACATTTTCAATATATTATCTTACCAAATTTTCATTGGTGAGCCGTGTAATTTCTTGCTGAAGTCCAAACTCCACCTGGGCCTCCGGTGAGAGCTGCAGGCTCTGCAGAAAAGCCTGTTGCTGTTTCTCCAACTCTTCTCTCACGGCGTCCACCTCGTTTTTCAGAGCTTCCACCTCCTCTTCATGCTCTCGTCTCTGCTCCTGGAGCTGCGCTTCCAGCAACCTGAGAAAGGGACGGTACCGATGGGTCCGTCATTTTGGTATCGTGGTGGTCACCACTGTTTTGAGTTTAGATCCTTCAAGATCAACCAACTTGGGAGATGTTTCCCACACAATCACGGAATGTCAGGGGTTGAAGGGACCTCAAAGCTCATCCAGTGCAATCCCCCCATGGAGCAGGAACACCCAGATGAGGTTACACAGGAAGGTGTAACTGATATGCCTTGAGACTCACAAATTTGAGTTCCTTTACTCTTCCGATTAGCGACAACAGGCGCCAAAGAGGACAACGGGCGCCAAAGAGGACAACGGGCGCCAAAGAAGACAACGGGCGCCAAAGAAGACAACGGGCCAACAGCAAAGGAAGAGAAAGAAACCAAAGGGGAAGAGGAAACAATAGGGGAGAAGGAAAGAGAGTGTTTTGACCTGGCAACTTGCTTTAAACCTTGATAAGCCAAGCCGAGCTCTCCATCTTCATTGAGATACCCCCAGTCCTCAGTCTTGCTAGAAATAAAGGACAGAGAAAAGGAAACGAGAGGACAGAGAAAGACGAAAGGTCACTTGCAGCACAAGGGGAAAAGATGCAGAATCCTTATTAATTTTTTCTTAATTTATTTTATTAATTGATCAGCCAATCCAACCTCCTGGCAAGTTACCGTAATTCCAGAGATATTCCTATTTTTACCAAAAATCCGAGCTAATTAGATTAATATGTGCCAAAAGAATTTCCTACAATACCAGGTAGACCTCAAACAAGCCTAAAATGAGTCGAATGGACACAATTCACAAAACCTCATTTCTCCTTTATCCTAAATCTTTTTTCCATGCGAAGACACCGCCAGTCCTGCAAAAACCAACTAAAATACCCCATGTTCTCTATAGAAATCACTTGCAAGTTATCACCGAAATTCATTTAAAAGTCTAAACCTGATCTGCTTTGAGCTGCCTGGTTATTATTTGCAATATCGTTACCTGGGCTGTATAACAGGGAAGCTGGTGGTGATTAATGAGTCATTAAGTAAATCACTAATCATCAATATAAACATTAGTTCTGATCCAGGGATGAGGCTCCGGGTGCCCAGCACAGAGTAGAAGCTGAAATGTTGGGTTTTAAACTATATCTGGACTCAAATATAAAATAGATGCAAATTCAGAAAACCCAGCCCGTAGTACGGCAGGAATTTGGGGGACGTGGTGTTATTAAAAGCCATTAATCCACGACTTAATCTTTCGACTACCTTGCTGAACGCAAATTATTACTTTGATTCAATTTTAGGTTGGTTTTTCTACCTTCTCTGCATCTCATCCCCTTGGGGACACGTTGTCCCGATGCCGAGCGCTCCTCACCCATCACACACCTACATCTTCGCTACCCAAGATCCAGAAGCTGATAACTCTCCAAGTTTCATTCATTTTAGTCCAGAGCCTAATTTTGCCCAAACCCTCCTGCTGCTGGAGAAAGAAATTTAGGCCGGGCTTACCGGTTTGTCTCGCACATCCCCTGATAAGCTTCAATCGCATCCTCCTGGTCGACGTGCTTGTCGCTGTTGGGCCAGCTGGCGTTGCTGGTGATGTCCTCCTAAAGCCGACAAGCAAAACGGAGTAAAATGACACCCTGCACGTCTCCCTTTTGCTTTTTAGAATTCCTAAGACCCAAAAAGTCGCGACCGGCCTCAACGTGAGTTTCCTCGGGGCTAAAGAGCTTCTGGGAATTCGCATGCGTGAAATTGGGAGATGGAAAGAGGATGCGGAGAAGCTGGGAGATCAAGGGGAGCGCGGTTTGAAATACAAACCGCACCCAAACCTCCAGGAATGATAACGCGATGAATTAAAAAACCCAAGGGAAGCTTTTCAATACAAATGCAACCAGCTCGAAAGAAAAAAACCCTCGGCTGCGATGGGCCAGGCTGTAAAATATGTAAGAACATATTCCAGCTTCACCCATGAGCAGAATCTGCTCCAAAAGATCTTTTTCCCCATCCTGTTTCTTTGTGGAATAATAAACATCACGGGGAACATCTTGGACGACCACACATCACAGGCTGTATCTTAACCAACCCAACAGAATCTCCTTGAACCATCTTGACGCCCAAAGGCTGAAGCAGAGATGGCATCACTCGGTCATATTTTCAGCGCCGGAAAAGGCAAAGAAACCACATTACCCGCTCAATTACCGTGTTTTTCCCCGTCTCTTTTTGCTGGGCCGCCTTCATAATCTGCGTCCTTAAGATGAGCACTTCTTCCTTCCGCACCTCCAGCTCTTCGTTGGCCGATTTCAGCTGGTTCAGCAAGAGGTTGTAACTCTCCTGGCCATCGTTGGCCGAGTTGTTGTGGGTCGCTCGCTCCGCAATAACCTTGCGCAGCTCATTTAATTCGTTTTTCAGCTTCTTGTTCTCCGACTCCAGCTCTTGCCTCTGGAAAACAAACGCAAAAGTGCCACCGCAGAGAAGCCAAACACAGAATGACAGAATGTTAGGGAGTGGAAGGGACCTGGAAAGCTCATCCAGTGCAATCCCCCCATGGAGCAGGAACACCCAGATGAGGTTACACAGATGAACATCCAGTGCTCTCTTTTCCACCTCACTCCCCGCTCATCCAGCCCGCACTCCCGCAGTTCAGCTGTGAGGATGCTGGGGGACACTGTGTCAATGCCTCACTCAAGTCAAAGCAGACCACGTTGGTTCCTTGTCCATCCCTTTCTCCTTTGCATTTAAGAAATCACCGCAAGCCCCACAATGTTTAACTCGTCTTTAAATTCATTAAATGAGGTGGGAATACGCTGTTTTACAGGTGAGTGACGGCTGTGCGAACTCCCACTACGGCTGTTTGAAAAAGACCCTCAAGATCAAGTCCAACCATTAGCACCTTTTCACCCTTTGTTTCCTCTTATCTATGCACTATCTGCTTTTTATTTTTGGAAATCTAATAATTCCAAAAATAGCTGGGGGCAATTTAGATAATTTACACAGCTGTGGAAACCTCGTTTCCATAGGAAACGGCTGTTGATAATTATAAATCCTTCCAAATTAGCAATAGCAGGTTTTAGCACAGCGGAGGTGTGAGCGGAATAGATGAGCATCTGGACATCTTGCTGCAAAACACCCTGGATTCCTTTCCCAATTTACCTTTAAATTATTTCTCTACTCCTTTCTTTGTGGATTTTATGGATTGATTTTATATCTAGAGACATCTGGTGGGTTAATGGTTGGACTTAATGAACTTGAGCATCTCTCTCAACCAAAATGATTCAATGATGAATCTACCACAGCAGAACAGATGTTGACCCAAAGAGAAACATCTGTGAGCTTGGCCCAGGTGCTGATGGATCAAATTATAGGAGATTTGGGGTTATTTCCACCTTTTTTTGGCTTTTGGATCCACGCTATAGGTGACAACACCAAGCAGGAGGCTCCTCACTCACCTTCAGACTGTTGTAGGCAAAATCCTCGTGGTCCGAAGTCACTTCAGGCTTCGTTTCAATGACCTGCGTGGATTCAAGGGATATTAATTCATATATAAAAGCAGCAAGGGAAGCCATGAAATATTAGGATGGACGAAAAGTCGGCTTTTACCTGGGATTTCTTGCTCTCTTGCTCCTTTTTCTCCAGTTGGTTTTGCAGCTTCTTCCTCTCCTGCTCGAGCTCCCTTACCCGTTTCTGGAGCTTTAGGAAAAGGGTCATGTCCATGGCCGCTTTGTCCATCCCGACCTCCTGAAGAGTGGAAAGAAATGAGAAAAATTCTATTATTCTATGAAAAATAGGAGAAAAAGTCAAGTTTTATAACCCTACAGCATCAGATATTAATTGTTTAGAAACGTGGAATATTTTCTATTAGAGCACAGCCAATATAGATTCATTTGATTTCAACCAACGCTCTCAAAGCGGTTCAGAAATATTTAAGTGCCGTAAAAAGATGCGCTGGGAGGAATAATTGGATATTATTAATAATTTCTTCCCCAAAGGGCTGTTGGGTATTGGAACGGTGGTGGAATCACCATCCCTGGAGGGGTTGAAAATACACAGAGATGAGGTTTGGTGTTAACGGCTGGATTCTATGATCCTGAGGGTCTTTTCCAAGCGAAATGATCAATGATACGATGAATCCTGATTCACCGTGCGGTACCTCCACTTGCTGCACGACGTCCTCGGTGTCCCCGATCTCCGACGTCGATATGGATGGATAATTGGAATCGGACTCCAAACTGCTCTGGTTGGACGGGTTCCTCCTGTGTCCCGGGATTTGCTGCCAAGGAGCGACGCGGATATACAAGATATTCAGTGTTTAAAGAAGGATTCCTCCCAAAGTATCATTTCTGAGAGCAAATATGTGTTTATACACTACTAAGGTTTATATAAAAGGTTCAATTGTCACCTTACACTTCACCTTCACTTTGTTACCTTCATAATCGTCACTTCGTCCCGCAAGTTGTCGTATCTCTGTTCCAGCCTCGAATATTCTTTGACCAGGTTCTGATATCGAGATCTTTCTTCTTCCAGCTCTTTCTTCATCTGGATATTTTCCTCAACTGTATTTTGGGCAAATTCATCTTTCAAATAAGGAAGAAACAATTAAAAGACGTTACAATCTTCACCTCTAAAATTAACTTGTTGTAAAAACACGCAACAAGTATTAATAAATAAAATTAGCAGAGGCATTCCAATGCTGTAAGTATATAAATATATATATATTTACCTTCAGATTGACACAGAATCCTGTTGTTAAGCTCCTCTTTTTCCTGCTTCAGGAGCGCGTTTTCCTCTTCCAAGTCAGATATTCGCTATGAAAAAAAGACAATCTGCTGATTGTTTCGAGCAATTTACATAGTTAAGATGAATACAGTGAATATGAGCATTAATATTAAATAATTCTGGCTTTTTTAACTCGATATCATGAGATTATAGTCATTTAAATGCTTCACGTTACTACAGAATATTTACTAGAGTGTGCAGCAGGGCCTTTGGAGTGTATACAGCAATTAACAGCAATTAATGGAAGATGTTGAGCGGCGAGCGCTCGTGGTGGTTTCAGGCCTTATTTAATGTTCTACCGGAACCATTTGCTCGTGAGATTTGGTTTCGGGCCTCCCTGAATCTTGTAAGAATTACGGTATTTAGGATTTTCCTACTAAAAGGCCTGGTGAGGATTTAACCTGAGTAGTCACAAGAATTCACAGCAGGAAACCAAACTCGAATCACCAGAATCACCTCAGGGCTCAAAATGGGGGCACCAGAATCACCTCAGGGCTCAAAATGGCGGCACCAGGGGCACCAGAATCACCTCAGGGCTCAAAATGGTGGCACCAGAAACACCTCAGGGCTCAAAATGGTGGCATTAGGGGCACCAGAATCACCTCAGGGCTCAAAATGGCGGCACCAGGGGCACCAGAATCACCTCAGGGCTCAAAATGGCGGCACCAGAATCACCTCAGGGCTCAAAATGGCGGCCAGAGGGGTGGCGGCATCACCTCCCAAGAAAGGCCTTGAGGTGCTGGAGCGAGTGGAGAGAAGGGAACGGAGCTGGGGAAGGGGCTGGAGCACAAGTGTGATGGGAGCGGCTGAGGGACCTGGGGGGTTCAGCTGGAGAACAGGAGCTGAGGGGACACAGGGACACACAGAAACGGCCTCAAGTCACACTGGGGAAGTTTAAATTGGATATTAGGACACATTTATTCATCTGAAGGGCTGTGGGGCATTGGAACAGGCTGCCCAGGGCAGCGCTGGAGTCACCATCGCTGGAGGGGTTGGAAATGCACACAGATGAGGTTCTTAGTGACATCGGTCAGTACCAGGGGTGAGTTAACAGTTGGACTACATCTTGAGGGTCTTTTCCAACCAAAATGATTCTATGATTGCAAAGAGCGCCTACAAAACATGAGATACAACAAATCCACACCTTCCTCAGCAAACCCTTCTCCTTGGCGTAGGTGTCCTCCACCACCTTCCTCTCCCCGTGGGCTTTTTGGAGCTCCAGCCGCAGCTGCTCCATCTCCTCCTGCAGGCTCAGGAGCTGGTTGTCGTCACCGCGCTGGTTCCGCTCATATTGCACCAGCTCCTTCTTGAGTTTTTCCACCTCGGACGAGTGTGTTGACGTGAGCAGAGAGAGCTGCTCGCTCAGAAGTTTGTATTCCTTGTTCTGCGGCCCCAAAAGAGAAGAAAATATATCAATACGTGCAAAAAGCGTCAAAATCCTCAAGCAGGGTGGCTAACAAACTTAATAATGAGATGAGCATCTTGATAACCTGCAAATTAAAGCTTTGGTTGTTTCTCAGAGCTTTGCTCACCAGATCCGCACCAGCTCCTGAGAAATGAATCACTGTGGTTCATAAATCTCCGCTGTTTTCCCCATCTATAAAGGGGAATCCACAATCTCTGCTCATTTTCCACCACGTGCTTTTGCGTCCCGAGGTTAATATATATATGATTTTATACGCCGGCAAACTGAGATTTCAACGTTATATAAACGCACCGAAATGTTTTATCTTCTTGTGCAAAAAATCCCTCCCCTGATTTAGAAACTGAATTAATAGGCCGCGTTACGGGCATTAACTTCCCAAGTTAACTGGCGTTGTTAATAGGTCATGTTTATAGATCAGGTCCTACTCAGCGTTTATACTCATCCCTCAAATCCTCGGAAGCAACACGGATGTAACTTGTAGATGGGAAAACCCTCCTACATCAAGCGATTATTCTGTAGCTCGTTAGTGAGGAAGATCTTCAGGCACCGAGGTGGAGACCCAAGATGATCTGCACTTCCATGGTGCTGTCGCGCCCTTACGAGTCTTTGGTCACCAGTAGAAGGTTGATCTTGTCGTGATGTTTGGAAGGATGTCATGGTAGTGGCAAATCCTTCCCAGGAAGGACAAGAGAAAAGAGGCAAAGCAGAACCACACCAAGTTGGAGACCCTACATGCAAATGCATCTATCGTGGTGATGATCAACCCTTACAAGTGTCTGGGTAACAGGAGAAGGCTCCCACCACCACGACATCCTTCCAAACATCATGAGAAGATCAAATTGTTCCCATGAAGGACAAGAGAAAAGAGGCAAAGCAGAAACACATGAAGGTGGAGCCCCAAGATCCAAGTGCATCTACCATGGTGGTGTCAAACCCTTACAAGTGCTTGGACAGCAGTAGAAGGCTCCCACCATGACATCCTTCCAAACGTCATGAGAAGATCAAATCCTTCCCAGGAAGGACAATGGAAGAGAGGCAAAGCAGAAGAAAACGACACCAAGGTGGAGCCCCAAGATCCAAATGCATCTACCATGGTCATGTCCCGCCCTTACAAGTGTTTGGCCACCCTTAGATGGTTGCCACCACCACGACATCCTTCCAAACATCATGAGATCAAATCCTTCCCAGAAAGGGCAACAGAAGCAAGACGAAGCAGAAGCAGGACCCCAACTTGCCCCAGCGCAAGACATACCTGCTCATCGATCTTCCTTTGAAGCTGGACCACCTTGTTCTCCATCCCGATGTTGAGTTTCTTCAGGTGTTGCGCTGAGCGGGCCTCGATCTTCAGTGCCTTCAGCTCCTGCCTGGCCTTCATGCGCCGGTAGTAGCACTGCAGAACGATGGTGGCGCCTCTGACCCGGCGGAAGCGAGTCCGGGCCAACCAGCCACGGGCGTACTTCTGGAGGATCGTGGCTTTGTGTTCCGCTAGGATCTATACGGAAAATACGGGTAGAAATGCAACAATTAAGGGAGAAAAGTCACCCACAAAGGGAGCGGTAGCCCTGACGTTGCGTCAACACTTCTAAAAGGGTCTTCAAGAGGTCGTCTCCAAGTAGGAGAGTCCTAGTAGGTGACATACGAAGATGGACGTTGTTATTTTACATCCTTTTATAGATGGGAAGAGGCACCTCAAACCCCATTCCTGGCTGGTGAGGACTCGATGGGGACATTTGTGCTGAAGTGGGACTTTATGGACCCCCTCAAAATAGAGCAAAGATCCACAAGATCCATCGGTAGCAAAATAAACCAACACTCAGTAATTAACTTGTTACCCCTTCAGCTTCAGATATAACTCACCAGAACAGGTTTTACATTGATTTCTTTCCGTGTTCCGCCCCCGCAACGTGATAAATTATACGGCAGATAAATGACAGATTACAAGACGCTTTGCTGTTATTATTTTGGGATGGAAAAGGCACCGTATCAGCTTCTCTTCCAAATCTCTCGCAAATTTTAGTTGGGAATAAAGGGATTGTGTGAACTCGGGATGCAGTTGGATCCCTAAGCTCTAGTGGGTCACCACGTAACTTCAATTGCCCTCAGGACGGGCTCATCGCGCCTTTGACTTCATTAATTACCCCATTACCATCCAATTAAGCATAAATTTAGGTGACTACCAAAGTAAGGTCAGACCTGAAGAGCGGACAGAAGATTCCCCAAAGCTGTTCTTGCTTTTTTGACCACTCACCCTATCACCTACCATCACAAACCTTTATTTCATTGCTTTCAACTCTTGGTTTAGCACAGAAAGAACTAATTAAGGATGGCAAACGTCAAAACGGCCACAATAAAGACATTTCCGTGTTCTTTATATGCTAAGACACCCCGTGGAGACGTACCCTGCGATAAATCCTCCTGACAAACATGCCCCGAGCGAAGGCCTGGATGGTGACGGTCGCATTGCGGACGCTTCGGAAAGCTCGGAGGACGCGTAGCATTCGGAACTGCTTCTGGAAGACGACGGCCGCTTTCGTCCTCCTCAAGTGCTCGGCAAGTCTAAAAAGCACAGGAAAAAAGGTTAAAAAACCCCTAAAATCATCGTATTTTTTAAAAAAATCATATTAAGTTTTAAACTGGACACAGAGAGAAAAACCTTTTGTCCAAAAGTAGCTTGATGGTGCTGAAGAAAGACCATCCCAACAGTACGGCTAAGAAGAGCGCAGCCGGTAGCATGACTTCGTTAGAATGACGAGAACGCGTACGCAACACTTTGTTACTCCTAAACGGCATTAAAAACAAATATTTTCCAGCTTTTCCCCTTGGTTTGAACTCTTTGCTTTACGTACTGGATCCAATCAACGTCCCGCGTTGGCTCCGTCATTTCCCCAACCATAAAAAGCCAACGGGGTATCGAGCGACTCGGTGCCAACGGCAGCAAATGGATTTGCCATTTAAAGCGGCGTGCGCTGGTTTGGCAACGCTGGCGGTTCACGGCGAGGAAACAACGAGGGACGCGGGCAACTCGGTGCCACGTCGCTCCCGTCGGGTTCAATTTGCTGTTCCGCGGGTTAATGAACGCCTCTAAAAGCTCCATTTAATTGGATAATGAGCTTGTTTTGCTGCATTTATGATCCATTTATTGCTCTCAGCATGATATAGATATTTGATGCACTTCTTTATTATGTGGAAAGCATATCAAAAGCCATATTGGATTGGCTTATAGATTCTCTTCGTCAAGGCCAACGAGTTCGTATTAGGACCCATTGAGCCAGAGCTTATTAAAGAGGACAAGGGATGGTCCGTTCCCAAAAAAACCCAGGAGAAATCAGTTATTCGGACAACATCCATCCCCCAAAAAGAGGCGAAGTGCATACAGAGAGTTAAACTTCAAGCTCTATTATAAATAGCGCCGTTGCCAGTCGTTTGCGGTGATTCTTCTCATTACAAAGGATACAGTAAATCAATGTTGAGAGCTCCCCTTGGATACCACGGAGGCACAAACCTGCGCTCTGCAGAAAAGGAGCACGGAGCGACTAGCAAGCGCCTTTTGCCAGTAAAATAGTAGTTATGTGAAGCATTTTCAGCTAAATTTATATATACTTTAGGCATTTGATTGCAGCCTAACTGCCTGCACTCTAACCCTGAACCTAAGAATTAAATCCATGTAGATATAGAATCAGTTTGAGACAAAGAACTTTGTTCTCTTGCCCCCGAATAAAAGGCTGGGGAGAGGAGCTGGGAAATAAGTCTTGACTTTAGCACCATAGTGCACAAAACAGGTCTTGTTGCTATGAAACCCCCGAGTTTAGGCAGAGATGAGGTTCTTAGGGACATGGTTTAGAGCTGGACTTGGCAGCATTGGGCGAATGGTTGGACTTGATGACCTCCAAGGTCTTTTCCTGGACTCGATGACCTCCAAAGGTCTTTCCCAACCAAAATGATCTTACAATGTGAAGTTTAAGGCCTACGAGACGGAACAGATGGAGAACAGGACCCACCTCCGTGCCCGGTGCCCACGCGCGTAGCGTTGGATGACGACGGCGGCTCGGCGAAGCCTTTTGTACTTGAGCCTCTGCAGCCAACCCCGAACCGTCTTCTGAATCATGATTGTGGCAGCTCTGAACTTATCTGCCCGTAGTTTCTCCAGATATGCCACTTGGCCTGCACGGAAAAAGATCTTGGTACGTCCAAACTGGAACTTGTCTGGATCCTTTTCAAAAGCATAAAGGAAACTACATTTAATTCAGGCGAACATTATTTTGGTTTGTTTCAGTCTATGCTGCTCAGTAGCTACAGATCAAAACCCCGCTTTGGATCAAGTTAATCAGCTCACGTTAATTGTGTGATGAGGATATTATTAGACTCCAAATCTAAGCTTCTATATAGCACACTACAAATGGTTCCGCAGCCGAGACAAACGCTCGGTATGTAAGGAGTAAAAAACCCAATGGAGTAAATAACCCAATTCCTCAAAATCCTACAAGGAAAACAAGGATCAAAAATTAAAGCCTGGCTTAAGATGATGTCCAAGTTCTGTGCTCCGCAATAGCCAAGAGGAAACATTTGTGTGCACACTTGTAACTTAAAAATAACGCACACAAGTCTATGGTTTTGGTAAGAGGTGCGACAATGCTTATTTGCTTATACATAAGGGGAAAAAGTGCTTTTCCTACATATTAGTGGCCATTAAAAGTCTCCCATATGTCACGATACGGAAATTATTGTGTTTTTCTCATTTGTGCAATGAGATATTTAATGATGGGGTGAAAGAATTGACTTTGATTAAGGTTCATGGTGTTGTACACAGCACCCAAAGCTTGACCTCTCAAACACACTTCATGGTGTTGTACACACCACCCAAAGCTTGACCTCTCAAATACACTCCAACCAAAATCCAGGAGGGCTTGAGGGGACGAGTTTTTTGGATATAACCCATTTTTCATGTATAATCAGTGATAAAAACCCCCAGACTTCACCAGTATTAAAACAGCACGTTCAGCAATCGAGAGATTCCACATAACGTTTGTTCTCATTATCTCATTTGGGAAATAAACCGTAATAAGCATCTGAACGAGCAGCGGGCGAAGTAGCAATTTGATTTGTATCAAAGCCACGAGCTTTGGCGCGTCCAAAAAGCGTCGCCAAAGGTTTGGTCCCGGCTCACCTGAATGAGATCTTCCAACAGGGTCTGGCAGATCTGCTTCTTGTCATTCTTCGAGAGGTCTCTCTTCTTCATCAGAACGCGATATCTATTGAAAAAGTCGTGGTAGGACCACCTGAAAGTGAAGCATACAGAGGATTAACCTGTGAACTGGGTGGGACTGAGGTGGGTGTATCAGCAATATAACACTTACTTCAAAACGCGCAAGTTTTGCATCGCTTCAAATAAGAGTGAATTTTAATCCCTATCTACACAAGTTTGTAATGGGGAATGAGCTATTAGAGAGCAGCAGAGGGGAAAGGGAGCTGGGGGTCCTGGGGACAGCAGGGTGACCATGAGCCAGCACTGGGCCCTTGTGGCCAGGAAGCCAATGGGACCTGGGGTGGGTTAGAAGGGGGTGGTCAGTAGGTCCGAGAGGTTCTCCTGCCCCTCTACTGGAATCTCTACTCCACATCTGGAATCTTGTGTCCAGTTGTGGCCCCTCAGTTCCAGCAGGACAGGGAACTGCTGGAGAGAGTCCAGCGCAGCCACCAAGATGCTGCAGGGAGTGGAGCATCTCCCGTGTGAGGAAAGGATGAGGGAGCTGGGGCTCTGGAGCTGGACAAGAGGACACTGAGGGGGGACTCATTCATGGGGATCAATATGGAAAGGGTGAGTGTCAGGAGGATGGAGCCAGGCTCTTCTGGGTGACAACCAGTGACAGGACAAGGGGCAATGGGTACAAACTGGAACACAAGAGGTTCCACTTAAATATGAGAAGAAACTTGTTCGTGGTGAGAGTGGCAGAGCCTGCCCCAGGCTGCCCAGGGGGTTGTGGAGTCTCCTTCTGTGCAGACATTCCAACCCGCCTGGACACCTTCCTGTGTAACCTCATCTGGGTGTTCCTGCTCCATGGGGGGATTGCACTGGATGAGCTTTCCAGGTCCCTTCCAACCCCTGACACTCTGTGATTCTGTGAAAAGCGAACGCAAAGATCACACAAAACAACAGGTTTGTGTTATGTCGGGCTTAAGCTTAAACTTGCTTTCTCAACGCCTCCGTTTTCATATTACACTTCCCGTCTTGCGCTTTGATCCTTTCGCTTTGCATGGAGAAAACCCGTCTCCATTTGAAGCACGTTTGAGGCTTCGCACGGCTCTAAATCAAAAGCGACAGAACGACGGAGCCTGCGGCACTTGGGACCTCCCGCCTGGTTCGGGTTTTATTTAAGCCAGGGATTGCTTGGAGAGGAGGAAAGAGAGCCCCTTGCTCTCGCTTTACGCGGTGATTGTTCCGCTCATTTCCATTCCAGCCCATCTTTAACGGCACGACATCGTTTCGCCGCGGCCGCTCGCGGTGATTTAATAGGAGGTGACAGCCCTGAGATCACAACCGCTTGGATTATCAGCCCCGGAATATCAAGATAAAAGCTCTGCAAGGATGGGGCTCAGCTGGTTCATCAGGAGTTTCAATAATTAGCTGCGTCGGGGGGGGTTTGGAGATGCCGTTACAAGATCCCCCAAGAGAAATGAACAATTAAAGATGATACCTCAGTTCAACTTGTTGATGGGTATGAAATGAAATTGGAAAGCTGAGATCAAGCACAACCCACCTCAAGCATGGAAATTTGAGTCTGAAATCAGTGCAGGTCACTAAAGGCAATCAAAGGAATGGAAGGACAAAGAAAACCAACTTGAATCTGTGGCAAAACCCCTTCTTAGGCTTGAGCTTAAGATGCTCAAGAGCTTGGCGACTTGGTCAACCCCCCAATTTCTTTGTCAACTACAAGAATTAGATGGAGGGAAGAAGCCATAAGACACCCCAGAAATTAAACCTTCTATTTGTGGTTTAAAAGTCAAGATTTGGACACTTTATACAAATCTCCGATTGGTATCAAGCCCTGAAAGGATCAATATTTTAAGCAGTAAAGAGCTGGACTATATGGATCTTTCTATAGCACCCAAAGGCTGTTTGGGGGCAGGTGTATGAAATATTTAAGCCAAGATTTGGCGTGAAATTCTTTTAACGGAGATCTGCACTAATTAATTTGCTACGGACTCATCGTTACGTGGCCAGTTCCTACAGAGACGAATGGTTTTATAACATCCTCCGTGCTTTATAATGAAGACATCAATGATAAATTTACTATCTACACATCTCAGATTCATCACAGTCACTTCTACACATGCTAATAAATCTATTTCTTAATTGCTGCGGAATGTTTCAAATTAAATGATCTCTTTTCAAGAAAGCCCCCCAGCGGCTTTCGTTACCTTGATAACGAAGCTCTTAAATGTGAGGAAGTCAGGAGCGAACGTGCAGGTGGCAAAATACTACATGATATATCTATATTATCTTTTCTAACATATATATCTAAGGCCACAGCCAATTCGCAACACGGTACCTGGAGGGGAAGCCGGCGGCACTGATGCGGATGGTCTCCAGTACTCCACAAGCTCTCAGCTGCTGCACCGCTCTCTTGGGATCGAACCTGCGATTAGATTTAAGACAGAGATTAACACAGCGAGGAGGAACCCACATCATCACCTAAAGCATCCACGAGAACACAGATGTTGGCGTCCTGGCACGATCCCACTTTTGGATCCATTTCTCTTTGCCCAGAGCACAAGTAGCAGCATCTCGGGTCACTTCTACCTCCTTCCACCCCACCACCAAACGCACAAAGAGGTCCCAGCTCTCCAGCATGAAACATTGGACAATGGACAAGGTTGCTGGATGAAGCTCAGACTCAAAAGATGTTGATGTCCATCAAGGTTGATGTCCATAGATCCTAGGAGTCCGTAAAGGGTGATGTCCGTAGATCTTGAAGTCCAGTAGCGTTGATGTCCGTAGATCTTGAAGTCCAGTAGCATTGACGTCCGTAGATCTTCAAGTCCAGTAGCGTTGACATCCGTAGATCTTTAAGTCCACTAACGTTGATGCCCGTAGATCTTTAAGTCCACTAACGCTGGCGTCTGTAGATCCTGAAGTCCGTTAATGTTGATGCCCATAGATCTTGAAGTCCATCAGCGTTGATGTCTGTAGATCCTGAAGTCTGTTAACATTGGCGTCCGTAGATCCTCAAGTCCGTCAACGTTGATGTCCGTACATCACAGAATCATAAAATCATTCCGGTTGGAAGAGACCCTCAGGATCATCGAGTCCAACCATAACCTAACTTCAGCACTAAACCACGTCGCTAAGAACCTCGTCTAAATGCCTTTTCAACCCCTTCAGGGCTGGTGATTCCACCACTGCCCTGGGCAGCCTGTTCCAATGCCCAACAGCCCTTTGGGGGAGAAATTATGCCCCAGATCCAACCCCAACCTCCCCTGGCGCAACTTGAGGCCGTTTCCTCTTGTCCTGTCACTTGCTACTTCGGGGAAGAGACCACCAGAATTTGAAAGGAAAATTGCCAAAGGTATAAGCAGAAGTCAGGCATTTCTCTCTCTTTGAAGTCTTCTCCATCAGGGATCAAGCTCGGACACAGCAAATTTAATGGTGTGGTGCCAACGTTTCCTCCAGGCTACAAGTTCTGACGTTCCTCACCTTCTAAAGAAAAAGTCCTTACATTTGCACCAAGATGGAAAGCAGGAATGAGAGTAATTCAGGGAGCAAGAAACCTTGGAAAGTCTCTAGTCCAACACCCTACACCTACATCATTCCTGTGCCTATTTTGCTTTCCCAAAATCTGGAGAACTCTGACGATGGCCAGATGGGAAGCGTCACTCAGACTGTGCCACAAGCACAATTATCCTCCTGGTATGTGCTACCCAGAAGTACAAATGAGTTCGTTTAGCTAATTACTGCACCTTGACAAGCAGGTGTGCGTGTGTTTAGAAAACGATATTCACTGAGACTTGAGCATGACGTGAAGAATTGAATTGTCATGTTAAAGGTATATTAAGAGCTGAGCATTTTTGAACTTAAAAGGAACAAAATTGGATTAAAATACCTCGTCTAAGAGGCTAAACAAGGGTAACACCTACAGTTCAAAGTCTACAATACGCCTCTAAACTAGAGGAAGATCCGAATCGGCTTTTTCCTTCAGCCATTCGCTCACCTGGAACGCTGATACAAGTCACGTCTTTACTTTTCCCACATTTATTTTGGAAGCACCAAGACATTTTGGGTTTTCATTTCCTTCTCTGCTACTTTTCACTGTGCTATAAACCACTTAAATCAAAGCAACTCTAAGACGAAACTGCACAAAGGAAGAATGCTCAGTATTAGCAGAGTATCTATGAATTACTACGACCTGCGTTCATCTTCATTTCACAACCACATTATTAAACCCAAGAGAAGCAGCTCCAGCGAACAACGAGGAACCTTCTGGTTACGGAAACGGCATCACAATGTCTTGGAGCAAGAGGAAGAGTCCAAAGCACGCTCTGGCTGTAACGCTGAACACATTTAATCAGCCGGAATTCCACTTACTTAAAGGGGAGCTTCTCGTCGTTGGGCTTGATGCAGCGCACGTAGTGCGGGGTGGTGGCGTTCAGAGTCTCCATGAGCAAATGCAACGAGTTGCGGAACTGAAAGACGAAAGGAGAGATGGAGGTGATGGGTCAACGCACCCCAAGTTGGCAGGAAGGGCAAGAAGCCGCCTGCAGTATCAGCCCAGCACATCCATCATTTTGGTTGGAAAAGCCCCTCAAGATCATGGAGTCCAACCATTAACCCACCCCTGGCACTACCCCATGTCCCTGAGAACCTCGTCTGTGTGGATTTTGAACCCTTCCAGGGATGGTGGGGTTCCCAAAATCCAACCTCAACCTCTTCTGGCGCAACTTGAGGCCTTTTCCTCTCATCCTATCGCTTGTTATATGCGAGAGCAATTCAGAGAAGACACTGGTGGCTTCAGGGCTTCCAGGTCAATAAGGTACAAGAGCAATAAGTGTTTGCTCAGGGCTTTCATCAGTTGAGGCTTGAAACGCAACGGCCAAACTGTTCCCATCCTCAACAAAGGTCTCCTTCACTTTTACCCCCCAACTTGTGCTTCAAGCTGAAGAAACGAGATCTGAACTGTCAAAACATGTGGATTTACCTGTCCCATTCTCCAAGCAATCCGCTCATATCGTACGTTACCTGGTGTCCCACTGTTTTCTTGTGCTCCTTGTTGGCAGCTTTGATGGCGGGTCTGGCAGAACGGACGCTGATTTTGGCCGTTCCCTTTGCCACGGAAGTGGTGGGTGCAGCGTCCTTCTCATCTTGGAATAAGTCAGCGACCATTTGATACTGAAACCAAAACCCAACACCTGAGCAGCTCTTTGTTTAGCCAACCCACTCTATGGAGCCACCACAAGACCTAACGCCCGATTCCAAGGATTCCCCAAAAAGCTCTCGAGCAGCAAGTTGGTTTTACAATATTTGGGAGAGAAAAGGTACATGGCGCAAAATCAGGTAATACAGGAGCAAGAGTGATCACCAATATGTGTTAATTTGTTAAGATTATGGATTGGAAATGGTGTAAAATAGCTCTAACAGCAGCTGGAATGTTTCTAAGCTCATGCCAGATTTCCAGTGGTTTATATTCTTTATTTTAAGTGGATTATCTCCCGATTCGCTGGGTTTACCTTGCTGGCTTTGAGGATGTTGATCTGTTCCTCGTACACCGTGTCCCTGTTTTTTTCCAGGAATCCCTCGCTTTGATATTCCACCTGGGACAAAGCAAATGAAGAAGCTCAGATTAAGTCCAACCACAAAGGGACAAGGCGTTTTGGTCCATCGCTCCCCATCATCAGCTGAGACACCAAAGTGGGGGGAAGAAGCGGAACAAGGAACATGGTCAATGGGGCAGAGTCCAGTTGAGGCCTGGACTGCCTGTGTAACCTCATCTGGGTGTTCCTGCTCCATGGGGGGATTGCACTGGATGAGCTTTCCAGGTCCCTTCAACCCCTGACATTCCGGGATTCTGTGAGTTTGGAGGCTGAAGTTGTCCAAGCTGATCTAGATCTGATTGTCCAACCAAGATGATGGTCAACCAGCCATCGCTCTCACTAAAAACGACCTTGTGGTGCTAGAAGTTAATTTCTCATTGTGTTTCTTGGTTTTCTCACCTTGTCGGCGAAGTGGAGGACGATGAAGGATGTGTTGGACATGCGGGGTTTCTGGAAGTGTTGGCAGGCGCCGTGCCGGTCGTAAAGCTTCTGCGCCCAGTTCTGGTCGGTGCCTTTGGGAACCTGGACAGGGAGAAAACGGAGTGAAAATAAAGTCGTGGTCGACTATATAGAGAGATTTTGGAGCCCTTGGGGGATTTCTTGGAGTTCAGGCTACAGGAGTATTTGCAAAATAAATTCCAGCTCCTCCAATTCTAGTTCTAAATAACTGTAAACTTCTTAAATTAATGTAAAATAGCATCACAGAGACGCAGAGAGACAAGCGGGATGGCAAACAGGTCTGTGAGGAGCAGACGTGAACGTTCTTGGCACTTGACAGAAGGATTAATTAACCAGAAAGGTTAATGAGCGTCTTCTAAATAAGGTTAAAAAATGTATTTGGCACATAAAAGGACTTTTCCAAGCAAAATGGTTCCATGATTCATGAATTTCTCTTGCAAAAGTATCGACCCCAAGTGGCTCCTCCTCTTCAGAGCTCTTCATGTCTTCCCTCCAACCTCAAGGTCTTCTGTCCGCTCCACCAAAGTCATTCCCACCATGATTAGAGCAACCATACGCTCAGGCCACCCCAGACATCCAAGTCGTCTTCCACTCGCCCTCCCAACTTCCAACAACCCAATTTTCAGAGGACAAACACCCTCCTCGATGCCCGTCTCTCCTGATGGGTTCTCCATTGGTCTTGTTCTCCTCAAGGGCTCTGCTCTTAGCCCAAAGTACTTCCCACCAACACCGCTGGCCCCGCGGTGACTCCGTCCTCTCTTCTTCAGGCTCATCAGTTTGTGCTAGAGGACGTCAACGTCGCGTCCATCGTGGTGGCCTTGGTTTCTGGCCATGGAACACCAACTCTTGCTGTTCCTCTGGCATCTTTTTACGTCCAAGCAAAACAAAGAGGTTCTAAAAGCTCCAGATCTGGGTGGGTGACGCTCCAGTGCGGGAAATGGGGAAGAGTCACTTGGAGGACTCCGAAGGACATAAGGTCACAACCCTATGGAGATGACGAGTCCTACTGGGCAGACCAGGGACATAACTGGGGGTTGGACAAAATCACCTCCACAAGCTCCCTCCAACCTTAAAAATTCTACAATAGCTTCCAACTCGTGGGACCTCAAAGCTGTTTAAAAACCCCCAAATTCAACCAAATCCTAAAGTCATCTTTGTTTTTCAGAGTTAGGGGTTTTATCGCTTGCTTTAGTCCTTAAAACTCCAATCTCAACTCAAGACTCTATTTTATTGCCAATTCCCATTTCAATCCCGTCCAGCCCCCTTCTCTGAACAGCGACAAGACTCATGATCTGTGACCTTCGTTAGCCAAACGGCTTCGACATTTCCCCAACCACCCCCTCCTCAACCTCACATTAAAGATTAAAAATATAAAACTCCATACTGCGAAGCGAGAACACTAGCGCCAAACCCTCTGCATTTGCGTTAATGTTTCATTATGTTACCAGGACCCCCCTCGATGCCGTTTCAGTCCCGGAATATGTTTATTTTCCACCGTTGTACGTGCTAACGAGACGACTCGCAATTACCCCATTGTGGTCCCGCGGTTGGTTCTCCCCAAGAGGCCGAACGCTGCTGCCAATGACGCGGGGGTGAAGGTTTTCAGCCATAAACCGGTGCTTTTAGTTGACAGGTTTTGCTCAAATGTTCATAAAGCTGGAGAACGCTTGCAGGTTATTATAAAAGAACCAATTACAGGGCTTGTAATAAGGGTCTGTGATTAATGACGGCGTTCCCTACTGACAGGTAAATATGCAGATAATTGGTGTTTGATGCGGGGGGGATAGATCTTGTGTTCCATTTCTTTATGCAAAAAGAAGTATGGATGAAAAAAGGAGCAGCAGGCAGATCTACGGCAAAGTTGCTGTTTCCTTATGGTCTTCACGACGCCCAGGAGCTGGTTTGAGCCTGGAGAACTTAGTGGAGACTAAATGAATATCAAGCTGATAGTCTAGTCTGACCTCCCAAGACAGCACTGCTTAAGTCGCTATTTGAATGTCATCAAACCAAGTTTAATTCGTTATCATTTTGAAGGAGTCTTCTTGAGATCGGATTTGAAAAGGGCAAAGTGTCCGCATACCAGGGAGGGCTGAGCTGGTGGGACGTGTGGGTTGGGACAGTCCGGTTGTGCCCTGTCACTCGGAGGAGAACAGTCGCTTGACAGGCGGCGGCCGTCCCCAACAAGGACAGGTCAGCCTGAAATCCCAACGGGGACAGTGCTCTGAGAAAAGGATTCCAAACCTTTCCTCTGATCGCTGAATCGTAGAATCATTTTGGTTGGAAAAGATCCTCAAGATCATTGAGTCCAACTGTTAACCCACCCCCAGCACTGAGCGATGTCACTAAGAACCTCATCTGTGTGCCCCTGGTGCTGCCATTTTGAGCCCCGAGGTGATTCTGGTGCCGCCATTTAGAGCCCTGAGGTGATTCTGGTGCCCCTGGTGCCGCCATTTTGAGCCCCAAGGTGATTCTGGTGCCCCCAGGGCCGCCATTTTGAGCCCTGAGGTGATTCTGGTGCCCCAGTGCTGCCATTTTGAGCCCTGAGGTGATTCTGGTACCGCCATTTTGAGCCCTGAGGTGATTCTGGTGCCGCCATTTTGAGCCCTGAGGTGATTCTGGCGCCCCTGGTACCACCACTTTGAGCCCTGAGGTGATTCTGGTGCCGTCATTTTGAGCCCTGAGGTGATTCTGGTGCCGCCATTTTGAGCCCTGAGGTGACTCTGGTGCCCCAGTGCTGCCATTTTGAGCCTCGAGGTGATTGTGGTGCCACCATTTTGAGCCCTGAGGTGATTCTGGTGCCCCTGGTGCTGCCACTTTGAGCCCCGAGGTGATTCTAGTGCCACCATTTTGAGCCCTGAGGTGATTCTGGTGCCACCATTTTGAGCTCTGAGGTGATTCTGGTGCCACCATTTTGAGCCCTGAGGTGATTCTGGTGCCGCCATTTTGAGCCCTGAGGTGATTCTGGTGCCGCCATTTTGAGCTCTGAGGTGATTCTGGTGCCGCCATTTTGAGCCCTGAGGTGATTCTGGTGCCGCCATTTTGAGCCCTGAGGTGATTCTGGTGCCACCATTTTGAGCCCTGAGGTGATTCTGGTGCCGCCATTTTGAACCCTGAGGTGACTCTGGTGCCCCTGAAGCCACCATTTTGGGGAGGAACTCCATCTCCTGGATAAGAATGAAGGAATCAAAAGTCGCAAGCAACGACCATCCCTATGTGCACTCAGGCCAGAAACACGAGCTCTGATGACACCGGGTACCCAAGTTGGTAGCAAATATCTACCAAGGAGGTTCTGAAAGGTCCTGAAGCAAATAAAATGCCGAGAGACGCACATGAAAGGAGATAGTTACCCTCCTGCAAGCTACCACAGGTTAAAACCCGTTCTTTAAACTCGTATAAAAGCAAAACATCTTTGTGAAAAGGCTTTTTACCTTACACTCTTCATCCAGCAGGTCCAAGATGCCAAGTTTTGCCTCTATAAGGTCTATGCAGGGCTGGTTATCGTAGAAATCGATGAGAGTCCAAGGGATTCCCTCCTTCATGTACTCTTCTTGTTCCAACTTAAACACGTGCTAAGAGGGGAAAGAACAGATGAGTTATTGACCGGCGTCTGAACCTGACGTGCCCCCGTTCGCACCGGAGCTGAATATTCCCTGGGCGCATCCAGAATGTTCCGTCGGCACATCCCGAAGCCATAAGAAGCATCACACTAAGAAACCAAGGAGAGAAATAAAAATAGAAGGTTTTATGACTTTCAACCAGAAAATGACTGAAGCTGTCACTCCGTTTAAGCTGGAGCCAAATATTGAAGCGGCAATGATATTTATATCTCTAGGGCTGGGAAAACTGCCCTGTCTGTCCTTTATTAGTGTTTTGCTAATTAAAGTAGTGACCTGCAGCAAGATGACGAGTCGGGACCTTCACAAAGTCCACAAAGGATATCAACAGTGGCATCTTTCTATTGTAGATTCTTATTAAAAACTTGAATAAAAATCATCTTTGAACAGCTTATATATCTCAGACCTCTGTCCAAGTGGATAAATTGTCTCTATTTCGGAGCTACTCTAATCATATTAAAAAATACTTCTTCAAAGATGGCTTTTGAAAACCTCTTCAAGCGTCACCTCGGAGTTTGAATTTCTAAGCGTCAGAAGCACTAGTTGGACACCCTAAGTGAGATCTGAATAGCGCAAATACGATCCATAATTCGCTTTTCGGTTTTAACAGCGTTAGATAGACCCCAAAACGTTGGCGTCGCCGCGTTTGAGCCGGTTTCAAACTACCCCGCGGCACTTGGCGGTTTCCAAGCCGACCTTACCAAGTTGAACTGCTGCTGGAGCTTTTCGTTGGCGTAGTTGATGCAAAACTGCTCGAAGCTGTTCACCTCAAACTTTTCAAACCTGCAAAGCGAGGAATAAATCAACGTTAAGCTTCATGGCCAAGAAGAAATCTACTTTAAGCGTCACGTCTCCCTAAGACTCCGGGGATTCAAAATGTCCCTTGTACGCACGGTTGAGATATTTGGTGTGACTGCAGCTTCTTGCCCATCAGGTGGAAGCGCCGAGATGAGAAAAGTAACAGCCTCTCTCAGGGAAAAAAAGATTATGAAATATTAAATCCAAATATATTCGCCGCGAAGGTGACGGAGAAACAGGAGCTGCCCCGAAAGACCCGATGTGGTATTTTTAACGTGGAAAAAAAAAGGTATTAAATTCATTATAGCTTCTGTATTTTATCCCTGATAGCACAGGAGGAGGTGGCAGAACAGTATAAAGTATTAAAGACGTGAAACTTGTTGGTTTTAGCCCAAAATGAGTATTTCTAGCACTTTCTGAGGACCAGCTGGCTGTTCTGCACACGATGAAGCTGTTCCTCAGGTATCACCAAGCACCTGGGATTAATTAATATTTGTGTTAAACACATGCCGAGAGTCTCGATGGTGAACACGTCCCCAAAGAGCTTCTTGACCTCGGTCTCGCAGCCGCCGCACCGAGGCATCGTCAGCTCTCCGCAACTAAAGGGACGCGATTTCAATGGAAATAACTCCTGTAGGTTCATCATGGGAGCAACAGGGCAAGAAAAGACTTAATTAAAACAGAGACGGAAAACACGACGATCAAAAGATACGGGAGGGGAAACTCTTTTTCCACTCAGGAGGCACCAGATGTGATTTACGAACCCTGAGGGGTTGAGCAGCTGCACAACGTCAACTCCAAGGAAGATTTCACCAAGTCGCTAATTAAGTGTTAACGCTTTGCCCTCTCACCCCAAAACCAGCAGAGGAATAAAGACGAAAGGTTGAGAATTAGGAGATAAACCCCACAACCTCTGTACTTTGCATTTGGACCCTGTCTCCAGAAATCCCACCCATGGGGACACCCTCTGCAAATCTACTTCTTGCCATGGGATCTGCAGGTCTCTATGGAGAAAAGAACCCCAAACTTCATACCCCGCGGTGACACCGGCGCGGTAAAAGCATCGGCGGGACGTGACGCACAGGAGACGCGCGGCTAAGAAAGGTTTTTCTTCCACACTAACAGGTTTTCAAGCTTAATCTTTCATGAGCGTTATCCTCAAGTCTCCTTTGATTCTGATTTTGGAAAGACTGCGGTTGGTTTTGTAACTCAGACATTCGGCTTTCTGCATTGAACCAGGTTTGAGAACCTCAGGGCCATGGGTGAGGGTCTCAAGACCATGGGTGAGGGTCTCAGGGCCATGGTTGGGGTTCTGAGGACCATGGGTGAGGGTCTCAGGACCATGGATGAGGGTCCTAGGACCATGGGTGAGGGTCTGAGGGCCACATTTGAGGGTCTGGGGGCCACATTTGAGGGTCTGGGGGCCACATTTGAGGGTCTGGGGGCCACACTTGAGGGTCTGGGGGCCACACTTGAGGGTCTGGGGGCCACACTTGAGGGTCTGGGGGCCACAGGCAAGGTTCTGAGGACGATAGTTGAGGGTCCTAGGACCATGGATGAGGGTCTCAGGACCATGGCTGAGGTTCTGAGGACCACGTTTGAGGGTCTTAGGGCCACGGGCAAAGTTCTGAGGACGATGGCTGAGGGTCTGAGGACCATGGGTGAGGGTCTCAGGACCATGGCTGAGGGTCTTAGGACCACGTTTGAGGGTCTTGGGGCCACAGGCAAAGTTCTGAGGACGATGGTTGAGGGTCTCAGGGCCATGGCTGAGGTTCTGAGGACCATATTTGAGGGTCTTGGGGCCACGTGCAAGGTTCTGAGGATGATGGTTGAGGGTCTCAGGGCTATGGCTGAGGGTCCTAGGACCATGGGTGAGGTTCTGAGGACCACGTTTGAGGGTCTTGGGGCCGTGGGCAAGGTTCTGAGGACAATAGTTGAGGGTCCTAGGGCCATGGGTGAGGGTCTCAGGACCATGGCTGAGGGTCTGAGGACCATGTTTGAGGGTCTTGGAGCCACAGGCAAAGTTCTGAGGACGATGGCTGAGGGTCTGAGGACCATGGCTGAGGTTCTGAGGACCACGTTTGAGGGTCTTGGGGCCACAGGCAAAGTTCTGAGGATGATGCCTGAGGGTCCGAGGGCCACAGCTAAAGGTTTTCAGGACCACGGTTTAGTACCAGGGTTGGGTTAACAGTTGGACATGATCCTGAAGACCTCTTCCGACCAAAATGACTCTACGATTTACACTCAGCTCATCTTTAAGCTTGATGCGTTAAACAGCACGAGGGACAGAAATCCCCAACGGGAACAGCACGAGAGATACATCCCAAAAGCCAGCGCTCAAGTGCATCTTTCATACACTGTTTCCACGTCGGGGCTTCAAAACCTAAGGGAGGACTGAAACTTCAAACCACGTATTGTTGCAACCAGATGCTCATTGCGTGGAGGTTGGACTAGATGACACTTGAAGGTCCTTTCCAACCCAAACTACGATTCTATGATATCACGACCACGCTTTTCGCGACCTTTTCTATGATTCCCATCTCCTGCCATAAGACGAGGTCAAGCGTGCACGACCAGAAGGGTGAGATAAATCAGGAAGGCCTAATAAAGTCATGCCTACCCATAGATATCGAGCACGCCGATGAAGGAGTGCTGCTTGACGGTGGTGTGCAGGGCCTTGTTGATGTGCTGCACGATCCAGTTGAAGAGCTGAGCGTAGATGTGCTTGGCCAAGGCGTCGCGGGCGTTGAGCACCTGCTGCACGGACATGTTCTTCACGTAGGTCTCGGCCGTGGTGACGAGCTTGCGATGGCAAAGCCAGTGCTGCATCTGGCCGTGCTCCAGGCCCAGCAAAGCGCAAAAGTTGGCCAAGTGCTCGTCCTCACTCTGGAGGGGGAATGAGAGGTCAGATCAGCAGGTTGGCGACACTCCAGAAATGGAGTTTGAACACTGAATCTTCAAATCAGTGCAAGGAATTAGTATTTAATGATTATTTAGGGAAATACTGTGTAAGGACAGAGGGCTCGTCCAGTTGCGTTGGTCTTCGTGGACGTGGAGGACATGGCTCATGTGGAGCTCTACGTGGTGGGACAACCCATGGTTTTCCTCTGCTCTATTTTTGAGGTCTTAAACCTCATCAAAAACCAGATTTCCACGGTGATTGTCTCCACTTTACTCCTCCTTGAGCTGCAACCGCACGCTCCTTCTGAGCAACCTTAATTAACCCTCAATTAAAGCTCCGGGTACGCCGTTCCACCGGCCTTTTACAAACCGACCCCATTTTGAATAGCAAAGATGCAAAACGCGCATTAACAGAAGGGTTTGTGTTTTGCAGAATCAATTAAATGAAAGCTGAACTTCCTTTTCTCCAGTGCATTCTAAAACTCAACAGATTTAAAGATGATTTAGGATGTAAGGCGGTCACTGAGCTTTGAATGGTTTTGCTCACAGGCTGGCTTGAGTGGAGACATAATGCGCTATCTCCCAGTTAAAAAGCAAAACAAGCATGAAATTATGATGTGTTTGCAAAAATAGAAAAGAAAACGAGGAGGGAAAGGGTTTTCTACCAAAGGATCCGCTCAATATATCCATATATGAGCCAACATACCGAGACGCTACAGGTGTCGCCGTCCCGTTCCCCTTGGATTTCCAAGTTGCCGAGGTGCAGAATGGCAGCGATGATGCGGAAAATGGTCGTCTGGTGAGACTCCTTCACACCTATGGGAACAAACGACAGGTGATTGTGGCACCGCAAAACAAACGGTGGGTTTCGGTTTATTCAAACCAATTGGTTTATTCATATTTTGGTTTATTCGGTTTGGTTTCCTTCCGGCACTGTGGAGAATTATCAGACCGCTCCCAATCAATCCGGCGTTAAGTCATCGCTCAAATGTGACACAACGGGAGCTCCTCATGGTCTTTCTTTACCCCTAATGGTTGTATCAAAGGCGTTTTATCACGTGTGGGTTTCACACTATAGAGATAACGCATGAAAACAAGGATTCTACCGTTGCTTCTACACCGGGAGTAGATGTTATTGCTATATATATATATATTTTCTAGCAGATTTTTGCAGGTATTCCCAGCAGGGCCTTTGCTCAGCAGCAACCTACACAAAGTTTTCTTGCCATATCTTGCATTTTTTCATCCCTGTTGGGTTTCTAGGCCTGTTTTATGTTCAGTTCTAGTGTCCTAATTATCCACCCAAGGTCTGAGACAGCACCTGCTGGGTTTTGAATTATCAAGAGCTTCTCTTTCTCTTTCTCTCGCTCGCTCTCTCGGGACTTTTCTGTTATCAGCACAGTGAGAAACGTTTCAAGGTTACTAAAAGGAGCAACACTCTGGTGCTTGGCATTCTTAATTGGAGTTAAGCCTGCCTAGGGTGGGGATTTGCAGATAAATCTGACTTCTTGTTACACATAATAAGGCAGGAGAGTGCAGGAGTAATTTCACCAGGCCCTGAACACAAGGAGAGTTGGGGGAGGCAGAGAAAAGGACCAAAGTGACATCTCGTGTGGCAAAGGGATGGGGACAAGGTCCCCTGGGGGTTATAGTCCCGTGGGCAAGTTTGGAGCAACAAGAGGCATCATATATTTACTGAGTAATTATGAGATATAAGTTGCACAAGCTGGACAAGAGGAGGGTGAAGATGAGACCCTTGGCTCAGGAATCAGCTGCTCGGTACAATCCTGCGATAGTCCGAGAAGTGACATCACCCTCAACCTGAATACAGATTGAACTGTACAGTGAGAGCCTGGAAATAGGGTAAGAAATAGCTGCAAAGCAGCTTTGACTCCAAAATGGTTTATTTGGGTTTCTCTGAATTGAAATTCGGCGTCCTCCTCCATTTCACAGAATCCCAGAATATTAGGGATTGAAGGGACCTGAAAGCTCACCCAGTGCAGTCCTCTCATGGAGCAGGAACACCCAGATGAGGTTACACAGGAAGGTGTCCAGGCGGGTTGGAATGTCTGCACAAAAAGAGACTCCACAACCCCCTGGGCAGCCTGGGCCAGGCTCTGACACCTTCACCTCCAACAAGTTTCTTCTCATATTTAAGTGGAACCTTTTGTGTTCCAGTTTGAACCCATTGCCCCTTGTCCTGTCATTGGTTGTCACCCAGAAGAGCCTGGCTCCATCCTCCTGACACTCACCCTTTATAGATCTGTAAACATGAATGAGTCCCCCCTCAGTGTCCTCTTGTCCATCTCCAGAGCCCCAGCTCCCTCAGCCTTTCCTCACACGGGAGATGCTCCACTCCCTTCAGCATCTTGGTGGCTGCGCTGGACTCTCTCCAGCAGTTCCCTGTCCTGCTGGAACTGAGGGGCCACAACTGGACACAAGATTCCAGGTGTGGTCTCCCCAGGGCAGAGCAGAGGGGCAGGAGAACCTCTCGGACCTACTGACCACCCCCTTCTAACCCACCCCAGGTCCCATTGGCTTCCTGGCCACAAGGGCCCAGTGCTGGCTCATGGTCACCCTGCTGTCCCCAGGACCCCCAGCTCCCTTTTCACTGCTCTCCAACAGCTCATTCCCAACTTACACTGAACCTGGGGTTGTTCCTGCCCAGATTCAAGACTCTACACTTGCCCTTGTTCTATTTCATTCCATTTTCCTGCCCAGCTCTCCAGCCTGTCCAGGTCTGGACTCTGCCCCATTGACCACGACTCTCTGGCTTCTTCCCTTCAGCCAGTTCACACTCCACCTCACTCCCCGCTCATCCAGCCCGCACTCCCTCAGTTCAGCTGTGAGGATGCTGGGGGACACTGTGTCAGTGCCTCACTCAAGTCAAAGCAGATCACATCCACCGCTCTGCCACCATCCACCCACCTCGTTACGTCTTCACAACAGGTTGGTCTGCAAGAAAAACTTCTACCGCTACTAAAGAACAAGGTAAAGCCAACTAGCTCAGTGGGAAGGTGGGTTTTTTGCACTTAGTATGACAGGATAGCTGCAGAATTCAGCCCAAAATCATTTGCAAGAGGCTTCTCCAAGCGCTTACCAAGCAGGGTGAAGGCGTGCCTGGTTTTCTCCAAGTCGTCGGCGTCGTCCACACCGTCGATGGACGTGTCGCCTCCCTGAGACGTGTAGAAAAAGTCTTCGGCGCACGCTAGGAGAGGAGAACAAGAAGAAACACATCAGCGACAAGCAGCAGATTTGAAGAGCGAGGGGCGTTTGAAACGAGACGCAACAAGAAGAGACCGCAGGATTTAGAACCGCAATCGCCTTGTCCATAAACCAAGGCTTGATTTGAGGCCCAAACCATCAAGATTCGCACCCAAAGGTGAGAACTGGAAGCCAGAGTTCTCAGCACCAGCTTCGGTTCGTTTCAAACTCCCAACATATAAGTATCACGAAAAACCAGTCGACTTTGTGTTCATGCTGGTAACCTTTAAAATCACTGCAATCTGCGCTTAGTTTTAGACTCGTTGGCACCAGAAAGTCCCCACCCCTTCCCAGCCCTCCCGTGGGTTTTTGCATTAGCTGTAATTTCAGGTTGTAAGAAAAACATTGAGTTCTTTTTGGCACAAAAAGCGCCGGGACGCGGAGGTTTCGGTGCTGATGTCCGTCCCGGTTTCGCCAGCACAATAGAAATTCACCCAGCTAATGATGGAACGCGTGGTGTTAATGAGTTTAATGAGCACAACCCGCTTTGATTCGCGGTGAAAATGAGTAACAATAATTATTTGTGTGTGCAAGACACAAAGGAAAAGCAACAGCTCTTGCTTTTGATGTGGAAAAATAGAATAAAATAGAATGCTGCTCTCTCCCTAATAAAAAGTGGGGTTTTATAGCAATATACTCATAGTTTTGGACAAAAATAGGGAGAAAAGGTTGATTGGTACAGCTCACAGGAGTTAAATTTGAGGTTTGACTACTCATCTCAATATACGGGCTGATACGTCTGGTGCGACATCAGTCATGAAAAATCCCTCGAAATAAAGAAATGGTAAAGAATTGCACTCACGAAACCCCCCCCCGACCTATTAATTCCCTGCACCAAAGTCAAACATCTCAAATTTCGGAGCAAATCGCTTTTCGGCGTCGTTGCGTTTTGCGGATACGCGAGGGAGGTGGAACCACGTACTTAGGCCAAGCTCTTTGAACTCCGGAAGACTCGCTGAGGCGCAAAGCTGGTAGAAGATGTGGTAGTTGCGCTCGTCCTCTGCCTACGGGGGGAAAACAGTAAATTCAGGGGTGAGAAGAGGTTATGGTTGTGCTCCCATCCTGACCGCCCTCGTGGCCAATGGGGCAGAGTCCATTTGAGGCCTGGATCTGGTGCGGTGCCTCAGGGGCAGCGCTGGGGCCGGGATTGTTCAATATATTCATCAGTCTCCTCAGCGCCACCAAGAAGGTGGGAACCTTGTGGTACATGGGAAAAAGGAGGTGCCACCCTTGTCCTAACGCACGGAAATCAAAACCACAGGATCCAAAAGACAGACCAACTCACCTGGAAAACAACGCGGGATTTTTCCAGCAGATACGTCCTCATGTTGGCGCCGATGATGTGGTATCTTTTATCGAAGCCGATCTGAATGTATTTCCCAAAGCGGCTGCTGTTGTCGTTCCTGGTTGTTTTGGCGTTTCCAATTGCCTGCGTAAAAAGATGAAAGGTTGATTTTTCATTTCTTCGTCAAGCAGATGAAGTTAAAGCCGTTTTAGTCACTTCTGGGGACACACAGTGATCGCAATAAGAAGGACAATGGAAAATACGTGGGTTTTACCTCCATAATTGGGCTCGACGCAAGGACTTTGGCTTCGATGTTGGTGTCGCTGGCAGAGCCGCCCACGGTTGCGAAGAAGCGCATGGCGTATTTGGCAGAAACCGTCTTCCCCGCACCCGATTCCCCGCTGACGATGATGGATTGGTTCTTCTCATCCCTGTGGCGGCAGAGACAAGAAGCTTATTAACCTAGTTAATTTGCTTGTTAATAGTCTGTTTGCATCACGCAACCATCTTCACGCAGCCGCGTCTCTCTCGTCTTCTCACCGCCCAGGTGCCGGATTTACTCTGGATTTTACCAAACTAATCATTATTTTGGTTGGAAATGACCCTCAAGATCATTGAGTCCAATGGTGAAGAATCCACAATTGTGCTAAACGTTAATTAAAATCTAAAGGATGCTCTGACCGTCCATCCACCTTATAACGTCACAATATGCTGCTTGACATTCAGCTAGAGAACTATTAACAATCATTGGCTGAATTTCAGCTCTAATATTATATATTTAACCTCCCTCCAATGCTTTCACTCAAGCATTTGAGCTTTTGCTTAACGAAGCACGGGCAATTAGGTGCAAAATTCACTCAAGTAGTCTTACTGCTGAGCTATTAGAACATAAATACCCAGGAAGGTTCCTCTGAGCTCCAAATACATGAAAAACTATTGAAATTGTGAAATCAAGCACCCTAAAATTAGGAACAGCAGAATTCGTTTGATTCCCTGGGGAATTATAGAAGTATTTTCATACATCTGGTTAAAACTTTGACAAAAATAACACAAAGGAAAAATATAATGGATTTAAAGGACACAACTGCTCCTGCCAAGACTCCGGCCAAACCAACGCGTATTCACGCTTCGTTTAAAAGATGGATCTTTATGCACGTTTTGTACAATATTAACACGCGATCTCCCCACATCTGCACGTTTCTGTGTGTCCCTGTGTCCGCTCAGCTCCTGTTCTCCAGCTAAACCCCACAGGTCCCTCAGCCGCTCCATCACACTTGTGCTCCAGCCCCTTCCCCAGCTCCGTTCCCTTCTCTCCACTCGCTCCAGCACCTCAAGGCCTTTCTTGGGAGGTGATCCCGCCACCCCTCTGGCCGCCATTTTGAGCCCTGAGGTGATTCTGGTGCCGCCATTTTGAGCCCTGAGGTGACTCTGGTACCGCCATTTTGAGCCCTGAGGTGACTCTGGTGCCCCTAGGGCCGCCATTTCGAGCCCTGAGGTGATTCTAGTGCTGCCATTTTGAGTCCCAAAGTGATTCTGGTACTGCCATTTTGAGCCCTGAGGTGATTCTGGTGCCCCCAGGGCCGCCATTTCGAGCCCTGAGGTGATTCTGGTGCAGCCATTTTGAGCCCTGAGGTGACTCTGGTGCCCCTGGTACCACCATTTCGAGCCCTGAGGTGACTCTGGTGCCGCCATTTCGAGCCCTGAGGTGACTCTGGTGTCCCTGGTACCACCATTTTGAGCCCTGAGGTGATTCTGGTGCCACCATTTTGAGCCCTGAGGTGACTCTGGTGCCCCTGGTACCACCATTTTGAGCCCTGAGGTGATTCTAGTGTCACCATTTTGAGCCCTGAGGTGATTCTGGTGCCGCCATTTTGAGCCCTGAGGTGATTCTGCTGCCGCCATTTTGAGCCCTGAGGTGATTCTGGTGTCACCATTTTGAGCCCTGAGGTGAGGGGCCCAAAACTGCTTCCAGATTCAACGTTTGGCTCCCCAGAGCCGCTCAGGGGTGTTCAAGCTGTTTTTGTAGCACGACCCACCAGACACATGAACCCAACAGAGAAAAAGCAATTCCAGCTCCAAAGAAACTAAGACTACACACCAAAACCACAAGTATGTTAGATAAACCCTTAGCAGTAGTTCCCAGGACAGGCGACACCAGTGATTTATCATCATTTATCTATTAAATAGGTGAGAAGTTTCACCTCTGCAGTGATCACCTTCATGGACAACCAAGATGAACCACAGCCTGGAAAATTAATATAATGACCCAAACTACAACCTCCGTCCATCAGAGATAATTAGAAAAGCACCAAGGTGCAGAAATCCAAACCAGAACCAAATCCAGGGTTGCTCCAGCTCTAATCCCGGATCCGACACTAATTCTCCACGTGGCGGAGCGAGTCGATGAGTCTCCCTGTATTTCCACCACGAAAATCATATTTAACCTACTTCTTTGGGGATGCTCAGAGGATTAGTGTCCATAAAGCAAGCTGAAGATTAAAAATGCTTTAAGTATTGTAGTTTGAATTTAGCCTGACCGTAACTAAAAGACCCATAAAGCCTCGATGCACAATAGGCTCTAATAGAATTGTGGAGGTTAAAAAAGCGTAGCTATTTAACCACGGTGTTAGCGATATATAAAACGGCAATAATTTAATTACCATCAGTGCCAAAGTGAGCAGCAACATATTAACGGCTTTTCCAGTGCTATTATTTATCCGCAATATCCCATTCCGGCAACACCAAAAGCTGGTGTAACGTCACCCAAATGTTGCAGGGGGGACGTTAGATCACACACAGCCCATCCAGGGTCTTACATGAGATGATGAGATGGTGACAAACCCCCCGGGGTTCACCCTGCGCAGCTTCGGAGACGATTTGCTGACACACACCTGGGTTTTAGCAAAGAGCCAGAGGGAAAATATGGGTTTGAGTCGCTCAATTGCTGCGAAAACGCATAAAAGCACCAGTTTTGCCCCAAAAGGGAAAGGATGAGCACGCGGTGTGATGCTCGAAGTAACGTGCAAATTCACCTTATTTCTGCAGCTACCTCATTCATATGAATATCAATCTGATGCGTCTAATGTTGAGATCAAACACCACGCCGCAAATTCAAGCGTCTTCGCGCGCGCTTTTACGCGACGCTCCAGCAAACCAGTTACTCCTACAAGAGTGGTGGGAGCTCATTAAATTACTTCCCCCACCCCATCGTTTTGTGCCGTCGCCTGGAAAAGCCCCTTCAACAAGCAAAGAAAATCCCACGTACTCAAAGTTCCTACAAAAAGCTGAGCTGGCTCCAATCTTTGCACCAAATCCCAAGGGCCGGCGGGAAGGACGAGCTTCTCCCGGGATTTATGCTTTAGGGAAGAACACAAAGTCCTCGGCCGCGCTCAAATGAGGTCAGCGATTCTTTTGTCTGCTGGTTTTAACGAGAGCAAAACACGCGCCCGGCCAATTTTAGCGGTTCTCTGGTACCCTGATGCTCTTTTTGGCGCTGGGATTGCACACCCGAGCGTCGCCGGCTCCCACCCAAGCGGATGTGGAGCTTGGTGGCGCTGAAAATGGAGATGGCATCCTCCCAAAAAAGATCGCACAGGGTAAGGATCACAGGGGTTTTCTGCTCCACGCGCTTGCAACCGCAGGAGTTGAGCTCTGCAGGCACCAGGAGGACAAGGTGGTTGTTCTTCCACCCCATGGCAGTCCCAGGAAGAGGGTAAAAGAATCATATAATTGTTATGTTTGGAAAAAGACCCTCAAGATCAAGTCCAACCATTAACCCACCCCTGGCACTGACCGATGTCACTAAGAACCTCATCTGTGTGTATTTTCAGCCCCTCCAGGGATGGTGACTCCAGCACTGCCCTGGGCAGCCTGTTCCAATGCCCCACAGCCCTTTGGGGAAGAAATTGTTCCCCAGATCCAACCTCAACCTCCCCTGGTGCAACTTGAGGCCGTTTCTGTGTGTCCCTGTGTCCCCTCAGCTCCTGTTCTCCAGCTGAACCCCCCAGGTCCCTCAGCCGCTCCCATCACACTTGTGCTCCAGCCCCTTCCCCAGCTCCGTTCCCTTCTCTCCACTCGCTCCAGCACCTCAAGGCCTTTCTTGGGAGGTGATGCCGCCACCCCTCTGGCCGCCATTTTGAGCCCTGAGGTGATTCTGGTGCCCCCAGGGCTGCCATTTTGAGCCCTGAGGTGATTCTGGTGCCACCATTTTGAGCCCTGAGGTGATTCTGATGCCCCTAGGGCCGCCATTTCGAGCCCTGAGGTGACTCTGGTGCCGCCATTTCGAGCTCTGAGGTGATTCTGGTGCCGCCATTTTGAGCCCTGAGGTGATTCTGGTGCCGCCATTTTGAGCCCTGAAGTGAATGGCCCAAAACTGCCCCCATGATTCGAGGTTTGGCCTCCCCAGCGCTGAGCTCCTTCATCACCTCAACCATCATCAGCCACCGGTGCTTTTAAAACGCTACCATCTAATTAATTACGGTTGATATACATAAGGAAAATCCCAGATTTTCAGAAATCAACAGGACCAAATTCTCCACCCCGAGGTCTCAGGAAGTTCAGTGAGGACACGGGACAAGAAGCGGCGGCCGGGAGGTGGACAAGGGCTTTGTGCTCCCGTGTAATTACGATGCTCGTCAACACCATCCTGAATGTTTAATTACGACTCCGGTGACACGACAACTTTGTGGACATCACAAAGCATCGCCCTGAAGGATGCGCAAGCGAATATAAACCGCAGCGTTTCACCCACTTCTTAGGAGGCTTTTAAAGTCCTGGTTTGTGTGCAGATGAACCTAACGGGTACAAAATCAAGAGATGGAGCCAACGATAGAAAAGCTGCACAAATATATTCTCTATTTGAGCACTTCAGCTGTGATTTTTCTAATAGGGAGTCGCAGCATCACCGTCCAAATTTTGGTCGCATCCACAGAAGTGGCAGCAACCGCTGAGATGTTTTTATGGAGAGAAATCAAGTTGCGAGGGGAATATTTTGGCGGAACTCCGGGCTCCTGCCCAAAGCGATGACACGGGAGGGAATCGGAGCCACCGCCGCACTGGGACACACAAGGGAGCTTTTGTTCCGCAGAGAAAAGCGAGAAGCAAAGCAGCATTTGTGCTGGATCTCCGGGGCAGCCCGGGTGTTCTCACAGAATCCCAGATCTCTCTAATAGTTCATTCATACGCATTCATACGCTGCTCTCTAATAGTTCATTCCCCAACTTACACTGGTTCATTCCCCAACTTACACTAGTTTAATACCCTCTTGCCCCTAAAATAAGCCCTACCCTGAAAATAAGCCCTAGCATGATTTTTCAGGATGCTCAAAATATAACCGGTCCCAAAAAAGCCTAAAGCGTCGTTTCAACAACGTATTTTTTAAGGGTTTCTTACGCCAGTGTGGCGTTTGATCTCAAGGAAGCAGCTTAATGAGTCAGTTAATCAAGTGCTGCAAAACTGCATTAATATAAACCCATGGACGTGTCTAAATTGCACTTGATTTGCTATTAGAATGACTAAATCTATTTTTTTCTGTATATAAAATCCTCTATATGCATAAACACACTTATATAGATAAATAAAGGCAAGAGGTTCACCAGAGATTGTTTCCCTGCTCTCAACACCATTGTAAATTTGACCTTCTGAGATTGCAGGTTGGAGTTTTAATCCCCATCTATACAATGTACCAGACACAATATCATAATTTTAAAGCAAAACAAGTGATGGTTTTGCGCCGGTTCCACGTTGGTCAGGAACTCTGGCTCATCTTGGATTAGAAACGCATCTTAAATCGCCACTTCCAACCAAAACGGGGCAGAAAATGGGTTGAAACCCTTGGTAAACGGTTCAGCGCTTATTTTTGCCATTAAAAGCCGGGGCTGGACAAATAATCAGTTTATCCACAAGCAAATCTAAACACACTGTTGGAGTCCAGACAACTATAATCAAATGATTCCCGGTGCAACAATTTGAAGCTTCCACTCAAATTCTCTTTTGTAAGAACAAAATCTGTCCTCGGCAACACAATAAACACAAATGGAAACTCACGCCACGTTCACCTGGTGAAAACTCCGCTTTGAAGGACCTATAAATATCTCTAAATATCTACTGGTCACGTCCTAACTCAAAAATCATAGAACAACTGAGTTCAGCCTGCTTATCTCACTAAATTATCTGAAATGCGGTTTCCTCGGAGCTATTAAACATGACATTTGCAGAGCGGTTTGAATTTCTGCCAGGAAACTCATCCAAGCGGCAACAGAAAGATCCCCCGTCTGAATGGCGGTTGTGTGGATCACGTTGAGTTTGTGAGGGCCGCGGAGATCCCTGTCGGCCCAGCCTGTCGGTCTCACCAGCTGACACCGTGGAATTAATTAGAAATTAGCAACGTCGCTACCGTGGCGCGCTGGTAATACTGAGTTTTGGGCTCACCTGGCCATCTGCTTGTAGGCCTCCTCGGCCACGGCGAAGATGTGCGGGTCCATATCGCCCACGTTTTGGCCGCTGTACGCGTAGATGACATCTTGCTCGTAGATGGGCAGCTGCTCGTAGGGATTGATGGCAACAAGCACGATACCTTCGAAAAGAGAAATAGATACGTTACAAAGTAAGCGCAGAGTTAGACTTGCGGCTTTTCAGGGCTTGCGTTGGTTGTTTTGAGTGATTTTTGAAATAAAATGCTTGGAGAAAAACAATATAAGAAGGGATTGGGGAAAGATTCTTAATTCTTATCTCAGCATCTCATTCAAAGTGATGTGCTTTGATATATAAGCTCCCGTACAGCTACAGAGGAGGCGAATGGAACAGGTGAGAAAGTAAATATATAATAATCTCCGTTATGTAAAGCCAGGCTTTGCAGGGGGAGCGAGAAGAAGAGCTAAACAGCCATCACTTCAGAAAAGCAATTCCTGCACGATCAAAGCCCAAACAAATATCTCGGCTTTTCCCCTGACTTTCATTCTTGAGTAAAAGCTCCTAACAAAGAACGTACTCAAATCAAAATGAAATGTATAAATCACAGGGAAGAAATGCCAGAGTTTGAATTAAAGCTTTCAAGCGTCTTTCCTTGGAACGCTGAGCGAGCCCAGGAGCTGACGCGCATCTCACAATACGCTCATAGGTTCCACCTCCAAAAACCTTCAGGTTTTGTAGGTTTAAACTGTTATTGCTCCGGAGAATTGGTTTGGAAAGGTGCCTGGTGGAAAAGGATCTGGGGGGTTGGCTGAATTGGGCACCAGAATCACCTCAGGGCTCAAAATGGCGGCAGCAGAATCACCTCAGGGCTCAAAGTGGCGGCACCAGAATCACCTCAGGGCTCAAAATGGCGGCAGCAGAATCACCTCAGGGCTCAAAGTGGCGGCACCAGAATCACCTCAGGGCTCAAAATGGCAACACCAGAATCACCTCAGGGCTCAAAATGGTGGCACCAGAATCACCTCAGGGCTCAAAATGGCGGCACCAGAATCACCTCAGGGCTCAAAATGGCGGCACCAGGGGCACCAGAATCACCTCAGGGCTCAAAATGGCGGCACCAGAATCACTTCAGGGCTCAAAATGGTGGTACCAGGGGCACCAGAATCACCTCAGGGCTCAAAATGGCGGCACCAGAATCACCTCAGGGCTCAAAATGGCGGCACCAGGGGCACCAGAATCACCTCAGGGCTCAAAATGGCAGCCCTGGGGGCACCAGAATCACCTCAGGGCTCAAAATGGCAGCCCTGGGGGCACCAGAATCACCTCAGGGCTCAAAATGGCAGCCCTGGGGGCACCAGAATCACCTCAGGGCTCAAAATGGTGGCCAGAGGGGTGGCGGGATCACCTCACACCAAGAAAGGCCTTGAGGTGCTGGAGCGAGTTGAGAGAAGGGTGGAAAATACACAGAGATGAGGCAACCTCACTGATTTTGGACAAAAATCAAGCTTGCATCGAACTGCACGCCCACACGCAGCTGCAAAAGGCTGCGAGTTGTGTCAACAGTCAAACATGACAGATAATTACAAATTCAAAGGAAAATTGCCACTGTTAAGAGCCACTGAGGGCACTTATTTCAAGGATGCTACTCTAAAGAGTCATCTCCTCCTGCCAAGCATTTCCTCAACAACCCAAATTGCAACACTTAATCATGGTCGTACGCGCCAGCCTTAACCCTGCCACAAAAACACGCGTTTCACCGAAATCTCCCGACTCATCACTTTGAGAAGCCAACAAGGTCTTCTTGAGTGCCAGCCAGAGGGTTCAACATTCAACGTTCTCCAAGGTCACTGAATAAAAATGGCCGAATTGCCTTTTTTTGGTTGTTTTTTTTAGGTTGCAATCTATTCATGGATAACCCGCTGTTTCGAATGGTTTTGGTGAGCAGCGTAGGGGAAAGCGAGCTGGGGGTCCTGGGGACAGCAGGGTGACCATGAGCCAGCACTAGGCCCTTGTGGCCATGAAGGCCAATGGTACCTGTGGTGCCACAGCCCCTGGTTTGTGGTTGGGAGCGGTTTCTGGGTGGACACGGCTCAGCGGGAGCTCAACGCGTGGCCTGGACACTCACCGCAGTACGTGTAGATGTGGTTGGACTCCAGGAACCTGACTTTGAGGTTGTGGAGGACGGCGGGTTCGTGGAGGTAGCTCAGAGCCGTCAGGTCATTCTCTCCCACCAGGATATCGGGATTGCGAAGGAAAGGCAGCTCGTTTCCTTGGAGATCAACGGGATATTCGTAGAGCTGAGGAGAGACACACGGGGAACATGAGACCACAAAAACCTCTGATGTTATAACAAGCACAACCCCACCCTGATACTATAAAATATTGATACTTGCACATCCTGCTATAAATTAAAGCTATAAGGACCTGGATGACGCACCACCAGGTGACAGGTCATCATAAATGGCTTGGAGGTGGCCAAGAGATGGTCCTGGTGGACACTGATGATCCACAGTGAGAACATGTGAGTTGTTTTCAGGCCAATCATGTGGCAAATAGAGCGGGGATCTCTTGTGATACTTCAAAATGGGCTTTTCATTCAGGAGTACGGCCAGAAACCATAAAAATAAAAACCCAAAGCATTTCAAGCACAAGGACAAAAGAGAAGCACTAAACAAGCAGGTAATGCATGTTGGCTGTCAGGAATAAAAGGCTTTCAACAGCTTCAAAATCCCCGAAGATATGAACGCTCGGTGTCTCCGTCTGATGTACATGATTTTTTTCCCCTTGGCTAAAGCTTTTCAGTCCAACCTGGGTCCCTGTGGGATTTAATATGAAAAAGCAGCAAATTGGGGTCTCTGGGAGCACCCGCAATAAGCAGCAGCTTCTTGTACAACTCCAGAGCATCATCGTATTATTAAAGATACGTGCAAAGATTGATATGACTGAGAGATGCGGGATGGTGAAGCCAGCAGGTCAAACCACGGAGCTACTGAGTGGGGACCCATCCAGAAGCACAAGATGGTGATTCATGGTCCTACAAGAACAAATCTGGTGCTTCTTCCCAAATTTAAGTGGAACCTTTTGTGTTGCAGTTTGAACCCATTACCCCTTGTCCTATCACTGGTTGTCACCCAGAAGAGCCTGGCTCCATCCTCATCCATCACCGACTAATTTTGCCAGGGGATGAAAAGATATGAGAGGGGTCAAGGGCTTTTCTCGCAACCTAATTTTAAACTAAAGCATCAGGGCGATAAAACACATTTAAAAATATTGACTAAAAAACATGAGACGGTTCAGGCTTCTTCACACGTTAATTTGAAGCTTGAAATTCATGAGAAGAATAACGACGTGCACAAGCTTACGGTTTCATCTTCGAGTTTCAGATGGAGGCTTTTATCTCCCTCTTTGTAATCCTTGATGATTTCTGCTGATCTCCAAACTTCGTCGGGGTCAGGAATCCAAACTCGGGTGTACTGGGAAGAGGAGAAGAACAAAATGAAGAATTAAATGTGAGGAAACATCTAGAAATTAAATCAGAAAGAGATTTTGTGGCCGCCATCTTAAAACCGAACGCGCGGCGCGTGATGGGCAAATAATACTTGGAGAGACCCAAGAGTTAAAGAGAGAGAAGGAGGGGCAGGAAGAGAGAGAAGGGGGGGGAGGAAGAGAGAGAAGGGGGGGGAGGAAGAGAGAGAAGAGGGGGGAGGAAGAGAGAGAAGAGGGGGGAGGAAGAGAGAGAAGAGGGGGGAGGAAGAGAGAGAAGAGGGGGGAGGAAGAGAGAGAAGGCGGGGGAGGAAGAGAGAGAAGGGGGGGGAGGAAGAGAGAGAAGGGGGGGGAGGAAGAGAGAGAAGGGGGGGAGGAAGAGAGAGACACGTTCCCGTGTCTCCTTTCATCCCCGCGGCCGCGGGTTCAGCCAGCGGGAGAGATCAAACCCGCTCTAGAAACGCCCAAAATAGTCGGGGATCGGGATGTACCCGGCGGCTTCAAAACCAAGATGTTGAAGCACCGACCTGCCTGGACAGACGGACGCCGAGAGGGACACGTTGACCCCAAAGAGACCCAAATAGAACGGACCTTGTGGTGAGGAACTTTGGGTCCGTCTTGGTGATTCGTCATCGCCCATGAGCAGGTGAGATGTTGGAAGCACTGGTGGAGGTCCCAGATTTCAACGTCCACCACCCAGCCATGGGCTTCGAAGTTGGTGGTCAAAGACTTGATGTCCCACCAACCACCCCAAGCACAAGAGTAGAGAATTGGAAGCATTGAAGCGGATTCTCCTTGTGCGTACGCAAGAAGACGTCGATGTTTGAAAGGCCTCGGGAACCCCTGGGGTAACTCGTTCCCCGGTTGAGACACCTCGAACATGACCTCTGCTCTTCCCATCCTGCTAAATACGGGTGGTTTTGCTCCACAAACCTGCACCCAACGCTTCCCTCACAGCCACAAATCCCAAGTACGTCACACCACATGGTGCCAAAACCAAAGCTCTTAGTCGTTCTTAGATCTTCACAAGCTGAGCTTTAATTAAAACCCACCAAAGACTGGAGGTGGCCAACGGTGCGGACCACCAGGCTCCCATCTCCCAACCTCTTCCCTTCGAAGCAGCTTCGCGTGATGTACGTTTGCCAATTAAATTAATCGCGATGAGAGCCAGAAAGTCACCAAAACCACCTCATAAAATCATAAACCAGTTTGGGTTAAAGGGACCTTCAAAAGTCATCTCGGCCAACCCCTAAGAGAGCATCTCCATGAACATCTCATCCATAAATAATTACGCTAGAGGTGAGATTAAGTTTATACGCCACGTTCTGGCTTAATTAGCGTGAACATCTTGAGTTGCTGGAGGAGCTTGTTATGAAGGGAAGGGGCAAGTGGGTCTATCTCAGTTTAGTCCGGGCTGTTTGATGGTTGTGGCACTTTGGGACAAGCTGGAAGTCGGCAAATCCATCTTGATTATTGTTTCCTTTAATCCCCCGAGTTATTTCAGGAATGGCGACACTCATGTGTTTGTTTTTATGGGAATTCTTTTTCCACGGGCATCTTGCCAACAGGAGCACAGCCCGAGGGTGAAGACAACAATAGAATATCTCACCACCAAGGTTCTTCCACGCAGGTTGAGAAGAACTTAGGAAAGGACTTTAAGAGAAACCACGCACGCCTTAGAAAATCAATTACTCGATGCTCTTGACGAGGACAAAAATACATATTAAAGAGGAAACGGCACGAGCTTCAGTCCTGGCTTCCCCAAGACTATTTACACACAGAATCCCAGGATGTCAGGGGTCATTTATGTGTTTCCCAGAGCTGATAAAAACATATAAACGCAAACAGAGGAGCATAATCTGCACCAGGACGCATATTCCCCATCGGTGCCAACACGTGGATTTTCCAGCATTTATCCACCGGCTCGTTAGCAGCGTTGCTAATGAATTGGGGTTTAAAAAGCTTCGGTTTATCAGCGTGCCAACCATATCTCTCCATCAGCAGAGTTAAAACCGGTACTAAGCAAAGCGGGGCTGATGGTGAGCCCGACACCAAGTGTCCCCTTAATATTTCCAGGACTAATCAATAGCCTTAAACATAAACAGCCAACTCGCGCCTTCCCATCCTCTCCCCATCGTCATTTCTCAGCGGTGCTCGTTAGTGCGGGCTTAATGAAGAGCGACAGGTTCAGCACCAAGGTCTCGGGTGCGCAGGCAGCGCCGCTCGACCGCAGTGACAGCCCGAAATGCGAAATCCCTCTTACAATAAATCAGGAGATGCTGCAAAACTGGGTAGAGCCGCAGATGCTTCGCGATGGCAAATAAATCAACCATTTGCTCTTCATTTTGGGGTAAAAATGGTCGCTCTCAGGCTGAGCAGTTGCTCCACAAGACCTTCTACAAGACGCGGACCAGTCGCTCCACAAGACCCTCTACATGATGCTCTAGAAGATGTTCACCAGTTGCTCTACAAGATGCTCAATCGCTCTACAAGATGTAGAGCAACTCATGAGCAAGATGCTCTACAAGACGTTCACCATTTGCTCTATAAGACGCACACCGTTTGCTCTAAAAGATACTCTAGAAGACATTTAGCAGTTGCTCTACAAGATGCTCACCAGCTGCTCTACATGGTGCTCTACAACTCACCAGTTGCCCTACAAGATACTCAGCAGTTATTCTACAAGATGCTCTAGAAGACGCTCACCAATTGCTCTATAAGATGCAGAGTAACTCATGAGCAAGATGCTCTAGAAGACATTTACCGTTTGCTCCACAAGACGCACACCAGTTGCTCTAAAAGATACTCTAGAACAAGTTCACCAGCTGCTCTACAAGATGCTGTACAAGACGCTCACCAGCTGCTCTACAAGGTCCTCTACAACTTTACAGTTGCTCTAGAAGGCGCTCTACAAGATACCCACCAGTTGCTCTACAAGACGCTCACCAGTTGCTTTACAAGATGCTCTAGAAGACACTCACCAGTTGTTCAACAAGATGCTCAACAGTTGCTCTGCAACTCATCAGTTGCTCTACAAGGTGCTCTACAAGATACTCACCAGTTTCTCTTGAAGATGCTCTAGAAGACGTTCACCAGTTGCTCTACAAGACACTCACCAGCTGCTCTACAAGATGCTCTAGAAGACCTTCACCAGTTGCTCTACAACTCACCAGTCGCTCTACAAGACGCTCTAGAAGACACTCACCAGTTGTTCTACAAGATGTTCTACAAGACGCTCAGCAGTTGCTCTACAAGGTGCTCTGCAACTCAGCAGTTGCTCTAAAAGACATTCACCAGTTGCTCTACAAGACACTCACCAGCTGCTCTACAACTCACCAGTCGCTCTACAAGACGCTCTAGAAGACACTCACCGGTTGTTCTACAAGATGCCCACCAGCTGCTCTACAAGATGCTCTACAAGACCTTCACCAGTTGCTCTACAAGACACTCACCAGCTGCTCTACAAGATGCTCTAGAAGACACTCACCGGTTGTTCTACAAGATGCCCACCAGTTGCTCTACAAGATGCTCTACAAGACGCTCACCGGTTGTTCTACAAGGTGCTCTGCAACTCATCAGTTGCTCTAGAAGATGCTCTACAAGATACTCACCAGTTGCTCTAGACGACACTCACCAGCTGCTCTACAAGATGTTCTAGATGTTCACCAGCTGCTCTAAAAGATGCTCTAGAAGACGCTCACCAGTTGCTCTAGAAGGTGCTCTAGTATTGCAAAAGTTCAATCCTTCCAGGCTACTTCCTGCAGATCCCTGTTGATTGGTATTAATTACCCTCCTCACGCTTAATTCTCAATTAATCAAAACCTTGAGTGGCGTTGTGGTGTAATCTCGTCTTCCCGGTCCCGTTTTCTACCTGAACTCCAAACAAGCACCTTGATGAACATCGACTGGATCTAAAAGCGCTTAATACACACCATATACATTGATTAGTAATAAAGTAATTAAAGAATGGCCTTTGGGTTTTAATTATGGAGTTAAAAACGTCCTTTCGCTCCAGGTTTTCACAGTTCTCCATCTATAACGTAGCCTCACGATGCTTTAGGGAAACGCATCAGCGTGTTCCCTCCCCAGTGCTGTGACCACCCTCCATTAATTAATTTTATATTAAAATAACCCTACGAGAATTATTTAATTGCAGAGCCACCTCTCCACCAGCCTGAATTTTCAACCTAATTAGAAAGTAATTGGCTTAATCAACCTGTATAGTTATCCCTCACCTTTCCGGAACTCACACGCTTAATTCAAAGCGGTTTTGACTTACGCTCGTATTTATGGGGCATTTCTTGGGCATTTTCGAAGCACAGGGACGCATTGGAAAAGCCCCTGGGCCACCTTTGCATCTTTTTCATTGCTAAGCAACTGAAGGAAAACAAATTGATTACAAAGGATTTAAGTAAGCAACGTTTTACAGGTTATAATTAATCCCAGCGATAAGATTTATTAGCAAGGAGACGTTAGACGCTTGGAAAACGGCACCAGCTGGGTCGTGTTCTACACAAAGGGGACGTACCGTGTCCAAAATATGGAGAGAAGTGAAAGATTTGCTGGATATTCCTCGTCCCATCAAAGTTCTCGGCATAAATGTGGATGTTCAACGGTTGAGTTGGAAGTGGCCACACCAATAGAAATAAAACTTCAGTTAACGGCAATTTTTAACTTATCGCCCCAGTTTTTTGGACATATTGTACAACCACAGGCATCTCTTGACTGTAGAAATACCCTGCGATCAACGTATCAAGAAGCAAATTCCTGTTTGTTATGAATAACCATCGAGGACTGAACTGAAATCCATGATCTGAACTTCAGTTATTCTCCATACGTGTCAAAATCACCTGGAGATTCGCAGATTTAAGTCTCAAACCACCGTAATTATTGGAATATAATTCCTGCCAATAAAACACAGCAAACTTGGGATGTTTAAGGTATAAAAGAACCTCAAGCTAACTAATGCAATAGTCATACCCCTGTTTCTGTTCCTCAACAAGGGACGGCGGGGAGCCCTTATCAGAGCATTATTTAAGCTGCTGCCGGAGCACAACCTCCCTATTCCCAGCTGCAGTTGAGATAAGACCCACTTGGTGTGGAGATAAGACCCACTTGGTGTAAACAGAACGTTCAGAAAGGCTTTAGTAAGAGCATGAGAGGGGAATGGATGCTATCAAAGCATCAGTGAGGTGGATTCAGCAGCAGAAATGCAAATATTTGCTTTACCTTCTTCTCTCCTTTGTCCTCCTCGTGTTGGATTTGCAAAACGGGGTCACCTCCAAATGCAAAGCTAAAGGATGTACCGGGTGTTAATGCTGCAGAGCAAATCCAGCCCGGCCCGATGCCCCAGGGACCTGCTGGTCACCTCCTGTTGCTTTTCGTTGATGCTTTCAATCATTTCTATGTTCTACACATTGGACTCTCCCAGCTTGGTGTCACCAGCAAACTTGCTGACAGTCACTCTATTCCCTTGGCCAAATCATCGATGAATATATTGAACAACCCCGGCCCCAGCATTGCCCCTGAGGCACTGCACTGGATCCAGGCCTCAACTGGACTCTGCCCCATTGAGGGTCCCTAATGCATTTCAGAGAAGCCACCTCAACAGAAACCCAAACCTTTGCGAGGACGGCAGCGACGGCCACAGCGACGCACAAGGAGGGGACAACGCGGCCATCACCGACCGAGCCCGTTTCGGCTGCCAGCGTTGACGTCCCAGTAAGAAACCCCAAGGGACTGGTTTTCACAACAGCTCTTTTCATAGAAAAGCAGCGTAACCTGTTTCAAGGGTCTTTTAATCTGCGCTCAGAGGTTTTCCACCAAAGCGCATGAAAAGGTTGGGCTTTGTTTGAAAAGAAACAACCCAACCTCAGCGCCCCTTTCCAGCCAAAAACACTCAAGATCCTGGATTTCCCTGCTCCTCCGACGCTTCCATCTCCCTTTAGGATTTGCTCATATGGGAGAAAACCCTCATCTTGTTTTGCACGGACACCGGGGAAAATCAAATTGCAAGATATCACAAGATATAAAATAGAGGCTCTGGTAGCTGGACAAGCTGCTGCACTTCAATTTGATTATCGCTACAGTAATTAACCCCATCTGTAGAATATCAAATGTAAGAGACATCACCAGCAAAATCCCCCCCATTGTGGGAAGTTCTGTAATGCACCCCACAAATATTTAAGGCTGGTTTACTGTGGCAACACAGCAGCCAATTTTAAGCAGAAATAAATTATGTATGAAACATAAAAGATACAGGTGAGCGATATTTACAGGGTTGAAACAGGTAAAGCAGACGCAGCCAGAGCCTTTTCCATCTCTTGGGGTGTTTCAAAAGCTGTTCAGCTTCCAAACGGTGAGTTCAGATCCAGCTCCTTCTACCCTCAGCCGCCGTATTTTGCTCTGTCTTGACTTGCTAAATTACACGGGTTTTGCGTGAGCCAAATCCTTCCAAAACAGCCTCTTATTCCCATAATAATTCCCTATTTGAAGTTTTTAGCCCGATTGCAGGACGGGTTTGTCCAGATCCCAGGTATTTTTTAGCTCTTCCCAACCTCCCGCAAGGCAGAAAAAGCTTCAGTCCCATCGCCACAAGCTGCAATATACACCAAAAATTAGCTATGATATGACATTAAGACACAAGTGTTGCCACACTTCGCAAAGATTACAAAGCTATTTTTAAGAAGGGGTTACAAGACGTTTCAAGGAGATAAAGTGGGTTTTTAGCTCAGCTCACACGGCCGCAACGATAAAAACTCACACCAAGAAACAGCCGCAACAAGTCGCTCGATGGAACTTGTAGCGCTGAAAATCAACACTCGAGGAACACTCTTGTGTTGGCGTTGGCTTGGACTTGATGATCTCTGAGGGCTTTTCCAACCCAGTCCGTTCTGTGATTCTGTGAACTGTATGTAAGGCTTGTGATACAAAGAAAACATAGAAATCAGAAAAAGAAAAAAAACAACCATCCTGAACCTGGGAGAAGCTCAGCACAGTCATATAAAATACAAAAATTACAAAGCACAACCTCTATTGTCTGAAAAGCGTTGATTTGAAAGTGGGTCATGTCTCCCAGCATTACTAAACCTTCCCAAATTTGCCCCGATTAGTCAAAGGCGATATCCCTTCTGACATGTGAGTGATTGAGGTCGCGTGTAATGCCATTTTTCCCCCTGAATGAGCCACATCAAAGAGGGTTGTGAGCCGGTTAAAACAGTCGCCAACAGATTGTCCTCAAAATAAGAACGACATTATTTTCTTGGAAGGCTTTTTAGAAACATTCGGTCGTTAGGATTGAAGGTGGAGTGACAAGAAAACACCTTCAGAGTTGATAAATGGATGAAATTTCAACTTACGAGCTGCGTGATCTGATGGTTAAAAACTATTGTGAGCACTATCAGCCACAACACAAAAAACCATCGTGTTGATGATTAGCGAAAGGGCAAATTTGGGAATGAGATGATATTTAAGTAGAGTCATTGGAGACTGAAAAGAAAAAGGAGAAACAACATTTTGCTATTTACAAATATATTTAAAATGGAGATATAACACTGAAAGCTCCGAGATGATCTATATGCAAAAGGCTCGATAACAGAAAGCTATAGAATCAGTCGGAGAGTGGATCTGAGCTTCCTTTTTGCAGGAAAAAGAGCTGGGGATCCCAAGTATTTAGCAGTTTGGTGATTAAATGAGATCCGGGCAAAGTTTAGCAAGGACCAGCAGTTTGCGTTGTGATTTACTTCACGTGACTCTCGAGCGCTGAAACTTTGTACCGAGTAAAGAACGCCAGAAGACGGCGGCTTTTTCACTCCAAAAGCAATTAAAAAGAAATGAATAATAGTATTTTGGGTGGGTTTTGTGTCTGATGTCGGACTTTGGGATGTGAACACTAGTGCGGAAGCACTTGGGGAGGAGAATCCTGGTCGCCGTTCGGACAGTGAGAAATTCCATCATCATTCCAGAATGAAGCGGCAGGTGCTCAAAGTCAAATCCAAGCACGTTTGGCTCCTAAAAATGATTTTGACCCACCTCAGCGGTCACGCAAATGGGTATTTCGGCACCATACGGCATCACGGGGACGGGTTTCCCTAAAATAAGAGGGCGCGAGCGCGGCCGTCGCTCACCGAACCAGCCAAAAAAGCAGCACAAGATGAAGATTCGTCCTGACAGCCTCGGCTCTGAGTTTATTTTGGCACAGTGAGAGCACACGAGGTTTTAAAGCATCTCCCAGATGTGCAGACATCACCACCAGAAGAGCTTTCTGGTGCTGTTAAAGGGCTTTTTTTGGCCAAAACGTGTATCCAGGTCTCCATCCCCACCAGGAGGTGAAGCATCCTTGGTTGAGATCAGTGGGTACCGCACCTCCACCCCGGCTGGACGTCGCATTCACCATCCAAAAACCAGCGATATCAGAACTCAAAGTAATTAAGAAGCATAAATCCACGAGGGAGTTACTCAGCTTAATTAGATTGAAAATTATAGCTTGCATCAGGCCAGTATTTTTGCATTCGGTTACGCCAAGTTTCTGCTCACTCGGGGCACAGCACCAAGGACCAACTTCACAGTAGACACAGGGATCAGATGTATTTATTATTATTTTTGGTCTAAAAAGCCATTTTCAACATTAATTTGCTAAGACACATCAGCGGCACCAGCTGCCTGCTCATGTCCAGCCGACCGAGCCGCCTATGGGGCTTCCACAAAAAACTGCACATTCCCATCACCGTCCTCCAAGATTTTTAAAAGCCGCCTTTAAATCTATTAAGGGTCATTTTTAATTTGAAGAGCAGCGACTCGGCAGGATGCAGCCCCGAGATGTACCGTGTCATTTTGATAAGTAGCGGCTGTGACTCACCCGCAACGCATCCTGCTCGCAACAGCATTGGGAATGGTGGTTCACGCGTCCTACAGGCAGCTCGCGGCTCGGCAGGACCATCGGTGACTCATGGGAAGGTTTGGATAAGCTGGGTTTAAGGGCTGGCTTAACACCTCGGTGGAGCCACAGAGGGAAACGTGACCCTTCATGGAGCCCATTAGGGCTTCCCATGAGAGGGGAAGAGAACGTGAACCAAAAGGGTTGGTCAACCTCAAGCATGAAGACGAATTGTTCTCAAGGAAAAGCTAAGCTGGAAGGACCTGGCAAACAAAAGGATGGACCAACAGAACGTCCAAAGGGCAGGATGGACAGGTAGACACAGCTCACATTTGTTGGGGAGCCACGTCACGTTAGCATCAAACACCTGGAGCACACCCAGACACCACAAAACCACCCCAGTGGTACCACCACCAACGCCCATGGAAAGTGGACCAAAGGAGAAGGTTATGGCCACGCGTTAAAGTCGAGCAGAAAATAAATCAATTTTAACAAATCGAATGGGATTTGGTTAAAAGTGGTGAAGGACGGTGGCACAGCGGGTCAGGAACACACATTGCTGGAGGAGCTGCACCATTATCTCACCACCCTGCACCAAGACACGGGGTTGGGGCCATACCCAGCAATTAAGGGCTTATCTTACTTAGAGGAAGGATTTATAGACATATGTTGCTTATAGTTCTCCATTCTCATGACTTACAAGTTTCGGAGAGCTGGAGGAGAGCCCACCGGGCCCTGATCACTTGTCACCATCTCCGGAGAAGTCTCTGCTCATTTCTGAAGGCCCAAGCTAAACCAAAGCCCAACCCAACCCCACAAAACGTGTCTTGCATTGAGCCAGAGGCATTTGAGGGCAAACCGCTTTACACAACCAACTCACGCCACAAAATGCTCACATGAAACTGTTCTTTCGCTTTTGCTAAATAGCAAATTCCTCACCAAAGCTGCAATAAAAGCATTTTCCTGACCTGAATTATAGTTGGTGCTGATATTCCTTTAACCACCATGTTTGCAGAACGGGTCAAAGAGCAGATAATAACAATACAAAAGAACCCAAGTCAGGGCTTCACCTACGCTACCTGCTATTTATTACACCCACGACTGACTCAGAAGGTCCAAAGTCCAGTTTTACGCTCAAGTTACGTTATTTCTGTGCTTTCCTGCCCAGAAAACCATCACATTAAGGGTATTCTACTCTTTTTGGCCACAACTACAAACTAATTGGTGTGTAAATTCTAGCAACAACTCATCCCTGCAGCCCTCAGGTTTCCATCCTGCAGTATGGGAGTTAACCCAGCAAATCGCTGCCACTTGGGCTTGTGTGCTTTGGGATCTTCCCCAAATTCACATCCTTAAAATACTATCAGAGTGCAAATTCTTTAAAATAATTTATAGAATGCAAGTTTGATCCCAAGCAGCACAAGGGTATAAAGCAGGAATGAAGTTAATTAAACCTTGCAGCGGGAGATCCATCCGTACGGAGAGCGCAAAACTAAATCCCCCTCTCATTTATTCCCCCAAAATGTTTCTATTAATACACAATAAATCTCTCTCCTTCACAGCTGCTCTTCGAGCCCAAACCAGCACACAACCCACTAAGGTTGAATCCTCCCTGAGCCCTAAAGCACAAACCATTTTCAGGAAGGTTTGAAGCCAGAAGGTTTTCTGCCAATTCATGGGCTCAATCAGTGTGTGATCACACTGGGTATATTTATTGGCTTCTGAAAAGTTGCTCCCCAGGGTCATTCATTCCAGCTACTTTATTTAATACAACCTGAAGTGAAAACCGGGAAGTTTTCTATACCCAACACAAGCCATTAGAAGAGGATTTTAATGCATTAAGTTCTAGCATCTATTAAAAAATACTTGGCAAATTCGCTTGGCAGAACGAGAGGGAAAAATATATTTAAAAAGAAATAAATACCCTGGTTTCTTCTACAGAGTTTGCAAACCTTCTGAAGAACGTAACTTGAGCTGCAAAACACCCCAGGAGCAGAAAGCTTATTCACCACCCTGGCAGAACTATTTTGCATTAGGTTCAGTGGCTATGCTTAAATGAACAATTAACATATTTTAAGAAGTACCTTGAAGAGAGCAGAACATCCAGCAGCAAAAGCAATTAGATCTGTTTTCATAAGATGAAGAGCTTCGCCGTACGAGAACAAAAACCAGTCGCGCCAACGCGTCTGATCTCCGGTTTGATGCCGTAAATCAAACCGTTACTGGAGGTGGCATCTCTCAGGAGCGACGTCGTCCCTCTGTCCTGCCCAGATTGTCCCCGTTATCTCCTTATAGAGCTGCTGGCATCTGCACGGGCTTACGGGGATCACGCCGCGGTCACCTCGGCTCAAGTCTGACATTATAATAGTCTCCCCGTAACTATTTGCTCAAGTGGAGTCCTACGTGCTTGAAGGTTGATGCAGTTTTGGAACTACTCACATGCTGCTCGTTAGGCATAGCTGTTAATTATGTCATTTGATGGGGGGTTATTAAACACCAGTCATCACTGCTCTTAAAGGGGAACGGATAAGACATCCCATGGAGAGGGTCTCCAGCTGCTGGTGTTCCCAGGACATGTTCTTCTCCAGTTTAAATGCTCCTCAGACTAGCACCGAGTCTAACACAGCCAAGCCAGCAGCAAGGCTTAACAAGCATAAGCTTAAGCACCAAGAAAACACTCCACATCTTATAAGGTCCCAGGAGATCTTCTGTGAACATCAAGTAGAAGTTACGGGCTCCCTACACAACCTGTAGTAGCTCTCTACACAACCTGTAGTAGCTCTCTACACAACCTGTAGTAGCTCCTCATCACAGCCCAGCTGGATGGAGAAGCAGGAGGACCTGACAAGTCCCACTCAGCTACTCCAAACTTCTCCCCACCAGTTTCCTTCTGGTTCAACCAGGAACGACTCCAAGGGAGGTACCATTGTGGCCGTGCTAATGCAACGCCGCACATCAGATCAATAAGCTTTTAGCAAGACATTTATATCGATTCCAGCAAAGCAGATCATCCGCCTTCCCCCAAAAAGCCTCATCCCCACGCTGCCCACAAGGTTATATCCAGGAGACCCCACCTCCGCGCTTGGAAAGTCACCTCCCAAACATCTCCCTCTGCTTCATCTTGGGGACCTTCACCAGCAACCGGCACCGTCAGGTTCAGCATCCAAATGTTGCTGAGATTTTTATAAGTTTTCCATATTTTTTTCCTTATACACTCAAAGTCACAGGAAACATTTTCTGGGCTTCAAAGCCCAGAGTCAGCGCTGAGTCTCCACACAGCGGCCAACCCAGCAGGATAGTCCTAAATCTCACTGCAAGGCCAATGCTCAGCCCCACAAATGACCCACATAGGTACAAGGCATCATCTGTGGCCCCAAAACGTCCCCGCAAGACAGACGGACACCAGCAGAAAGGTCAGTGCTGAAACACCAGCTTGCATCAGGAATCCCTGTTGTTATTAAAAATAGATTAAAAATTAGTGATATGAATGTATTGTCACCAAACCCCATCACTTCCAGCACCAGGATCACAAGCGATGCCCCCACGGGCATCTTATGCCCATTGAGCAGTATAAACCGAATCAAGTCAGCATAAAAACACTACATGGGTTAATTACCTGAGCAGCAAATTAAGAATCAATGAACCAGCCCATAGATATGGATAACACAACAACCAGCTCCCCATCGCATCCACACGCTCATCCTATGAGATGCTGCACGTCGGAGCAGTTTAACCACAGCTTGACTCGCGATTTTCCAAGAGAAAACTGAATAAAAGGTTTTCCCAAACCTGAGACTTTTGCTTGTGAAGTGAGAAATAAAGAGGGCAGCCCCACTTCTTAAATTCCCACAGGTTCAAAAGGAGGAGCTGCCAGATTCACGATCCGTCCTGCGCCCGTTTCACAGCGACAGCCAAAAAACCACCAAACCAAGCGGCAACCCCCAATATTACATAAAAGCCGTCCGTAATAAAAACACGAGTTACAGAGGCAGAAATCTGCAGCAAAGTTCAGTCCGGGAGACAAAAAGCTGGTGTCAAGCTGGTAACATCACCACAGGAAGAATTGCAAACAATAAATTCTTATTGTTAAAACCACGACGCTTTAGAGTCTTAAAGACTCTCTCTCCCTGTCCGAGTTATTTCATCGTGCCAAGTCAATCAGAAAATAAACCTCTCTAGATACCAAAGTCTTGCTTTAAAGGGGGCAAAACCCCCTAAATCACCTCAAACCCGCTCTGGCCGAAGAGGAAAACCACCCTGGCACCCTGAGGATCCCACAGCTGTTAAATAATAAAGCAAAATCAAATCAAAATACAAGTGCCAAGCCACCAGCCATGTTCCCTCCCCCGCTGCCATGAGGAAGCAGGTGCGCTGAGGACTCGGATTTGGGAGGCGCAGAAGGAAAAAGAAACTAGAAATTGGGCACCTTGAGAGTATTTCGGTTCCTCATAGGAGTGTTTTCTCCTCTCCCTCCACCCTGGCGGAGGAAACGTGAGGTAAAAAGCATTATTCTGTGAGGATTTGGGGAAGCTGAGGGTGTTTTAGAGCGCGCTGAGGTGACGGACCCAGTTTAACGCCGACACAACCGCGACCCACGGGCGAACTTCACCCTTCGCTACACGGAACCGGCCGCCCCGGCGGGAACCCCGTGAGGGGCCGGGCTGTGGGGGACCCGTCCCGGTACGCGCGGGGTCCCCAGGGCACCATGGCGGGGGGACACGGGGAAAGTTGCCTCTTCACGAGTGGAAAACTACACACACACACCCCACACACACTCAGCCACCCCCCGCCAAAACGCGCCCCGCTCACCTTGGTGTAGAGCTGCGCGGCGGACATGGCCGGGGCGGGCGGCGCTAAGCGCGGGGCATGGGGCCGGCAGGCAGCGAGCGGCGCCGCCGGACCGACCGCCGGACAGACACACCGACCTTTAGACCCGCCGCCGCCGGCCGGGGCGCGGGGAAGGGAAGGGAAGGGAAGCGAAGGGAGGCGAAGGGAAGCGAAGGGAGCGGCGCGGCCAAGGGGGCAGGAGGAGGAGGAGGAAGAACCGCCCCCGCCGCGCCCCGCGCAGGTATGGGGCGGTGCGGCCGGGCACGGCTCGGCTGCGTTCGGCTCCACTCGGCTGGGCTCGGTTCCGCTCGCTGGGTCCCGTTCGGTTCGGCTGACTTCGGTTCGGCTGACTTCGGCTCCGCTCGGCTGGGTTCGGCTCCGCTCGGCTGGGTTCGGCTCCGCTCGGCTGAGTCTGGCTCGGTTCGGCTGTGCGCTGCTCCCCCCGGGCGCGGGGGGTGAAGGAGCAGCGCTCTGCCTCACCCCTTGTGTCGGTTTACATCTATATTTTAAGAAAACCCCTTTTTATACCTATTTCTCTTCACCTCCCCGGTCCCAGCTGCTTCCCGCCCTGATCCCCAGGCGGGGCACCAGGCAGGGGGGCAAAGCATCACCCCTTCACTCAAACATACCCCATTTCTCCTTGCGTTTGGGCTTTTTTAACCTTATTCTTCTTTTCCAATGGAAAAAAAAGAGTCACAAAACCTCTAGCAGATTCCTCTGGGTGGTTTGAGGCGCTGCCATGAGGGGATGCCCCATTTATTGGGGTGCAGGAACAGCTTTAATGGGGTGTCACCCACACGAGCCCACTGGAAATCCATTGAGGAAAGCGCCAGGGATGGGGTTTTCTCCATCAATCCGTGGCCACGCCGCTTCCCTCCATCCCTGGGCGCTTCTATTCCTGCTTACGAGGCACTTTCTGAGCTCGAGAAGGACGATGCGAATGCAAAATATTCCTGATGAATCACTCTAGCTGCTCATTAGCATTGGAGGTATTTTGCATATTAACTAAGCAGGCAGAAAATGTGCTTCGTTTGCTCTGTTCGGGCTGCGTTGTTCGCTGGGCACCCAGTTTTCCCTGCTCCTTGTCCCTTGGGGGTGAAACTGTCCCCTGCATTTGTCACCGCGGAGCCGGCGGGAGGACAATAAACAGCACAAATATCTCTTTATTTTCCCAGTTCTAACGTCCTTGGTGAATCCAAATAAATCGCAGGTGGCGCCGGGGGAATCTCTCCAAATAGTTTTGTCGCGCAAACAAAACTTAGAAGGCAAAGGCTTCTGTTCCTTTGGGAATCAAAACTTGTGCTGATCATATTTAACAAGCACCGGCCTAGTAAATATTTTAGCGTATCGGCAAGCGCCGGGGTTTTAAATTTGGGGTAAATCTAGGGTGATGCGATTGGGACTGGAGTTCCCAGCTCTGCCACAGCCAAGTCGCCCACCCCATGGAGGTGGAAAAGCAGAACAACAATATATAGGAAAGGATGATAAAAATATATAGGAAAGTATCATAAAAATATATAGGAAAGGATCATAAGCGAACTTCTTGAGGGTTAGACGTGAGTTTTCGTCTCATAGGGTGGATTTTTGCTGTTTGATCATAAGGCTTTGCTAGAATGTCCTGGATCCTCTCTTGATACGCTCGCTCTGCCGCTAAACCCGACTCGTGTTCTCGCTGCTTCTCTTCTTCCTCAGCATCACGGGCCTGTTGTCGCTGGGCGATTTGAGCCCTGAGTTGCTCTTGGTATTCTTTTATTTCCTTGACTTTTCTAGAAATAACATATGAATGGCTTATTATAAAGCATGGCTTAAAAAATAATCAATAATTATTATTATTTAATCCGTTAGCTTTAGATAAAGAACCTCCTGCCCCAGTTTGGGCTCATTGCTGGAGCGGGAGTCACAAAGACGCCTCAAATGCCAACAGTTGAGTCAAGATTTGGGTGGAAACGCAATTGGGATGGACAAGTGACGCAACTAAACGCCGTCTTTGCTAAGCGAAGCTTATTTAAGACAAAACCCAGCGTGTTGCATTCCAAACGGGGAGATTAAGAGCAGAGAATGCAGCATTCCCAGTGACTTGGTCACCTCCCCAGTGCGGAGCATCAAAAATAAAGGGAATAAGTGAAATAATGTCCTTTGCATGACACCCAGAGGAACATTTTAGCTACTGCGGGTAACTATTTTCACCCTAAAGTAAGAATTCCATGTTTATGTGCAGCAATCGGGGACTTTGGCGGCTGATTAAATGACCATTTAATTGCTGCGTGTGGGTGGAGTTGAGCAATTAGCACTAGTTCTCCCAGGTAATAACGAACTAACCTCTCATTAACCCTCCTCCCTAATAACAGCTCGGAGTACAAGGGGGTGTATTTAATAAACAAGTCATGCAATGGGTCAAAAAAGCCCCAAACGAGACGTAATGAAACGCCGTTATTTGTGTGATTAAATCGCTAATTCTGATCTCGCACCAACTGAGCAGCTCTGAACAGAAGAAAATAAGAATGTAAAAGATCGATCTGCAATGAAATTAATTGATTAGATAAAAGAACAGAAGGAAAAATACCTTGCATATTTTTCTTCTTCTATACGTCTGAGTTCTGCGATGGCTTCGGATAATAACAACCTCTCTTGAGCGAGTTCTTCCTGCTCCTTTGCGTTTCTTTGTACTGAAAAACAAAGATAAGCTAAGCTTAGAGGGACAGCAAGCCTGAGTTCAAGCCTAAAGAGCAAGACTAAGTTTTGCTGCTTCTCCAGAGCCACATGAACAATATCAAGTTATCCTCAGCTTATTCAGTTCTTATCCACTCAGAACACAATAAGATTTTGCATTTAGAACGTAATAGAGTAAATAATAAAGATTGCTTGCTCATATAATCTGTACTTCACTTGGCTTTGCCTTGGAAAATCGCTGCTAAAGTGTGAAAATAGTGAGTATATTTGTGTGGCTTTTCTGGTTTTGGCCCCCGTCTCTTCCTTTTGTACCCGTTCGGTTCACTCTGGGCAAAAGCCAGGACTTGTTAGTCTAAGTAAGCATCTTAAAGCCTTCAAAAAATCATGTGTATCACTGTGGGCGATGGGGCAGGAGAACAGGCCCTCCAAGCGCTGTCAAACATCTTCCCAAAATGGGGCGGGTGGTGAAGATGGTCTTGGCTTAAACCATAAATCAAACCGCTAAAGCATCAAGAACCCCTTGCTGTGTGTTCTGTGCGTTTCCCAGTGGGACTCGATGATCTCAAGCATCACTTTCCCACCAAAATGATCCTACAAACGCCCGTCAGAGTCACATTTCAGAAGGTAATTCAGCCGTTATCACTTACGCTTCTCCTCAACCTGCAGTTGTCGTGTGTCCAGGACGTTTTTCAGCAGCTGCTCTCTCGCTTCCCTTTCTAACCGCAGTTGTTCGGCCTTCTTGGCCCAAATCTTGGCCATCTCCTCATCCAGGAGCTGCTCGTCTTCCTTTTGGCGCCGTTTCTCCTCCTCCAGCTGCTGAGCCCGGTGCGCCAGGTAGTTCTGTTGCTCCTTGAACAGCTCGTGCTGCGAACACAGATATTTGCAGAGCTCATCAAGCTACTTCACCCTCACCTGCATTAGAAACCTCGGGATTGAGACATATATTAAGACACTATAATAAATGCCACCTCCTCTAAGGTCTAACAGTGAGTTTATACAACTTTCCTAATGTACGTGAGCTTCTAAATACCTGGAGGAGAGTAAAAAATTCAGCTCCCTGCTCTCTCAAAGTTACGTCAAGACCCATTTTCAATGGGCAATCGACTTATTTTAAGTGACACACACATCTGCCTTTCGTGGCATCTCCAAGATGTTTAACATGTGGTTTTGCATATATATCTCCAGCTAGTAAAGATTTTAAACCTTTTCTTAGTATGAATGAGTTGGAATAAGTTAAATATTGACTTTCCTCAGCTCTTACTTTTCTTTTTGTTTTCTCCTCAGGGTCTTCCTGGGGTTCCTGAAGAGCTTTTTCTAAGATCTTCATCTCGAGGGCAAGTTCGGTTTGTTTTTCCTCATTAAGATGCTGTTTCTTGTCCTCGGCTGCGCTGAGCAACATGTCCCTGAGTTCCTTCTGTTTCTGTCGCTTCTCCATCTGACGTTGGTCATTTTCTTGCTTAAGCAGCTTCTGCTGTTCTTCCTACAATGGGAATAATAACCAGCTTGTAAAATCACACAATCCCATAATGTCAGGGGTTGGAATGGACCTGGAAAGCTCATCCAGTGCAATCCCCCCATGGAGCAGCAACCTGGGGTTGTTCCTACCTAGATATAAGACTCCTTGCATAACTTCCAACCAAGCGATGGCTAAAATTAGTTTAATCAGAACACTGAAGAGCAAAGATAAATAGCTTAAGATGTTCACTAAGTGATAACAGAGCTTCATATATTGTGGATATTCTAGCAGACATAAATTTATATGAGGTAAGTAATTGCATCCTTATATTCAGATGGGAAGTTACTGAATTCCCATTTCCAGTTTATATTGGAAAGAACGGGAAAAGCGGCGGTAAAGTTGAGTTCTTAACAAAGAAACAATGAAAAGAGTTAACAGGTATATGTATAATTTAAGATTATTTAGTCAAAATTAAAAATAGCAAGCACCAGTAAAAGCAGCACAACTACAACAAGCCTATAGTGGAAAGGGATAGGAAAAAAACAACAGCGTATTGACCACAATGGTTGGGCCAAGGCGGCCAAACGCCTCCCGTAATGACACCCAAGAGTAGCCAGGACTAATTCAGGCACTGAATTAGTTAAAAAATAATATATAATAGGTGTATATTCTGAAATTCCAACAGCTGAGGCATAAGCAGTTGGGATTTTGTATATAAATGCGTATCGTGGTCTGAGAGCTGGTGTTGAGCGTCCCAGCTGGGACACGAGGAAACTAGACATCAGGAAACTGCAAAGGTGTATGGAAAATGTGCCCAAGTTGGCCAAAAAGGCCCAAAAGGCCACCGGTATCTTGGCTGGTACCAGCACTGGTGTGGCCAGCAGGGCCAGGGCAGCGACCGTCCCTGTGCTGGGACTGGGGAGGCCAAACTGTGAATGCTTGGGGTGGTTTTGGGAGCTCAAAATGGCGGCAGCAGATTCACCTCAGGGCTCAAAATGGCACCAGAATCACCTCAGGGCTCAAAATGGCGGCACCAGAATCACCTCGGGGCTCAAAATGGCACCAGAATCACCTCAGGGCTCAAAATGGCGGCACCAGAATCACCTCAGAGCTCAAAATGGCACCAGAATCACCTCAGGGCTCAAAACGGTGGCACCAGAATCACATCAGCGCTCAACACGGTGGCACCAGAATCACCTCGGGGCTCAAAATGGCACCAGAATCACCTTGGGGCTCAAAATGGTGGCACCAGAATCACCTCAGGGCTCAAGATGGTGGCACCAGAATCACCTCAGGGCTCAAAATGGCACCAGAATCACCTTGGGGCTCAAAATGGTGGCACCAGAATCACCTCAGGGCTCAAGATGGTGGCACCAGAATCACCTCCGGGCTCAAAATGGGGGCACCAGAATCACCTTGGGGCTCAAAATGGTGGCACCAGGGGCACCAGAATCACCTCCGGGCTCAAAATGGCACCAGAATCACCTCAGGGCTCAAAATGGGGGCACCAGAATCACCTCAGGGCTCAAAATGGCGGCACCAGAGGCACCAGAATCACCTCAGGGCTCAAAATGGTGGCCAGAGGGGTGGCGGGATCACCTCATGAAAGGCCTTGAGGTGCTGGAGCGAGTGGAGAGAAGGGAACGGAGCTGGGGAAGGGGCTGGAGCACAAGTGTGATGGGAGCGGCTGAGGGACCTGGGGGGTTCAGCTGGAGAACAGGAGCTGAGGGGACACAGGGACTCAAAGAAACGGCCTCAAGATACACTGGGGAAGTTTCAATTGGATATTAGGACACATTTATTCATCTAAAGGGCTGTGGGGCATTGGAACAGGCTGCCCAGGGCAGTGCTGGAGTCACCATCCCTGGAGGGGTTGGAAATACACACAGATGAGGTTCCCAGAGTAGTGCCAGGGTTGGGTTAACGGTTGGACTCAATGCTCTCAATAGTCTCTTCCAACCAAAATGATTAATAATTCTAAAAGCTTAAAAACATGTTGATTTCCCACAAAGGCTCTGAGAGGCTTTAAATGCCCAAATCCTTGACATGCCGAGTTTCAAAAGCCGTATTTCCCTCAGTAAACAGGAGCGCGTTTGCCGCAGCTCTGGAAAAGAGGCTTAGCATAATAGGACAGTCTCAGATCCTAATGGAATCAGTGAAGACACAAACAATGTATGGATTAATGTAAATGTTCAGTAAACCTATCACCAGGAGGGTCTTCTAGACACCTCCGAATCGCGAATTATATAGAAATTACCAGCAACCGAGCCTCTTCTTCCTTCAGCCGCTTCTCCTCCTCTTTGCGAGCGCCGAGCGCCGCGACCTGGGCGCCGAGCGCGTGGAGCGTTTCGCGGTGCCGTTGCGCCCATTTCTGCGCCTCGGCGGCGTCCCGCTGCTCCTTGGCCAGCCCGTCCTGCCTCCAGAGCTCCGCGAACATCTGCTCCTCCTCCCGACGGTGCTTTTGCAGCTCTTCCTTCAGAGCCAGCTGGGCCAGCCGGTCCGCGCACACTTGTCGCTGGTGCTTCTGGGCCAGCTGCGCGCGGAGCTCCTGGCATTGTTGGCTGGAAAGGCAACGGGAAAGGTTGAAGTTGAAATAATGGGCTCAAAATAAGGCGCGAGTCTGGAGGGGTGAGGAGGATGGAGGATCGCGGGTCATATAGACACAGGGGAATGAGGCTCGGGATGCCAAATTGGACAGCTCCTGTATCTTCATTTGTAGGAAAAGGGGGGGGAAGAGGGGGAAGGTGGGGGGGGAGAGGGGGAAGGTTGGGAGGGGAAGAGGAGGAAGGTTGGGAGGGGGAGAGGAGGAGGAAGCGGAGGGGGAGAGGAAGAAGGGGGGGGAGAGGAAGAAGCGGGGGGAAGAGGAAGAAGGGGGGGGAAGAGGAAGAAAGGGGGGGGAAGAGGAAGAAAGGGGGGGGAAGAGGAAGAAGGGGGGGAAGAGGAAGAAGGGGGGGAAGAGGAAGAAGGGGAGGAAGAGGAAGAAGGGGGGGAAGAGGAAGAGGGGGGGAAGAGGAAGAAAGGGGGGGGGGAAGAGGAAGAAAGGGGGGGGAAGAGGAAGAAGGGGGGGGGAGAGGAAGAAAGAGGGGGGGGAAGAGGAATGGATGTAGTTGGAACATGCGTTGTGCGGGGTTTGCATATATAGGCCTTTCTTTTCCATATAAACCACACACACAATACGCTCGTTCTAACATGTTGGTTGCTCTTCATTCAAATAAAGACTTAAATAAGTCTCCTGGTCACTCGAAAGCTCATTCCTACGGAGAAAATACTCGGAGAGCGGAAATGTAGGTTGCGCTGTTCAACAGGAGCCACTAGAATACGCTGTCAAACAATATTTAATTTGGACAATATATGAGTATTTTAATTGTTTTATATAAATGTTCATCAACAAGGGTGAAGATCTACAGGTGTGACAGAGGCACAGGAAATAATTTAATGCAATAGAACAAGGGCAAGTGTTCATGGGGATCAATATGGAAAGGGTGTTCCTGCTCCATGGGGGGATTGCACTGGATGGGCTTTCCAGGTCCCTTCAACCCCTGACATCCTGTGATTCTGTGAAATAACTGTCTTACCTTAACCACAATGGGTTCAAAGTTCTCTCAGCAGTGAAGGAATAAACAATTATTTATTCCTTTTCACGCTTAGAAACTAATCTGAATTTAATTGCTTTCTCAGCACGGGTAGAATAATAGAAAATACTCCTGTAATTGCTTGATTTCATCAAAATAATTCCTTTAAAGCAGCTTTTACAGCAACTTAGAAGCATCTGCTCCCCCAGATGGTTGGTTTTCTTCCTCTCTTGATGTCCTAAGCTTCTTAACATGAAAATTATGTCTGTATTTGCCGCTTCCTAAAGACAAAAACCTCATTTATTTCCCTCTTCTCTGGTTATTTATTTGTTTTAAGGTACAAAGTCGCTGCGATAACATTTTCCATATGGATCTTTCTGATGTTATCGCAAAATAGAAGAGGATGCAATATGGTTTTTAAGATGATTTTCTTTAAAGGTACAAATAATGAACATACGCAGATTTTTGGTCATGGATCTTCAATAAATATTCATCTCCTGATCAGCAAAGTCTCCGCATGGACCAAGTTGTTTAAGGATGAAAATAACAAGGGGACAACAGATTCGGAGCTACTTAAAGACAACAAAATTGTCACCTTAATGCCCAATTGCCTCTTGGTATTTATTTCGGGCAAACACTAAGATAATATTCTGGTGATACCTGAATTGCTGCTCCCGTTTCTCAGCCACCAGTTGTTGTCTTTCTTTTTCTCTCTTCTCTCGCAGTATTTTCACTTGTTCCCTCATTTTGTCGTGTTTCTCCTGTACCGTTTCTTCCAGCGCGTCCATCTCAGCAAAGTATTTGGTTTCCTCTGCTTCCAGAAGCTCCCGAAGTCTGTATTGAAAATATTCAACTAAAAGTTCAAACGATCATTCTGGAGAATGATAAAGTTCTAGTTTCTTGGTTACAGGCGCAAAATGAAGGTAACAAGTGCAGAGTCTTACATCAGGTTCCAGTATAAGTTGGGGAATGAGCTATTAGAGAGCAGCGTAGGGGAAAGGGACCTGGTGATTCTGTGAAAATGGGCACTTGGCTCCTTCCAACATTGTCCAAATTTTAACTTGGGGGTGACTGCAGAATCTCCTCTGAGGACACAAAAAAATCATGTCCTGCCATAGATTGATCCCTTTATCTTGCAAACCCAAACCGTACTAGTTACTGTGTTTAAATAAGCGATTGGCTCAGTGAGTAGCACCCCAGTTAACTGATGTTTGCTCTGTGTCGCTGCTTCACCGCTGCTTACGCTTTCAATTACAATGAATAATTAATATCATGCCCCAATGCGTGGTGTAACACGGAGCTGAGCTCCACTGAGTGTTTTTCCCGTCATCATTTCTCTAAGAGCAAAGTTAAACTGAAAATATTAGGGGACATATTAGTTGGTACCTCTCTCTCCTCTCCTCAGCTCCGGGTAGATATTCCAGCATGGCCGCATCCACCTTTCTCTGCAGGGCGCTGTGCAGCCATTTCTGTTCATTGTGTTTCTGCCACTCATTGACGTGGCGATACTGGGCGTAGAGCTTTAAGAGATGGGCATATTCAAGTTCTTTTTCTTCCCGTCTTTGGGCAGAGGCAAAGTTTTCCCTGGTTTGCTCTTTAGGAGGCTTGGCTCTCTGTAAGACAAAGCATTGTCAGTGGTGAAAATATGATCTGTGGTTTGGATTAATTAATGATGAAATAAGGTGAGGCCGCACCTCAAATCCTGGGTCAGTTTTAGGCCCCTCATGAGAAAGGACTTGAGGTGCTGGAGCGAGTGGAGAGAAGGGAACGGAGCTGGGGAAGGGGCTGGAGCACAAGTGTGATGGGAGCAGCTGAGGGACCTGGGGGGTTCAGCTGGAGAGCAGGAGCTGAGGGGACACAGGGACACACAGAAATGGCTATGACTTATATCTCACCCTTTTCAGCCAAGAGAGTGTTTATGGTGTGTTTTACACCCGCCCCTCACCCTGTCGCTGGGCACCACTCAACAGAGTCTGGTCCATCCCCTTGTCCCCATCCTCAGGCCTCAGCCTCCCCCGGGAACCCCGCGCCGCTCCCGGCCGCTCTCACAGGGCTCAGCCCCAAGCGGTACCGGCCTGGAGACGCCCCCAAGGACCGGATGGGCCGCTCACCAGCGCCGTGGAGTGCGGGAAGGGCCCGGGCACCTCCCGGCACCGCGGCCGCTGCCGCCGCCGCGCGTCCATGGCCGGGGGAGGCGGGACGCGTCGGCCGTTGCCGTGGCAAAGCGACGCGCCGGAAGTGGCGTCATGACGCCGGGGGCGGGGGGGGGCAGCTGCGGGCGGGCTGAGGGACGAGGTGCGGGTGACATGGCAGCCGAGGGCCTGTGGGTTGTGGAGTCACAGAAGCATGGAGAACCTCAGGATAATCGAGTCCGACCCCGGCACTGCCCCATGTCCATGAGAACCTCATCTGTGTGCATTTCCAACCCCTCCAGGGATGGTGACTCCAGCACTGCCCTGGGCAGCCTGTTCCAATGCCCCACAGCCCTTTAGATGAATAAATGTGCCCTAATATCCAATTTCAACTTCCCCAGTGTGACTTGAGGCCGTTTCTTTGTGTCCCTGTGTCCCCTCAGCTCCTGTTCTCCAGCTGAACCCCCCAGGTCCCTCAGCCGCTCCCATCACACTTGTGCTCCAGCCCCTTCCCCAGCTCCGTTCCCTTCTCTCCACTCGCTCCAGCACCTCAAGGCCTTTCATGAGGTGATCCCGCCACCCCTCTGGCCACCATTTTGAGCCCTGAGGTGATTCTGATGCCCCTGGTACCACCATGTTGAGCCCTGAGGTGATTCTGGTGCCCCTGGTACCACCATATTGAGCCCTGAGGTGATTCTGGTGCCGCCATTTTGATCCCTGAGGTGATTCTGGTACCACAATTTTGCGCCCCCAGGATTCACAGTTTGGCCTCCCCAGGTCCCAGCACAGGGACAGTCGCTGCCCTGGCCCTGCTGGCCACACCAGTGCTGCTACCAGCCAGGATGCTGGTGGCCTTTTTGGCCACCTGGCCCTCCAAATGTGACACATCTCCCGCCATCCCATGTTAATGTAATGTCACCTCGCTGTGAGGTGCTGGTGACATCTAGTGGGAGCAGAGCCTGGCACAGACGGCTACAAGAGCGGCAAAGTTTTGAGTTTATAAGCACATAAAGGAAAATCTGAGCTTCATTTTGGTGGTCGCCCTGCTAAGAACTTCCTGTGGTCCATGTCCTGCCGGCATGTTAATATTAGATGAAGAGACAGATTCATCTTAATTCACACGCCAAAGGGAACTCTGTTTGCTGCGCTTTTCTCCCGGGTTTCCTCACTGGGGGGATATATATGGGATATATACGGTGTGTCTTGGATTCTCCTTCCTGAAACCTCTCTCTAAGGATCTTGCCAGGATAAAACCACTGTTTTACACTCAGGTGTCTGCAATTGCACACAAGTCTGAGTTTTAGATGTGGGTTGAGGTTTTAAGCTGCTTTAAACAAGCCCGGCCAGTCACAAAAAGAGCCGGAGCCGCCTCTCCTTTCTCTCCTCGGCACAAAGATGCGGCTCACGTGGTTTAAAACCTAATGATGGGGCGACATGGCTCCTCGGGTTCCATCCGCCTTGGCCAAGCTGCACGAACACGAACGGCGGCGCGAGGGAAGTTCCGGGGGCGAGAAGAGGGAAGAACGGCACCTCGTGATGATTTAAAGCAATTTGGGAAAGCAGAGATGTGGGAAAGTCCACCCAGGACACTTGGGCCTTTCTGCTCTTTGCAGAAGCGTAAGTTGATTGTTATCAACCGATGAACAATTCCCCCTTCTCTTTGTACAAAGGAACTTTCAACTTCTTCTTCCAGAAGGAAAATCAACTGCTTTTAAGGGAACCACAGGCATCCCCACCTCTCAGAATAAGACAAAACTTTCCTTACAGCTTTGGGACATCACCAGTTCTGAATTCCCCAAGGTTTCCTCTGGTCACGCTCCCTTCTAACCCTTCCAGATAATCTTCAAAATATTTAGGGAAATCATTTTGATGTCTTTTCGGTACTTTGGAGATGGAGCCGCTCAGCGTTCAAATATTAGGAGCTGAAAAGCAAACAGTGAATCTTCAGAGGGAATAAAGGAGGCGGCGGATGGGCCGGGGCGACTTTTGGTGGGATCAACGTGGCTCCTGCTCGGTCGTTGTGGTTTAGATGTAGAAGTAAAAAGATCAGAGACCTTTCCCGACCGCGGCGCACACAGAAACGGGAGAGAAAATCAGCTGCTCTTCACACCCACGGGCAAGTAGAGGAATTAATCTCTTCATTTCCTTCTCTCAACCTTCAAAGTGAAACCACAAAAGAAGGGAACGCAGATGATAAGATCCAACGTGGGTTTCAACACTTTGTCCCACCGAGATGTCCTCGCTCACCATCTGGATGTCACCAAAATTCCCCTCCCAGGACACTGGAGGCGATGGAACTGAAATCACTGCGGTGGCAACTTCCTAATTCAACTCCACACAGCAACAATTTCCCCACCGTAAAAATGAGAGAGTATTTGTTGCTGGGCAACACATTTGTTCACAGGGGCAAGAACTGTGTAACTCAACTAATATTAAAGAGGAACTGAAAGTGTGTAGTTTTTCACACTTTTTGCTAATTTTTGGAGCTCCATAAAAGATTATTTCAATATTTTCCGCTAAAAAGTTGCCTGTAAACTTGCCTTCCTGTTATTTTTAGGAGTTTTCACAAAAGATCCAAACGATTCTGAGAAATAAGATCATCCACCGTGAAAAGCGCTGCTGCGTCACCCCCACGTGCCGATCATGGGAGAGCGATTTGCTGTCCCCGTTGCGCCACGGGTCACCAAACATGCGGCAAATTGGGCAGGAAAGCAGGAATAAAGGGTTAGAACCAAGGGGAGGGTGAGGAAAGGGATAGTTACGCAGCGCAAGCTGGGCTTGTTTAGTCTGGAGAAGAGGAGGCTTAGAGCTGAGCTCAGCACTCTCTAGAACTACCTGAAGGGCAGTTCTAGCCTGGTGGGGCTTGGGCTCTTCTCCCAGGCAGTTCACGATAGGACAACGGGGCTTAAACTTAAATTTAGGCTGGAGATTAGAAAGCAATTCTTTGCAGAGAGTGGTCAGGCATTGGAATGGCTGCCCAGGGAGGTGCTGGACTCACCGGCCCTGGAGGTTTTTAAACTGAGCTTGGCCATGGCGCTTAGTGCCATGATCTAGTAAACAGACTAGAGTTGGACCAAGGGTTGGACTTGATGATCTCTGAGGGCTTTTCCAACCCAGTCCATTCTGTGTGATTCTGTGCTGGCATGTTGAAGAACAGAAAAAGGGCTTGGAAATGACAAGCTAATTAACCTCAGTTCCTGAAAAACAACATCAAAAAGGCCGTGGAATAACTGGGAAATCAGCCACAAGAAGAAAACAGGGGGGTGAATACCAGGTGACGTGGACTTGTCAAGGCCAAGTAGTTTCATTTTAATCTCATTTCCTTCCGTGCCGGACGCCAGGCCTGGTGGGGAAAGCAGCAAGAAAGAACACGTGAGAAGGTTTGAACGCCGCCCCACGGCCCACGGCTGCGGGAATGGTCACTTGTGGGTCTGCGTCACCAAACTCTCCCGGGTTTTAATTCAGTAAGAAAGCAGAGGATTAAAAATAGAGAATTGAAATGCGGAGGATTTGGGGGGAAAGGCTGAAAAACGCGACACGGAGCAGAAGGGACGAGGGAGAAGCGGATGGGGACGAGCTGGCTCAAATAGATGTGGAGCGAGCTGGAAGTGAGTCAGCGATGTCCCGTTTAAACTCAGTTTTAAGTACTTCAAGAAAAATGGGGCTCAATAGGAGAAAATCAGATCTGGAAAAGACCCGAGCAAATACGTTGCAAACCACTCAATAAATAAATGGTGGGGAAGCTGTTGTTTGCCCAACATGTTTTCGAAACCAATTTCAGGTTTAAATAAGACAAACCCACCCAATTCATCAAGGGATAAAAGGTCGCGAGGCAGAAAATGGCTCTGGACTTGTTGCAAAATTAACTCTACACCTTCAGTGATTTAAAAAGCATGAACGGGTGGAAATAAAGCGACTTTTGCAGCTCTCCGCAGTCCCCAAATTCAAATCCTTCTGCTCTGAAGCTGCCAAATTAATGTATATTGTGATGAAGTTATAAAAGACATACCTATGGACATGAGATAAATGCTTTCTGAAGAAGATAAATGTAAAATAAGGGGATATTTTTCAAGTTTTAGATCTTTCCGTGTGACGAGGAGACGGAAGATTAAGTGACACATTGTTTAGAAGCGGAGTGATTAGTTTATATCTAACTAATAATAGCTGTGTCATAAGTAAGAGACTAAACAATTAACATCATCAGTTATTTCTTAGTATAGCGATATGTATTTTCAAAAATCGTAATGCATATGTAATAATTATGTGAATATAAAACGCAAGAGCGACTGGTCTTTGTGGCACTTATGGAGAATGATCTACAGCGCTGCTAAAATAAAGAATGCCGCTTAACAGTTTAATTGACTCTGCTGTTAAAGTAATTTCTCCATTTCTTATTTAATTTGTTTTATTTTGGCGGTCAGGATGTATTTTGGGGTGTCCAAACCCTCCTTGTAGCTGTGGAAAAACGGGCACCACGCAGTGCCAAAGCAGGAAAGTTGTGGAGTGATGGGAGACACTCAGAGGGAAAAAAAACTATTAAAAACTAAGCAAACAAAGCAAAAAAACATCCTGAAGTGAAGAATATTTGCTGACGGGGGAAGCTCCTCCATGGCCGCCGCCCCGTGGGCGGGAAGGGCCGGGGCGGGCGGGCCCGGGGGCGGCTCCACACGGGCCTCACGGCCGGTTCCTGCTCGTTGTGTCGCAGAATCGCTGCTTTTCTGTCACGATATGGACTGTGGCGTGATCACCTCCAAGACTGTGTTGCTGCTGCTCAGCCTCTCGTTCTGGGTACCGAGACTGGGGGGTTTATTTTGGGGGGGACGCGGGTGGGTTGTGGGGCGGCCGCGGGTGGTGGGTGCGAGGGGTCGGTTCTGAGGGACGTGACCGTGTTTGCAAGCAGAGTTAATCGATTAATTTAATCCACCAGCGCGTAGTTAATCGATTTATTTAATCTACAAGTGCGTAGGGAACTTATTTCTGTAGGGAAACCCTACATACGCATTTTTAAAGAACAAAAAGTTGCGAGGTTTTAAAAGTTTCTGAGGGGCCGCCCTCCCGCTTTGGGGTGAGGCGTATTTGGAAAATGGCCGAGAATTTTGTTCCAACTATATTTAGTGACAAATAAGCCTTTCCAAATCGCTTCCTGAGTAATTATTTACGACTATTTAAACAAGAAAAAAAAAAAAGAGGGTGGGGTTGTGTACTTTTTAGCCTTTGGTTTGAGGGGTTTGGAGTGGGAGGTTCATGACATGATGGTGACAGCTTGGAAAAAGATGTGATTATTCCAGTATTCCCTAATTTTGGGGGTTTTTCTCCTGCATGGGGAAATTTGCTTAATCCCCCCATCGTCACCCAGCGACTCGTGTGCTGATCTTGTAGAAGGGACCGAATCGGTCACGTAGTTTTGAACAAGGTGACAAGGTTGAGAACCCTCGGCCGCCATCGCTCGGCTTGGCCGTGGGGAAGGGACAGAACCTTATAAAGCGAGGAGGAATTAATTCAAGGGGAAAAACAGGTTTCTCGCAAAGCAGCTACATGGAAAGAACATAAAAAACAACTATAATATTGCTTAAATTAAACCCTGAGGTCTCGTGGGGTGTTGCGCCTTGGTTTGTAAATAAGGGACGTGCTGCTGGTCGGAGCGAGGAGCTCACCCTGTTTCAGCCTCATGTTGCTTTATAGCACATTTTATTGCTGAATTTATTTCTGGGTGTATCCGAGGTGACTTGTATCGCTGTGTGTGCTGCTGCATGTCGAGTAATGTGATCTCCCCATTTATATATGGTATGCGGTGGCTTTTATTCTTAAATACTCGCAGGGAGGCGTTGGAGCATCCCACTATTTGTGTGTGGAAATCCCCTGAGCTTTAGCTCATCGTGTTTCGGATCAGCATCATTTCTTGGCTTTTAAAAACCTTAACAGCTTTATATCCTCTTGGAATTGTTTCTGGGACCTTCCGCTCTGGGGGAACTCGCTAATCATGATTGAAGCCATTCAGTCCTCTGGATCTGTGGACTATCAGTAATTATCCTTCCACACATCTATAACCTCTAAAATTGGGGTGACCCAGACCAACCCTTTGTATTTTTACCCCAGGAAGAGCAATTCAGCTCTGAAGCCCGTGGCGTTTAGACGCTGCCGCCACCATTACATGCAGTAATCACATTCTGCAGTAGAACCGCAGAACCTGGAAATCAGGTTTGGGGAGGGTGGGGATGGAAGAACTGAATTAATTTTCTTTCAGACCATTTCTAACACAGAATCCCAGAATGTCACGGGTTGGAAGGAACCTGGAAAGCTCATCCAGTGCAATCCCCCCATGGAGCAGGAACACCCAGATGAGGTTACACAGGAAGGTGTCCAGGCGGGTTGGAATGTCTGCACAGAAGGAGACTCCACAACCCCCTGGGCAGCCTGGGCCAGGCTCTGACACCCTCACCCCCAACAAGTTTCTTCTCATATTTACATGGAACCTTTTGTGTTCCAGTTTGTACCCATTACCCCTTGTCCTGTCCCTGGTTGTCACCGAGAAGAGCCTGGCTCCATCCTCCTGACACTCCCCCTTTCCATATTGATCCCCATGAACGAGTCCCCCCTCAGTGTCCTCTTGTCCAGCTCCAGAGCCCCAGCTCCCTCAGCCTTTCCTCACACGGGAGATGCTCCACTCCCTTCAGCATCTTGGTGGCTGCGCTGGACTCTCTGCAGCAGTTCCCTGTCCTGCTGGAACTGAGGGGCCACAACTGGACACAAGATTCCAGGTGTGGGGTAGAGATTCCAGTAGAGGGGCAGGAGAACCTCTCGGACCTACTGACCACCCCCTTCTAACCCACCCCAGGTCCCATTGGCTTCCTGGCCACAAGGGCCCAGTGCTGGCTCATGGTCACCCTGCTGTCCCCAGGACCCCCAGCTCCCTTTTCACTGCTCTCCAACAGCTCATTCCCCAACTTACACTGAACCTGGGGCTGTTCCTGCCCAGATTCAAGACTCTACACTTGCCCTTGTTCTATTTCATTCCATTTTCCCGCCCAACTCTCCAGCCTGTCCAGGTCTGGACTCTGCCCCATTGACCACGACTCTCTGGCTTCTTCCCTTCAGCCAGTTCACACTCCACCTCACTCCCCGCTCATCCAGCCCACACTCCCTCAGTTCAGCTGTGAGGATGCTGGGGGACACTGTGTCAATGCCTCACTCAAGTCAAGGCAGACCGCGTCCACCGCTCTGCCATCATCCGTCCATCTTGTTATGTCCTCATAGAAGTCAATGAGGTTGGTCAAGCACAACTTCCCTTTGGTGAAGTGACGCTGACTGCCCTAATGACCCTCTTATCCCTGATATGCCTTGAGATGGCACCGAGGATAAGTCGTTCCATCAGTTTCCCAAAGATGGAGGTGGGGCTGATGGGGGTGGTGCTTCCAGCTGTGGGAGATCTGCCCACCTCTAATTTTGCTTTTTAGCACCTACTAATTAGGTACAATATTTTGGTAAATGGGTGTTGGCCTGGTCTGGATGATGATGGGATGGTGGTTTAATTCAATTAACCTAAAAAAAAGAGTGGAAGGGTTGGAGGAGACCCTAATATTCATGGTAATGTCTTGTGAAGTGACTTGCTGTTAAACACATCGTCACATCCTGGACTATTTATGTGGTCGGTGCTTAATCTGTTTCCTGTGCCCTCGGTGCATCCAAGCCCAAAAACTACTTGTTTTCAACCTTAATAGGGGTTTCCTGTGTGTATTGGAAGCTCCTCCTGATTTTAAGCTCTTCTGCCCAAAAGCAAGAAGCAGAAATCAAGCGACTTTCAGGAAAATGCACTTTGCTGCGCGCGTAACGGTCACACGGATAAAAATAAAACCAAGATATCGGCTCCGCGTGGTCGGAAAAGGGGAAGCGCTCAGATGCTGATGCAGATATGGGGTGAGAAACTTGACCCTTTCTGGCCCATTTCCGGGGAACAACCTTAGTCTGGGTGTCCCCAAAGCTGGGAAAAGACCTGTTGGGTGGTCAAGTTCTGGATTACGGTCTCTTCATGAGTCTCGCACCTGCGCTTTTCCCTATGGCAGGAGGCACAAACCGACGCCGTCCCTTCCCTTTCAGCTGTGTGATGAGCCGGATTTTGGGGCAGATTACAGGCAGTTTCCAGCTCCGAGACGTTTTCCCAGGTTTTAGCGTTCGCTGAGTGAACTTTTCGCTCTTTGGTTTGTAGGTCATGAGGTGGAAGTCGCAGGATCCGGTGGCTTAATGAGGAACCAGGGTGGTTCTGAAGCCAAATATTGAACTAGAGGGTGTTTTGTGTCTGAACCGGCTGTTCAGATCAAAACCATCTTGGCGGCGGCCGATAAATCCACCGGCGCTTGGTTGACATTTGCCGCGAGCTCTTACAGTCTGTGCCTTTTATTTGGGGACGCGCTCAGACAACAAAATAAACCATTTATTCAACAAGACTTGAAAACAAGCTGGAACATGCCCTGTATTTTGATATAATCTACTTTGAAGAGTCTCCCACGGCTCTGGAGGTTCAGTAGAGTTGTGTCCCACCTCTGGATTTCCTATGAGGAGACTGTGGTTTCAAGATAGTAGGAAAAGTCTGCACGAGGCTCCCTGTGCCCATAAGTTACTGGGGTTCCGTTCCTGTTCCATGTCGCTGTGGGTTTCCTAAAGAAGTTCTGGGTCTGGTGACAGCTCAGGCCTTTCCCTCCTCTGGAGCCTGAAACAAACTGCTCTGGTTTGGCTGGGAGGGTCAAGTGCACCCACCACAGACGTAGATAAATACCTGAGGTTCGGGCGGCAGGAGGATGGAACCAGATTCTTCTCAGTGGCACCAAGACTAAAGTCAACGAGCATGAACTTGAGTGGTGGTGGATGCTCCATCCTGGAGACATCCCAGGGCTCTGAGCAACCTGAGCTTTAAGGGGTTGGACAAGGTGACCTTTAGAGCTCCCGTCCAACCCAAATTATTCCATGATTCGATGACATTGAAACATCGAAGGTTCCTTCTGAACGTCGACATTCAAAAGCCGTCTGGACGTGTTCTTGGTGGTTCGAACAGATGATCTCCAGATTCCTTCCCACCTCAACCCTTCTGTTCTTTGGTGACCTCATAGTGCCCCTGTAAGGATGGTCACACGAAGCTGCGTCACGCTAATTGATTTATCATTTGGCGAAATGGACACCGTAAATAGGGTAGGAAATGAAGCCGTCGCCAGGAGGTCCCTCCCAACCAGGAAAGTTTTAAGCCCAGGGCAGGAAAAGGAACGTGGGAAGTGGGATGGGAAGCACTGAGCAAGGGTTGTCCTGATTTTGGGGCAAAAACCCGGGGAGATGCTCATGGTCGAGTCCGGAACCTCCATGGTCCTCATGGGCTAAATGGGATTTTAAGCAGCAGTTGGAAAGTCATTAAAATGTTGGGGTTTGTACACAAAGAATTAAATACGTGGAGTATTTTCTGCAGGCAAAACAGCATCAGGTTTTATATTGGATGCTCCGACTTCAATCACTGCTGAGCAAAGATATGGGTGAAACAAGCCTTAAAATTAAGTCAAAACCCCTCCATGAGCTGCTTGTCTCATGAAGAACTAGAAGGGAATGGTTCAGAAGGTGTTTGTGTGGATGTTTATAATTCTTCCAGTGTGGTTTTAAATAGATAGATATATATATATATATATATATATACACTGGTGCACATTAATGGTCCAAATGATCAAATCAACACACTGAAATTGGAGGATTCTGGGAGAAACCTTAAAAAAACCTCCTGAAATCTCAAAGCGACAAACGCCGCCTTTTAATTTCTTGGCTCTTTTACCATCTTGTATTTAGATGTGGTGGGAGGAGGGGAACTGAGGGGCCACAACTGGGCGACAATCCTGCCCAGATTCAAGACTCTACACTTGCCCTTGTTCTATTTCATTCCATTTACATTTTCATTACATCTCCAGCCTGTCCAGGTCTCTGATGGCAGCACAGTGTTTCAGCTTAGCTAAATCAGTGCTTCGTTAGTAGAAAAGTGATTAACATGATGTGAATTTTGTGTTATAGTTTGGATGAGCAGCTAGTTTAGGTGCGTCTTTTTTTCCTTCTAGATCTTTGCATGCTATACTCATTACTCCTAAAGTTAAAATATGAATTGCACCGATCCAAACAGCTCCGTCTTTACTTTCCCAGGCAGATGCTTAACAAATAACCGCTAATAACTCTCTCGTTTGCATTTCAGGCAGCAGCAGCCGGTCTCAGCTACGTTGGGGGCTACGTCATTAACACCTACAAGAGCTACAACAACTTTCTGCAGGACAAGTATGCCGTGTTGCCGGCCGTCATCATCCTTTGCGTCGCCGTCGTCATGTTCGTCATCGGGTTGATCGGCTGTTGCGCCACGTTCCGGGAGTCGCGCGTCGGCCTGGGGCTGGTGAGTGTCGCACGTCCTTCTTCGCCCTGGTTAGTTCTGTGAAGCACGAATCTCAACTTGTAGAATGATTTGATAACTTGGGGCCTCCAAGTCACGTCTTTGAGCTCAACAAGCAGTGCCCAACGTACCTAATTCAGCTGCTGGTTTATTCATTTTATGCCACAGTCATCTAAATTATTTCCTGAAAACTGTGGCGGCAACAACAGATAAGGATAACTTACCGCTATAAATTGATGTAATAGGAAATGTGCGATTTAATTCATTCTTTACAGTCTTTTTCTTTTCATTTCAGTTCTTGGCCATTATCCTGGTTATCTTCATTGCAGAAATATCCGCTTTTGTCCTGGGATTTGTTTATAGGGAAAAGGTAAGCAAAGAATTAGCAGCTCTGTAGAAACCTGAAAGTAAAAGAGCATTCGAATATATATATCCAGATTTTTTGGGGCTTTTTCCCCTATCCTGCAATCACATTCAAACAATATATCTATTTTTTCCCTTTCCAAATAGGTAAAAAGTGATGTGCAAGGCACCATGCGCTCAGTCTTCGACAAGTATGATGGGAAGAATCCGGAGTCTACCGTTGTGGATTACTTGCAAGAACAGGTAAGAAAATACTTAAATTGTTCTCAGAATTATTTAGAAAGGAATAATTGTGTCCTAAATGCAGAATTCGGCTCCACAGCAGCGTTTAGCATCTGGTTCTCCATAGCAATTGAAGACGCTCTTGCCCATCTTGCCAAAGAGAGGTTTAACATTATATCATTCATCTATATCCATCCATCCCCGTAACTGTCCTGTGTCTGGCAGCTTCATTGTTGTGGTGTGAAGAACTACAGCGACTGGACAACCACGACCTGGTTTAACGTCACCCGTAACAACAGCGTCCCTCTGAGCTGCTGCAGGCAAGACGTGAAGAACTGTACGGGGAGTCTGGATCAACCTCAGGACCTCGATACGCGGGTGAGAATAAAGGACACGGTTCCACAGTTGGGTCGTGATCGCTTAAGGATAATTCATCCAAATCTTGCCAGCGATTTGTCACCAAACTCTTTTCTCGCCATAGTTTTCCTCTAGCTAACGTCCTTCCTTGTGATCTGGATGATCAGGTGGTGAGGTGCAAACTGGAACACAAGAGGTTCCACTTAAATCTGAGAAGAAACTTGTTGGAGGTGAGGGTGTCAGAGCCTGGAACAGGCTGCCCAGGGGGGTTGTGGAGTCTCCTTCTCTGCAGACATTCCAACCCGCCTGGACACCTTCCTGTGTAACCTCATCTGGGTGTTCCTGCTCCATGGGGGGATTGCACTGGATGAGCTTTCCAGGTCCCTCCCAGTCCCTGACATTCTGCGATTCTCATATTGTTCTATAAAAGCTCCTAGATGATGAAAGGGGGACCAGTCTGGATGTTGGGTCTTATCTGTACTAATAATTCCTTCATGTTTCATGTTAGACATGAAGGAATTGTTGCCCTGAGGGTGGTGAGAGCCTGTCCCAGGTTGGCCAGAGAGGTGGTGGATGAACCATCCCTGGAGACACCCCAGGCCAGGCTGGACGGGGCTCTGAGCAACCTGAGCTGGTGAAGTTGTCCCTGCTCATGGCAGGGGTGGCACTGGGTGACCTTTAGAGGTCCCTTCCAACCCGAAATATTCTATGTTGCTACAGAAGCAACATGACAATGCCAAAGCGTGAGCTATGGCAAGAATGGAAGCCCTCAAATCAGTGGTTGGTTAGACAGGTCTTACAAAGGAGGTAAAAGCCCCAAATGTCCAGCTGAATTACATCTTTTGATGAGTTTTCACCCATTTCTTTCCCGGCAGGGCTGTGCGGCGGAGGTGGAGTTGGGGCTGCAGAGTGTTATCAGCTACGCTATGCTTGTCATCCTGGGCTTTGCCATTGTCAAGGTAAAAATTCTCTCTTCCCTCATGGAAATATGACAAGGAACAAAACCTATTTATGACTTAGAAGACTGAATGGAATGAAATGTGAAACTGGATCATGTTGTGGGTGAAAACTAGAGTTGAAAAGCCCTGATGAAAAACGCAATTGGCGCATCGATGAAACACCGACGCAGCTTAGTGAAGGTTTTGACCCATATATTTTAACCTGGTGCTTTGTCATTGTTTGCTCTCCCTGCTCCCAAGATTTGTAACCTGTTTTTAGTTGACTATTTCAACCCTTTAATAACAGCAAAGTGGTTTTTATTTGATTATAAAAGGGTGGCTGTAAGGTGAGCCGTTGCTATTTAACATCCCATTCCTGAACTCAGTGCACAAGCCAAAATCTGCCCAGATATCATCTTAGATAACGTTAAATCCGATGACTGAAACAAATAACACAGCAAAACTAAGTATCTTACGCGCTGTCTCTTTCTCTTTCAGTTCTTCGCCATGCTGAGCGTCTGCGTGCTGACCTGCAAGAGAGAAGACACTGGGTATCAGCCGCTTTACTCGGGCGTATTCGCCTAATAAAACACAAACATCACACTTTTTGCTTCCTGATGATAAAATAGACTCGTAAAATGAACGCTAGAGGACAATTTATGACCTTCTCGCTAAGTATTTTATGTACATGAAACAGAAAGAATGTGTGTTGACTTGGGAAGGTTCTTTGCGTGTGGCCCTCAAAACACGCAGAAGAAAAACCTTTTGAATTCCATATATATTCAATATGTTCCAATATTGTTTGTAAGCGTGGGGAGTTAGAATATGTTTTCTCTACATCTGATGGATTTTCTGTTTGATTTTGCCTTCTCCTTCTGGTCATATGTTGTAATTCAGTTTATCACAGAGGTGGTCAGCGCAAGACAACCTGGTTTAAAGTCTAGAAACGTATATTTGAGTTGGTTTTTAAAGCACTTAGCAAATGTGAACATGAGCATTTGGGCTCGGGACACCTCTCTTAGCATTGTTTTATTAAAAATTATTATTATTTGACATTAAAAATGGCTTATGAAGCAGCGCTTTTGATTTATTTTCCTTTTATTGATGCTTTCATAGTTTGTGTAGTCAGCAGGCTATGTATCTTAATTTAACATACAAATTGCAAAGGTTATTGAGAAGCTATTCCCTGTTAGGGAATTGTGGAAAAGCAGCCGAGTTTTGCTTATATTTTTATTTGGAGAGATAAGCAGTTAATCCTTAGCAATAAATACTCGTATTTGTAGTTAATTAGGAAAAAACAAAGGAGTTTAGGGTGAGTTAAGCTGTTTATTTATACTTTCCTCCCCAGAGTAAATAGCAATATGTTCTATATGAGTATGTATATGTTGAAAAGCGACTTAATTTTTATAGAGGGCTTTGTCTTTTACTGAATGTCGAAATAAACTGGATTTATATGGATAATTAATAAAAGTTGTGGGGTGTTTTGTGCGGGGAGAAGCCGTGCGGGGCAGTCCCCCCCAGAGTAAAAAGCAATGGGTGATGATGATGTCCTATAGATGCACCATTATAAGTATGTATATGTTGAAAAGCGACTTAATTTTTAACGAGGGCTTTGTCTTTTATTGAATGCTGTAATAAACTGAATTTCTATGGGTAATTAATACAAGCTGTGGGGTGTTTTGTGCGGGGAGGAGCCGTGTGGGGCGGTCCCGGGGCGGGTCCCCTCAGCGCTTCCCGCCTTCCCAACGGCCGCGGCGGGTTTGAAACGGCGCCGAGCGGCGGGAGCGGCCGCGACTCTTTTGGGGGAGCTTTTCTCACCCTTCACGGCTTCTTCACCCTCTTCACGGCTTCTTCACCCTCTTCAAGGCGTCTTCCACTCCTCACAGCCCCGACCGAGCCGGCTCCGGTGAGAGCGGGGCGGGAAACCCCCGGGTCGGGACCTGAGGTAAAACGGGGCCGCGGTTCCGCTGCCGAGGGTTGTAGCGCTTTCTCCTGTTTTGTATCCACAGAAAGCGTGGAAATGGGTAAATCTCTTAATTTAGCGAGCGTGCTGGTTCGTCATATTTTAAAAACTAAAAGGAAAAGGTTTAAGTGTTAGGTAACCGCCAGAGGGAGCTGAGCGAGCGCTGGAAACACAAGGGGAGCCGGGAAATAGGATTAAACGCTGGTTTGTTACACTGAGATTGGGGAAGATGCATTTCAGCAATGATTTTTATCCATTCTTTTCCATGATAGAGTTAATAAACATACAAGAGTAACCACTTTTTGTGCTTCTATTCTGCTGGCGAGCAACTGCATATTTTCTTTTGTTTAATTATTGGTCTTAAAGAAAACTACAGACCTACCTCTTTAAATATTGATTAGTTGTTGCAGTCTCCCTGAAGGTGCCTCATAGCACCACTTTATATAGACCAGATGTATCTTTATTGCAGTAAATTGCTATCTTTAGTAACAAAGAGCTTGATATAACACTTATATAGTTTTATGAGGAATTGTACTGATATTACACTGCGCTGCTCTCCAGAGTTCAGGGAAATTGCTTTGTCTTGTCTAATATCAGTCACTTTGTGCTTCCTCCTGTTTCCAATTTAGGAGGATAAAAGGTAGTTATGACATTTATTGCTTCATTTAAATTCCCTTTGTTGCTTTGACGCATCAGTTTTGAAATTCTGCTTGTGTTCTTCATGTTTGCGACATGGGTCGTTCTTATTATATTCTTTATTTCGCTTCAGTATGATAATAGAGCAGCATGGCATCCTCAGACCTGGAAGATTTGTGCTTTCACATCAACACGAAGATTTCAACTATTAAAAAGACTCTTCAGCTAAGGAACATAGGTAAAAGATACTAAAAGTGGATTATTTCCTTATAGAAAATGGGAATGCGCTAACGAGACGAGGAATGTGACGGGAAGTGGGAATCAAGTCATAAAGTGAGCACGGATGGCTAAATAGCAGCATTTTAACGGAACCGGTTGCCAAGCAGAGAACATGAGCTTATAAAACTATATTCCTTTGAGAGACTTGGAAAACGGTGCTTAATACACCCTATATTTTATATACTTGGTGGGGAAAGCTCCAGATGGGAGAATTAACAAGAAAATGTTTGTAAGTATGTGCAAACTAATGACAAAAATGTGCAAAGGCACAAATGGGGGTTTATACAGATGTTGTCTTGGCGTTCCGGGATGTACCCGCACAACAAGGAGCAAATTTATTGAAACTGAGCTGCTGAAATTGTTCTGAATGTTTCATGGTTTTGGCTTAATTTTCCTCTCTTTGATAGGTCAAGAAGCATCGCTCAAATCTACGCTCTGTAAAATAGGAAATGAGATGGCTCTTCTGCACAATCTCCTGAATCAAATGGAGGCGGAGGTTCAACAGCAAGAAAAACTGAATAATTTGCTAAAAGTAATATTTTTTGCATTCATAAAACGCTGAAAACATTAAATTGTTGATAAGTGTGTAGTTCTTTTCAAAGTCATACATTTTGATGCATGTGCTTATATGTAAAACACGCTCGTGACGGGAATAGATCCTGCGATCTAAGAGCAGCTCTAATTTTACATCTTTGCAATGAAAACCGTTTAATGAGAACATTGTTGTTTTAGTGTGTGGTTGCAGGGCCTTGATGTGTTAAGTCTCTTTGGGAAGGTGGTTTTTTGGAGAATATAGATGAGTTGCCTATAGTTTCTGTTCATCCCCACCACCCAGACCTTCCAGGGTATTTGTTGAGTATCTACATGTTACCCACTTAAATATCTCTGACAGACAAGATTATGTTTTGTTGCTCTTGGGGAAATTTGGGGTAAAGAGATGGAGAGCCCAAAGAACACCTCAATGTAAAGAAATTTTAGCATCGCCCTAAGAGCAAACTGATTTTCCTTGTTTGGCATTAAATTTCTGATGAAATCTAATGTTCATTTCAGGAGCTGCAGAAATCTGCTGAGAGAGATCAAAACGAAGCACAACACCTGCGGGAAAACATTCCTCCCCATCTGCCCAAACCAACGCAGAGCTGGTATGTGGAACATTAAGCGGTGGGGCTGCTCGTGGCAGCATCTGTATAGTTATACCCCTTTTATTCTATATTTTGGGAGCTAATGTCATTAGATGTGTTAATTCTGGAGTTTACTCACAACTTGCACCCTAACAAATGGTTCAGACGGAAGGTTCCGGTAGCAGGCGCGACGTTAGAGTAGAAAACTAGTTCATTGATAAACCTGAGTGTTCCTTGCTGTAGAATTGTGAACGCACTGATTTAATAGCCGCAGTGCTTAAGGATTGAAGGGTGGGTCGCTAGAACTGATGTTCAACACCACCCTTCCAAATATCATATTGAAACCAAAAACCCCATATATAATTCACCTTTCTATAGAGATTTAAATTATGGTTGTGATAGTTTTAATCTCCTTTCCCTGCAGCAGGTTGGCATTTATTTTATCTAGTAATGACATCCACCTTCCTTTAGAGGGCTGTACAAAGAAGCCTTTCAGAATGAGATGCAAATCTGTGTCTACCAGACCAAAATTGGGCAGAACCCCCAAACCTTCATCTGTTTGAGGCTCTAAATGGAGGGTTTATTATAAAAAATCATGCTCTGACAATCACTCAAAACAGGAAATTCTTGGGCTGTTGAGATCTTGTCTAAAAATATATATATATATCTTAAAAGTAAAACTCAACACCATCCAGCAGGCTGGGCTATGCTTCAAAAGCTCAATGGATGAGTCAGGCTTGCCGAGAGTTGAACTCGGTTCTAAATCTGCCTGTTAGGCTGCAGCTTTGTGCTCTGTTTCATCTGATTAAAAAGACCCAAAGAAAACCAGGCCTCCTGTTCTGTGAAATGTAATGAATGGTACGGTGAATTCTTAACCGCTGGCTGCTGCGTTTGGATTCCTTCCAATTCACCTGCTCGCAGCCTCACCAGCAGAACAGCTCTAATTTAAAGTCAGCGGAAACGCGCAACCTGAAAATGGAGCAGGCTTGCTGGCTTTTATTTCTTTTTCTTGCAAAGGTGGTGAATTGTGTTCGCCCAGATGGGCTGAGAGTGAGCAGATGTACTAATGTACTATATTATTCGATATATTCATCAATGATTTGGCCGAGGGAATAGTGACTGTCAGTAAGTTTGCTGGTGACACCAAGCTGGGAGGAGTGGTGACACGCCAGAGGCTGTGCTGCCATCAGAGACCTGGACAGGCTGGAGAGCTGGGCGGGGAATAACCTGATGAAATTTAACAAGGGCAAGTGTAGAGTCTTGAATCTGGGCAGGGACAACCCCAGGTTCCAGTGTAAGTTGGGGAATGAGCTGTTGGAGAGCAGTGAAAAGGGAGCTGGGGATCCTGGGGACAGCAGGGTGACCATGAGCCAGCACTGGGTGCTTGTGGCCAGGAAGCCAATGGTACCTGGGGTGGGTGTGTAACCTCATCTGGGTGTTCCTGCTCCATGGGGGGATTGCCCTGGATGAGCTTTCCAGGTCCCTTCAACCCCTGACACTCTGTAATGTTATTTTTACTACTTCTCTACTATTTATACACCTAATAGTCATTCATTTCCCAGCGTCACTGGGCTGATTGTGAAACGTGAAGAGCTGACCAAAGTTGTAGAACCTGAACGTGCGAAGAAACCTACAAAAGAGACGAGACCTATTAAAGAAGTGCCCTTCATAACCTCAGAAGAATTTGAAAGTGTTCCTGCGTACGTAAGCCTGGCTTTGCTTAAAACTCCTCATGCCAACTTGGGTTTTAAATGCAGGCTTGTCAAAGTGAGCTCTTGTAGAACTGAGCCTAACAGAGATGTTTGAAGATTTTACATGATCCGCAGGATGAAATAATAGCTCCAAATAGTTTAAATGCAATGCTGGCAGACCTGAAAATTAAATGAATAGAGCTAATTAGGTTCTTTGTGTATATTTTGGGACGATCAGAACTAATCAGTTAAACCCCATATCTCTTACCACAAATCATCTGTGATCACCTCTCAAAGTGTTTCATTTTCCTTGGAAATGGAAGGTTTTTCACTGCTGTTGGTGTATGGGGAGAACAGGGACAGACACCAGCCATTTATCGCTGGTTTATAGGATGGTTGTGTCTTATTTTGAGCTATAGGAGCTATAGGAAGATTGTTATTGTGATGGGAAAGGTGTGTTTGTCCTTTGGAGGAAGATTTACCCAAATTTAAATAGATCTCTTAATCTACCTTGATTTTTTAATTCTGTTGCCTGACAGTGTTGGAATCCGAGATTGGGAGAGTCCATTCAACTTATAATTTCACAGATTATTTAATCAAATCTAAGCAGCGAATGTTTGCGAGCCAAATTTTCTTACACCTAATATATTCTCTTGGCAAAATGAGGATTTAGGTTCATATCCCAGTTCTCCAGGTCAGCACTAGTTCTGGTTTAGGATGGCAATAGAAACACAAGTTAATACAGTGTTTTTATGCAGCTGCTGTGCTAACACAAGACTGTGCCTATGATAAGCCTGACTAGGGACTTAATAAAGCCCAACTTATGTGTCTAAATCCTGTGTATTGTGGGTTTTGCATCTACCAAGAGCCTCATTCCTTTTTCTCTAGGAAAAATCTAGGTGGTTTTCACCCCCTTTGTGCTGAATGGGAAGGAAAATCTATCCCTAACGTAATTAAAAGGGATATACAGTGACTTGGTATTTTCAGAACCCTGCAGCGGGTATTTCACAAAGGTAAATGCTGAGTTAGGGCGCAGATTCGATCAAACAAAACACGCTCGCACAGGAAGAAACTTGGAAATACTCTTGGCCTTCAAATATATTGCAGAAAAGGCGCCTTTTTGGAGGAACAGAAAAGAAATGGCACAGTAGATGTTTTGTTTAACATTGAATTGAAGGCAAAGAAAATGCTTTATTCTATGTCTAAAATCCTAGAGCTTAAGATCTTTTTAGAATCTATACATTCATTAGAACGCTCTGAAGTCTGAGAAGACGGTAACTTGAGGGAATATACGTTTCTTTTATCTAAAGTGTTTTTATAAGAGCAGAGCCTGACCACTAGGAGATTTATCTATTGTATTTTTATTCCTGGTGGATTAATTTGGAACTTCTCAACTTGATATCTTGGACACCCAGGTGGCCTCTCAAAGGCTCTGTTTCAGGGGTGGTAGCGCTGCTTTTATTTAAGAAGAGGTTATATATGCCAAGCAGAGTGGTTTTTATTAATAGAAAAACAGCTGCACCTCCAACTTCGAATCTGCATTGATCAAAAATATCAATAAAGTTGAAAAGTGGCTCTAAATAGTGGCAATTCAGACTGAAATTAGAGCAATTGCTTTGGATTTGGCGATTTTTACACACCCTATGCAGACCGGGCTATTCTTAAAATTTACGGTGAGCACTTAATTTTAGTTGATAGTTGTAGAACGCCTGCCCACCTTCTGCTTTGGAATATTGAATTTGTTATGGATGAGCTACTCGTGCTTTAAATTCTTTGTATGTTGGCCAAAACCAGAGCTTTTCCCATTCAGATGAAAATGAGTTTCCTGTTCATTGATCTTTTCACTCTTATTGTCGTCCAGTTTTTAGCTGCCTGATGTGCCGACTTCAAAAGCCCTTATTATCTTATTAATGGTATTATTTTAGTCCTGGCTTTACGAAATGCTCGGGAAGCGGCTGTTTCTGTGCTTTCTGATACTTGGCTTTTTGCTTCGTGGTTACCCAATTTTAACTTGGATTTGTAGGTATATGAAAGGCCGCTTGACGTATGAGCAGATTAACGCTGTCGTTCAAGACCTCAACAAAGCCGTGGTGGGCAAGTACAAGATAGTGCATCAACCTTTGAAATCAATGAATGCAGCAGCCAGAAATCTCTACCACAGGTTCCTGGAAGATGAAACCAAGGATACAAAAGGTATTTTTCTTTTTGCCTTTGTTAGTACTGAACTTGGACCACTTAGATAGTCTAAAACATTGACTTTGTAATGACAGCACATGCTTTTTGTGTTAGAATGTAATTAGAGCATCTTATTCTCTTCTAGATAAAGTGTAGCAATTGTTTTGACTGTGGAAGGTTCTTCTGTCTCACAGAATGTTCTTTACCTGAAAACAAGACTCTCAATATTTATAATATCGTGATAACATCACAAACTTCTAGATTCTCAAGGCAGATTTTGCGTAGGGAAGGAATTCGAAGCCATTTTTGAGACCTGTAGGATAAACACGTCGTGTATTGAATTCTGGGCAAACATAAGAAAACCCCTTAGATTCTGCACAGATTGGGGACATTCAGATGCTCCCAAAGATGTAACTGGAATCAGCATGTGGATTCTTTCTGGCTTCCTAACGCTATTTTGGGCTATTGCCCTGTTACTGGAAATTTTAAACATGCTTTATCCAATTTTAAGCAGTTTTTTCCTAGTAAGCAAACCTTCCATTTCTCATCTCTATGTGAATTTGGCGGTGCTGCAAGCTGTGAAACTGGAAGAACTCTTCAATAACTTAATAGAAACACAAGATGCTCCATTTTATTTGAGATGCTGCTGCCTCTGCCTTATTTAAGGCTAAAAAGAAGAGGGAGAGCGCTCTCCTATTCTCTTCTCCAAGCTAAAACATCCCTAGTTTAGGGATTTCTCTCTCATCAATGTGATATTACCAAAGAACGTTATTTCCTTCTACTTACTAGATGTATAATTATCTCCTGAGTGGTGTATAAAGGCTGAATATGAAACGGTGGGGAGTGAATATCGCTATGGAGGGCTTAGAATAACTCCTTGTGGCTGCCTGTTTGTGGGGATTTTGGGGGTTCTGTTGCAAGTATTTTAATGACTTTAACTTCAGTCCAGGCCTATAAGCGCTTGTTAATGAGCATTTCCTATTAGAAGTAGTTAATCAACGACAGGAAGGGATGGGCTGGCAGCTCTGATGCAATTCTCTTAGAGACGCAAGGAGGATGCTGTGCCACGTGGTTAATTGTCTTTTTTAATTAACAGACAATGATTCTGTTCCAAATCTGCGTAACTCTGACGTATCTTCAGATAGTTTGAGATCATCCTACTGCTGATTTTATCTTTTCATTAGCTTGGGTGATTAAGAATTGCTGTTTACGAACCGTTAAGCCTCGTTATTTGTTTTCCAGGTGAATTCTTTATCGTGGAGGCCGATATCAAAGAGTTCACTCAACTCAAAGTGGATAAACGCTTCCATAGCATCCTCAACATCCTGCGCCACTGCCAGCGAGTGCGAGAAGTTCGTGGCTCCAGGCTCGTTCGTTACGTCATCTGCTAATGAACTTTCTGCTTTACCCAAAATACAGGAGGCCGAAGCATTTTGAGACACAGAGAGGTTTTGTTTGAACAGAGATTCTGCGCAAACGTTCCTACCCAGGTCTCTTATTTTCTAAAAGCGATGACCACTAAATGTTTTTTGGGCATTTCTCCTAAATTAACATCAAACAGCCTTGAAATATTTTGAGAGAAATTGGTCTTTTTGGTAAATTAGACACACAAACCAAAGAGCAAATTGCTGCACCTGCGCTCACACACGGTTTCAATCCCATTGTCAAGTCAACACTTGGAAGTTTAAATCCTCGGCGTGTTAATAATGATCCTTTTGTGTTTCTGAGTTCAAGACTCTGTAGCTCCTCAAAGGAAGCGTTTAATTATTAGTATTTCTTTAATCCCTCAAACCAATTTCCAGATTTCCTTCATCTTTTTCTTCTTCTAATTGTGTGTGTTGGAGTTTCCTGCGTGGCTTGAACAGGAAGATCTGAGGTGGTTTAAGCGTTTCCAGACGGACGATCAGTGGTTCTGTTTCCCATGTGGTTTTCATTCCTCATCGTGCGGCCAAGAAAAGTGACTCTTCCTTAAGTCTGTATCTATTATCCTAACTACTAATCCAAAATACCTTCTCTTGTACCCTGTTGGTGTTAAAATGACAATACAACAAGCAAAACACCCTCTTAATAAAGAGATTTTGAGTGCTGTTTAAACATAGATTCCCGTTTTTGGGGTTTAAGTAGGCGGGACAGTTAGGACAGGCTTAACTTATTGATGGGCAAACCATCTAATGTTTCAATTCTTTTCCTCCCACCTGTAATTCCTTTTAATGTTTCATCGTGGAGATTGCAATTTATGATTAATTAGATGTCAGTTAACAGCCTTTCGGAGAGTTTTTAATTGTCTGGATTATTTCTCCTTGGGCGAATTTTCATGTTTCTTAATATTGTGTTTTCTTGCTTTGATTTCTTCCAAGAAATTTAACCATGGATTGTAATCACTTTCCACCTTTTCTTCCAAAAAGTTCACAATGCTTTGCAAATTTCAGGGGGAATTTGTTCACAGGAGCAGCTCGACCTCTATTCCCACATCTTTTTGTGCAGCCCATCCCTGCTGACTCAGCGTTTCAATTATGAACTCGTGTTTTCTCTTTGCTCTTTAGGCAGCGGCTGAGAAGCCTAAATAATTAAACCTCCCCATGGCCTGAGCAGGTCTGGAGTCAGACGAGCGTCTTTATAGACACGGCTTAAAAGATTCGCTGGTGTCGTTGTTGCTCACCTGCCCGCTTGTTCCTTAATAGAAAGAGCAGTGCTAATGGTTAATAATTCAGCTGTGGCTCAACAAAATCAGATAAATAATAAACCAAAACATATATAGTTAGGTTTATCGAGTGGGAAAAAGACCCGTTAACCTTTTACCGGCTGTCTCTTCCCTGTGTAATCCAGTTGCTGTTTGTCTTGCGATAATATGTGGGAATTTATCTATATATATAAGTATATGCAGATGAGTTGTTACGGGGTCTTAGCGCAGCGTCCATCCCAAACCTGGTGACCCAACCCCCATCGCTCTCTTCCCTTTCCCCCCCTAAAGCAATTTGGAAATCACTGTAAGTTTCAGCGTTTCTTTCCCCGGTTGCTAATTAAGTGGGTAATTAAGCAAAACAGCAGCAGTTTTCCCGATTCTTTAAAAGGCTGCGAATATAAAACCGGCCTCTTTTTCCCCACGCTGCCGCATCCCAGCTATGAATCCCTCGCTTGTAAATAATCTGCCGCCGCTTTGGGGATGGGAGATGCCATGGCAACATCTCAGCTCCTTCCATTCGGGTATTAATGTATATGCAAGGCGCCAATTAAAATTTAAACAGCCTCCGATGCGGCGAGACCCGCGGTTTATTAATAAAGCATGAGAGCACTGAAGGGCCATCTCTGCGCTGGTGGGATTTAAAGGGTTGGAGATGCTCAGCGCCACCAAGTACTTGGTTTTGCCCCTGGCCACCACTTCCCCATGCTCTCACCTTGGAAATCCTTTTGGCTTTGGGCTTGTTGACTTGTTAACTCCATGTTAAACCCACTTGGGGAGTCTGGATCTTTCTGTTTCTCTTCCGATATCCAGCTTAAATCATGGCTGAGAAAAACCTCTTGTCCTTGGCCTTGAGGGTTTCTTGGTGCCGTCTCTAAGCTGGTCCCGCATTTCCCCATCCCGTTATTTCCTTGCTCTGTTCTGACTCAAAAACACGTCCTGGGCTTCCCCGCTATTGACCCCTCTGGTTTTCTATCTGTCCACAGAAATCTACTCCGAATTTTGCAGAGAATTCTTAATTCTTTTAAAGCCTTGATTATTTTGCTCTGGCTGTTCTTGCTGAGCCTGATATCACTTGAACGACTCGCTTATCTGAATTAGCTTGGTTAATGACAACCTCCCCAACCTGTTCGAGTCATTTTGTCTCGGCTACGAGGTGGCAACACACAACCCACGAATCCATAGACAAGATACAAATAGATCACGGAGTTCGTCAGCTGATGAGAGAAAATTCCTCTGATTGAAAACATCACATTAATCTTTGAGGTCTCCTCTGAAGTCCTGTGGTGCCTTCTCATCTTCTGTTGTTGCCATCAAAGGACTCGCTTGCGTAGAAGCCGGAGTCTTCAGTCCGAAAACATTTTGCACCAGTGGCCCAGCTGGTTATTCTGGTTTTATTCATCGGCTGGAAGCGTCTTCCTCACCTTGGGAGGACCAGGGAGGTCAAACCAACGCTGGAAAAGCCTTCAGGGCTCTGCAAGGCTGCGTGAGTATCTATCGACTGGCAAAAAAGCAACTGTGGCTGATCCAGAGCCTTCCGTGGTGACGAACCACAAAAACACGCGTCTTCTCGGCGTGGGATGGCACAGAGCAGCTCGGCATCGCTGCCTCTAGAAAAGGCACAGTAGTGTTAATTAAAAGCTCGTTTTCTCAAGCTACTGTGGGCGTTATCTCAAATATCCTCCCCGTGTGACATCCAGATGTTGCTCCCGGCCACGCAGACTTTTCTGTAGGGAGGTTGTTGTCGGCATCTGCTCCTTGATTCCTTCATCTTCCCGCATTTGGATGGTTTGGCGTCGTTATAAATTCGAGTTGATTGCCTATTAAAAGACTAATTGGGACAGTTTGCACACCTTTTTAAGCTTAAAAAACACTATTTACAAGTAGAACAGCACTGTGGGCAAATGGCCAGTTGTAGCAGGGAGGGGAAAACTTACTGTGCACTTGGCATCGCTTATTTCTCATGTTGAAATATCCCCCAGACGCTGCATCTAAAAGACAAAGGGCTGGACGATGCCTCAACTGGGTTGTTCTCAGAGGAGATAACATCTCCCGGCACAGACAGCGCAGCTTTCCCAAACCAGACTGCGGAAGGTCATTTAAGAACTTGGTTTGCACGTGTTCCAACAGCTCCTTCATTATCATCCGTCAATCCTTCCGTCCTCACCCCGTCCCTTGGATACCCACTGTGGCCGCTGCAAAGCCGTCCTGTTTAATTGGGACCTCGGGGAAGCTGTTCCCATTCTCCAGCCAGCTTTAATTAATGAATAAAACAATTTATGAATAGGAAGACCTTGACTAACTCCCGGTTTTATTTCCTTTCTGCTCCCCCCAGGTAATTTGGAGCGATGCGTTGTGAAGGTCCCTGTAAAAAAGAATCATCTGGCTGCTTGTTTTCTGCAGGGTCAGTTCTGCAAATGCTGGGAGCTGCTCAAACGCTTCAATACTCACGTCAGCAGGTAAGTTGTTCCTACAGCAGCTCCTTTGCTTAAAACTGAGCCTAAGTGCTGCGAGGGATTTGCCCTGACGGGTGGGGAGACGTCGATTTTGAAATGACGCTGTTTAATCCGGGCCTTGTCTGGACAGCTGCAAACCACAAATTTGAAATGTATTCTGTTGCTTTGCTTTCTTGTGGCTGGATTTGTGCTAGGGGTGCAAAATGCTGTGAGCAATCGGGAACGGTTTAATAAGACGGAATAAAAACAGGGTGATGCCGAATTGGTGGCAGTTTGGGTGATCAAATCTTTGCTCTTGAGTTGTTTTGTTGCTCTGAGATGGAAGGAACAGGATGGGATCCCTCTTGGCCAGTGAAGTCCAGCAACAGTCTGTACCCAAAGCTTTTAATTCCCACTTGATTTTTGTATATTAATACTATTCCAGGGCAACTGATCTCATGTCACACCCTTCCCTGGGGAATTAAAGAAATATATACATTATTAAATATATACATTATTATGGCTTTTCTTCTTTCCCCAAGCCCAATCAGTATCTGCAGCACCGAACCAAGAATTAGAACACAAAGGCAAACTTTGAGTAGGAAACATGAACATGCGATTTATCACCCATTTATCAGCTTCTCTTATTTGATATTTTTCTCTGTCCTCCCAGAAAGCTGCGATTTGTTTACTACGCAGCCAATTATTTGATTTTCGCTTTCAAATACAAAAAGCACGTGGCTTAGAGCAACGTAATTTGCAGCCTGCTGCTTAATGATACAGCTGATGGGAGAAAATTGGGCCGCGAGCTTAAACTGCTGAGAAAAGCTAAAATTTGGTACGTGTGGGGTAGGCAGCTTGGAAAGAAGAGGTTGCTGAGGCAAGAAATGATCTTTTAATTCTTATCCTGCCTCGGGCACTAAACCTGATTCTGTTCGATCCCCTTTGCCGTACAAGCTTCTCTTTGGAGATGTTCAAAAACCCGTCCAAAAACTCGGTGAGGAGCCTGGTCTAAGGAGCCACAATCGGAGCAGCGGGGGGACTGGATTAGGTGACTCCATGTATCATGTCACCGAGTTCAGATGTGACGGGAGATTTCTGCAATTCAAATCGTGCTGACGCTCAGGTCCCCGTTTATTTCGACAGCGAATGATTTAACTTCCCAAGTACATCAGGCAAGTCCTGTAACCGAAGACAGAATAACATTGGCTTGTTAAAATGGCTCCGCGTACAGCAGCGCCACAAAGTGAAGGATTCAAGGCAAGTCCTCGAAGCCCCACGCGCTCCCACATTTCACGAGCTTCAGCCTCACCCCACAGTTGTTTATTTTCCATTCCCGTGTGGCACTTGAGCTGAGCAGAGTGGGTAGGGTTGAATTTATTGGTGCATTTTCTATTTTGCCTCGGTTTTCACTGCGGAAGGCGAGGGAGGCTCAGTTCTTCCAGCTCTAACAAAGCAGCACGCTTGTCTGGAGGAGATCAATAACTATCGAACTATTGTGCTTCCTCCACTTAAGGCTGTTGAAGCAGGTTCCTTTAATTGTTCTTTCGCACTGTAAATACAGCGTATGGTGAAATATTTTCCATTAAAGCTGCTCAGCGGGTTGTGCCGCCCGGGGGTGGAAAGACCGCGGTTACTTCAGCTCTAACAGCCCTGGGGGCTCTACCCGAATTCCATCACACGTTTCATCGGGGAAGGACGAAAAGCCCAGTCGGGGTTTTCAATGTGTTTCAATTTAGGGGATTCACATCGGCCCCACCAGCACCCTGTGGTGTTTGGGGGGGCAGTGAGATCTCTCTTTAGCACCTCCTTACTATGGTGGGGGGAACTGGATCCCCTCAGGTGGTTCACGGGGATGGTGAGGGGGACCAGATCCCCTCAGGCAGCTCCTCATGGACCATGGTGTGGAGGACCAGATCTCCTTGGGTGGCTCCTCATGGGGATGGTGAGGGAGAAGCAGGTCCCCTCAGTGCAGGGAGGGGGACACTGTGTCCCCTCAGTCACCACATGGGGACACTAAGGGGGACACTGGATGCCCTCAAGCAGCTCCTTACAGGGACTGGCCAGGGCAGGTGAATCCCCTTGGTTGGCTCCTTATGGAGTTGGTGAGGGGAACCGCATCCCCTCAGGTGGCTCCTCACAGGAACTATGGCGGGAAGGGGGGAACCAGATCCCGTCAGGCAGTTCATGGGGACAATGAGGGGGGAACCGTGTCACTTCAGTCGACTTGTGGGGACAGTGAAGGGGAACCGTGTCCCCTCACTCAGCTCATGGGGACAGTGAGTGGTGCCCGTGTCCCCTCAGGCGGGCCCTCATGGGGACGGTGAGGGGGGAGCGGGTCCCCTCATTCGCCTTAAGGGGACAATGAGGGGGAACCGCGTCCCCTCAATCGATTCCTGGGGAAAGTGAAGCGGAACCATGTCCCCTCAGTCGACTAATGGGGACAATGAGCGATGCTCAGGTCCCCGCATGGGGCTCCTCATGGGGACTGCGAGGGGGGAGCGGGTCCCCTCAGTCGCCTCATGGGGACAGTGCGGGGGAGCCGCATCCCCTCAGACGGCTCCTCACAGGAACTATGGCGGGAAGCGGGGAACCAGCTCCCCTCAGGCGGTTCATGGGGATGGTGAGGGGGCAGCGGGTCCCCTCATTCGCCTTAAGGGGACAATGAGGGGGAACCGCGTCCCCTCAGTCGAGTCCTGGGGACAGCGAAGGGGAACCGTGTCCCCCCCGGGCTGCCCGCGTCCCCTCGGGCGGCTCCTCCCCCGGCAGGTGGCCCCCGCGCGGCGGCGGCCGGTGGGTGACGTCATGGCGGGGGCGGGCGCGCGGTGCCGGTGCGCTGAGGAGATGGAGCCGGCCGGGCCACGGCGGAGCCGGTGAGTGCGGGGATCCCCGCGCCCTGCTCGGCCGGGCTCCCCCATAGCCGCTGCTGAGGGGCTTTGAGGGGCGATGCGGGGCGGGCCGAGGGCGGCGGGGACGGCGGGGAGCGGGTTCGCCCGCTCCTGCCCCGGGTGGGACCCGGCGCTGGAACCTCCCGGTGGCGCCTCGTCCTTCCCCGGGGCTCAGCCGCTTTAACATCCCGGGTTGCTGCCCGGGGGAGGGTGGCTGACCCATGTGCATGTGCTTCTCAACGGTTCTATACCTGCTTTATAGCTATACCTGCTGTATGTCTCTATATCTGCCTTATATCTCTATACCTGCTTTATGTCTTTATATCTGCCTTATGTCTATACCTGCTTTATATCTCTATACCTGCTTTATGTCTTTATATCTGCCTTATGTCTATACCTGCTTTATATATTTATACCTGCTTTATGTCTATACCTGCTCTATGTCTCTATATCTGCTTTATGACTATACCTGCTTTACATCTCTATATCTGCTTTATGTCTATACTTGCTTTATGGCTATACGTGCCTTATGTCTCTATATCTGCTTTATGTCTCTATACCTGCTTTGCATCTCTATACCTGCTTTACGTCTATACGTGCTTTATGTCTATACCTGCTTTATGTCTCTATACCTGCTCTATGTCTCTATACCTGCTTCATGGCTATACCTGCTTTGCATCTCTATACCTGCTTTATGTCTATACCTGCTCTATGTCTCTATACCTGCTCTATGTCTCTATACCTGCTTTACGTCTCTATACCTGCTCTATGTCTCTATTACCTGCTTTATGTCTCTATACCTGCTCTATGTCTCTATACCTGCTCTATGTCTCTATACCTGCTCTATGTCTCTATACCTGCTTTACATCTCTATACGTGCTTTACGTCTATACCTGCTTTATGTCTCTATACCTGCTTTATGTCTCTATACCTGCTCTATGTCTCTATACCTGCTTTACGTCTCTATACCTGCTCTATGTCTCTATACCTGCTTTACATCTCTATACCTGCTTTATGTCTCTATACCTGCTCTGTCTCTATACCTGTTCTATGTCTCTATACCTGCTCTATGTCTCTATACCTGCTCTATGTCTCTATACCTGTTCTATGTCTCTATACCTGCTCTATGTCTCTATACCTGCTCTATGTCTCTATACCTGCTTTACGTGCAGTACTCAGGCTTGCACAGCTAAATCCGTGCACAACTAAGCTGGTGTCGGGGTCCCCGAACCTTTCCCGGTGTCTAGAGGGGAAAATCTGCTTCTCTCCCTCTTCCCCCATCAAAGACAGGTCGCGTTTGCTCTCAGTCTTATTTAGTCTTAGCCTAAAAGAGACGCTTGTGTCTGAGAGCCGGCGATGGCAGGTGGCGTTGGGCCAGGCTTTAGCGGCATCAAACGTGCTCGGTGTGCGGTGAAATGCGTGTTCGGGAGCCACGGCACCTCGGGAAGGGGCATCCCAGGCTGGTTCATCCCCAGAAAAAGGGGGTGAAACCCGACCCTGATGTCTGACAGGTTGTCCCCACGCGGCGCTTTGTCCAGCCCCATCCTCCTGGGATGGGTTGGGGTCCCACAGGTCCCATGTGCACCCCCTTTTTGGGGTGTCAGAGGTGTCTGGGTACCTGTGCTACCCACCACGTGTCCATATGATTGGGCGATGTTATGGCTGGAGAAGTTGATGTGGAACATCAAGGTTTTCTCTCGGTTAAACAACTGGTTTGGTTTTGGCAACGCGATGCTCGGCTGCCGCTGAGAGGAGTTTTAGTCCCTGTGTTCGTCCTCGCTGTTAATTAGGCGTGTTTAATCCTGCCTGGTGCTGGGAACGCGGAGTGCTTTTCTTTCTCCAGCCTCCTGCACAACGAGGCCTGAGGGCAGTGCCATCTTTTCCATCACCTTGGACACAATTAAAGATGTGACTGAGGCGCAGTTTCGCAGTTCACTGTCCTCCTTTTGGATGGACAGATGTCCCATCAGCTTGAAGGTGACAAAAAGCCCCGTGGGGGTGTATGTGTGAAGGATTGCAGGGAAAGGGACACCAGGACCACAGGAGCTCCTGGGATAAATCTCATACCCAGCATTTCCCCTCCCTGTAAAACAGCTGATAACCCACGTACCATCGATTCTGTTGTGCTTCTGAGCCTCTTGCTTGGTTCAGAGCTAAAGCAGAGAGAAAAGTCAGGCTTAACTGCAGTCCTTGCCCTTCTCAAGCTGAGCCCAGCCTGTTAGTGAGGACTGATAAATCCTAATCAAATAACCCATATTCAGAAAGGACGCTGAACTGCGAGCATCTCAGACAACCTCAAGCTCTCCAGGTTGAGTGTTTTAATGCAGATGGTGTCTGTTTATCTTTATTTTTATACCTAGAACAAAGCCGTGAAGATCTAATTCCAGATTCTGGAGCAGCTTCTCATCCTGCTTCTGCCTCCTGAGTGCTGAGCAACTTGGCAAAGCAAAATCGCCAGAATTGGCTTTATGAGCTGAAATTACCTCTCAATTTTCCGGGTAGTGTGAGGCAGCTTGCTTGCAGTTGAAACTGCTTTGCTGAACGTAATTTGCCCTCATTTGGGCATCTAAAAGTGTCTTTTCGGAGCAGAATTAATCCTTCGGAAACTTCCCGCGTCCCCAGGTGGGAGTTGTTGCAGAAATGCAAGTGCAGGGGAGCGTTTGCAGCTCATCCTCCCGCAGACACCGAGAGCTGAGTTAAAAACCAGCCTGTTAATTTTATTATCATGGCTCTAAGGACTCGGTAGCACCCCCCTCACCTTCCTCCCCATACCCTGTGCCAGCATTTAATTGCTCTGGGGAGATAATATCTCATTTCAAGGTTGAACTTATCTCATTTGGACTTGCGGAGGGAGGGATGTTGTCGTGCCCTTGTCACAAAGGTGACTTGTCACTCCCTGCAGCCATCGGGTCACTTCTTCAGAAGGCTGAAGGATTCAAGGTGTTGTAGCCTCAACTCAAAGGCTCTTTCTCCATCATGGATTTTTATGGCCACCCTTGAGACTCAGAATATTGTCAGGATACTCAGCTGGCTGATTAAATTGGATCTTTTTAGTCTCCGGTTCGTGTATTTACCTGAAATTTCTATCCCGCTGTTGTAGCCGGAGCTGCCCCAGCCTTGCGTCCTTTTTTAAAATAGCAACTACACAAAGTTTCCTTGTGTTTCCCCCATTGATTTTAAACCTTCTTTATTTTAGCAGCTGTCTGGCAACACTGAAATCTCTGTCGCTAAGGGGTTTTAAGGCAGATTCCAGGAGGTTGGGAAAGACACAGGGTGCATATGGTTAATCTGTAATCGAGCTTCTCTCATCCTCTTTGCTAACAGCACAAATACTCACTTGCAGTTTTACTGATGGTACCTGACAGTGAATCCGGCAGCTAATTCTCTATTCCTAGCATGCTTAAAAGTGCCTTACTTCACAATTAATTCTGTTAGCTGTTCAGATTTAATGGATTCCATTAGATGTGCTCATCAGTCACCGACCCTGGACATTTCTTTTTCAGTGCCTTTTAGAAAACCACATTTCCAAGCATTTTCCATGTATTTTTTGCCAAAATGATCTTTACATGATTTAACTCTTGCTGCTTTGCTGGGTTTGTAACTTTTGGGGCCTTTGATAGATGCTTTAAGCAAGTCCTGCTAACGATTGCGTTCGCCTTTGTAAAATTTGCCTTTTTAAAGACATCGCTGCCGTTATTTTGGGCTTGTAGTTTCAATGACTATTGAAAAATCAGAGGCCATCAGAGACCTGGACAGGCTGGAGAGTTGGGCGGGGAAATGGAATGAAATAGAACAAGGGCAAGTGTAGAGTCTGGGGCCGGGTCAGGAACATGCGGAGCTCCCAAATCTCCCTCCTGAAAACATGGAGGAATTATTAGTGCTTATTCCTGCAGCGCTTTCCACCCCTTTCTTTAAAAAGCAGCCGACGTGGTTGTGCTCGCAACAAGCCGCTTGGTTTCTATATTATCCACAAACCCGTCATCTCCGTAGGAAGCTGGGCAGCCCACACCGCTCAGCTTGTTTGCGCATATCTAGACCTGATTTTACAACGATATTAATGACATGGTAACTGATAACACCTGCGACAATTAGCTATGTAAACTCTGATAAAAAGCCTAATCGAATGTTGCGTTGCGGAGTACACGCTGTTTGCTTCTAGAGCCAAAATCCCGTCCTAAAGGCAATCTGCAGGTCATCTCCAGACCCTTCCTATGCTAGAATACACATGAAATAGCGGATAAATTGTCCTGGAATAAGTTGTTCCCACTTCCTCGTGTCTCATTTTTGTGGCTGTGATGCTGCGGGTCCTTCTGGAAGGATCTGGGGGTGTCAAATCCTGAGCAACGTCTCAGCGTTTGTTGAGATGGAAGAAAATGCACCTGTATGGAGGTGGGTTAAACCTGACCCCTCGTTGGGGTTTTATGCTCCATTAACTCCCCCTCATCCTGCAAAATACGGAAAGTTTTAACTATTAGAAAATGCCTTTGGGTAAATGAAACCCTGGAAATGCGACTGTGGAAGTAGGTCCTGGCTTAAAATGACTTCAAGGACACCGGATAGGTGCTGGGCTTCTTGGGATCTGGTTCAGCTGGGACTGGTTCCAGTTAAAATGAGCTCAAGGAGAACGAGGGGGTGAAAAAAGAGGTGGTTTTGTTGCATTTCTATCAATATTGCAGGTTGAAATGGCAGGACTGGTTTGCATGGCTTCTGAAAATCGGAAAGTATTTCTGATGCTTTCTTTTCGAATCATTTTGCTCTCTGGGAATTCTGCTTTCTCACTGTTTTAATCCATATCTCCCCATGATTTAGATGTATGTATTTATATAATCTCATCTCCCACGCTGGCCTCTTTTATCTGAATAAATCTCATGTGCCTGCTACTACTCAGCCAGAAAAGAATAATTGTTATCGCCGTAATGTTTGTCAGCTTTTCTTTATCACAGCAATACAGGTTTCAGTCCCCAATGGTCCAGCTTGGGAAAATAAGAGGGAAGGACTTCAGACCTGCTTAGAAAGGCCGTTGAGTTCACTGATGCTCCCTTAAAATACAGCTAATTCACCTAATCTCATTATAGTAGTCGGTGATTAAACCGAGAACAAGCTTTAGCAAAGCTTTTTATTCCCTATCTATTATCTGGGTGGCTAAAAATCCCGGGGAGTGTGTTTTGTAGGAGCGTGATTTCCAACGTTGTGGCTTGAAATCTCTAGAGAAACCTCCCGCGTTCTTTTTGACGAGATGGGCACGTTTATTCCGTGGCTCTGGGATATTCGGTTGCCTCGATCCGAGCACAGAATCCCAGGTCCCATTGGCTTCCTGGCCACAAGGGCCCAGTGCTGGCTCATGGTCACCCTGCTGTCCCCAGGACCCCCAAGTCCCCTTCCCTTCCACTGTTCTCTAGCAGGTTGTTCCCCAACTTATACTGGAACCTGGGGTTGTTCCTACCCAGATGTAAGACACCTCCTGGACGATGTTCCTCTCCAAATATCACAGAGTTTACGGCGCAAATCCCGCGGCCGGAATCTCCTGGATGTACCTCCTTGAGGTTTGAACCTGTTTATGATGCTTTTTGGGTCACGTTCCCTGCGTGCTTGGGCCCCTTGGGCGAGCATCAGTTCAGCCGAGGCTTCCATCGCCTTTATAGATTAATAATGTCTCTAATTACACATTCCTCTCAAGGATGGTGGAAGCAAGAACACGTAGCTGGGGGTTCCATCTCCCCCGAGTCCCCAGCGATGCTGCCTGGGAGGAGAGAGCGACATCAGGGGATTATTTCAGGTTGGGACACTGCGCAACTCTCCACACCACATTATTTTGAGCCCTTTTCATCTCTCAGTCGCTGGGGAAGCTTCTGTCTTGCTGCGTTGGTCGCTGTGGGGGTGGAAACTTATACCAAGCACTTCCTACAGACAAACGTAGGGTTTTTTCCTCTCCATCAAACCCGTCTTGGTTGTTTTCTCAAGCTGAGCCCATGGATCTGCGACCGGCCCGCAAAATAAACCGACTGAGGTTTGTCAGCCAGCAAAGGGATTAAGGGGGAGGTTAATCCCCGAGAGAGACACAAGTATAAGCACTTTTGTGACTCTCTGCTCCCAGAGGTACCTCTTGGGTTGGGGCTGCCGTCTGTCTGTCTGCGGCACATGCTGCACATACCTCCTTTGGGGCAAATTCCTGCTGCGGGCTCCTCGATCGCCGCAAAATAAAACCCCTCTAGGGCCGCTTCTATAGTTTTCATTAAGTTTTCTTTTTAAATAACCATCCTTGGTCCAGCCCCACCAGTGACAACACAAGCAAAGACTTGACCCGTGGTGTCCTGGGGAGCTAAAGCCACAAAGCGCCGGCGCGGAGCCGATCTTATCTCTTTTTCTTAAGAAGAAAAGACCGTGCCAAACCAAAAGGGCGAAGCGATTTGCCCCGATGAGGTATCACATTTCCGCTCTGATTTATGGCTGGGGCTTCCGAGCCGTCCGTTCTAGGAATTGTTTTATTGAGGTCATGGAAAGATTTCTCCTGCTTTCAAATCGATGTGTTCGCAGCCCGTGCGGTGTGAAAGAAGGAGGAGGGTGGAGCCAAAAGCACCGACCGCAATGTCTGTTTGTCCATCCCGTCTTTCATAGAGATGAAGCTGAGGTTTTCCAGCTTAATAAGAAGCCAGAAAAGCATATTTAGGCTGGTGGGAGAGGGCGAGTTGGCTGTGAGACGCGCGTACTGACCCATGTTTGTTCACGGCACCATCTGGCCGTGCAAAAGGTCGAACGTGCCACGTCCCATGGCCGGTCGACCCAAACCGTCTGTCTGTCCCTCCCCGCTGAAAATCCCTGCGAGCGTCAGCAAGTTCTTCATTGTTTTCTGTTCTTTCTGTGAACTAATGAGCATTGTCTGAGTTGTCTTTTTATTCTTTTCCAGTGTCATTTGGCCCAGCCACAAGTCCCTTAGCCGTTAAGGAGGAAAATTCCTATTGTCCTGCGAGAGGTGGATTTGCGACGCTGCTCCCCTCGCTTATGGTACATTGTGTGTTTTATCCAAGACTCTGGGGTCGGTTTTGTGCTGTTTCCCTTTGGTTTTGCTTTCTCCCGTTGTTTTTCCTCCTCCTTGGTGCCTTCTGCCCTTTTGCCGGTGGGAGCTCTGCTAATCTCACTGCGTTTCTGTTTGGATTTTGATATTAAAAGCATCTGATAAATACGACTTGATCACGCAGGGTACCTGATGTCCTGTGCAGCTTTGCTGCGGGGAAGCTGGGATGCTAAAACCCCTTTTCAGGCTAAAAACCCTGTTCAGAAGCCCAGAACAGGCTTGCGATGCTTTTCGTGGTACCCAGAGACCCCGGCACAAGAGCATCGCTTGTTCTTCAGCATCCTTTGATAGATGAGGCATTCCTTTCGCTACCGTGTTCATCACGAGATTAGTTTTATTGGGGCACCCCTGGTTTTCCTATTTCCCCGTGATCCCACCTGCTTTTATAATCAAGGTGATAGAAACCTTGTACTTGTGGAAGATACAGGAGGCTGCAAAGCATAAAAATGGGCCCTGCGGTTTATGGCTTGAGCCACAGGAGGGATGGGAAGAGGCTTTTTGCCGTTACCTGCGTTCCGTGACCCTCCCGGGCTCTCTGCGGGATGTTTATTGATGGAAAAGACTAATTAAGCTCCATCTTCCAATCAGTTGCTGGGAGCTAAGAGGTTTGTCCGTGTTTCCCTCTGCTTCAGTAACTCTGTTACTGTGACTAAAGCTTAGAGAGGTTCCCAAAAGAGATTCAAGGCCGTCGTGGGACCGAATGTGGGATCTCAGCTTTTGGGATGTTCCCCCCAAGGACATTCAAACAGCTTTTGCTGGAGGGGGAAAGATATTGGGGCGAAGAGAGGGAATGACAAAACTAATCTCATTGTGCTGCTGAGATCTACCCGATACAGGAATCAATAAGTTAAGCCCGTACGGTGAATACAACCCCTCCTGCTTCGCTTTAATCTCAGGCCTGGTCGAAAGGCTGTTGAGATGTAATAGTTTGCAGCATCCAGCCCTTTACAAGGTGTTCAAGCGAGAGATCGTTGCTGTCCTCCTTTAATTAGCGCCCGTGATGCTCTGTTAATAACAGAATCTTGTTACGCCGCTTGAGCTTTAATGAATTCATCCTTTGTCCTTGTGTTTTACGGCACAAGGGGTCCCGATGATAAAAATCTCTGCTACCGCAGCTGCCCCGCTGTGAATTAAAACCGTAAAATACCTTCAGTATTCATAAAGGAGGAACACGTCGCTATGTTTCCTGCGTTATTCTTAGATGTACAATGTTTCTTGGGAGTTTGTGTGGCCTCTTCATTGCACGGCGAGGGCGCCGGTGTCAGGAGCGCAGCGTCTTCCGATGGCTGGTTCAGAGGGAGGGTCCTTAGGGTGCTGGATTCCCTTGGGGAGGCCGAGCTGGTATTTCCTACCCGTGCTCTTTTGGGTGAGCTTTTTGTAGCTCCCAGAATAGGGGAAGGTCTGGAAGGGTGGAAAGTGGTGATTGTGAAAGAGAAACAAGTCCTGGGCCATGTCAAAGGGTCTCCGTGTAACCACAGTTTCATTTCTCTCCTCTCCCGACCCTCTGTTGTGCTCCAGGACGTGTTGGCTCAATTCTGCTGCACTTTGCCCCGAAGCTCCCATTGAATTTGGCTTTTTCAAGTGGATGGCGGATCCTGCCCTCGTCAGCTTGAAAAAAACCCCCAGGGACTCCATCATTTAATGAAAATAAACCATGTTTTCCATCATCCGCAGCCAAACAGCATCGCTGCTGCTTTTGTGATCGCTCTTGGCCTTGGCAGCTGTTTTCATTAGGCCACTGAAATAACAATTTTGCATTCAATAGACTTGGAGAAGCGAGAAAAGAATCAAACCCAGGATTTCTAATGGTGAATCAGGCATCCCAAAGCATCTCCAGCAGCTTTTCCTGGGATGGTTCCATAACAAGGACCCAACCACAAGGCCAGAAGCGCAACTTGGCATCTTTTTCGCGCCGGTTCTGCCTCTCTAATTGTGCAAAACGCTGCTGAGACGTAGCCAGGAGCACCCATTGCTTTTCTCAGGACATAAAATAAGGCTCTGTCTTCCCTTTTAGTCTTACTCAGCACATTTTCCCTTTCAGTGCTTCTAGAACCGTACTAATTATTAATAATTAAGCCAACGAGGCAAAACTTGGTTTAATTCCATTGCATCTAGAGTGAGCCAAGCACCGCGTCCCATCCAGCCCGACCTAGGCTCAAAAAAACATGGTTTATAGCACCTAAAAGTTGAGAAATGGGGTGATGAATAGCGGGAAAACGTGATCTACCTTGACTTGAGTGAGTGTCCCACTGGAATCCCCTCTGGGATTCTGTGAAACGCTGTTCTCAATTAATCCATCTCCTCTTTTCTTCCAGGAGCGGCGCTGAGGGATAACCAGTAACAATCGGATTGCGCTTGGCTTTGCCAGCGAAAAACCAACAAGGGGAAAGCGCTGGAGCTGCAATTGTGGAAATTTGCGCTCAACGTGAGTTTTGGGCTGGAAAATATTTGCTGCTATCAAGATTTCGACCTTCGGATGGTGAACATGGGGTCTCCCGCTACCAAAAAGGGGGCGGCAAGGCCACCTGGCCGCCCCGGCACTGAGACGCTGGAGGAGAAAGCGGCTGCAAAACAGAGCGACGTTGATCTTTTAGTGCCAAGAAAAACAACCTTTTTGTTTTACTAGACATCTTGGGGCTTTGTTTTATCCGTCCTGCTTAAAAGTCTCTACCCTTGGGTTTCTCACGCAGTTTAAAACATTCTCCTTGCATGTGTGCGCTCGCATCTTGAAGCGATGGAGTAATAATGCGGCGCTTGGTTTCAAACTGCGCTTGTGATCTTCGACTCTCGCAGCTTTTCAAGTGACGAAGGGGAATAAGGAGCCGAAAGAGGACGGAGCCCGCGATGGCAGAGAAGTGCGACTGCATCGCCAGCATGTACGGCTACGACCTGGGCTGTCGTTTTGTTAACTTTCGCCCCTTGGGTTTCGGGGCCAACGGATTGGTGCTGTCGGCCCTGGACAGCAAGAGCTGCCGCAAAGTGGCCGTGAAGAAAATCACCATCGGCGACGCACGCAGCATGAAACACGCGTTCCGGGAGATCAAAATCATCCGCCGCCTGGACCACGATAACATCGTGAAGGTCTACGAGGTGTTGGGACCCAAAGGGACGAACCTCCGCGGGGATTTTTTTAAGTTTAATATGGTTTACATCGTCCAGGAATACATGGAGACGGACCTGGCGCGCTTGTTGGAGCAGGGGAAGCTCGCCGAGGAACATGCCAAGCTCTTCATGTACCAACTGCTGCGGGGGCTCAAATACATCCACTCGGCCAACGTCCTCCACCGCGACCTCAAACCCGCCAACATTTTCATCAGCACCGAGGATTTGGTGCTGAAAATCGGCGACTTCGGGCTGGCCAGGATCGTGGATCAGCATTACTCGCACAAGGTAGGTGACGCCGAACCGCGGCCCGAGGGCCAAACGGGTCCTTGAGGCCGTTTGGGTGCTGTGGGGCGGGTGCTGGGCCAAGCTGGGACTTGTTTTATCAAGGCAAAGCCCACGGTTGAGCTCTGCTAAGCTCGCCCCGGTGCTGCAAAGCCGCAAGCAGGGCCTAAGAAAAGCTCAGGTGCCTTCAGGTGTCTTGTATTGCTTTACACTTATTTAATCATTGAGCAAGAGAGAGGGGACTTTGATATCCAGCCATATTCTTTCAACTGAGCTCAGTTATCCTTCCCCACATGGTCCTGCGCTTCTTCAGAGCTTTATCTTCTCCATCCATCCCCGCTTTTATGTCCTATAAATATTTTTGGCTCCAAACGATAGTCCAGATGTGACCTAGAGATGCAGAGGCTGCTGAATCTCTTTATTCAGGTGACAAGATGGCAAAGTGGGCCCCTCCTTAGCCTGCTTGTATCTTACAAAATAGTCAAATTATCTCTTCTAGGGGCTCTGTCTGGTGCCCCAAAGCGCTTGGGGCATCTACACGAGGCTGCCAGGGGACCATTTGCCTCTTGGTAACATTAATTACAGCATTAATTGGCAGAAAATCCATGCTAAGGAGGACGTGACAACCCTTTTAGGGGCCGATCTCATCCTAAATCGTTTCCAGAACGTCTTCAAACCTTTGAAGTCCTTCCCTTTGGTTTGGACTCGGTGCAAACGTCATCGCTCCCAGTTCGTCCAGGAAAATAAGGACATTCCCAGGTGGATCATCACGAGGTTTTCAAAGGATGAAACGTTGCTCCGAACTCGCCCCGGATGGGACCACCCTCGGCGTTGAGACACCGCAACACCCACCCCAAATCATTTCTCTTGGTGCTACTTCCTCCAGGTGGCAAGACAGGAATTTATCGTATGTATTTGATACAAATAAAAGATGTGACACTTTTTTATGTTTGTTGCTACGTATGGATGTTTTTAGTATATTGCTCATGCATTTTGCATCGTGCTCGTGCCCCTGAGAACTCAAATCCATTACGACTTATCTTAAGGAGACCAAAATTACAATGTTCTTTTAAAAACTTAACGACTTTCACGTTTGGAAATGGGAAGAAAACCTGCATTAGGAGCATTATAAACCTCATGTTTAGGCTGAGAGGTGTATCCTGTAACACCCCAGGAGATGTTTTAACTGCCAATTATGCGATATATCGCGACCGAAACCAGTTTATGAAACGATACCAGTTCGCATGGAGTTTTTAACGTGAACTGTATTCATTTTAATACTCTCCGAATGCAATTCAACTTGATCGCTTTGTTTTAGTGTCTCTTTTCGGCTGTGTTCCAATCCACTTTGTTCTGTTAATGCGTTATATTTAATATAGTAAATCCTACTTAGGAATATCCCAGCGTTACCCTGATGAAATAACCATTCATTTCGCAGCCCGTTCATTGCGGGGCCGTCGCTTCCGCCGCCGATATTTTTGGGATTCAATGGGAATCGCTGAGCGCTTGGCACTCGGTTCCAATCTCCCGGGTGAGCTCCAAAGAGACGATGGAGTTTTGTCTTTGTCCCGCGGGTGCTGCCGAGGACGTCCCTGTAAAACCAGGTCACGCAAAGCGGGACGGAGCACCAGGGCCTTTCCTTTCCTCCGTAAATCCGTCACTTCATCCTCCTCTTTATTACAAGACCCCATCCCTTTGAGATGCCGCGTGGGCTCGACCGCAGTTCCCTCTATGTGTCCCAAACCAAACTGGGGTCCCCCCAGCAGCATCGCGGGGATGCGGACGCAGTGAGTTCCATGTGCCCTTTCAAACTTGATTTTCAGCGTCGGCACCATTGGAATTCAGTCGGATCCAGGTAGCTATGGAGGGATTAAAGATAAAGGATTAATTAGAGGGTGGAATCAGCAAAAATGGCACGTTTGGAAATCTAAGCTCGGGCTACTGAGCTTGGAAAAGCTTCCTTCACACACAGCAAAACGCTTCAATAATGTGCTTAATTCCCCAAATGGGATTGACTGCGATTTACATAATACATCCAAGTCTTTAACAATCACCTAAAATAACATTTGTGGCTCCGAGCTGCAAATCCGCGCTATTAAAACCATCTGTCCTTTGCAGAAGATGCTTCGATACCACGGTGACAAACCGCGAATCATTTTTAGGGGAGCGATAAGAGCTTTTCCTCCCGGGGCACCGAATTGTCTCTTTGTCCGGCGGCCTATGTGTCACCTCTTTGCTCTGCAAGATTCCCAAGCGTTGTGGGCAGTTTATCCGGGAGATCCGACGTGGAGATGGGAGGAATTGTGACCTTTCTTTGTCTCTCTTTGCTCTTTCAGGGTTACCTTTCCGAAGGTTTAGTAACGAAATGGTATCGCTCCCCTCGCCTCCTCCTCTCGCCAAACAACTACACCAAAGCCATCGATATGTGGGCGGCCGGTTGCATCCTGGCCGAGATGCTGACGGGGAGGATGCTCTTCGCTGGTAGGTTCTGGCTTCTATTGATTAATTGATAAATAAATTGATCTTTCCTCCTTCTCTCCTTACTCACAATCCAATTGGAAAGGGTTTTTAGCATTGTGGAATTCCCCTCTGCTTGGCAGAGGACAAGGGGCAATGGGTTCAACCTGGAACACAAGAGGTTCCACTTAAATATGAGAAGCAACTTGTTCGTGGTGAGGGTGGCAGAGCCTGGAACAGGCTGCCCAGGGGGGTTGTGGAGTCTCCTTCTGTGCAGACATTCCAACCCGCCTGGACACCTTCCTGTGTAACCTCATCTGGGTGTTCCTGCTCCATGGGGGGATTGCACTGATGAGCTTTCCAGGTCCCTTCAACCCCTGACATTCTAGGGTGTCTGGTTGTCTCCGTGGCCCGTTAGCGCTTCAATTGACGAGGTTTAACCCATTTTGTCAGCAGCTGTTGTGTAAATAAATAATGTAGCCCCATGAATAATGGAGAACAATGTTTTCTTCGCAAGTATTTCAGTCGACTGTCGCTCCTTCTCGCGGCTTTTTTGTGGAAGCTGAAAATTCAGTAGTTGGGATCATTAACATCATTAAAATCGCCTCTTTTCCTTCCTCCCTAAGGGAAGGGAAGGAGAAGGGGAAGGGAAGGAGAAGGGGAAGGGGAAGGGAAGGAGAAGGGGAAGGGAAGGAGATGGGGAAGGGAAGGAGAAGGGGAGGGGAAGGAGAAGAGGAAGGGAAGGAGATGGGGAAGGGGAAGGGAAGGAGAAGAGGAAGGGAAGGAGAAGGGGAAGGGAAGCAGAAGGGGAAGGGAAGGAGATGGTGAAGGGAAGGAGAAGGGGAGGGGAAGGAGAAGGGGAAGGGAAGGGGAAGAGAAGGGAAGGGGAAGGGAAGGAGAAGGGGAATGGAAGGAGAAGGGAAATGGAAGGGGAAGAGAAGGGAAGGGGAAGGGAAGGAGAAGGGGAAGGGAAGCAGAAGGGGAAGAGAAGCAGAAGGGGAAGGGAAGCAGAAGGGGAAGGGAAGGAGATGGTGAAGGGAAGGAGAAGGGGAAGGGAAGGAGAAGGGGAAGGGAAGGAGAAGGGGAAGGGAAGGGGAAGAGAAGGGAAGGGGAAGGGAAGGAGAAGGGGAATGGAAGGAGAAGGGGAATGGAAGGAGAAGGGAATGGAAGGGGAAGGGAAGGAGAAGGGGAAGGGAAGGGGAAGGGGAAGGGAAGCAGAAGGGGAAGGGAAGCAGAAGGGGAAGGGAGGGAGAAGGGGAAGGGAGGGAGAAGGGGAAGGGAAGGGGAAGGGGAAGGGAAGCAGAAGGGGAAAGGAAGCAGAAGGGAAGGAGAAGGGGAAGGAGAAGGGGAAGGGAAGGAGAAAGGGAAGGGAAGGAGAAAGGGAAGGGGAAGGGCAGGGGAAGGGGAAGGGAAGCAGAAGGGGAAGGGAAGCAGAAGGGAAGGAGAAGGGGAAGGAGAAGGGGAAGGGAAGGAGAAAGGGAAGGGGAAGGGGAAGAAAAGGGGAAGGGGAAGAAAAGGGGAAGGGAAGAGTTTCCTTTTCCAAAACATAATGAAAGGAAACAGAAAATCTCCCCTTTTCCAAAACACGACGCAAAACTCCTCGTTCTCTCCCGCACGTTGCATTTATTCTGTCTGTAGTTTGTATTTTTGCTTTTTAGAGGTTAATTCCTTCCGAAAGGCCGTAGGACTGACATAAATAGAGGATAACGGTGGAGAATTGGCTTCCTCAGAGCTGTAATTCCAGGTTTTCCCATGTCGTTTGTGTCACTAAACCTTTTGGCTGCCAGGTACCTTCAGTGAGCAGAGAGGGGACCAGCCACAAAACCTTCATCAATTTGAATACCCCATGATTTCAATCACAATTTGGCAATTAGTCAAAGGATTTAAAAGATATGATTGCTTGTTTAACTCCTCGATCTCAACTCACTCCCTGTTTTCTACCCGTTTAGGGGGTCACGAGTTGGAACAGATGCAGCTTATTCTAGAGACCATCCCCGTGATCCACGAGGAAGACAAAGAGGAGCTGCTCAAAGTGATGCCCATGTTCATCAACAGCACGTGGGAAGTGAGGAAACCGCTGCGCAAGCTGCTCCCCGAGGTGGACAGTGAAGGTACCGTGGTGCTTCGGCGACGTCCTTCTCGCGGGACGTCCCCCAACAGCCTCGTGTCCCCAGGGAATCATTGTCCTCAAAAGCCAAGCGCATGAAGGGCCTTCAGGTATTTGGGGATGTGTGGTGCGTGGAGCTCGCTCGCTGGCCCATGGGGATGCAGGAGAGCGCTCCTGAGCGCACGGAGCTCACACCGAAATAAGAAATGAGCTTTCAAGGCTATACCAAGGCGCATTTCCTTCGTGCCGGCCTTGCGTCCCTCCCTCCCCATTCCTCTTAGAATCATAGCGTCAAATAAACCCTCAACCAAAGGCCGAGGACCAAAAGGCGGCGAAGATTAAAACACGACCAAAGCCCACGCGATACCCAGTGGTGCTAAAGCGTCGTTGGGGTTTTACAGGTGCCACCTAGTGGAAAAATAATAAAGAATAAAAGATAAGTGATAATATTTTGGTTTCCTTACTGACTTCCTAAGATTCTTTTAGCCTAAGGTTTTATATCGGTCAGGATTAGGCTGTTCCTAAGGCCTGGAGACACATGGGGCTGATAAACTGTATTAGTTAAATGACAAAGTCAAGTCACTGAGGATCTTCTAAGTAATTAGTGTATCTTAAAGAGAAGAACATCATTAATTTTCAAGGGTGAACTATAGGTAAGCTGAGTATGTTGCATAAAGAAAACAGACATTAGATATGGAGAAGAGCCTGAAGGCCCAGCAACGGTACAAAATTTATTAATAAGGCCTGGAATAAAATTACACCTGTTCATTTACTGTAAAAAACACAAGAAATAATGAGGCTGGTCTAACAGTGCTGCTGGTCTCCTTCAGTCCAACATGCCTGTAGATCTTACATTTATTTATGCCAGCTAAATGAATTAAAATTAGAAAGTCTTTTAATGAGCCCCACACCTGGAGTTTGCAGGCAGAGGAGAGAACACACAAACCTGGAGCCTACGATGTAAAGAAAAGGCATTTTCAGCCAAAATGCTCAATTTAGTGCTCTGTCTGCCTGCTACTCCCTTGTTCCTACCTCCTTCCCTTCCGCTTTTCTTCAAAAATGATGAGTTTTATATAAAAAGTTGTGCAGGTGTAGGAGACAGAGATGCTGTGAGAGGGGAACAGGACAGAGAGACACCCACGACCCCAACAGGCAGCACAAGGGTCACAGTGAATAGAATCATGGAATCGTTTGGTTGTAAAGATGCTCAAGATCATCGAGTCCAACCATTAACCCACCCCCAGCACTGCCCCATGTCCCTGAGAACCTCATCAGTGTGTATTTCCAACCCCTCCAGGGATGGTGACGCCAGCACTGCCCTGGGCAGCCTGTTCCAACGCCCCACAGCCCTTTGGGGAAGTGGCACAAGCCACTTGAGCCCCTTCCCTTATTCAACTAGAGCTTAAAAATCCCAAACCAGCAGCGCGTTGTTGCGAGGGAGCCGCAAACCACCGCCTTTTGGATCTCAACTTCTCCTTGGAGCAGCTTTGTAGGTGGACTCATCCACCTGCTTTTGGGAGGATATCAAGACTAAGCCTGGCTTATGTTCGCTGGTCTAACTTGTTGGCAACACAATACCCATGGGCCCAGGTTGCACAGGGACCGTGTCAGCCGCTGGCGATCGGGAATGAATTTATTCCCTGTCATTCCTGCGCAAATAAAGGTCACCTGTGCCCCTTATATCATCCATTGACATTTTCCTGCCTCCCTGACCTGTGATATATAACTCATAATATATCATTCCACCGCGCCGCTTGCCCGCAGTCGCTGACCTTATGAAGTTATTGATTGCTTCCTACTTAATTAGTCTGAGCGGTGAAATAATCCCATGGGAGACAATGGGATATTGGTTCATGTTTAAGCACCGAGGAACGGCCCTTCCTTTCCGCCGGGTGATTTTGCCACTAAAGAAACGGTCCTGCTTACGCGATTCCATCTTTAATGGGCATATTTCGGAAGGTAAAATGTTGTAAATTAATCAAGTCACGTTCCTATTTATTATCTGAACTCTAAGGAATTTTTCCATGCGGGATCATAGAATTGTTGTAGTTGGAAAAGAGCTTTAAGGTCATCGAATCCAACCTAAGCAACGTTTTTAATGACAGGATTCGATCTTTTCATGTCACGTCAGCAAAAGGAATCGTCAAAGGATTCACAACAAACCCTATATGTTTAGAATTCATTTTAGTCGCTTTAATTTCCTGCTTAATTATTGTAGAAAGAGTTGACGTTCCACATCAGTTTCATAGTGTTGGTCACTCTGAAGACTTAAAAACTACACGTTAAATACCCACGGGATGTGACCTTTAATTCCTTCCTTCCTTCGAGGGGATTTGTTTTGGGGGATTCATGGCAAGGGAGCCGGTGTTGCTTTTGAGGAATTAACGAACTCATTTCTCTGCTCTTCGCAGCTATCGATTTCCTGGAGAAAATCCTGACATTTAACCCCATGGATCGATTAACAGCGGAGATGGGGCTGCAGCATCCTTACATGAGCCCGTATTCCTGCCCCGAGGACGAACCGGTGTCTCAGCATCCCTTCCGGATCGAGGACGAGATCGATGATATTTTACTGATGGAAGCCAACCAGAGCCAGATGTCCAACTGGGACAGGTACGGCCTGTAGAATCCCATTATTCTTGGACCTTTCGGGACCTTACGAATCTCTTCGCCTGGGTGAAAAAGTAGGACCTGGGCTGTTGTCTCTGGGCTGAGAGGCAGTTTGATTATTAAAAATCTATAGGTTAAGTGGCGTAGTAGGAAGGAAAAGGTAAATCATAGAGCGGTTTGAGCTGTTGGTTGGCTAACGGTGTTTTTCGCAGGTATCACGTGAGCTTCTCCTCCGATTTGGACTGGAGACACGATAAATACCACGAGATGGACGAGGTGCAGCGAGACCCCCGGGCGGGATCCGAATCCATCGCTGAAGAAGCTCAAGTCGATCCGCGGAAATATTCCCAAAGCAGCTCGGAGAGGTTCTTGGAGTTATCCCACTCGTCCATGGACCGAGTATTCGACGCCGATTGTGGGAAATCGTGCGATTACAAAGTGGGGTCGCCATCCTACTTGGACAAATTGCTGTGGAGAGACAATAAACCCCATCATTACTCAGAACCCAAGCTGATTTTAGATTTATCCCACTGGAAAAGAGCCACCATAGCGCCCGCGGCCGAGCTATCGCTGGAAGAAGAACCATCCAACCTCTTTCTGGAGATCGCTCAGTGGGTGAAGAGCACGCAGGTGGGTCTCGAGTGTTCCAATCCTCTTCCGGAGCTTCAGGAACGGAACGTTCCGTCTCCTCCTCACCGGCTCCGCAAAGAACCCGCGGAGTCCACCAACGAAACGGACCCCGAGTTCGACTTGGACGTCTTCATCTCCAGGGCGCTGAAACTTTGCACGAAACCCGAAGATCTTCCAGACAACAAGCTTAGCGATATCAATGGCGCTTGCATAGCGGAGCACCCCGGCGAGATCGTACAAACGGAGGTGTACCAGAAAGAGCGATGGTGAGGAACACGCGCCGCGGCTCGCCGTTCCTCGCCGACGCTGTGGCCGTCGCCCGGGGCCGAGTGGCTTCCGCCTGTTGTTTTTATTACGCTCTACCAAACGCCTTTCTCTGCAAAGGCCAAGCACAAACCACGTGCCCCTTTTGATGCCTTCGAAATGCCTTTAAGGGAATCAAGAGGTGTGATTGAAAGATTGAGCTTCTTCTACTGCCTTAACACGCTTGCCTTGCAATCTCTGGGACCTGTTTGAAACCTAAATGTACGAGGGAACGGCGACGGCACATGCGAAGTTTACAAACGGGAGTCAAATCAACTTCTTTTCCTTTCTTTTTCTCTAAAATCTTAGACCGATGAGGACAAACTCAGCGTTTTCGTTATGGTCAAACCCTCCTGGTTTGACGTGTTCCCAAAAACACCCAACATGGAGCGATTAGGAGGTACCGGTGTGAGCGCGAGCGCTACGGGGAGAAGCGACGCCGGGCAGCGTCCGTCAGGCACCAGAGAACGGAGCTACGGGGAGAATTTACCCATCAAACAGAAAAGAACTCTGAAGAAATTCAACCTACAAATTACGGGCCACTTGGGATTTTATTCCTATTTTCCCAATTGTTTCTTTTGTTTGTTCTAAGCGCGTTCTCCTCGTTGGGTTTCTCACCGTAGCTTCTCGCTCCTGTCGCACAAGGTGGATCTGAGCTCTCCGAGTACTCGAGAGGCCCCGTACGCCACGTTTTGGTGGAACAACCTGAGTTCCTGTGGCGTTTGATTCATCGCTGCCCATGGGGACATCACCAAAATGCCACTTTGCTTCCAGCTTCTCTGGAAGATCCTGGTGTCAACGGGCGACCGAGAGCGGTTTGTAAATAGACGCAACTGATCTACTGTAGCTTCTGTTTTCATCCACACTTCGGAGCACCTTAAAGGGTTTGGATGGGGGAGAAATGTTGTATATTTAATCCAAATCGGCGGGTTTTTTTCAACGGAAAACCTGTAAATAGCGTTAGAAAAGCCAATCTCCGCTTTTTTCGCTGTGCTCTCCGGCACTTCCATTTGTAACAGAGAAACTACTGTACTTAGTAACTCCAAGGTCAGTATTTAACTATTATTATTCCGAGATTAATTATTTCTACCCTTTCAACGAGCAATCTACTAGTAATAAACACTCTGCGACGCGAAGAAAACTCCTGTGGGACTGGGATGGTGACCAACAGCAACATTTACCGTCTTAACCTTGGTTTCTATTCGTGGTGGGATCAGGTGGAGGTTTAGAGCTTGCGCTAAGCGTCGAGAAACCCAAAAACTCATAGGTCTGTCCTTAACGGGTGGAAACACCGTTAATCCCGACAATGAGGTGTGGGTGGGATGGGGTGGAAATCCTGGGGCAGGCGGGGAGAAGATATTTGGGAGGTGAAGACATCTGGAAGGCAAAGACGTTGGAGAGAACATCTGGAAGGCAAAGACGGAGAGAACATCTGGAAGGCAAAGACGTTGGAGAGAACATCTGGAAGGCAAAGCCGTTGGAGAAAACAACTGGAAGGCAAAGCCGTTGAGTTCTGGTCTTTGCTTTGAGCGTTTGGATGTTTAGGAAGGCGAAACGAGGGAGAAACCGAGGGTTTGGTTTGCAGTGCGTTGCGGATGATGAATATACCTCAATTAAAGCTCAGCACTTTTCCTGATGCCGCCAGAGGTTCAGACGCCCAAGAAGCGGCGGAGAGGATGCGAATCCGGCCCCGTGGTCCCGCTCGCCTTCGGTTGGGAATGGAATTGGCGCTCGAGCGTGTTCCTGGAGAACAGGAGGAGGTGGCAGCAGCCCACTCGTGACGTCGGCAGCGATCGAACCGCATCGGTCGCCGCGTCCTCTGAAACCAGAAGCCATTTGCTTTGGGTGAACATCTTCACCGGAGACGCGCGGGACTATTTATGATATTACGGCCATGAAAAGAACAGTTTTGCTTTAGAATCTTGTCTTCTAGGGGGGAGTGGGAGCTTGGGGCCCCACACTTAAGTCTAATATTGACTTTTCGAGCTTCTTGCCGCTGCTCTGATTTGCCACCTCGATTCACGAGCTGTTATTTAACGTTGTTTCCAGAACGTCGGTGTCCCGTGCTGGGAAAGACGGGGAGCAAAAGGGGTGGGTTTAATTTGTGCTCAGCCGGTCACAAGCCAGATTTATTCCTCATCAACAATAAAATTTAAGGCCTGAGCCTTCTTTACATGGTAGCACGGAATTATTTTGCTTATTATAAGTCTCAAAGTGTTTATTCTTCGGAGATTTACTGTTAGATTAATGACAAAACCCAACTTCAGCTCACTTTTCAATAGTGTTTCCTATAGAAATCACGCCTGGATCCCAGAGTGAAACCACAACGGAGCGTCCGTGAATAATTGAATCAAACAAAACTTTGCAGAATGGAGCAGGTAAGAAGAACCTTCTGCAGGAGGATCTAGATTTAGTTTAACAGAAGCCAGTTGGGCTTGAGGACTTTTAAACTCACTGTGAGTTTAGTGTTAAGCGTTTGGTGCTTTTATACCTGTTTTTTGGTCAAATAATCCCAATTTGGTGTATACCAAGCGGTCAGGAGAGGGCAGTCCTTCCCCTCTAGGCTTATTTGCTTTATATTTGCTTGAATGAACCATGTCGTTAACCCCTATTTGAGAAGCTGGGAATGTTACAGAAAGGAGAGGCAAAATTATCCCGAGGATGATCCGCAATAGAGAGCGGAGCCGGGACAGTGGAGGAACATTGAGGGCTCCCAGTTGTTCTCTTGGCAACCGCAAAGCGACAACATCATGTACGCCAAAAGAAACTCTTCTGTGCTGAGGACGAGCCAGGTTGGGTTATCAGATCCAGTTTGGGTTATTAGGTCTAAGTTGGGTTATCAGGTCCATGTTGGGTCATCAGGTTCAGTTTGTTTTATCAGGCCCAGTTTGGGTTACCAGGTCCAGTTTGCGATATTAGGTCCATTTTGGGTCATTTGGTCTAGTTTGGGTTATCAGGTCCAGGTTGGGTTATCAGATCTGGGTTTGGTTATCAGGTCCAGGTCAGGTTACCAGGTCCAGGTTGGGTTATCAGATCCAGGTTGGGTTATGAGGTCCAGTTTGGGTTATCAGGTTCAGTTTGGGTTATCAGGTTCAGCTTGGGTTACCAAGTCCAGGTTGGGTCACCAGCTCCAGTTTGGGTTATCAGGTCCAGTTTGGGTTACCAGGTCTGGGTTGGGTTACCAAGTCCAGGTTGGGTCACCAGCTCCAGTTTGGGTTACCAAGTCCAGGTTGGGTCACCAGGTCCAGTTTGTGTTATCAGGTCCAGTTCGGGTTACCAGGTCCGGATTGGGTTATCAGATCCAGTGTGGGTTACCAGGTCCATTTTGGGTTATCAAGTCCAGGTTGGGTTACCAGGTCCAGGTTGGGTTATCAGGTCCAGGTTGGGTTATCAGGTCCAGGTTATGTTATCAGGTCCAGTTTTGGTCATCAGATCCACGTTGGGTTATCAGGTCCACGTTGGGTTATCAGGCCCAGTTTGGATTATCAGGTCCAGTTTGTGTTATTAGATCCAGTTTTGGTTATCAGGTCCAGTTTTGGTTATGAGGTCCAGTTTGGGTTACCAGGTCCAGGTTGGGTCACCAGGTCTGGGTTGGTTTATCAGGTCCAGTTTGGGTTAGCAGGTCCAGTTTGGGCTACCAGGTCCAGTTTGGGCTATCAGGTCCAGTTTGGGTTATGAGGTCCAGGTTGGTTTATCAGGTCCAGTTTGGGCTGTCAGCTCCAGGTTGGGTTATCAGGTCCAGGTTGGGGTGTCAGGTAGAAGGCTGATCCGTATCACAACATCACTCCACGATGCTGCCGCCCACCTGCAGAAGTTTAAGACCCAAACCACGGTCCAGAGCTCCTCACCACACCAACCTCCCTCTTGAAATACTCCGATCTGGACCAAAGTCCAGATTTAGGAGAGAATTTAACCACTACCTGGGAGAAAAACGCTGATGCACAAGATGCTGGCTGGAAATAATATCTCTGTGTCATCGTAAAAATTGCTTTAGACCTTGCAGCAAATCCCATTCCCTGGGGGGGAAGGTTTTTCATGTTATGACACAGGTTTTAGACAATCGTAAGTTTATATTGCAGCAAGGCGTTAATTGTTTATTAGATAAGTTGAGCAAGATCCTCAGGCAGCCTAAAATGTCAGGGGTTTATGGCAACGCTGAGAATATCAAGTGCAGAATATGCACTTCACGATACGCCTCAAAATCACGATTAGAAGAGGAGGTTTAGATATTTATTGTTACAGTTCCTATAGCAACCCCGGCGCGGCGCTTTTTTGTACATCTAATGATTTATATCTCGTTAGGTGCCAGAAGAGAATGAACAGCTTTATCATTTTGGATAATTGGATAGAATTGTTTGGGCTGGAGAGAAGGACAAAGTCTCAGGTGAGCTGAGCAGTTGCATTTCAAACCATCAAACCTTTCGTTTCCAAACGCTGTATAATTTCAATGAAGTATTATTTCAATGAAGTATAATGTCAATTAAGTATAATGTCAATTAAAGTGAGACGGGTGTTAGGACAAATAGCCCTAAATTACTACAAAAAATGAGGGTTTATTTCAGATTGTGATTCCCGCTTTTTCTGAGGTGACCAATTCAACAAGGTTGGATGTAACTTGTAATTCTAGTGTAGTTTTCCCAGAACAAATAGCGCATTAAATTGATCGGTGCTTTGGAAAAGCTCTTAAGCATCAGAAAGTCCATTATCTTGTACTGTGGAAACAGGATTTTTGACAAGATGTGTTCATATTATTGATTTTATTGTTTATTTTATCGGGAGGGCCCCCAGTATTAAAGGTAAATGCGCCCTATGGAGGACAACGACCTCTCCTCGCTGTCCCCGTCCCCGAACAACCGCCATTCCCTCACACAACCCCAAGCCCCGCCTCCTCCTCGCTGATTGGCCATCTGTCCGCTCTGAGCCGCAGGAAGGATATCTCATTGGCTGAGCGCCGCTTTGGCCCGGTGGGAATCTTCCGTCTCATTGGCTGCGCTGCCTTGTCAGTCACGGGGAACGCCCCGCCCTCTAGGGTGTCCCTCCCTGGTGCCTCCTTGTTTGCCCCATTCAGTGTTGGGTTCCGAGGCGGACGGAGCTGTGGCGGATGGGAGCTGCTGTTGCACAATAGAAGCAGCTCCTCGGCCAGCATCACTCAGAGGGCAGCAGCGGCAGGAGGAGGGAGATCCCGCTCTGGTAACAATTTTAACATTGCAGTGGCGTACGGAAGGTGCCTCTTCCCACACGCGTACCCCGGGGGCGTTTTCTCCAGCACCTTTGAAGCGTCTCCCCCCCGGGCCCTACGTGTAGCCAGGGTGAGGAGACCCCGTTCTCTCGGTGCCCCGGCCCTTGCGGGGGGCAGGACCGCGCGGGCCTGGCCCTGGAGCGGCCCCGTCCCGCCGGGAGGGGCCGCGGGGAGCGAGGGGCCGGGAGATGGAGGGAGCTCCGTGTCCCCTGCCGCCCATTGAGGTCACACCAAAGCTGCAGCTCGCCCTTCCCCACCCCCCCAAACCTCGATTTTTGGGAGGCCTGTTGCGGGGAACCCCCCCGGGGGACACCGGGACCGCTGCCCTGGGCCCCGCAGGTGGGAAGCACCAAGGGCGGCTGTTTCACTTGGGGAGAAACAGGCCGTGCGTCGCTTTACCCGCCGTGTGTTTACCAGCTGTCAACATGGGTGACAAATCCCGCCACCACCCTCAGAGAACAAACCCGAGTTCCCACATCCCCAGCGCCGAACTCTCGTGGCCTTAAAACCTATAAAGTCAAAAGTTGCGAAGCGCCAAAGCTGCCGGTTCGGCGGCTGAAGGGGAAACGCCGCCTGGTATTTTTAGTTTATATTTATTTTAGACCCGTGGTCCTCGGGTTTTGTGCCTTGGCCGTTTGTTGGAAGAAGCGGCTGTTGGAAATGCCATCGTCATGGGTCCAATAAGTGGTCCCTGGTGTGTTAGTTGTGGCACAAATCTCTAAATACTTGGAGAATAAAACATACGGCAGGGTGGATAAAGGGGTTGATAAACAGGATGGTCCTGCGGCCGAGCTGGATATTAATTATCTTTGTGTTCTTAATTCCAACAAGTTAGTGAAGGGAAATTCTCTCTCTCTCTATATATATATACACCAGGAGCTATGGATTTGAAACTGCAAGTAATCTATGTATGGATGCTATTTGCTCTATAGAAATTTACTCTGCATTTATTTTAAGAGCAAACGTGTGTTCCATTCCCCGGAACAAAACTGACAAGATTCAAAGCTGGTTTTGGGCCGTAAACTAAGCAAGAAGCTGCCAAAACGCGTGGTCGTGCACTGTGTTTCACTGTGTACTCATTCAACCTTCGTCCTTACTACTGGTGGCAGCACCTTTATCGCAACAGAAGGAGCTGGTAACTAGTTCTATATACGTAGTTTTTCAGATCCTTCTGGGATTTAAGCAGGAAGTTTTTTAGGAGTCCAACCTTTAGCGCACACTTGAGGTTTATAAGGGGTTGACAGGTTTATATGGCGCTAAAGGTGATTAATTCTGAATTAGCTCGTGCTTACGGCTGAGGATTCTCCCTTTTGGAAGCGTGTTGGAACATCCTCATTTCTCTCTTGATTTCTATCCAAAACAATCTTGATTATGTAATAAACAGCTGTTTATTTCCGCATCTTTCCGAGGATTCTGCAGGAAAGGCTTTTGTCCTGTGTATGTCGATGCATTCCCTGGGAGTGGAATGTTTCAACCCTCGAGTTGTGAACTTATTCACTTAAGAACCTTCCAAGCAACTTTTCTCCTTGTTGAATCAGTTGCCTCAGAATAAAAGGGAAGAAGAGCGGTTTCAGTATGACGCGGTTAACGCTGCCAAGCGTTTTATTAGTGACACCCCCCCAGATGTTTGTTCATTAGAACCTGCAGATCTCAAGGTACGTTAGAAACATCGTTTAAAATGAGTTTGCACGGGGATGCTCCCGATATAAAGCGGAATTATCGCCTTGATCCGCAAAACGCGGAACACGGGGAAATGTTGCTTTCTTGAAGCAGAATCTCATCAGGAGAGACGTTTAGAGCTAATGTAATAATTCGAGCCTGCTTTATCATTCCTGAAGTGATGAAGCCAGCTCGCGTGTGCCTGTTTTGTGTCATACTTGGCTAAGCAAGGCTTGTCTCTTTATTATTTATCAGCGTCTCGACTCTCTGAGCGACGTCCCTTTTATAAAATCGGGTGAAATTTCCCTTCCGAGTGGCTTTTGCAATTTTCACGAAGCCAGAATTGCGGCGGCCAAACGTTTGCTCCTAGATAAGGGCGTTTGTGCATGTTGGTGATGAGTTTGACCTGGCCAGATGCCTCCTGATAAGGCGCAGACGCGACTGCTGGGCCGGAGAGTTTAATTCGCTTAAATCGCGACACAGCGTGGACGTGGTAATTAGCCAAAAATTAGCAGTTTGGAGGTGCACGCAGGCTTGTTTAGTCCTTACTGTTGTCAAGCGCTACGAGAAGAACGTAAGTCTTTGTTTATTCTTCTTTCAATTCCTCTGCTTTCTTCCTAATTCCTTTTTCTTCTGCTTAAACCACCGCCGTCTCCAGCCTGACCTCGACAAACCCCACCATAAACCACTTAAAAACGCAAAGCGGCGTCACCCAACCCTTTAATCTCCTTAAAAACCTCCTTCTTGAGGCCTTAAATCCGAAGGGTTTGGGCAGGTGGCGCTTGGCGCCTCTAAGTCTTTTTCTCTCGTTGATTAGTTAATTGATTAAACGAGGAGAAATCTGGGCCACAGTCTTGAAATGCTCATTAGTTGCGAGGAAGTAGTTTCATTAGAGGAAGATAAAGTGTGATGATGCTCAGCCTACTTTTGAACTCCTTGTTCAAATTCCGCATCATTTTTAACCTCACCTGTATGTATAGAGATGGATTCGTCATCGCCTAACGATATCAAACCCAGAATGAAAACCACTTAAGACCGAATTTAACCGTTCCTAAAGGCCGGTTGTTTTGCGGCACCGATTTAATTTGGCTGTTCCCATCCTGATTTTCAGCAGCCCTTAGTTCTACTTGGGTTTAGGCCACTGCTGGCTGGTTTAGGGTGGAATTATCGTGTTATAAGCAACATTTGTTTGTAGCGCTGGCGAGGTTTCCATTCCTCATTGTCAAAACCTTCTCTTTCTTTCCCACAACGCAATTTTGGGTTATTATCACCGTTAAGAGCGTCTTAACCACCACGTGCCTATTTCTTTGAAACCAAATAGCGACGTGACTCTGAATTCTTTCCTTTTCCTTTTCCCAGGGGCGGTAGAAAAGGAAGAAACGATGTTTTCTCGCCTCCGAGCGGCCGCCGGTCCCTGCGCGATGGCGCGGCGCGGCGCACACACCAAAGAGAAAGGCAAACCGCTGATGCTCAACCCGCGGACCAACAAGGTTTGTAGCGCCGTTATTTAATGGGGGCGTGGGCTTCAACTCCTCCAGGGGAAATTTAGGCTGGAGATTAGAAGGCAATTCTGTGCAGAGAGAGTGGTCAGGCATTGGAATGGCTGCCGGACTCACCATCCCTGGAGGTTTTTAAGCTGAGCTTAGCCATGGCGCTTAGTGCCATGATCTAGTCAATGGACTGGAGTTGGACCAAGGGTTGGACTTGATGATCTCTGAGGTCTTTTCCAACCCAGTCCAGTCTGTGATTCTGTATAATTCACAGCGATTTCCACAATGCGGCCGCTTCTTTATATCAAATGAAGAATTCTTGCTCCTCACCGGCATCGTTTTGGGGCTGGTGGAATCCAAGTCAAGCTTTGGCGGATGAAAAGCCTTAAGTTCGTAGCTTGCAAAGGTTAATTGTGAATTGAGTCTTAGTTCACCGCTCAGTCTGTGACTGTGAATTGGGCCTGAGCCATATCAATAAAAAAACATCCCCGTGCAGAGAGTCGGGCAGAGAGCGTCTAAAAATAAGCTCAACATTTCCTGAGCTATCGGAGCTGGACTTGCATAACTTTATCCTTTTTTTCTTAAATGTTTGACTCCAATGTGTTTTTTTGGCAAAAAATGATTCCCAAATATCCTGAAAAGACGAGAAGAAGAGGAAAATACAGACCTATAGTCACATTTCTTGCACGACGCCTCAATACACAAGTTGTGAATATAAAGAGCGAGCTGGGAAAGTTAGAGCCCGACTCTGAAAATCAAATGGGGCTTCTCATGTTGGAGAAAAGAATAGATTGGTGTGATTTATCAGAGTATCTCGAGACTTTTTGGGGCTCTAAACAACTTGGCTGTGCCGGTGGAAATGATTTCAAGCCCTAGAAGCTTTTTCCAAGTGCCGATTACACAACAAACTCAATAAATGAATAAATGGTGCAAAGTGCTTTACCCTTTGTGTCCTCCTTGCTCACAGTGCAATATATATATATAAAATATACATATTTTTAGCTTTTTCCCCCATCCTTACCTGTCTCCTTCAGGTCTTTACTCCGCATACATGGGCTGGTTGAGGTTTTTACGCTTGAAACTCAGTTTATTGTCAGAGCGGCTCGGAAAAAGGTCACGAGCTATATCGGTAACGCCCTTGATGTCGCAGCCAAACAATCGCAGAACATGCTGTAACTGCATCGCTGGAATCCGTGCGTGTTTACTGTCTTCCGTGATGTTTGATTTCTGCAGGGATTCGGGTTACATTTAATTGACTCCAGGACCTTTTATTCTGCTGGCAGCATTTGGAGCTCGTTGGGCGTTTGGGATGCTCTTCAGACAATTTAATTTGTTTAGCGCCGGCAATTAAAATGTTACTTATGGAGCGATAATGCTTCAGGTTCTCACTCACTCACTCACTCACAGTTTTATCCCTATTCATTTTGAGCTTTTTCAGCCCGATTTATTGTCATCGACACCTTCCTGAATCCTTAGAAATGCTGCGAGATTAAAGTGTTTAATTGTTCTATTAATGAAGATGGACGCGATTTCTCTGACTCCCGTCAAATCTGAATCTGATTCAGATTAAAAACCCAACGAAAATAAAACCAACCCAAAGTTCAAGCGAGTTGGACAAAATCAATAGGATAGAGCTTGAAATCCCACCAGCGGTTGCCAATTGGTCGTCAATAAAGATCCTGGAAAGCGCTAGAAATCCAAGATTTACATTGAATTTCGAAAGGTAGAAATACCTTTTAAAGGGAATTAAACGCGGAAAGACGGGGCTGTTTAATCTGTAACCGGCTTTTATCGCCTCGCTGAAAAGGTGCCATAAGTGCCAAAGGTGGCGGGTAATATTGCGCCTCATTAAACTGGGTTAGTTAAGTCCGGTTTGGGGTTTTTGTACTGATTTATAAATGGTTCCGCACATCGGGAGGTGGTACAAGAACCGGTTAATTTAAAACATGAAGGAGGGGAGAAATCAGAGATTTCCAGATTCTATAACCAATTGCTTTGCATAGCAGAGCTCAGTTCAGACCAAACCGAGCTCTGAGTGCCGGTAAAACCTGTGGCTTAAAAGCGCGCGATGCGATGATTCCATTTGAGCTCGTCTTAACTACAAAAGAACTGTCAACGCTTCGTTTTACTCACCTTATTGTTTAATTTCTTGTTGCAATGAATGGTCTCCGTGTGTCCGAACGAATTAATTTGCGGCCTTTGAAGTGCGCTGGGTTTTCTCTTCCATCCGCCTTTGAGAGGACACCTGGTTTTTCTGAGCTGTAAAGAGGATTAAGGAACTTAATTGCAGTGAAAGTCAATGGATAACGCTAAGAGAAGGGTCAAAGTGACCCAAAAAGTGACTTAAATTGGAATTATTACACTATTACAGCTTAATACCGCTTAAAAATCCACTGTGGTTCATGTTCTTGTAGCTCTGAAAATCCAAGTTGTCTATAGACTGGAAAAATGGGAATATATATATAGATATATAGAGAGATATAGATATATAGATATAATTGTCTACGATGGGGCACCTGCCATGAGAAGAGGACGCAGCGGCTGGTCAGAAATAGCAAATAAAATTAGATGATAATTAGAAGCGCTAATTATTTCCCTCTCATTCGCAGGGTATGGCCTTCACGTTACACGAACGGCAGATGCTCGGCTTGCAAGGGCTCCTACCTCCTAAAATAGAGACGCAAGACATCCAGGCCTTACGATTCCATAAGAATTTGGCCAAAATGACGGACCCCTTGGAAAAGTAAATGGAAATTGCTTTAAATTATAGCACGAGGATAATGAACCGAGGTTTTTATGCCCTCACTGGGGGTTGTAGTTGTTGGAGGTTTCATCAATTGTGCATTATTAATCCCACTAGGAGGGAATTACAGGGTTAGAATTTGGAGTCTCGTGATGTGTAGTTCATTAATATCCATTTATTTTGTTGTTTATTGATTTCGTGAAGAAACGGGAAGGATTTTGAGTCTTTTATCAGGTCAGCAAAGCCGAGTATTAATTGATAAGATGGTATATTGATAGGTAAATTAGAAAAACGCAGCTTTACTTACACACCGAAGTCCTTCAAAAGGAGTTAATTTGTTTTATAATTGGGTTAATTTGAAGATTAACAGGACCTGCCTTCTTTTGGATGAAAAATTCTTCCGCTGATAATTGTTTGTAACAGTAACGAGACTCCCAGCCGCGTCCCGCAATAAAGCCGTGCGTTATCTTGATTATATTGCATTATCGCAATGCCTGTTTATGCATTAACTCGTTAGCATGCATGGTACGTCACAGCCAGTGTTTTGTTTTAAATAAGCATAAACGTGAAATAAATTGGGGGTTTTTTGTTGGTTTTTCTTGATTTCAGGTATATCTACATCATGGGAATCCAAGAGCGGAATGAAAAGTTATTCTATAGGGTATTACAAGACGATATCGAGCGGTTAATGCCAATTGTATACACGCCAACCGTAGGCCTGGCCTGCTCCCAGTATGGACACATCTTCAGGAGACCAAAGTAAGGATAACACACATATCTTGCTTATTACTTCTTTTTTTTGCTTGTAAATGTTTTATTTTGGACTCAGTTACACAAGACTTGTGCCAATTCGGGGCAGGAACACGAGTGCACCCAAACCCCTATGGCGGATTTGCTGGATGAAGCTCAGCTTAAACGCGGTCCCAGCAGAATCAAAGCTGCGACCAACGTGTTTCTGCTGATGACAAAGGGTCCCGGGGCTGGAAAGATTATTGGGATGTTCTGCAGTGAATCAGAGAATCGTTTAGGTTGGAAAAGACCTTTAAGATCGAGTCCAACCATTAACCCAACACTGCCAAGGCCACCATGGCCATAAGCAACACATAGAATCGTTTTGGTTGGAAAAGACCTTGAAGATCATTGAGTCCAAGCGTCAACCCAACACAACCGAGTCCACCACTAAACCGTAGAACCGCGGAATCGTTCTGCTTGGAAAAGACCCTCAAGATGGAGTTCAACCGTAACCCAACGCTAAACCACATCGCTAAGAACCTCATCTATGTGGATTTTCAACCTCTCCAGGGATGGTGACTCCAGCACTGCCCTGGGCAGCCTGTTCCAATGCCCCACAGCCCTTTGGGGAAGGAATTATCCCAAATTTCCAACCTCAACCTCCCCTGGCGCAACTTGAGGCTGTTTCTTCTCATCCTGGCGCTTGTTCCTTGGGAGCCGAGCTCACTAAGCCAGGCTTAAGATCATGTTCCCTTCTCATACCCTTACAGGGGAGTATTTACTCTTTGACATTCAGTTTAATGAAGAAAACTGAAATTTCTAATCATCACCTATAAAATATTTCTTGGTTTCTTTCTTTCAGAGGATTATTTATTTCGATCTCAGACAGAGGCCATATAAGGTCAATTGTGAACAACTGGCCGGAGAACGACGTTAAGGTACCACTGTTTAATATCTTTTTAATTGTCGTATTTAATCTCAGTTGAGCTGCTTAAGCTTCGTTAGTATTTGACGCAAGTGTAAATACTAAATAATGCATCGATGATGGCGTCTAATTAAGATAATAATGAACATGTGCCATTAAAATTTGTAGGACCCACTTGGGTCGAGAAGCACAAAGGGAGATGAGGTGAGTGATGCTGATTTGAAACTTTTAATGACATTTTAAATTTACAAGTAGAAATCTTAAACCCAGCTTAATAGACTCTAACATTCAGCATTATTGCTTTGAGTAGAATATTGTAATCTATTATTTGACTGTATAAACTGTAAATTATTATTTGACTGAATTTTCACCTGGAAAAACCCCACAATCGATATCGCTCTGAAGTTTATAAATTTATAACCGTACCTTTTGTTTTCAGGCCGTCGTTGTCACCGATGGAGAAAGAATATTGGGTCTTGGAGACCTTGGCGTATATGGGATGGGAATTCCAGTAGGAAAACTATGTTTGTATACGGCCTGTGCGGGAATTCATCCGGATAAATGCTTGCCCGTCTGTATCGATGTTGGAACGGATAACACTGTGAGTCTGGGATCGGAAACCGCCGGTTGATTGATGTATTTGGGAGTAATTGAAACACTGGAACACTATAAAATAGGCCGAGTTGGCTTTAAGAAACTGGAAATGTTTTAAAGCGTTTCTTAAAGCGTTTTATTCGCAGTATTGATTTGGTCCATTAGAAGAGCTGCCATCACCAGCTGAAATTACTGAGCGTTAATATAGACGGGAGGCTATAAATTCAGTATTTTTGGTGCGAAAGGGGTTACGGTGAACTCCGTTTAACGTATTAAGTGATTCATTCTGCTGCTACCTTCATTTTCTTCTCTTTCAGACGCTCCTAAAAGATCCGTTTTACATGGGCCTGTACCAAAAAAGGGATCGCTCGCAGGTCTACGATGACCTGATTGATGAATTTATGGAAGCCATTACAGACAGGTACAACACTGAATATTCTACATGGAATTCTGGCCAAAACTGCTGGGAAGTAAAGAATAAATAACACACCGGCCTTGAAATAATCATTTAAGGAATAAGGGTAAGACTAGAAGTCAAAAGACGCGGCTCTGTAGTGATTTTCCATGACCTGGAATGTGCTTATAGTTAAATATTCACAGAATGGAGCTGTTTGAAGCAGGGAAAGGCCTGAGGGCGTCCTCCTTCCAAACGTGCAGCGTTTATTTTAAAAGGATTGTGTTTCTTTACGTGTCTTGTGATAGGAATATTTGCCCCGTTCCGTAGGTACGGCCAGAACACGCTTATCCAATTTGAAGACTTCGGAAACCACAACGCGTTCCGGTTTTTAAGAAAATACCGGGAGAAATATTGTACCTTCAATGATGATATTCAAGGTATGTCCTTTACATCCTTCAAAAAACGTGCGTAAAACCATAACGTGCTGTGGGGATCGGTTCGGATCTCCTGAGATCACAGAATGGGCTGGGTTGGAAAAGACCTCAGAGATCATCAAGTCCAAGCGTTGGTCCAACTCCAGCCCATTGACTAGATCATGGCACTAAGCGCCATGGCCAATCTCAGTTTAAAAACCTCCAGTCTCTCCAGATCCCTCTGCAGATCCCTCCTGCCTTCCAGCAGCTCCACACTCCCTCCCAACTTGTTGTCAGCAGCAAATTTGCTGATCTCTTCTGTTTTTCCAGGGACGGCATCAGTGGCCCTGGCGGGACTGTTGGCAGCACAGAAAGCCACAGGAAAACCACTTGCGGAGCAGAAAGTGCTGTTCCTTGGAGCAGGAGAGGTGAGTTTGCTTAAAACTCCAGAAGAACAAGACATTAGAATCAGAAAATTTCCAGTTTATAGGATTTCTGGACGTTCACAGCCTGAATTCCATTGTGGAACGTTGCTGAAATACATTAACACAAAGCATTAAATGCATCGGGGAGAGAAGCACAAAGTGGTTAGATTATTTTTCTGGTGTTCTTAACCAGCTAACAAACCTCTTTTGTGACTCGTTCGAAACCAAAAGTCCTTTTATCCCCAAGGCCGCCCTTGGAATCGCGAACCTCATCGTTATGGCCATGATGGAAAGCGGAGTTTCTGCTGATGAAGCCTACGGGAGAATATGGATGTTCGACAAATACGGTTTACTGGTTCAGGTAGGGACGCATCGTGCCTTGAAATACCACATTACGCTGCTTTCTATGTCCCCATCACATATAGAATCGCCTTTTTATCCACAGGGCCGAGAACAAAAGGTCGATTCCAATCAAGAACCATTTACGCATCCGGCTCCAGAGCAGATACCAAAGACATTTGTAGAGGCGGTGAATGTACTTCGGCCTTCGGCTATCATCGGTAAGTAAGGTTATTTTTGTTTCTGCCTTCCCATCGTTTGCTTGATTTAATTTGCAGTCGGCTTTTCTGGGCAGAACCTGGAAGGAGATATTTCATACCTATTAAAGCACTGACATACGTAGGTGTTGGTTTATAACAGAGGTTGGATAGGATTACAGGTATTTCCTGGTACAACTCTGATTTATTTGGGAAATAAAAGGGTTTTGGCTGAGCAGCCACCCTGAATTTGTGACCTTTTATCTGCGTTTGTACCTGTGTGGGGTCAGAAATACCCATAACACCCAAGTAAAGATGGGGAGAGCGTGGAGTTCCCGCTTTCTTACCCAGAGCAGCGATAAGCGTTCTTTACACCGATTAATCCCCATAAAATCATAGAAAATAATGCTTCATTCCGAGTCTTTAAGGGTGACATGAAGTGAATGTACTGTCACCTGTCCCAAGGGGGGTCAAATATTGATTCTATTTTACTTTTGCTTCAGGAGTCGCGGGAGCTGGGCGGCTCTTCTCTCAGGACGTAATTAAAGCGATGGCCTCTATCAATGAGCGCCCCATAATATTTGCACTGAGTAACCCCACGGTGAAAGCAGAATGCACAGCAGAAGAAGCGTATACGTTGACAGAGGTATGTCACATTTAGAAATGTCCTTCTCTTGGCGCTGAGCGATAGAACTGTTTGCTGAGCGGCAGAATGCAGCAACTCAAATGATTTGATTAGTACGTGGACTTACTGACAGAATAATGCCGAGGTTTCTTGGCTTCTGGCAAAAATAAATGAAGGTGGTTTGAAAAGAAGTGTTGATTTTCAAAGAATGACGTTTTGCTAAGTCCCTTCTCCCAAGGAACAAGTGGCAGGATGAGAGGAAACGGCTCAAAATGGCGGCACCAGAGTCACCTCAGGGCTCAAAATGGCGGCACCAGAGTCACCTCAGGGCTCAAAATGGTGGTACCAGAGTCACCTCAGGGCTCAAAATGGCAGCACCAGGGGCACCCGAATCAGCTCAGGGCTCAAAATGGCGGTTCTGGGGGCACCAGAATCACCTCAGGGCTCAAAATGGCAGCATCAGAATCACCTCAGAGCTCAAAATGGCGGCCCTGGGGGCACCAGAATCACCTCAGGGCTCAAAATGGTGGCCAGAAGGGTGGTGGGATCACCTCCCAAGAAAGGCCTTGAGGTGCTGGAGCGAGTGGAGAGAAGGGAACGGAGCTGGGGAAGGGGCTGGAGCACAAGTGTGATGGGAGCGGCTGAGGGACCTGGGGGGTTCAGCTGGAGAACAGGAGCTGAGGGGACACAGGGACACAAAGAAACGGCCTCAAGTTGCACCAGGGGAGGTTGAGGTTAGATGTGGGGAACAATTTCTTCCCCAAAGGGCTGTGGGGCATTGGAACAGGCTGCCCAGGGCAGTGCTGGAGTCACCATCCCTGGAGGGGTTGGGAACACACACCGATGAGGTTCTCAGGGACATGGGGCAGTGCCAGGGGTGGGGTAATGGACGGACTCCATCATCTTGAGCATCTTTACAACCAAACGACTCCATGATTCTATTCACTGTGACCCTTGTGCTGCCTGTCGGGGTCGGGGATGTCTCTAATTTTAATTCATTTAGCTGGCACAAATAAACATAAGATCTACAGGCATGTTGGACTGAAGGAGACCAGCAGCACTGTTAGACCAGCCTCATTATTTCTTGTGTTTTTTACAGTAAATGAACAGGTGTAATTTTATTCCAGGCCTTATTAATAAATTTTGTACCGTTGCTGGGCCTTCAGGCTCTTCTCCATATCTAATGTCTGTTTTCTTTATGCAACATACTCAGCTTACCTATAGTTCACCCTTGAAAATTAATGATGTTCTTCCCTTTAAGATACACTAATTACTTAGAAGATCCTCAGTGACTTGACTTTGTCATTTAACTAATACAGTTTATCAGCCCCATGTGTCTCCAGGCCTTAGGAACAGCCTAATCCTGACCGATATAAAACCTTAGGCTAAAAGAATCTTAGGAAGTCAGTAAGGAAGCGAAAATATTATCACTTATCTTTTATTCCTTATTATTTTTCCACTAGATGGCACCTGTAAAACCCCGACGATGCTTTAGCGCCACTGGGTATCGCTTGGCCTTTGGTTGTGTTTTAATCTTCGCCACCTTTTGGTCCTTGGCCTTTGGTTGAGGGTTTATTTGACGCTCCAAATTCTGCATTTATTTTAATATTTCATGCTGATTAAACCCCCTTTTCACAAGAAGGGTAAATAGACCCTTCGTACAGTCCCTGTGGTGGTGGGACTTGCGGCTGATTTATGGTTTTAATCACGGCTTAACACACAAATACTTGATTTCTTTGGATTCTTAGGGCCGTTGCTTGTTTGCCAGCGGCAGCCCCTTCGAGCTGGTGACTCTGCCGGACGGACGGACCTTCAAACCAGGCCAAGGAAACAATGCTTATATATTTCCAGGTAATAAATAGAATTATCTCCTTTAAATCTTGAACCTCAGGCTATTCGCACTTTGGTTCCACCACTATATTAGGAACAGTTAGCGGAGCAGCGTGAAGAGGTGTCACCAGCATTTAAAGCCGAGAACTCAAATCAGAAGAATAAATGAAGGCAAATAAGGATGGATGTGACATGCACACACTGAGCTCACTAAAACAAAAGAGTGTTTCTTATTAAAGGCTTTGAAAGCTGCTGCATTTTGGGTTCTTCGACTTATTTGGGAGGAGGAGGAGGGAGAAAATAGACATCAAAATCACAGCATCCCAGATTTAAGGGACCACAAGGTCTGAGCTTTGGTAGCCAAAACCTGATCTAGATAAAAACAACACTCTGGGCGACTCGCGGCATCTCGGCTGCGTATTTGGAAATGCCGTGGCCCTAATTGGCATTAATTGCATTGCAGGCGTGGCTCTGGCCGTGATCCTCAGCAGCGTGCGGCATATTAGCGATAAGGTTTTCCTAGAGGCCGCTAAGGTAAGTGTGACAGCAGAACACGCTGGGGCGCGATGGGCCGAAACTCCTGTTGGTGTGATCGCCCCTCGGTGAAAACCAAATAGATTTTCGGTGAAAAATAGCAGCTTGCATTGCAAATTTCCTTTAGAAACTAAATAGGAAATGTTTCGATACGTCCGTCGCCGCCTCCTCCCGCCCCGCGCTGGGTTTGGTGGTGACGGTGTGGTCGTGGTTCCATCCTCTCCTGCTTTTCCATTCATTGGTTGTTCCGTTTATTGGTTTGGTTGAATTTCTGTTTCCGCGTGGAAATACAACCAAATCAACTGGCCAAACACACATATTCTTCTCATTTTCATGGTTATGGGTAGTTCACCCTCCAAAAAAATACTGTTTTATTGTACTGTTTATAAGCAGAATGTGCTGATATGGACACATTGCGGAGCCGATCTTTGAGAACTGGAAGATTTTGGGTGCGTTATTCGAGTGCTTTCAGAGCACTATAATACTAACAATGTGCTTTTTAGCGTCTTATTGATCTCGTTTGGAATCCAACCACTAGAAGCTGGTTGTTTTTCTACCTCAGGCCTTGGCAGAGCAGTTGACGGACGAAGAACTCGCCCAAGGAAGACTTTATCCTCCGCTGTCTAATATCAGGGAAGTTTCTATTTATATTGCCGTTAAGGTGAGTGCGAACCATAAAATTGAACTGTCTTAAAGCGTTTTACGCGTCCATGAACTCGCTGAATTGCGCAGTGGGTGCGAAACACCCTGTTCTTTGTGCCTTTAATAAGAGACACTATAAAAATCAGGCGTTTATTGGCTTTTGGTTGGTGATGGGCCCAGATTACGGTGTTTTGATGAACAGAATGAAGTTGGCCGCTCCCTGGTAAGACATCCAGGAATGGTAAAAACACTTTGGCGCTTGGCTTTACCCATGTTGCGCGTCCTAAACACGGGAGCGCGGATGCCCACGCAATTAAAGGCACAAACTTGCCCGCTGGTTTTAACTTTGCAGGTTATGGAGTTTTTATACGCCAACAACATGGCTTTTCATTACCCCGAGCCTGCAGACAAGAACCGGTACATTCGCTCCAAGGTTTGGACCTACGAATACGAATCCTTCATGCCAGACGTGTACGACTGGCCCGAATCGAAGGTTCACTGATGGCCACATCGCGCTCCTCAGGCTGTATCTTCTAACTCTGCAGGGATCCCTTTTTCAGACCAATTCAAATCATGAGCGTTGAGTCCTGTAATTTATTTCGGCTCATTTTGTTGGCTTATTTCCCCCCGTTTTTCACTTGCCGTCGATCTCTCCCAATTATCATCCAACCATACGGGTGATAATATCGGTCACAGGGATGAGAGCGCTCTCCAAAATTCACTTAAATTACGACGTGGCATTTCTAGCTTAGACCCCATACTAAAGAATTCCATTAATATTTTAGCTACGCGCGTTTGATGATGATCTATAGATTTCTTGCTGCTTTTAATAATCCGTCTTCTCATGATCCGACTGTTGTCACGTCGAAAAACGAGCCAAAAAAGAGACGCTTAAGATAAATTTGATAGTCTGACGAGCTTTTTGTTTAAAATGCCCGTGTCCAGATTTCCCTCTTTGGCTGAGTTTTGAGGAGCAGCGCGATGTGCACACGGAGGATCGGCAGCGTTTCTACGTCGCGTTTGCATCGTCCGTAATCAGGAAAAACGATCCTTGGAAAGCTTGCAAATTAGATTAATCACTTAATAGCTCTGAACAACAAAGCTCCTCCGTTGCGTAATAAATTATAGCACGTAAAGGCAGGATCCGGAGTAATCTACGGAAATCATTGAGGGGTTTTGTGCGACGGGCTCCAAGGTGATTTAACGTTTTGTTGGTTTATTGGTAACTTTTTTAAAGGTTCTATTTCTAAATCGGTTTCTCCCTTGCACATCGTGCTCTCGCAAAACCACTCGCGCGATGTTTTCGTGACAAAAGCTCCTCAATGCACTCGCCGCTTCGAACAAACCCCAAAAAGCCAAAACGGGTTTAATTCGTAGCGTTTTTTTGTGTAAATCCAAAATTGCAAGTTGAATTTTTCCCTTGCAATGAATAGTCCCGCGCGGTTGATATCCAACCCACAACCTGCGTTGGTTTTCGTTGCGTTCATATCCATTTTGAGGGCTATGCTGGCAAAATTGAAGCCGGGATTGAAAGAGAAGGAAAGTTTGGTGGGGATTTACCCCCTTGTTTATAGTGGAAAAGACACTTGCCACAAAACAGGCCCAAAATAGAACAGGGATATGGTTTGTGTCGCTTACAGTTCTGCTTTTAAAATGATGTTTGTGTGCTAGATAAAACACTTTGGGAAGACTGATTATCTAAAGATAGAAAAATAGCCATGTGGGGAAAAGGCCGCGTATCCAAACTGTGGTAAAACGCTGTCCGACGGGGCTCCAAATCCATCGGGCAACGTACGTGATTTGCAACTTGTATATGTAAGTATATGTACAAAAAAAAGACCAACACACACATATGATGTTTTTACAAAGAATGCTTTTTTTTTTTTCAATCTATTTTTGCTATGTCTGCTTTGTATCGTATTTAAACCTGTGGTCTTCCGGAGCAACTATTTATTTCGTGGACAACTTCTTGTTACCTCTTGAAAATTCAGCTCTAGCTGAAGCCCGTTGCGTTTTGTCCGTGGAGTTCGCGTCGTTGGATTCAAATCTATTGGGGACGCACGTTTCTTCGTTTCTGTCGACGCGCTAATTAGGCGGATGAGTAACAAAAACACCCCGTGCACTGATCTGGTGTCTCGGCTGAGAACGATCACAAAGGCCGGGCAATCGCTCCGTAAATATAACACTGTCTTACAAAATAAAACTCTGCATCCATCTATTCAGTTTGATGATTTTTCTTAATAAAATCCATCGATTCATCTTCAGTTGTGTGGATTCTTCAGATCTAATTAAGCTTTGGATTAATTGCTCGCGCTGCCGCTTAGCGAGGAACCGCGGAATCCTTTTTCTACTTGCTTAACCTGATTTCTATTTGCTGGTTTATTCCAAAGCGTTTTCCGATCTTTATTAAAATTCTCTTAGGGGAAAAAGTTGTCAGTGGGATGCATTTTGTAATGTTACACAATATAAGTTCAACTTCTATTGTTCTTTATAAAATAAACCACCTAAAGGATGAGTAGATTCTAACTCTTCACCCAACCGTGGTTACGTTTGGTGTAGAAATCTATATTCCACGTCTCTTCCATGAGGAAACTTCTGGATGCTCTTGAGAGGATTAGAAACCCGCACGGAGATCAATCCCTCAGTCTTTTCCAGGACTAATCCAAGCTTTGCTTCCTTAAGATCCCAACCGGTGACGTTTCGTGTTGCCGCGTTGGTTTTCCAAGCCTAAACCCAAGCGACGCTTCACGTGCAGATCGGCGTCCAACAGGTTTCCTGTGGTACGTGCGCATCGTCGTGCTGTTTGTTTTGCAGGATTGGGGGATGTAACCCTTTGTCACACTCACCTGTGAAGTTAAACGATATTTAGCTTTTAATTAGCAGCCTTATTTAGCGACTGCTCCTTGAGGAGAGCGGGGATCATGATTATCCGATTCAGGGCCTGAGTAAATCCAAAGTGGCTTCTTCCATTTACTCCGGCTCTTTTTGACTTCAAAGGCGGATTTAAGCCACTCTGTCATTCACATAAACGTATTTAGATCAGCCTGGAAAAATAGATAAGTGCTGGTTGGCGAATTTAAGAAAACCACTCTTATTTTTGGACTCTTTTTAAGACTGTTATCGCGTTTCGTAACAAGCAGAGACTGGTGTTCCGTGGAACACCAAAGCAAGGAGAAAATATAGAGCAAAGCTCTAATTGCACCCAACCGACAGCTGAATTTGAGCGATATCATTCAGTTCCCGGCTAATTTTGTGTGGATCTACCTTGACCTACCTATTCCCAAAATAATTATCGTGCTATTGCAAAGCCTGCAGATGTGCTCTTGACTACCTTTGACTTGGACTTCTCCATCCTTTAAGTAGTTCCTTTCTAATAAAATGGAAATAAAGATGCTTTAACGTGGCCGGTTTGTGAAGAAATGTCAAAATCATTTACGTTTATTTCTATCTTAAACGTATCTAAAGTACATAAATAAATGTCCTGGAGTGCTTGTGAGGAATCTCCGGTGTTGAATTATCTGGGAGCTGTAATTGAAATTGTATTTAAATGTTAACTGGGTGTTCTTTTCATTTTTTCTCCTTTATACTGTTGTAACTCTACAGAAATGTGTGTCCTGCTCCTCTATTTTCTTAGTAAAATGCATTCTCTTTGCTTAAAGTACATTTGATTTTGTTTATTCTGAAAAAATAACACTTTACCTATACAGAATTGGGGTGTGATCACCTGTATAACTGCTGATATTTACCTTTTTTCCCCCTTTTTGTCCCTTGCCAAATGCTCAGCAAACAAAACATACTGAGGCTGTAGTTCAAGCTGTTTAACTTTTAGCTCTTCAACTGGTTTTCTAGGACATCTGCCTCTTTTACAGCACTTTTAAAGAGGTTCTTTATTAAAACACTTGAGGACCTACATCCGTATTTTAATAGAGGAGGGAAAACACCTGAGTGTGGCGGCGGTTTGTGGTATCGCCCGGCAGGGCTGGGCCCCGCCCGCCATTCGCGGCCTGCGAGGGGCCGGGCCGGGAGCTCCGAGCGGCGCAGCGCGGGCTCCTCCTGCCGCCGCCGGGGGGAGGTAGGCGGGGCGGGCGGCTACTCGAGGCCGGGGCTTCGGGCCTGCGCGTCAGGCCTATTCCTGCCGCGTTTTCTGACTAAATCAGCCGTGTCCTCCCATCCCACCCCCCACTCCACCTCGGGCGGCTGTGAGGTGTTTGAGGGGGGGTCAGAGTGTTCTGGCTGGTTCTCATATCCCTGCCTCACGGACACAAATTCCCGGTGTAAATCCTGAGGCTGGTTCAGCTGAGAAGTTGTCAATCTGCTCTTAAGTGAGGAAAAGGAAGCAAAATGTGTATTTCTGCCTTTTCGGGATGTGATAAACGCGCGTCCTTCCTCCCCGTTATCCCAATTCAGGTAATTACACCTTGCACCTCGTTTTTCCTCAGAGAACCCTCAGGGGAAGGATTGTTCTCTTTTGTAAAGCTGTGGCAGCTCCTCTAAAATCAACTCAATGTCATAAACAGTTAATTCTTTTTCTTGAAAGGTATCTGAAGCTGTTGAGGCACCTGGAGTTTGATACGAGGCAGAAATACATCTGAAAACAAGGTAGGAATTAAACCTGGGAAGGCTGAAGCGCATCCCGTAAGGCAAGAAGCATCAGACTTGTGCTCAGGGAGATTCTGCTCCTATAGACCAACCCAGACAATATAGCAGGTACATAAATAACTGGAGTATGGCAGCTCATTGTATAGATCCTTCCGCAGCTTTCAGGCTGTGTGAAGGTTTGCTAGCACTTAAATTTCACTTCAACACTCATAAGAAGTAAAACATCCATTGCTTTTGAGGATGCTGTGGCGAAGGCAACATAAATCGGGTCCTCTTGTTGCTGATGTTGTTTTGGGGTGTGAATCTTTCTCCTTGGTGTCCAGTAACAGCGGTTAAACGGCGGCAGTTTGGCGCCGCTCGTTCTGAAACGGCTTTTAGAGGAAAATTCGAAGCTTAAATAACACCAAGAAGGAAGAAATAACGGTGGGTTTAAAGCTCAGAGCGTTTCCAGCTGGATAGGGCTGTTTCTTTAGGTAATGAGCTATGGTCACGTCTTCCTTTGGGCTGCATGTTTGCAACCTTCCCTTGGTGTAAAACTGCTGCTTGTAAATATTGTGCTTGAAAATCACATCCCACTCTGCTTTTGTTTCTATTTTATAAGGGAATTTGATTGTCACATTCAAGGGCTGAAAGTAAAGAGGTTTGTTTCTTTCCCATAAATAGGTACGTTCAGGGGCTCGAAATCTCCCTTTCAGGTGCCGCACCGACGTGTTTAAAATGTCGATGGATATAACGTTCCTCGGCACGGGCTCCGCGTATCCGTCTCCGACAAGAGGAGCGTCAGCCCTGGTGCTTCGCCGGGAAGGGGAGTGTTGGCTCTTTGACTGCGGGGAGGGGACGCAAACACAGTTCATGAGGAGCCACCTCAGAGCAGGTTTGTGCCGACGAGGGGAGCGGGGAAGCGATTTCGTGGGATCGAAACGCGTTGCGCTGGTGTTATTTGAATACGCGCTCAACACGCCTGAGCGTCTGAAGGTGCGGTTGCCGAACCTGCCGCGCAGAAATCCTCGATTGCCCTTTGGTGAAGAGCTCTGGGCATAAGGTGGGGAATGAGCTGTTAGAGAGGAGCGTAGGGGAAAGCTCTAGACAGTACCCGCTGCGAGTCTTCAATAGATATTCGTGTTAACTTCCATTTTAGCAATAAAATAGCGAGCAGATTCGCCTTGGCTCGCTGTGCTTTTGCAGCGGCCAGAGCAGCCTTTGGACTCTTGAGTTATAAAGATGGAATTACCAACGATAAACTTTTGAAAGGACTTTGAAATCGAACCTGGATGTTTATTTGCTTTTATTGACGATCGTTTCATGTGCGAAATTCAAAACTAGCCACAAATTCCACCTCAGGTTGCTCATTCGTTTCCATGGGACGTATCAAAGCGCAAACGCTTTGTGGCGTTTCTTTGCGGGTGTCACCGGTTGATTCTGTTCTATGGAGCGTGTTTTGCTTAAAAGCGACTAAAACCTTTGTCTCCGACGTCTTTTCTTGACCGGTTTCGCCAATATAAACCTTGTGTGTTGATTTCTTCAACCCTCATTTCATTTTCATTTCCCTCCTTTATTTCCCGCTTCTCACCGCAAAGTGCTAATATCCTAATTATTCTGGCGTTCGTTTATTTGCCTCTGTTGTTCTTTCTAATCGCCAGGCAGAATCACCAAGATTTTCATAACGCACCTTCACGGCGACCACATTTTTGGCCTTCCCGGCCTGCTGTGCACGCTTAGTCTCCAAGTTAACCCCGACCTAAGCAAACCACCGCTCGATATTTACGGCCCCTTAGGGCTGCGGTATTTCATCCAGAAGAGTCTGGAGCTCTCCCACTCCCAGCTTCTCTTTCCTTACGCTGTTCATGAGCTGGTACCGACACCAAATCAATGCCCCGCGGAGGAATTTAAAGACTTCTCTTGCTTGGATGAAGCGTCTCAAGGTGCCCAAGGGCGAATTCTCCACCTGGATCCAGTAGAAAACTCTTATTTACTGCTTGAGGATGAGCAACTGGTTGTGAAAGCGTTTCGCTTATTCCATCGCATCCCTTCCTTTGGCTTTGTGGTGGAAGAGAAGCCCCGGCCCGGTAAACTCAACGTCCAGAAGCTGAAAGACCTTGGTAACTACTTTATTTTACCTCTTTTGAATGTTTGAAAGGCCTAAAAGCGCCAATGCAGCCAATTAAACCTGCTGTATCTCTCCATAATCCATTTACATTCAATATTCCCTTTTCTATTAAAGGCGTTTTCATACTTCATAGCAACGCAGCGACCTGAATCACAAATACCCATTAATATCGTGCAGGGAAAACCAACCACGTGCAGACGTTAAAGTTTAAAAAGCACAAAGTGGCTTGGAGGAAAATACGCGTCTTGAGTATTGACTTTAATATGAAGAACGTAGCTTGTCTTTAAACACCCTTCCTGCTGATGGTACTTTATTCATGTGAAATATCCATCGCTGTTTATATCGAGGTTGTATTTAGATCGTAATACTTACAGACTCTATTTCCCAGGAGTTCAACCAGGTCCTGTCTATGGGAAGCTGAAGAACGGAACGTCGGTCGTTCTGGAGAACGGAGTCACAATTTCTCCTTCGGACGTCTTGGAAAACGCCATTCCCGGCAGGAAAATCTGCATTTTGGGGGATTGTTCGGGGGCAGTCGGAGATGCGGCCGCCGAGCTTTGCTACGGAGCCGATGTGCTGGTACACGAAGCCACGTTGGACGATACCCAAGAGGAAAAGGCGCGCGAACGCGGTCACAGCACCCCCAGAATGGCGGCGGCTTGGGCCCAACGCTGCAAGGCCAACAAACTGGTGTTGACGCATTTCAGCCAACGATACAAACCCAGAGGGGAGGGAGACGCCGACGTCACCGAAATGAAGAGACAGGCCGAGCTGGGCTTGGATGGGCAAGAAGTGACATTGGCCGAGGACCTTATGACCATAGAAATCCCTATGAAAAAGGAAGAAAGGCCGCGCAAACATCTGGAATTCGGAATGAAATCGTGATGGATTCGGACGCTGAGCCGCCGCAGAATCGGAGCGTTAAGGCGGCACAAACCTCCTCAGATATTTATTAAGAATTCAATATATCCTGCCCGTTAAAAGCCTTTGAATAACATCTATTTCTAATTTACGCCCTTAATTTTCCAACTGTTATCTGACTGTTATTATCTGACTGTTAAACTGGAATTAATGATTTATAACCCTACCAAATCTTTGTAACCGGGGGTGTCAAGTCAAGTTCTATTTCTCCAATTCCACAGGATGTTTCCTCATTAATAAACACAATTTAGGCTTCCTGTCCGTACCCATATTGTAATTCAATTGAATTTAATTCATTTAAAGCCTTAAGTTTGTACACCCACTAAAGCGTTTGGAAATGTTGACAAGTCGTCGTTCCTTTGGGTGCGTTTTCAAAGACAAATGCTTTAAATTTAAGATAACAAAGCTTCAAAAAACCAAACCGTGATGATTTATAGCATATATATGAGCGTATATATTTATATATAAGCGTCGCCCAGAACAAGCTGGTGAGGTGAGCAAGTTAAATCCTGACTATAATTTTGCTATATTGGTGTTTTCTTCGCAAAGGGCAGACTTGGCTATAGTTAAATCTTAATAAATAGTGTGAGATATATATCTATATATATATATATATATATATAGGGAATGATTGCAAACATCCTAAATACATTTTTAGGATGTAAATGAATGTATTTTATAATCCAGTTATAGTTATGGATCCAGCACTTGAATGGAGTTTGGAGGCGTTTTTGGTGGGTGAAGCGTCTTCCTTTGAGCTCCGGCTTCAAACACACGGACGTATAATCACGATATAATCCCAACCATCCCCAATTCAGATCCTTTCCCATTTCATACGTGTTGTCAAAGCGAATTAATCACGTTCCCAAACTCAAATATCAATTTGCAACGCGCTCAGCGAATCCCAATGTGAAGACGCTTCAGGAAAAGATGCCCAATATAGCACTATTTTACATTGCTTTTCATCACTGAGATTTAAAGGGTGTGGAAGTGGCTATAAATGACTTTATAGTGTGAGCAGGAAGGTTTTTGCTATATATATATAACGATTTTTTGTCATTTCCATCATTCTTGGTTGTTCTTCGTTAGCACCCTGCCAAACACCCCCTGTATTTAGCAAAAACACGGTGCGTTTTGCAGCGATTGCGGCATTTTATGCCCCTTTTCCCTTCTCTTTTGTCTTCTAACGGTGGCCAGAATGTAACATTGTAGTTTAACAAATTAATATTGTCATTTTCAGCTGAATTCCATTGGGGAGTTTGTTTTTGCTGGATTTGCAGCCCAGTGTTTGCATTGGGGTTGCATTAGTGCCCCTGTGCATTTGTTGCGGTTGCATTTGCAGGACTTTCCACTTGTGGGGGTTGCATTTGGGAGGTTTTCCACTTCTGGGGGTTGCATTTGTGGGATTTTGCACTTATAGGGAGTGTGTTTGCATTTGTTAGAGCCGCATTTTTGGACCGCTGCCTTTTGGCGGGCTGTCCCTGCGCCGCCGCCGGACGCCAACCACAAAAATAAACCCGCGTAACGCGCCCGCCCGCTCCACTTTCTTCCAGCCGGCTGCGCAGCAACCGCGGCGCGGCGGGCGCGCATGCGCACTTGCGTCGCGAGAGGCGGTGCGCCGAGCCGCTCCGCCGTGGCGGGCGGGGGGTGTGTGTGTGTGTGGGGGGGTGATACCCGGATGTCGCGCATGCGCGGGGGCGCTCGGACGTGTCGGCCGCGGAGCGCGAGCGGCCGGAGCCACCACAACAACAACAAGCCCGGGAAGGCGGCGGCGGCGGCCGGTGCAGGGCGGCCGGTTCCCCCGCTTCCCCGCGCCTCCCAGCGCCGCCCCGCCGCAGCCCCGGGGAGGGGAGGGCAGGGCAGGGCAGGGCGGGGGGGCGGAGGCCTGGCCCGCTCCGCCGCACCGGGGCCGGCTGAGGCGAGGGAATCCTCCCCCCCCCCCCCCCGCCCCGGCACCGCTTCTCACCACAGGCCGCGCCCGGAGAGCGGCCGCTCAGGTAACACCCGCTCTCGGTTCCCCAAATAAACACCCCCCCTCAAAAAAAACCCAAACCAAACAAACTTTGACTATTATTTATTTAAAATCGGCTCTTCAGCCGCTCTGGCCCCGCTTCAGTTTTCCCCCCTCTCTCCCGCACGCTGGGAAATGGGTTTTGTTTGATTTGCTTCTACCAAACCTGCCATTTTATTCACGGGAACAGGCGCTGGTTTTCCGAGCACAATTAAAGATTATTCCATCATTCCTATTTTTCCTTCCCTTCCCCATTTCACGTTGTTTTTTTTTTTTGAGGGGGGTTTGTGACTTGTTCCATCCTTGAGTCTTCCAGTTTTATACCACGGGAGGCTGGTTAATTTATGGGCTAATCCGCTTGTGGGTTGGACGCGTTATTATTTCGAACCTAAATTGCACGACTGCAAACCCAAGTGTTGTCAAACACACACGGCCGGAGTAAGATCGTGGTATTTTTTACCACCGCTTCTCAAATTATCTCGGTTAAGGCTGGTGTGCCACTGTCAACAGGCGAGAACGATTCCCCACTGTCATATTTGCAACTCTCGTCCTGTTATTACTTTACTCAGTGATGTCGCTTGTCGAAACTTATACAACTAAACTTGTTTTTGTGCCCCATAATAGGCAACTTGTCCTTCTTGCCCTCCTGTTATCTTGGCCGGAGTTTCTTCTCGCTTTGCATTCGCGAACCTCTTTTGATTTGCTTCTTGCATAAGCATGTGTGTTTAATATTGATGTAGAAACTTCATTTCAAAGAGTTGCGGCCTAAAGAGTGTCTCAAACTGATTAGAATGTCTTTTTCTTTACGTCGATGGCTCTTTACATAATGCGGTCGAGCGCAGCCGGCACAATAGGGTTGTGAGTTTTGAGAGGTAGCAACAGATTTAGCGGAGAACAAAGATGCTGAGAGCGGGTCCTGCTGAGGACACTGTGCTGGTGTTCAAGTCCTCTTGGAATCTTAGGACTCTTGTTTTCCTATGTTGTTCACCTTGTGCAAAACTCAGCTTTTGGTTGCGACTGGAATTTTCCACGCTTGCTTTGCCCAGAGGTGATTTTTGTGTGTTTTGCAGAGAACGTTATCCCCGTGCAGATTACAATAAAGAACAGATGTTATCGAATACACCTATCGCCGGGGTATCGAAACGTTACATGCGAGCGGAAAAAAATCACACCGCTTCTGCCCCAGTGAGGTTTGACTCTTCCTTTTATTGCTTGGCCGAGCCGCAATTGTTTCCTCTTTGGGAGGTTTTGATAAATTTGCCTTCTTGGAAGAACCTTTCTTTGAGAATATGGGGCTCGCAGGATCCTCCGAGGAAGAGTTCGGGTTTGCTTGTTGTTTTATGGCAAAACTTCAGCTTTTTCCCCGACCGTTGTTGGGTTTTAATGCGGTGCGAGGATGAGAGGGGGTGCAACACCCTTTTGGAGGTGCGTTGTGCAAATAAATCCGGTTTTCGAGGAGTTTAGTGCCCTTTCTGTGTCCCTCTCTGACCATACAAGAAGCCTGTATTGAAAAGAGGAGCTTTTTGAGCCCTAAACTTCCCCCAAAATAGTGCTTTTTGAAAGCCGTTGAAGCGCACAGGTGGAAACCTCAAGGAGTAAAGATGCAGATGAGCAGCCACATCGCTTTCTTCCCCAAAGAAATGGCTGCTCGTGCTTTTTTTCACCGCAGATTTATGCCAAGACGCAAGAGTTGCCACTCGGAGTTGTCTTAAAACTCGTCTCCGCTTCTTTTTACGCTGTCATGTGTCTTCAATTTTTCTAGCGCCTGACAGCGAGATGAGCAGAATTGAGAGTGATGATTCAGATACGCGCACAAAAATAGTGTTCTGGGGAATGTTAGATCTTAGTGTACAGAACTGTGGTATCTTTGCAGTTCTCCCGCTCTTTAATGTTGCTTGTTCTTATGTCTACAAACATTTTGGTTCCCGTTCACCCTTTGGGCAAGTAGCTAATAGTCTAATGTGCTGGAAAGTAGCTGCAGTTTAATCACTTATTCATCTCTTTATCAAATCTCGAGCTGCTTTTTGTTTTATTGGTTTATGGATTCTTTTTCTTTAGCATGTTTATCATAAAACTTCTACCACTGCATTATTAAACAGCCAAACTCCGGAGTAATGTTTTGGTGGTTAAAAGCTATCAAATATATATACGCTGCTTTAGCGGCAGCTTCGTGTTTGTCTAATTTTGGAGGCAGCAGCTTATGCAAGAGCCTTTCTTGTCTTTTATTCGTGGGAAATGTTCTAGCAAAACGTCAATTTGTATGCTCTTCTAATTAGCCAGTTCGTTGACATCGCGTTACCGCCCGGGCTCAAAATGTTGCGGCTCTATGACTGGGGTGGCTGTTACTCCCAGAGCATCAGGAGCAACCTCTAGTAACCCATTCTTATGTTTTCTTAGTTATATTTTTCCCCAAATTACCTTCATATTTCACTCGAAAGCTCAGACCATATGAGCTTTTCTTTTCCTTTTCCCCCAAGACCCTAGTAATACTTAATACTTAAGTCATGGCTCATCGCAAAGGATGTTCTGCCTGCAATTCTGCTGACTCGCTAAGACCCTTCTGCATTATTTTACAACGGATAATGGCCAAGTTATCTTAAGATTCATAGCGTAGATAAAAACATATCGTACCTGGCGAATGCCGTTAGACACGCTTATTTTCCGTGCGTTATCGCCTTTAGCATCTCTGCATTTATAACACCAGCCCTTATACGTATGAGGACTAAAAGTTCTCAGCTTTATGTATTTATGTTCATCATAGAGAGTTTTTGCCGCTAAAAATCTGTGATTGTATCATTTAGAACGGAACAGTTCAGTCGGAAGGGATCTACTCATCCATTGGTGATCGTTTGAAATGCTTTAAGGTGACACTGAACTGTTTTCTGATCAGCTTGCACAAAAATAAAAGGCAGATCTTTCTCTACCCTGTTGTTTAAAGGCTTCCCGAGCCCCAAATGTGTCATCTGTTACTCCGCACGTGTAACATCTTTGGTTTTAATTTGATTTTAACTTCACAAACTGCTTGGATTCCCCTCACAACTGTTTATTTCAGGCCTCTTGCGCACGCGGCGGCAAATCCATCTTGGTTGTTCCTTCGCTTCGGATGCGTCCGTGTCTCCCGTCTACCCCGTATCAACGTCCCACCAGCATCTCTGGACCTTCAGCACCGCGTCTGGAACCTCTTTTCTGAGCTGGAACCTCTTTTCTGAGCTCATCTCCACCATCAAAACCACTATTAATACTTCACACATAATTTGGCTCGCGAAATCTCCGAGCGTCTCAAGTCGTGTCTCGTTTAAAAAACATCTAGTTGGCCGTAGCAATTTAAGGAATCAAATCCAAGCTCAGAAAATGACGTGGAGGGGCTTTTGGCCTTTTGCCCGTTTCTTAAAGCAATTAGCGGGTGGCATTTGGGCTGTCACATTTTTAGACCGAGTTTCTCGGTGAATTTGAGCCCTCCGCAGCTGCGATTGGCTTCAACCCCACTGGAAATGAACAGGGTAGGGTATCATAGCAGCGTCGCGCTGGATTAACCGTCTTGCCCGAGCTGTCGGATTCCTCCGATCATATTCCTTTGGGTTAGTCGCTCATTTCCAGCTCCATCCATGGTTTATCCGTGTAAGCGTTTTATTTCATTTGCTCATTCGGGGTTGATCGTTTTCCCCAAATTCGCTTCGCTAAATGGCTGCGACACCTTTTTTGGTTGAGTTTCTGTAATAATACCTTTGTGTAAGCACGGAAATCAACTCCACGTGTCTTTTTCTAATCTAAACCCCATCTTTTCTCTTCCTAAACCTCTTGTTTGTACCTTCAGACGGCGCATGTGTCTCTACTTTTTGCTGAAGTCTTTCAAACTCACCTCAGCAACTCTCAGGCCTTGCGAGAGACCTTCCAGACCTTCCACAATCTATTTCTATTGTTCAGGTAATTTCTGGCAGCCGTGAAAACGAAGCGTGTGGCACCAGCGTCGCGTTTTTGGTTTCGGACAGCTGCTCCGCGGTTGGAATTTCATCGCGCCGGCTAAAAAGATCCGTCACCCTTCGGTGAGGGAAGTGGGTCGTACGTGCTATTTGTTCAAGTCTGCATTGGTCTCGGAAGGAGAATTTCAGCTCCTGGTTACTTAGCAGTTCTTGGAGATAGTGACATGTTCACTACATGTCGTTAAAGGTGGTTTTAATTACTTGGTGATCTTGTCTTTCAGATTTCTCTCCTTTTCAGAGGATCTTAGTCTTGTTACAGTACTTAAAGTATCACGGAACACTCGTCGGCTTGTTTTTTAACACCTCTTAATGCTTCTTAGTTGCAGTCCATTTCTTTCTATACCATAACGAGGTAATTCCCTATAACTTCGTTAGAATATTAGTTTAGCTTGTCCTCTTGGTTCTGCTTGCACCATATTATAACAAAAGGGAGATAAAGATCTTATTCCTTGGCAGACAAAGCCAAGAGCTTCACTCTTATCCCTTGCTGCTTGTTGCATGTTCTCAGTCGCTTTTTTGCCTCTTTTCCCCCCAAAACACTCTCACTTGTTGCTGTTTCCATGAAATTCCTGCCGAGAGGGCTATTTTTGCTCAATATACTTGTCTCTATGTATCCCACTGTATATCCAAGTGTGGGACGCGCTAAGGAACGAATGTATGGTTTGATACATCAAATAGACATTAAATCACGCAAGCAGACGGTTGTTTTGCGGAACATCTGGCGCCGGAAGCCGTAAAAATACGTCGCGTTAAGGTTGTGTTTTGCTTTTATTCGCATACATGAAAGCAACAGAGTAAGAAGGTGTGAAGGCACCTCTTGAATGTGTGATCAGCGGAGCGATTTTGTGAGAAAATCAATTGGGAGCAACTTAAAAACTTGTCTGCAAATTATCCATAGAAGAAACACATCATGTCATCTCTTGATACACACCAGGGTGGTAACTACTGACCTACTCGCTTTTTGGGGGATTAAAATTGAGCGATTAAATAGAGGATTTCTCTAGAGGGGACTTGTAAAGCTCCCGAACGGCCACGCGCTTCGATATTCAAAACCCTAAAAACAAGCGGCCCGGCTTTGGAAAGTGCTGAGCGGTCAGAAGCTCCTGTGGAGCGCCGGGTGAGTCGACATTTCGGAAGATCGTCCCGCTTCAAGAAGGATTTATTGGCTCCGTCTTCCTCCGCTCAAAGTCAGCGAGGAAATTTATCATTCATCTCTTTATTTCAAGCTCTTTTGGCTAATAGCTTTATTATTATTATTATTTATGATGACTTGTGCCCATCTATCTGGGATGCTCGTTTATATTTAAGGGAAAGGATATATAATCTGGTTTAGCTGGTGGATCTATGCACGTTGCCATAGAGAATGAGTGACAGGTTAAGCTTGGCTTTTCAAAGAGGTTTAATGAGTTGAAGCGCAAAAAGAGAGACTTAAATAACTAAGTAAAATGATCTTAGTCGAACTTTTAGGTTAGTGTTTTCCTTTATATATTTGATGTACATTGCTGAGAATGCCAAGGCTTCTATTTTAAACTTATTCAGAAAATGCAAAGTGTAGTAATTAAGTAGCTCATTCAGAATCAATCAAGCTCTTCTAATTTGTTCCTAAGGATATTCAAGAAGAATAAACTCATGACCAGAAACCACTGCAGGTTCTTCCCAAGTGGAGCTTAAAGGCCAAATACTTTAGGACAGACTTACTCCTTAGCTTAAATTTAGTGTAATTAAGGCAGTTCTGTTTGAGACTTTTACTGACTTGGGTATGTCTTCATGTGCTTTTTAATATCCTGAACGTAGCTTGAAAAATAAGCCAAAAGCCACAGAAAAATGTGATTTATTACTAAAGAAATTCTAATGTAGCTATTTTTTCCTCTTAGGTTTTCCCATCTAACCCTTCACTTGGATCATCTCTCGTTCATCGGCTTGAAAATCAGAACAGCCCCCAAACCCGACGGTTGATCTGAAAGGAAAATCAAACAAAAAAAAGCTGTGACAAATGGACAATATGTCTATTACTAACACGCCAACAAGTAATGACGCTTGTCTGAGCATCGTTCACAGCTTGATGTGCCATCGCCAAGGTGGCGAGAGCGAAACGTTCGCCAAACGCGCCATCGAGAGTTTAGTGAAGAAGCTGAAGGAGAAAAAAGATGAGTTGGATTCTTTGATTACGGCCATAACCACGAACGGAGCTCATCCCAGCAAGTGCGTGACGATCCAGAGAACGCTGGACGGGAGGCTTCAGGTTAGTACAAGCGAAAAATCAGATGTTGGAGGGTTGAGGGTTGAGGAAGAGTAGCTGTCCACCAGCTTTATTTTTAATTTTTCCTATTTTGATGGTGGAGAGAATCTCGGAATGTCAGGGATTGGAAGGGACCTGGAAAGCTCATCCAGTGCAATACCCCCATGGAGCAGGAACACCCAGATGAGGTTACACAGGAAGGTGTCCAGGCGGGTTGGAATGTCTGCACAGAAGGAGACTCCACATCCCCCCTGGGCAGCCTGTTCCAGGCTCTGCCACCCTCACCACGAACAAGTTTCTTCTCATATTTAAGTGGAACCTCCTGTGTTCCAGTTTGTACCCATTGCCCCTTGTCCTATCACTGGTTGTCACCAGCAGAGCCTGGCTCCATCCTCCTGACACTGCCCCTTTCCATATTGATCCCCATGACTGAGTCCCCCCTCAGTGTCCTCTTGTCCAGCTCCAGAGCCCCAGCTCCCTCAGCCTTTCCTCACACGGGAGATGCTCCACTCCCTTCAGCATCTTGGTGGCTGCGCTGGACTCTCTCCAGCAGTTCCCTGTCCTGCTGGAACTGAGGGGCCACAACTGGACACAAGATTCCAGGTGTGGTCTCCCCAGGGCAGAGCAGAGGGGCAGGAGAACCTCTCGGACCTACTGACCACCCCCTTCTAACCCACCCCAGGTACCATTGGCTTCCTGGCCACAAGGGCCCAGTGCTGGCTCATGGTCACCCTGCTGTCCCCAGGACCCCCAGGTCCCTTTTCACTGCTCTCCAACAGCTCATTCCCCAACTGACACTGAACCTGGGGCTATTCCTGCCCAGATTCAAGACTCTACACTTGCCCTTGTTCTATTTCATTCCATTTTCCCGCCCAACTCTCCAGCCTGTCCAGGTCTGGACTCTGCCCCATTGACCACGACTCTCTGGCTTCTTCCCTTCAGCCATTTCACACTCCACCTCACTCCCCGCTCATCCAGACCACGTCCACTGCTCTGCCATCATCCATCCACCTTGTTATGTCCTCATGAGAGATGATGTTGATGTTTGTCCTCTCCCAAAGAAAGGGAAATATTTCCCAATCGACTTTTGTGTCTTGACTTTTTAGGTGGCCGGTCGCAAGGGATTCCCCCATGTGATTTACGCTCGTCTTTGGAGGTGGCCCGATCTTCATAAAAATGAACTCAAGCATGTTAAATATTGTCAGTACGCTTTTGACTTAAAATGTGACAGTGTCTGTGTAAACCCTTACCATTACGAGCGTGTAGTATCGCCTGGCATCGGTAAGTAGCCTCTCCATTTCAAGTGGGAATAAACTAAATTATAAACTAATTATAAATGTGCTCTTGTTTGTCTGAATGAAATGATATTTTTACCTTTATTCCAGATTGGAAACAACAGTTTGTGGCTTTTGTTGGAGCCTTTTTGTTGGCTTTGCGCACATTTCTTACCGTGAATGTGTATCCTAGGAGTAATTTAGCGTTGGGACTTGTGTAGTGATGGAGGGGGGTATAATATGTAGAGCCTCATTTATAAATGCTTATAAACTTAATGTTCAAATTTGTTAAAGATCTCCATGTATATAACCATCCACACCCTCTTTTTCTTCTTTTTCAAGATCTCTCAGGGCTGACACTACAGAGTTCTGGTGAGTAATTCTATTTACTGTTGCATTTTGATGGGCACAAATCATGTTAAACTCTCAGTACGCACGGATTTTATTCCTGGATATTTCCTTGGGAAGGGGAATAGAGAGCAAATGGAATTGAATTTGTCTTTTGGAAAACCAGCTCAGCAGCGTAAGAGAAGCAAATATTGATATATAATTTAAATTGAAGCTTCAGCCCCCCTTGTGTGTCGTGTTTTCATTGCAATTGACGTTCATAGAGGAGGAAATTTGGGTAACCCGGTGTTTTGATTAGAAATATTCAAGCAAAAATGACATAAAACCCCAGACAACTCAACAAAGCTTTAACTTCCCTGCTCATCTTTGCTCATTTTGGTACCCGCGTCTTCTGAAAAATGATCCTTTTGTATAGAATTAAAGCTTACGAGCCAGTGGTTAAATACATAATAAGTATTTCCCTGTCGTGCTGCTGTTTTCACAGCAGGAAGCCGAAAATTGCCGTCAGATTTTAACATATTTAAGGCTGCTTTAAAAACGAGCGCGAGCTCTAATGTAGCATGAGAGTTTTACTTGAATATGCTCAATAGAATATATATATTGCCTGAGTGTTTATTCGGAATTTAGCGACGTTTATATGGAAAACAAAGTATAGATTTGCTTTGCGTGTTGACCCGTTTGCTCCTTCGCAGCTCCGTCGAGCATGTTGGTGAAAGACGAATACGTTCACGACTACGAGGGGCAGCCGTCGTTGTCCTCGGCCGAAGGCCATTCGGTCCAAACCATCCAGCACCCGCCCAGCAACCGGGCGTCCACGGAGCCGTACAGCACCCCGGCCATGCTGGCGCCCACCGAGGCCAGCACCACCAGCACCACCAACTTCCCCAACATTCCCGTGGCTTCGACAAGTAAGATTCACACCTATTTTACCAAAGAATCCACCCAAAACCGCCAAATCTCCAACATAACGGGTGGTTTTTACCCAAGCGTCACTCGCGTTGGCGCCGCAGTGTTGCCGCGTTGATACGATGCCATCTCATCATCGTTGACATCGTGGCTATGGTTTGAATAATTGCTGTAGGAGTGAAGAATTGTGTTCTTTTATTACAACTATAAGTATTGAGAGACTGTCCTACCAAAGCGACAGCCCTAATTAATATTTTAATGAGTCCATAGGGATGCTGCGTTGAAAATAGCCTTTTCTAGGGGTATTTGCTACAAGTGCGACGTCAAACCTCCCGCTTCACTCCAAACATTTACACATAGGAAACAGGGAAACCATGAAGTTTGGAGAGGTTTCACATAATCACTTTAATATTAAAAATGTATGAATAGAATGGATTTGATGTTATCAAATTCGAATTATGGTGGTGTCTTCTTTAATTTTCGCTAAAACTGAGGTACAACGTCTGTATTGGTCTCCAATGGGGAATAAAAGGACAAGGCAGTTTAATCACATTGTCTTTGCGCAACACTTAATAACTTTTTCTCATCCTTGCTATAATTTTTGGAGCCAAGACATGAAACAAACAACTTAATTTTAGGTTTTAGTTCAGGTTTTCCATTTAAAGTTCTAAATTCAGACCAGTTTGAGTGAAACTACTGAGTGTTAATGGCTGAGCTGAAGCCTTTTCGAATCAAATTCTTACAACCTGTCCTGAAATATTTGTAGTTTTACTTCAAAGCTTAGATGATTTTTGAAATATGTATTTTTGGGGAGGGAAAACCCAACATAATAAGCAAATTGTTGGCCTGTTTGGGTTCATATTTAATAAAACCTGTGATGTTTTTCCAACTGAGAAACGAGATGTGAAGTGACAGAGTTCCCTGCGTCCTTCTCTTAAACTATTCAGGGTGACTATATATTGCAGCACCCTTAGTTGGGTTTATTTTCCTACCTGGTAGCACTGAGCTCTTCTTAATCGCCCATTTTGGAACGTTCATGAATAGGTAGTTTGTTTCTTTACCAGGTATATTGACAGGTAGCCATAGTGATGGACTCTTACAGCCGGGAGCTCAGCAGAATGGCTTTACGGCTCAGCCAGCCACTTACCACCACAGTGAGTATATATATATATATACATATATATCCATACATGCGTCTTCTTAGCTCTCTAAAACCAGCTCCCGAACGTGCAGGAGAAATAGAGGATTAGAAACGAGATGGGGAGTAAATCCTTCAAAACAAACCGAGCGCTCTTTTTACTTTTCAGACAGTACTACGACTTGGACTGGAAGTCGGACGGCAGCGTATACGCCGACCATACCTCACCATCAGAACGGCCATCTGCAGCATCACCCACCCATGCACCCTGGACATTACTGTGAGTAGCACCCATTTGCGTGTTTATTCAACACTCAGGGCTTGTTTTGGGTCGTTCTGTACCCTCAAACTCATTTATTTCAATACAGAACCAGCGTTTTGATGTGAAGTGTGTTCGGAGAGTTAAGTAGAAGCGGTTGGCGGACTCTTCTCCGTTACAGCAGCAGTGATTGGAAATTAGGGGTCAGAAATTAGAGGCCAGAGGTCGGAAATTAAGGACCATAAATTAGGGATCAAGAAATGAGAGGTTAGAAATTAGGGGTCAAGAAATTAGGGGTCGGCAATTAGGGATCAGGAGATCGGGGTCGGCAATTAGGGATCAGGAGATCGGGGTCGGCAATTAGGGATCAGGAGGTCGGGGTCGGCAATTAGGGATCAGGAGGTCGGGGTCGGCAATTAGGGATCAGGAGATCGGGGTCGGCAATTAGGGATCAGGAGGTCGGGGTCGGCAATTAGGGATCAGGAGGTCGGGGTCGGCAATTAGGGATCAAGACATCAGGGGTCGGCAATTAGGGATCAAGACATCAGGGGTCGGAAATTAGGGATCAAGAGATCAGGGGTTGGAAATTAGGGATCAAGAGATCAGAGGTGGGAAATCAGGGATGAAGAAATGAGAGGCAGGAAATTAGAGATCAGAAATTAGGGGTCGGAAATTAGGAATCGGAAATCAGGGGTCAGATTAGGGATTGGAAATTAGAGGTCGGAAATCAGGCATTGGAAATTAGGGGTCGAATTAGGGATTGGGAATCAGGGATAGGAAGTTAGGGGTTGGAAATTGGGGTCAGGGATCAGAAATGGAGGATAAAGAGATGAGGGGTTGGAAATCGGGTCAAATTAGGGATCGGAAATTGAGGGTCAGAAATTAGGGATCGGAAATTAGAGGTCAGGGATCAGAAATCAGGGATCAAGAAATCAGGGGTCGGAAATTAGGGATCAGAAATTGGGGTCAAATTAGGGGTTGGTAATTAGGGGTCAGGGATCAGAAATCAGGGATAAAGAGATTAGGGGTCAGAAACTAGGGGTCAAAAATTAGGGATCAGATATTAGGTGTCGGAAATTAGGAACTGGAAATTGGGGTCAAATTAGGGGTTGGAAATTAGGGGTCAAATTAAGGGTTGGAAATTAGGGGTTGGAAATTAGAGGTTGGAAATTCGGGGTCAGGGATCGGAAATCAGGGATAAAGAGATGAGGGGTTGGAAATGGGGTCGGAAATCAAGGGTCAGAAACCATGGATCAAGAAACGAGGGATCGAAAATTAGGGGTCGGAAATTAGGGATTGGAAACGAGGGGTCAAATTAGGGATTGGAAATGAGGGGTCAAATTAGGGATTGGAAATCAGGGATTGGAAATGGGGCAGGGATCAGAAATGAGGGATAAAGAGATGAGAGGTCAGAAATTAGGGGTCGGAAATTAGGGGTCGGAAATTAGGGGTCGGAAATTAGGGGTCGGAAATTAGGGGTCGGAAATTAGGGGTCGGAAATGAGAAATTCAAATAGCTATAGTGCTACCACATATATTTTATATATGTGTTACTATATGTAACAAATCCGGCGTTTCCTTTCTAAAGCTTTGCTTTTAAAGCTTTGCAATCCCATAGTAACTATTCCATTTGCGGAAAACCATGTTGATTCAGAATATAAAAACCTTTACGTATAAGAAATGGTATGTTTTCTTTTTCAAGGGCCGGTTCACAATGAACTTGCATTCCAGCCTCCTATATCGAATCATCCTGGTGAGTACAACGTGAACGCGGAATATTGTGGGAATTGAAACTGTCTGGTTTGAATCTGGTTCTTTTGTGAGTATATATTTCAAAGGAGAGGAACCATTTAGCGATAGATCGTTGCCATTCAAAACTCTGTTTTGAAATAGCGACGCTGGGGCTTCAACTTAAATTTAGGCTGGAGATTAGGAAGCAATTCTTTGCAGAGAGTGGTCAGGCATTGGAATGGCTGCCCAGGGAGGTGCTGGACTCACCGGCCCTGGAGGTTTTTAAGCTGAGCTTGGCCATGGCGCTTAGTGCCATGATCTAGTCAATGGGCTGGAGTTGGACCAAGGCTTGGACTTGATCTCTGAGGGCTTTTCCAACCCAGTTGATTCTGTGACTCTATATAAATTGTGCTCAAACACTGAGTAGTAAAACCATCACCACAAAGGTCATTTATTTAGTGGGTAGAGCTCAAAGTGGCTCATCCAGGTTGTCATTACGTGTATCTATTCTTCAGCTCCAGAATACTGGTGTTCAATCGCCTATTTCGAAATGGACGTGCAAGTCGGGGAGACATTTAAAGTCCCGTCGAGCTGTCCCATCGTCACCGTGGATGGATACGTGGATCCGTCCGGAGGGGACCGTTTTTGCCTGGGCCAGCTCTCCAACGTGCATCGAACAGAAGCCATCGAGCGAGCAAGGTAGCGCGCACCTCCCCAAACCGGCCGTGTTCCATAATATTTCATGTTTTCTCCCTTTTGAAACAAGCCTCGTGTATTTATTGAACCGAATTACCCGCAGCGCAGTTTATCTTTCCGAAGATAAATGCATCCAAAATGTGAATTACGCTATAAAAGCCTTTGTGATAGCGTGTTGCTTTTTGTTGCTTCCGGGATAAAATTAGCAGCTTGTGCCCTTATATACATCACGCCGCACCCGGAGTGATGTGAGAATAACCGTGATGTATAGATTTGTCAAAGGTTGATGGAAAGCTCCTTGGATTTCCATTCGTGTGCGAAGCTTTGATGGGGAAGTGCAGAAAACTGAAGTGACTCCTTTTTTCTCCTTCCTCCTCCTTCTCTTCTTCCTCCTCCTCCTCCTTCTCCTCCTTTTCTTCTTCTTCCTCCTCCTCCTCCTCCTTCTCTTCTTCCTCCTCCTCCTCCTTCTCTTCTTCCTCCTCCTCCTCCTTCTCTTCTTCCTCTTCCTCCTCCTCCTCCTCCTTCTCCTCTTCCTCCTCCTTCTCCTCTTCCTCCTCCTTCTCCTCTTCCTCCTCCTTCTCTTCTTCCTCCTCCTCCTCCTTCTCCTCTTCCTCCTCCTTCTCTTCTCCTTCCTCCTCCTCCTTCTCTTCCCCTTCCTCCTCCTCCTTCTCTTCTCCTTCCTCCTCCTGCTTCTCTTCTCCTTCCTCCTCCTGCTTCTCTTCTCCTTCCTCCTCCTCCTTCTCTTCTCCTTCCTCCTCCTCCTTCTCTTCTCCTTCCTCCTCCTCCTTCTCTTCTCCTTCCTCCTCCTCCTTCTCTTCTCCTTCCTCCTCCTCCTTCTCTTCTCCTTCCTCCTCCTCCTTCTCTTCTCCTTCCTCCTCCTCCTTCTCTTCTCCTTCCTCCTCCTCCTCCTCTTCTCCTTCCTTCCTCCTCCTCCTCTTCTCCTTCCTTCCTCCTCCTCCTCTTCTCCTTCCTTCCTCCTCCTCCTCTTCTCCTTCCTTCCTCCTCCTCCTCTTCTCCTTCCTTCCTCCTCCTCTTCTCCTTCCTTCCTCCTCCTCTTCTCCTTCCTCCTCCTCCTTCTCTTCTCCTTCCTCCTCCTCCTTCTCTTCTCCTTCCTCCTCCTCCTCTTCTCCTTCCTTCCTCCTCCTCCTCTTCTCCTTCCTTCCTCCTCCTCCTCTTCTCCTTCCTTCCTCCTCCTTCTCTTCTCCTTCCTCCTCCTCCTTCTCTTCTCCTTCCTCCTCCTCCTTCTCTTCTCCTTCCTCCTCCTCCTTCTCTTCTCCTTCCTCCTCCTCCTTCTCTTCTCCTTCCTCCTCCTCCTTCTCTTCTCCTTCCTCCTCCTCCCCCTTCTCTTCTCCTTCCTCCTCCTCCCCCTTCTCTTCTCCTTCCTCCTCCTCCTCCTTCTCTTCTCCTTCCTCCTCCTCCTCCTTCTCTTCTCCTTCCTCCTCCTTCTCCTTCTCTTCTCCTTCCTCCTCCTTCTCCTTCTCTTCTCCTTCTCTTCTCCTTCCTCCTGCTCCTCCTCTTTCTCCTTCCTCCTCTTTCTCCTTCCTCCTCTTTCTCCTTCCTCCTCTTTCTCCTTCCTCCTCTTTCTCCTTCCTCCTCTTTCTCCTTCCTCCTCTTTCTCCTTCCTCCTCTTTCTCCTTCCTCCTCCTTCTCCTTCTCTTCTCCTTCTCCTTCCTCCTTCTCCCCCTTCCTTCCACTCCTTCTCCCCCTTCCTTCCTTCCTCTTCTCCTTCCCCCTTCCTTCCCTCTCTTCCTCCTTTGAAAGGAGAAGGAATAAAATGATACCCCATCTCAGCAATGTCTCCTCACGATGCTCAGAATGCTCAATTACTGTAACGTGATCCAAAAAACCACACATTTCAGCGTTACGTGGTTCAATATATAGACTTGAGTGCCTTTCTGCACTAAAATACTTGCAGGGTTTTACACTTGGCAAGAAAACAATGAATTTGAGATGGTTTTGTCAGCGAGCGCGGTCGCATTCTATGTTTCCTATAGATCTTTACATCTTATTACAGATGCTTTTTTAAATTAAAGCTTTTGTATAACTAAATACCTCCCATAATAACTCCAGTTTCAAGTCTTTGCTTGAACAGAGCGCAAATCCAACCATCGCCAACAACCGAGAGACGGAGAATCGCATGGCATTTCTTTAGCAAAGTTCATATGTATAGTATATATCCATAAGTGCGTTAAATCAGGGTTTCTTTGCAGGTTGCACATAGGGAAAGGGGTGCAGCTGGAGTGCAAAGGAGAAGGCGACGTGTGGGTGAGATGCCTCAGCGACCACGCGGTTTTCGTGCAGAGTTATTACCTGGACAGAGAAGCCGGACGCGCGCCCGGGGACGCCGTTCACAAGATATACCCGAGCGCCTATATCAAGGTGGGTTTGGATGGTCTAGATGAAAATTTGGGAGGGAAAAGCATCTATTTGCTTCAAAAAGCTCGTAAAAACAATACTCAATGTTATGCTATGAGCCACTGAAATAAATCGCTTTGATTATCCTTTCAAACAATCAAAACCTTTCAATCTGACACATCAGTTGACTTTAATTTAAGCCTTAAACGTGACTCTAAACTGAAAGTATCATATAGATACCGGATTCTTTATTCACCCCAGCGTTTGTGTATGAGATTTTTAGTATGAGAACAGAGTTCCCGACTATATTAGAGCCCGAAAATAGAAAATACCACCAACTTGAAGCCTTCAGGCCTATCAGTATCTATTTGAAATAGCTTAATGCGTTTCAGTACAGAACAACAAAGCCTGACGAAGTTAAGCAGGACTTATTGGCTTCCATTTTGATTTAGATGCCTGTTTTAAGTAAAAAGTGGGGATTTTACCAACCTGCGGCATCTTTCAGACCTCGATCGTGTGGTTATTCCACACGGGGCGCTCAGCTCAACCAAGTTCTGGCATCAGTAACAGCGAAAAGTGTTTAAGCATCAGCTTTACTAGATGATTTTTGATAGAATTTAAACTAGACAGGGAAAAATTGGCTTGGTACGTCCCTGATTGCGGGAAATCTCTATAGTTTGCTATTTCTTTTTCACAAAGGTGTTTGATTTACGCCAATGCCACCGTCAGATGCAGCAGCAGGCGGCCACCGCTCAAGCCGCCGCCGCCGCTCAAGCCGCCGCCGTCGCCGGAAACATCCCCGGCCCCGGATCAGTAGGTGGAATAGCCCCGGCCATTAGTGAGTACAACAACTTGAGCTCCTTTTTCCTTACCCGAAAGCAAAATTAAACACCTTTTCCTCCTAACAACACCCCCACATCCACATTTATACACGACACCAAACTGCGTAGAGCCAAGCTTGAAAAATTACAGTCTAAGCTCATAATAACATGACTCGAAACAACCGAGCGACAAAGTTCTTGATGAGATTTAGGGAAAATTAATATTCAGATTCTTGAAGAGGGGAGTGTGAGGATGTTTTATGTTTTTTAATTATTCTATTTAATTCTTTCTTAGTTGCTAAATTTGAGAGCTTTTAAATTATCACACAGAATCCCAGCTCCTCCCAGCTTGGTGTCAACTTGCTGATAGTACACTCAAAATAACCACTATATATATCTATATATCTATATATTTATATATCTATATATCTATATATCTATATATCTATATATCTATATATCTATATATCTATCTATCTATCTATCTATCTATCTATATATATAAGATACAGAAGGTTGACCCTTATGTCAACCTTTATTATATATCATTAAATACAGAATTCAAAAAACCATCATTATTATATATTTTCAGTTCTGTTTGAAGAGACTTTCCCATGTATTTGTATCACACTCAAAATAACCACTATATCTATATATTTATATATATATATATAAGATACAGAAGGTTGACCCTTATGTCAACCTTTATTATATATCATTAAATATAGAATTCAAAAAAACCATCATTATTATATATTTTCACTTCTGTTTGAAGAGACTTTCCCATGTATTTGTATCACGCTCATCATAAAAAATCGCTTAATATAAATCAGCGTATTTGGTTTTTAACCATTTCAAGCAATTAATAATTTGTATAGAATGTTTCTCTTGGCTTATTTCGATTAATATTGTTTCCGCTACGCAGCCATCCAGCTGCTCTTCCATATTAAACCTCCAAAAGCCGAGCGACCGGCAACGGTGCTAAAAGGAGCTGACTCGCTCCCTTTCCCCTTTAGGTTTGTCGGCCGCCGCCGGGATCGGCGTCGACGACCTGCGCCGCTTGTGCATCCTCAGGATGAGCTTCGTCAAAGGTTGGGGCCCCGATTACCCGAGGCAAAGCATCAAAGAGACGCCGTGCTGGATCGAAATCCACTTGCACCGCGCGCTGCAGCTCCTGGACGAGGTGCTGCACACCATGCCCATCGCCGACCCGCAGCCTTTAGACTGAGCTCCCTCGCGCCGCGGGACGTCCTGAGGACGGCGGATTGTAAAATACCATTCTGTTTATAACCCGAAGATATATTTTACTTCTGTTCTGCTTAACCTTCTTAAAACAAAAACCAAAACCCAACCAAATCGAAAACAGGTTTTAAAAATGTGTTTGCCGCCTTGCTCTTAGCAGAAAGAAACTGAACATGCAGAATTTGGATGGTTTTTTGTTTGCCGGTTGTTCGGGGAATTGAATTGTCATAAGACGTGGCTCAGGGCTTGAAGTGAAAGGTAAAACGCCTTAGAGGGACTTTATCGGGGTTGTTCCCTTGGAAACTTCCCTTCTCTATTATGGCATCTCGGCGATAAAGCCTCACAGGAGCCTTTTGTACGCAGAATATATATTATATATATATTTATATCTGAAAAATTCCTTCTCATAGTTCGGAACGTTTAGCAACTTGAAAATCCCACCTGATTCGGGACGTTCTTTTTAGGGAACAAGACTTAACGGAAGACTTCGTTGCCTACCTTGCTATGATTTGTTTGCCGGATGAAAAGGTAGAAGCTGCCAAAAAAAAATGAGGGGTGAGATAGACGTTGCTTCAAAATCTTGAGGAAAATGTGGCTTTTCCTTCACTAGTTTTTAAAAAGAGAAAAAGCTAGCGTAGATTTTTATTTATATAGACGTAAGCGTTTTAAAACACTAAAGGAAACGGATGCTTTTCAGTGCTGGCGCTCGATTTAAAGAGAACGGGAACCCCCCAGTCTGCAAAATCACCACTGAAATTCATAGATCGCGTGCCCAACGGCTTGAACGTATTTTCATAACTCCTGCTGACTTCGCTGATTTTATTCGAGTGAAAACGTCGCAGGTATTTTAAAGCAAAAATAAACAGGCTGACTTTTTATTCACATAAACCATAATCATGGCTAAATCCATCGAGATTAAGATCCACTTTTTGTATCTGTTCACCATTTCCACTCAGGGCAAGATGGCAAACTTGTTTTTATACCTCGTGGTTTATTTTCCGCCCTGTGCCATCGACGACCGTATCAATTGGCAATGACTTTGTATAGACAATTGACCGTAGGAAAGCAAAACCAACCCACCCCGCAAATGTATTGACTGTATGACAGATCCAATATGTATGCTTCTCTCTAGTTAATAGTCGAAATAAAATGATGAAAACCCTGATTTTATTATAAATTCCATTCGCTTCTCTCCTGTCATTCCGCACCTTGAAGCCGGCGGATTCTTTCCCTTGGCAAGAGCCAACAGCGGCTGGAATTGGCGGCGGCTTAAACTCCGATCGTTCCGATTCACCCACTAAAACCACGTCCGGAGGGTCTCGCTTTCAACCTATAAAAAGACAACAGGAGCTGGAGCTTAAACGGAGACGCCGGCTTAAGCTTTGCAGAGCTGGACTGAGCCCACGGCAAGAAAACGCCGACGGAAAACGGTATTTGGTACCTCCCGTACTTTTCCTGCTGGCTCCGATGCGTCTCGGCTTTTAGGAAGCGTCTTAACCCTCCGAGTGATGGATTTATCACACCAAACTTCATTTGAGGAGTTATCCGTGAGCTTTACTCCCTATTTCACTTTGCGAGGGGCTTATCTCGCTACGTTCGGAATAGGAGGAGGAAATAACGGCAACGGGGTCTTTCAGAACCAAGAAGCCATAATGGATTGGAAAACCCTTCAGCAACGGCACGTGAAACCTTTCGAAGTCTTGCATTGAAATATATAAGATCCTAAAGCTGCAGCTCAACCATCCCCAGAATCGCGTCAACATCTCAAAACGGGGTGAATTCAACTGTTTTAATTATTGCGATGAAATAATTACGCAATCACAAATCTCTTTGCTCGAGGACTTTGCCGGGATTAGCGCCGGAAGGTTTAGGCGGCTTTAACCTTGAACGTTTCAAGTTGACGCTCTAGAGACGGAGGAGAAAATTTGGTTGACGAATCCTTCATTCGATGAGGAAAACTGCCTCAATTTTGGTGGTTTTCCATGAAAATAATTCTGACGGGAATTGGCTTTTTCAAATGGTTTTTATGTCTTGATGGTCGCAACCGAGACGTCTTAAACCTTGACGAAGTTTAGATCTTTTAACCGCGTTGTGCAGTTGCTTCGTTAACCAAAGATGCATCTTCAAAGTGGGATTTGGACTTTATTTAAGACATCGTTTCATTCCCTACTTGAACATCCTTATAAAACAAGATGCATATCGGGTATTGTTATGAACGCTGGTTTTGAGAGATGAAGAGATTTCCACGTTAAATCAATGAGCTCCACCCACTCCTGTTGATCTCGGTGTTTCCACCTCGAAAAATTCATTAGCGAGACCAATCGGGAGGCGAAACGACGTCGGACAAAACCTCCGGAGGTTTCTTGGCGCTGCTGTTGTGCCTTGTGAGTAACAAATCCCCCCTAAATTCACACCATTTAAGCCTTTCACCCCAATCCCTTCCCGCTTTCGCTCTCCGCTCCCTTTTCCCACGGCTTTTTCGGCTGATATTCGGGAGCGATTCGGTCCCCGTGCCCCAAAAACCCGCCGCGTGAGGGGTTATTTTTTGCGTGAAGCTATTCTTTCAGCCATTGCCTTTTGAGAAGCGGTCAACAGAATTCCCAGTAGTTCCTTTGTAGCTTTCCCCCCCAACCCCGTCTGTTTTTTCATTAGCCCTAGTTTGTGGATAATATACTGTAGTTAACTTTCCTGAAATTCTGTACCAGAGTATGTTTTTGATTAAAAAAGGTCAAGATTCAGCTCTTTGGCTGCTTGATTTGATTCTTGGGGGGAGTTTTGAAGCCATTTAATCACCGTCTCATTCTCCACAGCCACAATTGAGGGGCAGCGTTGGATATTTGAGGTGTTGGGTGAAGCTCTTTGGCTCCATAAATATCATCAAGGGATGTGACCAAGGACACCCAACATTGCAGTGGCAGAGACGAGTCACCAAACACCATCATTAAGCCAAAACCCGTTTGTTTTCTTCACCCCCAGCTCCTTTATTCCCTTTAAATTTTACTTCCACCCCCCAAAATGATGCTTCGGTGGTCCTATCATCCTTCTTTTCCAGGTCTATAGACACAAGACTCTTCCCTACGCGTCGAGAAGGGATTTTTGGTTCTAAAGAAGGCAATTTATCCATTTTTTTGCTTAAATTTAAACCATTTCTTTGCTTGGGAAAAGCCCCTGATGGAGTTAAAATAAAACTCAAGCTTAATATTTAATCTGAATTCAACAAAGTTGCGTTGCCACGAGGCAAAGTTACAATTCCAGGTGGATTTACTCACCCAGCACATGGAAGAATAAATTCAATGGGTGGTTTTTAAGCCCGTAGCTGTTTTACATGAGTCCAAAATAATTGAGGTTGCACGATTGATGATGAACTTGCAGGTGAAAGAGCCCAAAACGCAACAAAAAGAGCAGCTATTATTACCTATATATTATATATATTGATTCCCCCCCTTTAGTACTTAATAGGACTCTCTAGAATAATCAATGGCAGCTTGGAAAGTAAGTAATTAATAGCAAAATGAGGTTATTTCCACAGTATGGAGAGGAATTGCGACAACCACGAGAGCGAAACATTCCAGTTAATGGAAACGAGTCTTTATTAAGTAACTTTTAATATCAGAAAAATAAAACTCTTATAATTCTCTTTACAGCAAATATATAATATCAGTGCTTTGGCCGTCTTAAGTTAAAGGCCCTTTTATCATAAAATATATGTTTGTTTTTTTCGGCTTGACTTGAATTTATAATCCCTACGACCGCCCTACATATACATAACAAAAAGTGTAGTAAAATTAGCAAATACTAAACTAATTGGATAGTTCGTTACCGGTTGTGGTTTATACAAAGGGTACACGCACCTAATGGCTGGCGATTCCTTGGCGTATTAGTTGCCGTGTACGAGGCGCTAAAATACAAAACACATGCGGGACGAGGGGTCGTTGGGACTTACAGGATTAAGTTTCAATACTGACGCGGAGCTATTAATTAACCTACAAGCAATTAGCGTGAAAGGTGCCCTCAAGGCAACTCTTCGGCTGAAAGTCGCAACATAAAAACCGTTCTTTGTAAACTTGGGTTTTTGATACGAAATGTAACTCTTCAAGTGGAAATAAAAAATAACGTTTTCTGTATATTTACTAGTTCAATACACATTTTTTTTGTCTTTTTTTTTAAATATAATGACAAAAAAAGCTTTTTCTTGGGAAAATAATGCTTCGAAAAATAGAAAAGAATCCACCCGAACTCCACTTTGTGTCTTTTTTGTTGTTGGTTTAATATTTGCCAGCACAGATTTGGGAACGTACTGAGGATGAAAACGCTGGAAACATCCACAGGTTGAAATGTAAGAAGCTCCAAAATACCTATTTTGGCTTCTTTTTCTTCCTTATGATTGGAAAGACGTCAACTGATTGTAGGGCCGATGTCAATAATACGGGGACACGTCAACTCCTTGTTGTCTTTCCTTTTCCTTCCCAAAAAGAAACTCTACCTTGAGATACGTGCAAGAAAAAGACGGAGCCAACGTCAAGATGCTTCACAATTGGAATCCTACGCTAAAAAACTAATTAAGAACAACTCCATCGGCCTAACGAACGGAATGTCAGCGGGAATCGCGTCGCCAAGTTGTAGGATGAAGCCAACCGGGCTTTGCCACGTGATAACAGGGAGGAATTAATCAATCGGGATATTCCTGATCCTACTGCAAAATGGAATCGCGTCGGGGCGGCTTCGCGCCGTGATCGATCAGAACGTCGTCCACGTTGAGGAATCAAACGGCGCTTTTGAAGGATACAAAAGGGATTCGCAACGAGAATTAGGCCTAAGTTGTCGCGCAAAGCAAAAAAGAAGAGTGATTCCCAAACCTGTTTGTTTCAAAACTGGCAGTGTAAAGGCAGCGTTGGAAGTGTGTTGCTTGATATCTCGATAATGCCACAAACCCTGCGCGGCAGACGGGTTATCGCGCTTCCCGGATCCTTCGGAAAAGCCGGAGAAGCGGTGCGTTATTTCGTGTAAACCGCTGCAAACCCGGCGCCGCCGTCTCCTCCCGCCGAGGTTTAGTGTTAGCGTAGCAGCCTGTTGAGAACGTCGAACAACTTCAGCCTAAATCCCAAGAAAAGCCCAACAGTCAGAGTTCATTAGGAAGTTTACTAGAGGGTACCGTGCCACCCGTGTCTCGTAAAGAGTTTTCCAAGTCCATATATAATAATATCTATATATATATATATATATTTTTAAGAGTGAATTTGGATTGCCTGAGTAACAGCCGTCTGGCAAACGGGACACGCCGGCGTTTCCTTTTCACAGATCTTGTTGGCACACTCCATGCAGAAGAGGTTGTGGCCGCAGGGGACCAGGGCGGCGATGACTTCGCTCTCGAAGCAGATGACGCAGTCGTGTTTCCGGCGCGATTCCGGCGGGGAGCTGGAGGTGGAACCGCCGTTGGAAGAGGAATAACTGTTGGTACCGTTGGAGAAGGCGGGGATGTAGATGGGGAGGCCGCTTGGGTGGGCGGTGGGTGGGTCGCTCCTCGCTCTCCTCGCCAGAGCGTGATCCAGGTTGTCCGGAAAAGTGGGCGACAAACGAGGAGTAGATGGTTGGCTCCCTTGGCGCTGGGGCTTGGCGTCGCTACCGAAGCCGGACAGAGGGTTGACGGGTTCGAAAGGAGTCCAAATGGTTTGGGAAGGCGGCGGTAAGGAGTCGTAGACGGGAGAATCGACGGCGAGATCTTCCGTGCCCACCGAAGGCAACGTTTCACCAAACCAAAAGTTGCCGGCGCTGAAGGGACTCGTCGGGCTGAAATCGGCCAATCTATTGCTTCCGAAATAGGAATCGGTGGAGCCGCTTCCCAAGGAGCTGGAGCTGTCGTTGCGGTAATTGGAGATCATCCTGGCGCGGCCGGGCGGGACGGGGTTGGCCGCGAGCCAGGCGGAGCCCAGCGCGCCCCCCTCGAAGCTGACGTCCGTCCCGTTGAAGTGGAAATCGTTCTCCTCGTTGAGCTCCACGTAGTTGCCGGTGCGCATGGCGATGTGCATCTCGATCTCCTCGCGCGCCCGGTCGACGTTCTCGGGCATTCCCGTCACCTCGAAGACCGGCTCCTTGTCCCGGCTGGGAGTGACGATGTAGGTGTGGGTTTGCTGCTGAATTCTTTTGATCGTGGCTCCTTTGGGTCCCACCACCAGCCCCACGACGCGGTAAGGCACCCGGACTTGCACCGTCGTCTGGCCCGGCAGGTTGGGGGTACACGATAAACCCCCCAAAGTGGGACCGTTCTTGTTGCGCGACGCTCTGATCATGGAGAAGTGTTCGGCGGCCGAGAGGATTTCCCTTTTGGCCATGGCGACGTCTTCTTTGCGGCCGGTGACGACGAAGACGGGTTCTTCCCCACGGACGGGGGTCTTGATGTACGTGTTGGTCTTGGCCCTCAGCGCTTTGATTTTGCAACCTGTCGAAAGGAAACACAGGTGAGTTTAGCGCGACGTCTAAGTGTAGAAAGCTCAATTACTATTAGATGGTGAATTAATTCGAATGGCTTTTCCCCTCCAACACCCGCTTTCATGATTACCCCGTAAATACCACTCACTTTATATTATTGTGTATCCTCAATTATTTCTAAAACCCTTTAAAAAGAGCCAAGACTCTCAAAATGCAAATTAATAATTCCCAAGTGTATTGTTTTCCAATTTACGACCCGAAATGCGATACCGGCACCATTACAACCCAAAAGTTACGACAACAAGTTAGCGAACCCACCCGTGGAATATTTCCATATAACTCACGCTATATATCGTCACCTACACCAAATTCCTCACTCAAAAGTGCCGCTAGAGCTGTGTTTTCACACCCAAAATTCCACAGTATATTATTTTATATATATATATTATTGTCAAATGAACCGGAAGGTGAAAAGCAAGAGATGTTGTGTCTTTGCTCAAAGGAACAACAGGGAATTTGGTGCAGAATTATTGGCATCGGTGATGGAAACCGAGAACCTGCACAATATTAAGGCCTCAGGAACTTAAAGAAACACCTGAAATAAAGAGGGAAATGACTGAAATTAGGAAACAAATGCTTCTTTGGGCCTTTTCTTTTGATTTCTTTGTTGTTTAGAACAAAGTTTCTCTTCTCGAACACAACTCGGAACTAAATGAAACGTGGAACTATGAGTCTTCTTAAGCATTCAGTTATATATATATATGTACATGCAATTAGGACTCGCTGCTTTGTACAGGTCAGCAATTAATAAGCAAATATTGGCAGTATTATGATGATCACAACGCATCGGGAGCTAAAACCAGTCTTATATTTCTCTTTGAAAGGACTATCATTATCCTACCATAGGACATTGATGTCCAGCCCCCAGATCCGCTCCAGCATTGGTTTAGTTTAGCGCTAACTATTATTTAACTGATGCTAATTACCACCTTTTCCGGTCTCTAATTTACAGGGCGACTCGAAGCAAAACGCTCTTTTGCTCCAGCGCCCGAAAGCAAAAAGCCTCATGAAATATGCATCCAAACGTTATTTCGGTCGCAAAGCGGATCGGTCGATATCGATTGAATCGGCGGAACGGGGTGATATCATTACTGGGGTTTGGAGGCTTCTCGCCCCGTTTCGAGTTCCCCAACTATTCCTGAAGGAAGAAACGCAGCATTTAGACTCCAGTGGTGTCTTAGGGAGGCAAAACCCACTTTATCAACAATATAAACCCTCGGAAAACGACGCTATGTGGATATTCACCGCGTTGGCGAATGTATTATTGAATATTCCACGGCGCCGGTTGGATGGAGCGAGTCCGAATTCACGCCGTCCTGTGCCATGAATGGAATCCGGTTTTCCTGGCTCCCCAGCACATGCCCCAGCAAGAAGAAAAGGCTCCGAATACCATTCCCTTTGCTGTTCACCTTGGAGATGCCTCCGCTTCAAAGCCTGGATTGTGTTTTATTTATTACTGTTATATTATGTTATTCCAACCGGTGGCTGCTGGACAGGGGGGGGGAGAAAAGATTGAGACCTTTTCAAGGTTGCAAAAGCATTAAAAACCTCCCAAAATTCAGCAATACTATAGAATTTCCTTTTTCAAAAGCGCCGCTTCCTATTCATTAAAAGCAAACATTACTTAAACCTTTTCCGATGATGTAAATACCTCCAGATCAAACTCAGCGCTCCTGGTATTTCAGGCCCGCAACCGTTTCTTTTTATACCTCGCGAAGAACATAAACTAAATCTCAGCGAAAATCCATCAGGAGTAACATTCCAATTGCATCAGCCTTATATAATTAGATATTAAAGTATTACAGCACGGAGCTGGCAGAAAACTGAAGCCCAACGGGTCGGGGATAACGCAAGCGGATGGGTGGGATGTGTGCTAAATAAATAGGGGGGTTCATTTTTGGGGAGCAGATTTACTCGAGGAAACCCACTTTGCAAAGCAGGTGGATGAGAGCACAAGAGCCTCGGATTCTTTTTAGGATACAATCCCTCCCCACCGAAGCGAAATGATGATCGCAAGCCAAACAGCTAAGAAATAAGCAGCAAATGGATCCTTCAGGAGCAACGATGCTATTTTGTTGAACGCAAACTCCATTATCTTGATTTTAAGTGTATCCCAAGTCCTGCGAAATACCCGACGGAGAACAAGCCTGATGTGATGGAGAACAAATCGGTCCTCCAAGCTCAATAGTTTGGATTTTACTTGGAGAAATAACTGGTTTCAGTTCTGTTTTTCACCCTGAGACAGAAGTTTAAAGACATTAAACCACTATTGCTTTGCTTCTGGACAGAATGGATGTGTCTGCATCAGATACCTGCCAAGTTCTGTAACGTGGGGTTTGCTTCTCCTTTAACACACACAAACAGCAAAACACCACACAAATCCTTTGCCTAAAATGCTAAAACCCGGCCTTAAACCTACAAAGTGAAACCATAAACCCCGCCTAAGCCTTGGCGCTCGGTACCGCTTTGTTTTCGACCCATTTCGCTAGTTCTTCTCCACTCCAAAAACCAAACAAAAGCCACATTGATGGAGGCAGCAGCGCAACCGCTGGTTATCTGAGCCCAGCAGCAAACGCCACCCGGCCCCCCCAGAGCGAGAAACAAGGCAGAAAAGGGAAGGGGAAGAGCGCGGCAACTTCGGCGTCTGCTTCTCCACACCTACGCTCGCCGCTGCTATATATAAAGCGCTTGGTATATATATAAAATGAAGCAGAAAGCCGGCGAAACGTCATCTTTGGAACTCCACCGCCGCTCCCGCTGGACCACATGAAAGGGCCAATGATGAACGTGACATGAGGGATACGGGGCGCAGGAGACGGCGACAGGAAGACAAACCCTGGCGGAATGGGGTTGGTTTTGCAGCAAGACGAGGGTTTTCATGCAGAAAAGGGCTCCGAGAGGTCTCGCAGGACAGCGCAAAGTTAAAGCCCTTCACCCAAAAGTCTTCGCCAAACATGGTCCAAAGTTCCTCGCGGCGAAAGGCGGCACCAGAGCCCGGCTTGAGCGCCAGCGGACACCAAACCCTGCGCCAACACCTACCTGGACGTGGCCACGTTCTGTACGGCTTAAATTACCAAGCAAAGCGTTTGCATTCGCAGGAAGCCCATGGGGGAGCCAAACTTGAGGCCAGCTTAAGCCCCCCCCGAAGCAACGGGGAGCCGCGGCCCGGCCGGGTTTTAGGGCCACCCCCCGTGTCCCCACTCACCCTGCCGCCCCACGATCTCGGCCACATGCTCGGAGCTGGGCACGGGCACGCACTCGGTGGTGTTGACGCTCTTTCTGCGGAGCAGGGCCGGCTGCTCCCCGGCCCCCCCGCTCGCCTGGCCCAGCAGCGCCGCCATCGCTGCCCGCGGCCCGGCCGCCGCCTCCCCCGCATCGAAGGGCGGCGAGAGCAGCACGGAGCCCAGCGGCAGCAGCGCCTGGGGGGGCGAGGAGGGCGAGGGGAGAAGCAGCAGCGCGGCCGCCTCCTCCTCGTCCTCCTCCTCCTCGTCCTCCGCCAGCAGCGCCTCCTCGGCGCCCCCCTCCTCCGCCCCCCCGGGGGGGTCCGGCGGGGCGGCCGCGCTCGCCGCCCCCCGCCGCCGGGCGCGCAGGTCGCGGAGGCCGAGGCCGGCGAGGCGCTGCTGGAGCAGCAGCAGCGGGGGGGGCTCGGCGGGCTCGGCGGAGGCGGCGGCGCTGCCGCTCGGCATGGCGGCGGGATCCGGGGGGGGGATCCTAGCGGCTCCGCGCCGCCATGGGCACGGAGCGGGGCGGGCGCGGCCTGGGCGCTGGGGCCGCGCTGCTCAGCGCGTCTTTTGTCCCATGGCGCTCCCGGCGGCGGCGGCCGCGGGGAGGGACGGACGGACGGACGGAGGGAGCGGGGGGGGCGGCCGCGCCATTGGGCGGCGGAGCCGGTTCCTGGGCGGGCCGGGAGGGCGGGCGGGCGGGCGCGCTCGGGGTGTGGGAGGGAAGGACGGCTGCGCGTTTGGGGGCTTGTGAGGGGGAAACGGGGGCGAGCCCGGAAGAGATTGAGAATGAAAACAAAACTCGGAAGGATTTAGTGGTTGCACAGCCCCCCGGGGAGGCGGGAAAATCTCCTCATGGCGGGCGGTGGAGCCGCCATCCCTGGAGGGGCTGGAAACACACACAGACGAGGTTCTCGGGGGCATCGGGGTGGGTTGTGCTTGGCCTTGAGGACCTTAAAGGGCTTTTCTAGCTGAAGTGATTCCTCATTAATGTTTATAAATATGTAAAGGGTGAGTGTGAGGAAGATGGAGGCAGGCGCTTGGTGGCAACCAGTGAGAGGACAAGGGGTAATGGGTACGAACTGGAACACAAAAGGTTCCGCTTAAATATGAGAAGAAAAAGTTGGGAAATGAGCTGTTGGAGAGCAGTGAAAAGGGAGCTTGGGGACAGCAGGGTGACCATGAGCCAGCACTGGGCCCTTGTGGCCAGGAAGCCAATGGTACCTGGGGTGGGTTAGAAGGGGGTGGTCAGTAGGTCCAAGAGGTTCTCCTGCCCCTCTACTGGAATCTCTACCCCACATCTGGAATCTTGTGTCCAGCTGTGGCCCCTCAGTTCCAGCAGGACAGGGAACTGCTGCAGAGAGTCCAGCGCAGCCACCAAGATGCTGCAGGGAGTGGAGCATCTCCCGTGTGAGGAAAGGCTGAGGGAACTGGGGCTCTGGAGCTGGACAAGAGGACACTGAGGGGGGACTCAGTCATGGGGATCCATGTGGAAAGGGTGAGTGTCAGGAGGATGGAGCCAGGCTCTGCTGGTGACAACCAGTGATAGGACAAGGGGCAATGGGTACGAACTGGAACACAAAAGGTTCCACTTAAATCTGAGAAGCAACTTGTTGGGGGTGAGGGTGTCAGAGCCTGGCCCAGGCTGCCCAGGGGGTTGTGGAGTCTCCTTCTGTGCAGACATTCCAACCCGCCTGGACACCTTCCTGTGTAACCTCATCTGGGTGTTCCTGCTCCATGGGGGGAATGCTCATGGTCACCCTGCTGTCCCCAGCACCCCAGTTCCCTTTTCACTGCTCTCCAACAGCTCATTCCCAACTTACACTGAACCTGGGGTTGTTCCTGCTCACATTCAAGACTCTACACTTGCCCTTGTTCTAGTTCATTCCATTTTCCCCACCCAACTCCCAGCCTGTCCAGGTCTCTGATGGCAGCACAGTCCCTCACCCAAGTCATTGATGGACATATTGAATAGTACTGCTCCCAGCACCAACCCTTGAGGCACCGCCCTCATTAGTTGGCAAACAATCCAACTCTTGGTGAATTCTGCTTCACAACGACAGGAAGAGCCAACATGGAAGGATCAAAGAGCGACGTCGCTATGAACGCTTTGTCCTCCACAAGCCAGTTATCCCTGTGGTAACTCTTCTGACGTTTCTGTTTCCGAATCGCTTTGTGAGCGCGGTGTCGGCGGGACGTGCTGCTCGTCCCCAGAGGTCATCGTGCCAGGTCGAGACTTCATGGAGATGCTCTGCACCCTCTTCTGGCTCCAGATGAACAGGGGCTTTGGTTTCCCCTCGTCAAGCAGTAAGTAGATAAATGAACACAATAGCATCTCTATCTACTCATGAAAAATACTTGTAAAAATTAAGGGTTAGATAATTGCCTGCTAGAGCCTGTGGTTAAGACAATAAGTATTCTCAGAAAGATATTTTGAGTGATGTGGGCTGAAAACATTATTCCTACCTCGGGTCCAGCCAAAAACGCTGCTCGCATTTGATCCATCACTCTACGCAAATACCCAGTAAAGACCTTCCCAACACCACTGTTAGAATTTGGGTTGTATTTCGAAAGCGTCACTAATAACCACAGCTCTTGATTATTCTGAAAGCCTTCGGTTCACCTTTTTCCCTTTGTATCTTTGTTTCCAAGTGGAAATTACTGGAATCGTGAAACCACCTATAATGGATTGATGTAGTTGGCTTGAAACAATCCATACATTAAAATGGTTAATTATGGTAAGAAGGGGTTCTTGTGCTATTAGGGAGGTGATGCTGAGGGAAAGAGAGCAGCAGATGAACCCCCACGCTCTCAATAAGGCTCAAACAGGCTTTTATATCCTTCTCTTTCCCCTTTCTTGATAAAATCAGATGTAGAGAACAGCTCAGTGAGACCTTTGTACTGTGTGGAACGTGTTGTGAAATGCCACCACTTCTGCTTTTCTTAATAAATCCCACTCCAATTCAATTCTCTTGCATTAGAGGTGAAATTTGGTGTGCTGTAGCATTCGTTTTTCAACCTAAAATCAGGCTCCCGGGGAACTTTCCCACGTGGAGGGTTTTGTGGTGCCCACAGGAACACGTCCAGCCGCTCCTCCCACTCTCTTCTCCCCTCATCCTCTTGATCCATGTGTCCTCTCCATGGGAAAGCCTCATTTTGTGTTGGAAGAAGTGAATTTAGACCATAACTCTACATTATACATAATATTTCTTCATGACTTTAATGACTTCAGTGGAGTAAATGGCTTTTGAAACCCTCCAAAGCTCATAAAGACATGAAATTTGTTGTGGCAGCATTTGCAAAACCATTGTGAAAAGGCTTAAAAACTAAGGGTGAGCAGGAGGATCTTCAGCTTTTGATGACCTGAAATGACGAATAATGGATCTCTAGGAGATATTTATACACAAATTACAGCTGTGGTGATTGGGTGAAGTTCTGCGATTAGATTTGATGACCTTAAAGCTCCTTTTTTCAAAGTTCCCATGATTTCATCCAGTTCTGCCCATTGCCGGTGGGTGGGAAACGTGAGGAACACGCGAAGAACACGTGAAGACTTGTTGGGCCGAGCGTTGTGGACGTTCTCCATGTCTTCTCCTTGCTCTCCTTCACTCCTCTCTGCTCTACCCATCAGGTATTTTGGCCCAATCGTTGCCCTTGTGCTTTTTGGAGTGGTTGACGAGGGATGCGAGTTCCAGACCTTTCCAGCAGCTTTTTGGCAGCGAAGGTTGAGGGACTGTGTGAACTTAAAGGAGCCGTGAAGCCCGGAGGGTGAGGTAAGGATTCGCGCTCGCTTTATTCAGCAAAAAATAGGCAGAAATTCGGGGAGAATTTCTTTCTTAGATTGGACAGCTAAACATTTCCTAAGATTTATTAAGGCTTAGCAAGTTATAAGTGTGTTTGAATGCTTGCAAATGCAGGTATTTCCATGCAAAACAATGTCACAGTCACATTTTTCAGGTAGTCTAATTCATCCCAAGCTTCGTTTTAAGGCATCATGTAAATGATGTAGAAGATATCCTGGTACAACCCAGAGGCATCACTATATATTTAAGCACACACCAGTGATGAAAACACCGATTTTAGAGGCTTCTTGGGGCTCTGAGACAACATCAGCGCCAACTGAGCAAGAGAAAATGTGGTTTATATCTGTTTTCAGGTGGCCGAGCATCCGAACGTGGTTTCCTACAGCCCTTCGGCCATTGGCTTCGTCATCCAAACGACCCGAGGCAGCGATGTTGTCGTGACATCACCTGGCATGGGAACAGCTGTTATCTAATATATCCTCATAGATTTCTGAGGTCAGGAGAGAGCGTTACGATCATCTGGCTTGACAGTTGCTGCGATCGATTGGGATATTTTGGGCTCCAGCCAGCGGCCGGTGAGGGTCAGGAAGGACTTTTTCCCCCCGGTGGACAATCAGTGAGTGTTTGTTAGGTTTGGTTTATGAGTTTGTTTTCCTGGTTTGGTTCTTTCATTGGATTTTTCTAGAGGAATAATCCGGGGCCGGTTGCGTGTGGTCGTGTCCAGAAGCTGCGCTGATGTCTTCTCCTGGAGATGCTGATGCGCCGGCGAAGCGGAGAAGCTTCGGGGTATCATCTTTGCCCCCCTCTCTGCTCTATTGACGTGGGTCAATCCCATATGAGATATGGGATCAGAATGAGGTTTTTTCCCCAAATTTCATCAGAAGGGACTTTTTGCTGCTTTTCACAACGTGTGGCGCAGGGGGCCGGATCCAGACCCCAAACACGGCTCGTGCGGCCACGTATGACGCTCAACCACCTCCAACTGTTCAATCCATCTTCTTTTTTGCCCGTAACACCCAAAACTTCCATTTCTGGAGGAAAAAAACCATCTCACCTTAGCAAGAATCTGCCCCTGCAACACAACAGCGAGAAACTGGGTGGATTACAGTGAACGTGAGATGAGGTTGATTGATCTAATCGGCTTTATTAACCTGAATGCTGAGGAGTAGCTGATACTGGCTGTATTATTTGACCTTCTGATTTATTCTTGGCCATTATCGCAATGTAATTCTCATGATTAGAGCAGAACGGAGAGCGGAGGAGTTGGGTGGCCTGGCAGCAGCAACCCAGGGACGTGGGAGTTCGCTGTGTGGACTGAGAATAGAAATACCCAGATCAACCCCGAATCAACAGCGAGGGACTTTACATATGTCGTTCTTCTTATAATCCTCTCTCTTCCACCGCTCTTGTTGCATAAGGAGGGAGTTTTAAAGGGGTTAGAGAAGGGAAATGTTCAAATCTATTGACAGTGAAAGGCTTTGTGGATGGTGGACCATCCCGCTCCCTTCCTGAAGCCAAGGGTTTTTATATATATATATGTATAAATTTAAATTTTTATGTATATATATGTATAATTTAAATTCAGCATTTTTCTTGCAACACTCGTGATGTCCCGGCTCCTGGGATGGTGGCCAAATTGCAGCTGGTTTATCTTCAAAACCCAACTTTCCAGACCCATTTATAATATTTAGTGCCTTGAGAGTTTTTAAGCTGATCAGGTGGGATTTCTCCTTGATCTTTGTAACCTGCTAAGCTCTCTGGCTGCCTTTTCCTCTCCATTTCAGAGATATTCTCTATTTCCCTCATTCCTTTCAAGTTTCTGCTGACTGGCCGGCTCTGCGCTCCGCTTTGGGCTGGATTTTAATATTTCATCGCCTCTTGTTATTTAGCAACCACCCTGAAGGATCTAATCCTTCTCCGCCAGCTAGGTAGGCGTCCAGCTTCTTCTTCAAACCTTTTGCGTGGTGCTGGAAGACGGAGGACTTCTTAACAAGAAGATATTTACCCTAATATTAAGGAAGATGCATAAACGTACCAATATACAAACTAATAGTGAGGTGGAGTGTGAACTGGCTGAAGGGAAGAAGCCAGAGAGTCGTGGTCAATGGGGTCCAGACCTGGACAGGCTGGAGAGTTGGGTGGGAAAATGGAATGAAATAGAACAAGGGCAAGTGTAGAGTCTTGAATCTGGGCAGGAACAACCCCAGGTTCAGTGTAAGTTGGGGAATGAGCTGTTGGAGAGCAGTGAAAAGGGAGCTGGGGGTCCTGGGGACAGCAGGGTGACCATGAGCCAGCACTGGGCCCTTGTGGCCAGGAAGCCAATGGGACCTGGGGGTGGTCAGTAGGTCAGAGAGGTTCTCCTGCCCCTATACTAGAATCTCTACTCCACATCTGGAATCTTGTGTCCAGTTGTGGCCCCTCAGTTCCAGCAGGACAGGGAACTGCTGGAGAGAGTCCAGCGCAGCCACCAAGATGCTGAAGGGAGTGGAGCATCTCCCGTGTGAGGAAAGGCTGAGGGAGCATAGAAGAGAATGGACTCTTTTTCATGCGTCTGGTGGAATTTGGGTGAGATATCTCATTTTCAGGCAACAATCAGGAGAAAAATAAGTGTTGATGTGAGAATCATGCATTTGGACCCTCTCAGCCGCCAAAGCAGAGGGGGAATAGCTTTTAGCAGGGTATACACTAATCGTAGCATCATTTTGGTTAGAGATTTATCTGAGATATATAAAGAATCTGAGCAACAAAGCAAGTTTTCTCTGCTCGGACAATCACTTCGCTCTGCCTATAGGAAAAAGATACACCCTAACAGCTGAAGATAACGGGGTGAATAAAGGCCAGATTGAAAATAAACCATAAATACCCTAAAAAAAGAACCAGCCGTATATATTCTATTCCTGACCTCTCTATTGAATGTAGCCTCAACCTGATTTTATTTGCTTTGGTCAGGGATAAGTTAAAGCCTCCTTATTTGAGCGTGGTATTTTTAGATCCAAAATACAGAATGCACATTGTGGGTAGTGGCCTTGCCCTCAATTTGTTTTATTTTCCGTCTCCGTTGTTGCGCCGCACTATAATCATCTTGCGGCTTGTGTTCACGCTGTCCTTATATTTACCGTGCAACGTGCTAATTAGTAGCTCGGAAAATACCCGACGTCTTTCCACCGCTTGGTTGGCTCTGGAAAACCAGCGCGGCGATTAAAAACCAACCCTATTTATTTCGTAATTAAACGGAAGCGCCGCACATATGAATTTCGCACCACTTCATGGAGCGGGTGAGGAGAAAAAGGGCATTCAGAGTGGAAAGCGGGAGTAAATTTGCCATCTCCTCTTCCATTTGGGACTTGGTGTCTTCCAAGGTGGCGCGGTGGTGGCCATGGAGAGCTGAGAAGGTGGTTGTCCCATCCTGGGACCATGTTCAAGGGTTTCCACCCACCCTTGAGCTTCTGGCCGCTCCGTTAGCAAATCCTCATCCTCTCTCGCTGCCGGAACGTCTCCATCGCCGCAGTGATGTGCTGAGTAACTAAGCGATTTGAGTTCCAACAAGAGCACGATAATCCCGTCCTGGAGCGACGTTTCGTGTCACGACACGTCCTTGCACGCTCCGCGGCAGCTGTTTTTCTCCTTGGACATCCGGCTCATCAACAAAACGTCAAACGAACAGCGCTGTAGGCTCCGGTCCTCAGGAAATGACAAACTGAGTGTGCGGGGAGGGATCGCAGCAGCAAAGCGGAGCCTAAGGAGGCAGAGACTGGGTTTAGCAACAGCTTAAGTAACGTTAGGTCCACCCTGGCCGCTCTGCACTGGGCTGGTTCTCCAGCTGCGTCCGCTCGCACCATGAGCTCCTCTCCTGCCTCCTACATCCCTGACATCCAAACAAGTTGGTTGGAGGCTCCTCATGGGTGGATCATTGGGTAGGGTCCAGCTTCATCATTTTTCCTGGGTGAAATCCTGGGAGATAAGTCCTGGAATCACTCGGGAAGGCACAAGTGGGACCTTCTCTGGAGGAGGGTGTTGGGCTGAGTTCTCCGGCGATGTCGGGAGAAGGTCACACCACGGCATACCGGAGACTTCTACCTACGCGTTCCTTGGTGAGATGGAGATGAGTTCCACAATCCTGATGCATTATAAGCTTTTTTTTTAGTAAATTAACTCAATTAGAAGGTAATAACCCACAGGATACTCTTGGGGAGTATCATTTTTGTCGTTTGACAGGAGACAATTTCTCTTATCTCCTTTACTCTTGTTACAGGGATCACAAGTCCGATCGCTGCGGGATGCGCTTGAGCCGAGTCTTAGAGATTATTCAGCCTAAAAGTGGGATTTTCTGTTGGCCGATTACCCCGTGAAAAAGGTCAGTATGTGGCAGCCTACAAAGACTAATGATTTCTGTCTGTAACTGCATACGGGGAAAGCCAACCGCACAATGTTGATGAACAGTTTTGGAAGCAGATAAATGTACTTTTAATTTGTTAGCATAATTACCGTAGCTTTGCATAGCACTCAGCCGGTAATTCCTTTCTCAACAGATTATAAGTCTTAAATAATTGTCATGGAAGATTAATTCCTCCCCCTTGTATTTGACCACTTCTCTGAAGCGTGTTTGCAGAACTCGGTTGGGCGTCATTAACGTCCCCCGGTTGTGTTGTGATCTATAAACGTCCCTCTGGAGCAGCTCCGAGTGTGAAACATCCATCTTCCTCTTGTAGTTACATCCTCAGGGCAGGAGCGAAGCTTCACCCTCCCAAAACAACCTACTACCAATCCGCAAGCTTTACGGTTT